>NW_027309868.1:0-740729 GCF_047496795.1 Chiloscyllium punctatum
GCAGTCTGTCCCGTTCTCTCTGCCCCCTCTGTATGTCCAACCTCTGTCTGTCCACCCTCTCCCTGTTCACCCTCTCTCTGACCCCACTCTCTCCGACCCAACTCTCTCTGTCCCCCGTCTCTCTGTCCCCCTCTCTCTGTCCCCTTCTCTCTGTCCCCCCCTCTCTCTCTGTCCCCCTCTCTCTGTCCCCCTCTCTCTGTACCTCCCGTCCCCCTCTACTCTGTCCCCCCTCTGTCCTCTCCCTCTCTGTCCCCCCCTCTCTGTCCCCCCACTCTCTCTGCTCCCCTCTATCTCTGTCCCCACTCTCTCTGTCCCCCCTCTCTCTGCCCCCCACTCTGTACCCCCCTCTCTGTCCCCCCTTCTCTATCCCCCCTCTCTCTGTCCCTCTCTCTGTACCCCCCTCTCTGCCCCCAATCTCCCATCTCACTGACCCCCCTCTCTGTACACCCCTCTCTGTCCCCCTCTCTGTCCCCCTCTTCTCTGTCCCCCCTCTGTCCCCTCCCTCTCTGTCTCCCCTCTCTGTCCCCCTTCTCTCTGTCCCCCCCGTCTGCCCCCCTCTCTCTGTCCGCCCTCTGTCTGTTCCCGCGCTCTCTGCCCCCTCTCTCTGCCCTTCTCTCTCTGCCCCCTCTCTCTGCCCCTCTCTCTCTGTCCCAATCTCTCTGTCCCCTTCTCTCTGACTCCCCTCTCTCTGACCCCACTCTCTCTGCCCCCTCTTGCTCTGTCTCCCCTCTCTCTGTCCCCCCTCTCTCTATCCCCCATGTCTCTGTACCACTGTCTCTGTACCCCATGTCTCTGTCCCCCGTCTCTGTCCCCCCTCGCTCTGTCCCACCTTTGTCTCTGCCCCCTCGCTCTCTGCCCCGTCTCTCTCTGCCCCCTCTCTCTGCACACCCCTCTCTCTGCCCCCTCTCTCTGTCCCCCTGTCTCTGTCCCAACTCTGTGTCCCTCTCTCTCTGTCCCTCTCTCTCTCTGCCCCCTTTTCTCTGTCCCTCTCCTCTCTGTCCCCCTCCCTCTGTCCACCCCTCACTCTGTATCCATCCCAAGCCCCCCGCTATCTGTCCCCCGTCTCTCTGTGCCCCGTCTCTCTGCCCCCCCACTCTTTGCCCCCTCTCTCTGTACCCCTCTCTTAGTCCCCCTTTCTCTGTCACCCATCTCTCTGACCCCCACTCTCTGTACCCCCTCTTTGTTCCCCTCTCTTCGTCCTCCCTCTGTCCCCCACTGTCCCGCCTCTCACCGTCACCCCTCTCTATGTCCCTATCTCTCTGTACCCCATCTCTGTCCCCCCCTCTCTTTTCCCCTCTCTGTTCCTCCCCTCTGTCCCCCCTCTCAATGTCTCCCCTGTCTCTGTCCACAATTCTCTGTCCCCCCACTCTCTGTACACCTCTCTGTCCCCCCCTCACTGTCCCTCTCACTCCGCCCCCCGGCCCCGTCTCTCTGTCCCCTCTCTCTGTTGACCCTCTCTCTGTCCCCCTCTCTCTGTCCCCCTCTCTGTCCCCCTTCTCTCTGTCCCCCTCTCTCTGTCCCCCTTCTCTCTGTTCCCCCTCTCTATCCCCCTCTCTCTATCCCCCTCTCTCTGTTCCCCCTCTCTCCATCCCCCCTCTCTCTGTCCCGCTCTCTCTGCCTGCCCCCCGTCTCTCTCTGACCCCCCATCTCTCTGTCAGCCCTCTCTCTCTCTATCCCCCCTCTCTCTGTTCCTCTCTCTCTGCGCCCCCGTCCCTCTCTCTCTGTCCCCCAACTCTCTGTCCCCCAACTCTCTGTCCCCCAACTCTGCACCCCCTCTCTCTGTTCCCGCGCTGTCTGTCCCATAGAACATAGAACATAGAGGAATACAGCGCAGTACAGGCCCTTCAGCCCACGATGTTGCGCCGATCCAAGCCCAACTAACCTACACTAACCCACAATCCTCCATATACCTATCCAATGCCTGTTTAAATACCCATAAAGAGGGAGAGTCCACCACTGCTACTGGCAGGGCATTCCATGAACTTACGACTCACTGAGTAAAGAATCTACCCCGAACATCAGTCCTATACCTACCACCCCTTAATCTAAAGCTATGCCCCCTCGTAATAGCTGACTTCATACGTGGAAAAAGGTTCTCATGGTCAACCCGATCTAAACCCCTAATCATCTTGTCCCCTTCTCTCTTCCCCCTCTCTCTGTCCCACTCTGTCTGTCCACCCTCTCCCTGTCCACCCTATCTCTGACCCCACTCTCTCTGACCCCACTCTCTCTGTCCCCCGCTCTCTGATCCCCGCTCTCTGACACCCCTCTCTCTGTCCCTACTTCTTTGGTCCCCACCTCTCTGTCCCCCCCTCTCTATTCCCCCCTCTCTGTTCCCCCCTCTATCCCCCTCTCTCTGTCCACCCTCTCTCTGTCCTCCTCTCTCTGACCCCCCTCTCTGTCCGCCCCCGCTCTGTCCCCCCCGCTATGTTCCCCCTCTCTCTGTCCCCCTTCTCTCTGTCCCCCTTGCTTTGTCCCCCACTCGCTCTGTCCCCCCTCGCTCTGTGCCCCCCTCGCTCTGTGCCCCCCTCACTCTGTCCCCCTTCTCTCTGTCCCCCCGTCGCTCTGTACCCTCTCTCTGTCCCCTTCTCTCTGTCCCCTTCTCTCTGTCCCCCTCCCTCTCTGCTCCCCCCTCTCTCTGTCCCCCTTCTCTCTGTCCCCCTCGCTTTGTCCCCCACTCGCTCTGTCCCCCCTCGCTCTGTGCCACCCTCGCTCTGTGCCCCCCTCGCTCTGTCCCCCTTCTCTCTGTCCACCCGTCGCTCTTTACCCTCTCTCTGTCCCCTTCTCTCTGTCCCTTCTCTCTGTCCCCCTCCCTCTCTGTTCCCCCCTCTCTCTGTCCCCTTCTCTCTGTCCCCCTTTTTCTGTCTCCCTCCCTCTCTGTCCCCCCTCTCCCTGTACCCTCTCTCTGTCCCCCTCTCTCTGTCCCCCCTCTCTCTGTCCCCCTCACTCGTTCTCCCCTCTCTCTTGCCCTTCCCTCTCTGGTCCTCCTCTCTCTCGCCCTCCTCCTCTCTCGCACTCCCCTCTCTTACACTCCCCTCTTACACTCTCCCTCTCTCTTGCGCTCCCCTCCCTACCGCCCCTTTCTCGTCTTCCCCTCTCTCAACCTCTCCCCTCTCTCTCGCCCCTCCCTCTCCACCTCTCTCGCCCTCCACACCCTCCCTCTCACCTCTCTCGCACTCCACACCCTCCCTCACCTCTCTCCCACTCTCCCTCCCTCTCGCCCTCCCCTCCCTCTCCCCCTCTCTCGCCCTCCCCCTCTCTTGCCTTCCCCCTCACTCGTGCTCCCTCACCTTTCTCAACCTCTCCTTTCCTCTCGCCCTCCCCTCCCTCCGTCCCCTCTCTCACCCTCTCCCTTCCTCTTGCCCTCCCTTCCCACCCTTCGCTAGCCCTCCCCTGCCTCCATCCCCCTCTTGCCCTCCACCCTCTCCCTCCCCTCACTCGCCCTTGTCTCTCGCCCTCTCCCCTCCTCTCACCCTCGCTTCACTCCCCTCTCGCACCCTCTCCGTCACTCTCGCCTCCCCTCCCTCTCCCCCTCTCGTGCCCTCCTCCTCTCCCGTCCTCCCCTTCCTCACTCTCACCCTTCTCTCGCCCTCCCCTCCCTCCCTACTCTCTCTTGCTCCCTCTCTCCCTCTCACCCTCCCCTCCTTCCCTCATCTCTCACGCCCTCCCCGCTGTCTCGCCCTCCCCTCTCTCGTCCTCCCCTTCCCTCTCGCCCTCACGTCCTTCACTCCCCTCTCTCACCATCCCCCCTCTCTCACACTCCCCCTCTCACCCTCACCCTTCTCTTGCCCTCCCCTCCCTCCCCTCTATCGCCCTCCGCTCTCTCTCCCTCTCCATCCCTCTCACCTTCACCTCGCTCCCCCTCTCTTGCACCCCCCCACTCCCACCATCCCCCCTCTCTCGCACCTACCTCTCTCACCCTCCCCCTTTCTCGCCCTCCTCCCTGTCTCGCCCTCCCCTCCCTTCCCTCTCCTCTCCCGGTCTCCCCTCTCTTGCCCTCCCCTCTCTCGCCCTACCGTCTATCACACTCCCCTCTCTCGCCCTCCTCGCTCTCACCCTCCTCTCTCATGCTCCCCTCTCTCGCCCTCCCCTCCTTCCCTCCCCTGTCTCGTCCTCCCCTCTCTCAATCTCTCCCCTCTCTCGCCCTTCCCACTCTCGCTCCCCTCTCTCAACCTCTCCCCTCTCTCGCCCTTCCCACCCTCCCTCCCCTCTCTCGTCCTCTCCCTTCCACTCTCCGCTCTCTCGCCCTCTCCCTCCCTCTCTCTCTCTCCCCTTCCTCCCTCCCCTTTCTCCCATCCCCTCTCTCCCCGTCTCTCTCCCCTCCCTCCCTCCCTTCTCTCCCATCCCCTCTCTCGCCCTCTCCCTCCCTCTCTCTCTCCCCTCCCTCCCTCCCCTCTCTCCCATCCCCTCTCTCGCCCTCTCCCTCCCTCTCTCTCTCCCTCCCCTCCCTCCCCTCTCTCCCATCCCCTCTCTCGCCCTCTCCCTCCCTCTCTCTCCCCTCCCTCCCTCCCCTCTCTCCCATCCCCTCTCTCGCCCTCTCCCTCCCTCTCTCTCTCCCCTCCCTCCCTCCCCTCTCTCCCATCCCCTCTCTCGTCCTCTCCCTCCCTCTCTCTCCCTCCCCTCCCTCCCACCTCTCCCTCCTTCGTTCTCTCCCTCCCCTCCCTCCCTCCCCTCTCTCGCACTCCAGTATCTCACCCTATCTCTCCCTTGCCCCCTCTCTCTCTCCCCCCGCTCCTTCACTCTCGCTCCGCCCTCTCACTCTTGACCCCCTCAATCAGTGTCTCTCTCTGTCCCCACCTCCCTCTGTTTGTCTCTGACTGAATCTCTCTCCCTCCCTCCCTCTCCCTCAGTCACAATCTGCTTTTCTGGTCCTTCCCTCTTCCTCTGACCCAGAGACTGGGGGGTGGGGGGTGATTGGTCGTGAGGCTGCCTGTGGTGGGGGGTGGGAGATATGGGATGTAGGAGAGGGGGATAATGGGGTATAGATGGAACTGCTGGAGGGAGGCAGAGACGGCAGGACAGAGAGAGTGAGGGTGAGGGGAAAGGGGAGAGTGGAGACAGGTGGAGAAACTGGGGTTGGGTGTGTGTGTGAGAGAGGGGGAGAGAGGGAGTAGAGGAGGGGTGGTGAGAGAGGGAAGAGGAGGGGTGGTGAGAAAGAGGGAGAGATTTGAGTAGAAAGTGGGGGGAAGATGAAATGGGGAGTCCAGGTTGGAGTGGGGGGACAGAGGGTGTTAAACCCAGCTCCTGAGCTCAGGGCGCGGTGTCCTCCCCTTCCCTGAGGACCAGGACTTGGGGCTGAGTCTGTCTCTCTCCAGCTCAGCTTCTCCAACACAAAGACACACAACAACATCGGTCACTCTGCTGCTCGGCACGATTTAATCAACATTTTTATTGGTTACAAATGGAAGTGATGGATACAGTCAGTGGGATGGTGCCTTTTCTCACTGGCCCCTGAGTTGTGAGAAACATTGAAATGTTTCCCTGTAACCCCCCTGTTGGATAAGGATGGACAAACCAGCGCTACTCTCAGTCTGTTACCATAGCGACAGGCTGCTCCATCGCTGAAACACTGAACTGAAATGTGAAAATCCTGGATGGATTGATTAATGAGGGAATTTGATGGATGGATGGATTTGGGGGAAGGGATATTTCAGCACATTCTTCAGCTGCTTCCTGAACTTAGTCTGGGTCACGGCATAAATCGCGGTGTTTGTGCAGCAACTGAGGAGCTGCAGCATGAAGCCCAGTTCCTGCACAAAGAGATCGAGATACACAGGGGTATACACAATCCAATCCATCCGGTTCCATATAGAATACAGCATTAACGTTGACCATAACAGGATGAAATTGGCCGAGATCACAAACAGTAAAATGATGGATTTTTTTCGGTTTCTCATTTCAGTGTCAGACTGAGCGTCCCCATTGGTGTGATCGCGGAGTCTCCTGCGGGCTCTGCTGGTCACTAAAATGTGTCTGACGGTGAGAACATTGAGCAGCAGAATCAGGAGAAATGGGACACACGGGGTTAGAATGTGGTGGAGGAACTCGATTGTGACCCAGACAATGGAGGACCGAACAGCGTTTGTTACATCACAAAACCAGGGGGTGTTCTCCAGGTAATACCGAGCCTCGAGCATAAAATACCAGGAAATGTTCTTTAAACAGCTCAGCACAGTCACTGCTCCCAGAACCACAGCCGCCGTTTTCTCACTGCAATATTTACTTTTCAGCTTCTGGCAACAAATGGCCACAAACCGATCAAAGGTGAAAGTGACGGTGAACCAGACGGAGCAGTCAGTGGCTGCATAAAGCAGGACGGCGTGGATATTACACACGGGGACGGAGTCCATCAGGAAATAAAACTGTTCCCAATAAACAATGGGAATGTGTCTCAGGATCAGGTCGAGGATAATGACCAGGAGATCCGCCGCTGCCATGGCCCCCAGGTAACGTCTGACACATGGAGACAATCCACAATCTTTATAAAGCAGGACGTAGATGGTCACTACGTTAACTGTGAGGAAGGAAAACAAACCCATTATCCATCAGCCTGGAGGCAAAGGGACCCGTTTGATCGGGGACCCAATGAGATTTTCAAATGTGTCCCTGTATTCAGGGATTTATTAAAATAATTGGAGCTGGAATAACAAATGGGAAGGTCGGAATTACTGACAAAAATGTGACATAAACCACAAGAAACCCTCCCTCCGCAAACACACAGAGACACATCCATAAGGTCAGATGGTTTCTAGAACATTCCCACACACTCGATCACTCGAGAGCTGACACAGGTCACTCCTTCCCAGTTCCTAATACGGAGGGTGGAAACGTTGCTGTCCTGAAGGATTCTCTCCCAGTTTCCTGAAGACAAACAGAGTTTGGGAATTTCTGTATTTTGGTCTAAATTGTGGTCGATCCTGTGTCGTGGAGAAATGTAAACGCAGGGAAAACGTATTCACCCCTTTAACTGCCTGAGGGGCCTTCGGAAGAGTGTCTCCTTCTCCCTGGAACGGGATCTCTTCCCTCGGGATCTTATCATTTGTTCAATTCACTGACGTCCGGCCGTTCACAAACAATGTCAGGGACAGAACGTTCCGGGGAATGTCAGTTATAGAATGTCAGGGATAGAACGTTCCGGGGAATGTCAGTTATGGAATGTCAGGGACAGAACGTTCCGGGGAATGTCAGTTATAGAATGTCAGGGACAGAACGTTCCGGGGAATGGCAGTTATAGAATGTCAGGGACAGAACGTTCCGGGTAATGTCAGTTATAGAATGTCAGGGACAGAACGTTCCGGGGAATGGCAGTTATAGAATGTCGGTGACAGAACGTTCCGGGTAATGTCAGTTATAGAATGTTGGTGACAGAACGTTCTGGGGAATGGCAGTTATAGAATGTCGGGGACAGAACGTTCCGGGGAATGTCAGTTATAGAATGTCAGGGACGGAACGTTCCGGGGAATGTCAGTTATAGAATGTCGGGGACAGAACGTCCCGGGGAATGGCAGTTATAGAATGTCGGGGACAGAACGTTCCGGGGAATGGCAGTTATAGAATGTCGGGGACAGAACGTCCCGGGGAATGTCAGTTATAGAATGTTGGGGACAGAACGTTCCGGGGAATGTCAGTTATAGAATGTTGGGGACAGAACGTTCTGGGGAATGTCAGTTATAGAATGTCGGGGACAGAACGTTCCGGGTAATGTCAGTTATAGAATGTCAGGGACAGAACGTTCCGGGTAATGTCAGTTATAGAATGTTGGTGACAGAACGTTCTGGGGAATGTCAGTTATAGAATGTCGGGGACAGAACGTTCCGGGTAATGTCAGTTATAGAATGTTGGTGACAGAACGTTCTGGGGAATGTCAGTTATAGAATGTCGGGGACAGAACGTTCCGGGTAATGTCAGTTATAGAATGTTGGTGACAGAACGTTCTGGGGAATGTCAGTTATAGAATGTCGGGGACAGAACGTTCCGGGTAATGTCAGTTATAGAATGTTGGTGACAGAACGTCGCGGGGAATCTCAGTTATAGAATGTTGGGGACAGAACGTTCCGGGTAATGTCAGTTATAGAATGTCAGGGACAGAACGTTCCGGGTAATGTCAGTTATAGAATGTCAGGGACAGAACGTTCTGGGGAATGTCAGTTATAGAATGTTGGTGACAGAACGTTCCGGGTAATGTCAGTTATAGAATGTCAGGGACAGAACGTTCCGGGGAATGTCAGTTATAGAATGTCGGGGACAGAAGGTTCCGGGGAACTCCTTGACCTGTCCATGACCTTTTCCCCCTACCCACCCCGCCAACATGATATCCTGTGCCTGGACACACTGTAACATTAATGGGGTGAGAGACGGAGGGTCCAATCACAGGAATGGGAACTGAAGGCATTGCCAGATTAGATGAAATGGTTAGATATACCACATTCTCAATCCACCTCCCAGAACCAGCCCAGACACCATACACCCAGAGGAGATATCTGTTCACCGGGGAACACTGTATAGACCAGGCCAGTGTCCTGCTCAGTACATCCCAGCAATCTGTGCAGATTCATCCATTACACTGGTCAATACAATCCAGCAATCTGTCCAGAGGGGAACACTGCGCAGACCACAGCAGTGCATTGATCTATAAACCCGGACTAGATATCTGTCCAGGATGGGGAGCTGTGCAGACCACAGCAGTGAATTGATCTATAAACCCGGACTAGATATCTGTCCAGGACGGGGAGCTGTGCAGACCACAGCAGTGAATTGATCTATAAACCCGGACTAGATATCTGTCCAGGACGGGGAGCTGTGCAGACCACAGCAGTGCATTGATCTATAAACCCGGACTAGATATCTGTCCAGGACGGGGAGCTGTGTTTACCACAGCAGTGCATTGATCTATAAACCCGGACGAGATATCTGTCCAGCACAGGGAGCTGTGCAGACCACAGCAGTGCATTGATCTATAAACCCGGACTAGATATCTGTCCAGGACGGGGAGCTGTGCAGACCACAGCAGTGAATTGATGTATAAACCCGGACTAGATATCTGTCCAGGACGGGGAGCTGTGCAGACCACAGCAGTGAATTGATCTATAAACCCGGACTAGATATCTGTCCAGGACGGGGAGCTGTGCAGACCACAGCAGTGAATTGATCTATAAACCCGGACTAGATATCTGTCCAGGACGGGGAGCTGTGCAGACCACAGCAGTGCATTGATCTATAAACCCGGACTAGATATCTGTCCAGGACGGGGAGCT
This sequence comes from Chiloscyllium punctatum, assembly GCF_047496795.1. Lineage (NCBI taxonomy): Eukaryota > Metazoa > Chordata > Chondrichthyes > Orectolobiformes > Hemiscylliidae > Chiloscyllium > Chiloscyllium punctatum. The sequence goes on from NW_027309868.1 coordinate 9,255, forward strand.
GTGTAGACCACAGCAGGGCACTAATGTGTGAACCTGAAACAAATATCCATCCAGCATGGGGAGCTGCACAAACCATATCATTGCAGTATCTATAAACCTCAACCAGACAGTCTGACCAGCTCAGCGACCTGTGCAGTGATCACCCGTGAATTAATCTGTAACCCAGGAGCAGTTACCCTCCCAGCATGTAGGACTGTGTACTCCACCCCAGTGCATTCATCTGTAACCTAGGAGCAGTTACCCTCCCAGCATGTAGGACTGTGTACCCCACCCCAGTGCATTGATCTGTAACCCAGGAGCAGTTACCCTCCCAGCATGTAGGACTGTGTACCCCACCCCAGTACATTGATCTGTAACCCAGGAGCAGTTACCCTCCCAGCATGTAGGACTGTGTACCCCACCCCAGTGCATTGATCTGTAAACCAGGAGCAGTTACCCTCCCAGCATGGAGGACTGTGTACACCACCCCACTGCATTGATCTGTAAACCAGGAACAGTTACCCTCCCAGCATGTAGGACTGTGTACCCCACCCCAGTGCATTGATCTGTAAACCAGGAAAAGTTACCCTCCCAGCATGTAGGACTGTGTACACCACCCCAGTGCATTGATCTGTAAACCAGGAGCAGTTACCCTCCCAGCACGTAGGACTGTGTACACCACCCCACTGCATTGAACTGTAACCCAGGAGCAGTTACCCTCCCAGCATGTAGGACTGTGTACACCACCCCACTGCATTGAACTGTAACCCAGGAGCAGTTACCCTCCCAGCATGTAGGACTGTGTACACCACCCCACTGCATTGAACTGTAACCCAGGAGCAGTTACCCTCCCAGCATATAGGACTGTGTACCCCACCCCAGTGCATTCCTCAGTAACACTGTATTAGATCCCTGCCCAGTGTGGGGAAAGTTGCAGCCCAGGCTGGAAGTGTCAGGATGTGCAGCTCCCACCCATTTACAACTCCATATCTCCATTGTGCCCTGACAAGGGGGTGCTGTGGGTGTGAACCATCACTGCAAGGGAGAGATGGCGGGGGAATCAGTTTAAATATCATCACATGGGAGGGGTTTGGGGTATAGACAGAGAAGGGGGAGACTGAGAGACAGTGTCATGGAAGGATGTGTTCCCAGGTTGCAGAATACTGAAATGTGGACACTTCGATAACATCCTGAAACATGAGCCAGTCTTCCCAGGAAAAATGGGAAAATGGGATATTGTTGTGAGGTCAGATGATGGAGAGTTTTGGATGAGCATTTGTTCTCCAGCTTTGTAAATGGAGTCCTTCATGGCTGGAGGTACACCCCATCACCCAGATGCCCCTGGATATTCCGTGATCCCTGACACTGGGGCCATCTTTAAAAGCCCATTGGGCACACGATTGAGCTTTCTCAGTTTGGAGCTGCCCTGGACAGTTTACCCCTGGCAGATAAGGGGCAATTACACTATGGTTTGTCAACAGGGGCACGGAGGGCCTGGTGGATGTGCTAGTACAGAGGGGGACCATTCTCTTCCCAGAGGGGGACACACCACCAGACCCACCGAGCATGGTCTGAGCTCACCACCCAGCTCAGTGCAGTATCTGGGGTCTGAAGAAATGTCCAGCAATACAGGACAAACATCAATAACCTCCCCCACTCTGTCAGGATAAGGGTCACTGTATTCTCTCTGCTCCCTCACACTCACTGTATATCTGTTATAGCACCGACCCCCGAACAAGGCTCATGGTCCAACACTGTCATTGCTGCATGAAGCAGCTTCCCTCTCTCTCTCTGTCTCTGTCTCTCTCTCTCTCTCTCCCCCTCTCTCTCCCCCCCCCTCCCTCCACTTCACCCCCACACTAAGAACACTGCATGAATACAACACTGTGGACTGGCTCCCTCCAGACACCTCACCATGCCCCCCTCCCCACCTACACCAGCACTAACAGCAGGACCACCCACTCCCACCCTCACTCTCTCCCTCCCTTTCTCCCATTCCAGGAGAAACAGCCTGGAATAGGTCAGAAATGGCCAAGCCAGGTGGTGGAGTGCCCGATATCCGTTCCCTCACCCCCCTCCCCCCGCCATGTGGGGAGGACCCTGGTAGGAGCCGGAGAGGACAGGGACGCCTCATGTGGAGATTCTGAAACATCCACGTCCCACCGATCGAGTAAGGAGCAATGTTCAGTGAAGGGCAATTCTCACTTTAAACCCACTGGCAGCTCCGTTTCCCCCCGGCACAACTTAGAAGCCGTGGCCCTGATGCCATCTTCCTTTTGTGTCGAGCTGGTACAAATGGAATCCCCACGGTCTCGGTGGGCAGGAGGGTGGGCTCACATCACATCGTCACCACCACCTCCCAGGAAGGGAGCACCGAGACTGCCTCCTACACCTCCCCCAATAAACAGCTCAGATACTGAAACTAATCTGTGATAGTTACTGCTCTCCTCACCTGCCCTGACATCTTCAACAATCTGTGCTCATATACACCCAGCGCTCTCTGCTCCTGCAGCCCCTTTATAATGGCACAGTCTGTTTTAAATTGTCTTTCATTGTCTTTCCTACCAAAGTGTATCACCTCAAACTGCTCTGCACTGATCCCCATCTGCCAGAAACTGAACACTGCAGCAACGTGTGATTGTCCTGTTAGAATTCCACACTCTCCTCCATAGACTTCAGATAACTTCCAGGTTCGGTGCCACCTACAAACATTGAGATTGTTATAGTGTCACAGTCCCCATGAAACAACTGAAATCCTGCCCCACATACATGAGTGTGAGTAAGTGAAATACTGATATATTCCTATGGACAGAGTCGAATAATGACATGCTGTCAATGGAGCAACAAAAGTCCTGACACACACCAGACGGAGCGAATGAAATATTGACAAACCACAGAACAAGAGAAATCGGATAGGTCCCACTTATCGATATTCATCAGGGTATAATGTGATGAAGTTGGAACAGAGAGGGAATACTATTCTAAACTGAGAGCTTACAAGCACCTGTGGTATGAGAGGATAGAAAACCCAGAAACAGTATATTGCTATAGAGCTGGAGTCGGGTAATAAGAAGTTAAGAGATAGAGGGTCCCAGAGTTGTGAATAGTTCATGTAAAATGTTCACTTTCAGAGTGAAAAAAATAAATTGATGATTTTATTTAAACAGTAGAATTTGGCAGATCTGTCCCGCATATTTTAACAGTTTACGAGACGAACTGAGTATTTCTTTTTGTTTCATTTAAGTTACCAGATGAGCTTCACGCTGTGCCCTCACCATCCCCGTGTGTGTATCTGTGTGTCTCTGTGTGGGGCAGGTCTGCCAGTCTCTGTGGTGCTTAAAGTGATGCAATGCCACCCTCTGCTGGCCTCCCCACGCCACTGCACAGGCATTGGCAGAGGGTGAAAACCAACAGGGATTCATTCAGAGAGGAGGGGGCAGAGGGCAGCTGCTCACAGCACCATCCAAACTGATGTCCTATCCATGGACTGATCTAAATGTCCTTTAAAATTTGTAACTGTACCTGCTTTCACCACTTCCTCTGGAAGTTCATTCCACACACAAGCCATCTTCTGTCTAACATAATTACCTCTCATGAATTTCGTAAATCTTTTTTCCTCGCACCTTAAAAATCCCTCAGTTTTGAATCCTCAACCCTAGAGAAAAGACATCTATTTAACCCTCATTATTTTATAAACCTGTGCAAAGTTACCCTTTAATCTCATATTCTTCAGTGAAAAAAGTCCCAGTCGATCCAGTCTCTCCTTAGAGCTCACTCCCTCCTTTCCCACCAACATCCAGGTTATTCTCTTCTCAATCCTCTCCAGCTTAATAATATCAACGTCAGTAATATCAAAGTGAATAGTCAAGGTATTTTCTAAGGATACGCGGAGCCCAAAACTAGAGGACATAGGCTTAAGGTGAGAGTGGAAATATTAAAGTGACCTAAGGGGCAGCTTTTTCACCCAGAGGGTGGTGTGCCTATGGAATGAGCGGGCAGGATGACCAGACTAGACACAGTGTTCCAGAAGAGGTCTCAGCAATATCCTGTACAACCACAACATGACATCCCAATTCCGATACTCAAAGGTCTGTCCTATGAAGACAAGTGTGTTAAACACCTTCTTAACCACACTATGTATATGAGATGCAAATTTTAAAGAATTAAATCTGACGGCCTAGGTTTCTGTTCTACAACACTGCCAAAGACCCTACTTTTAATTGTATAGGTCCTGCTGCCGTTTGATTTATCAAATCCAATATCTCGCATTAATCCAAACGAAACTCCATCAGCCACCCCTCAGCCCAGTGTGTGATATTACTGTCACCTCCCCCTCCCCCTTCAATTTTAAAATGCCCATCCCTCTCCAGGAGGGCTGCACACTCCGGCCTTGATTTTCACAAAGACCCTGAGCTTGGGTTGTCTTGTGTGGTTAGGGGGAGGAGGGACAGATTGCAGACACAGTCAGTGGGGAGGAGAGGCTGGACAGTAATCAGCGGCCTGGTGTCATTTCATGGTTTTAGGAAAAGGGGAGTCACACGTGAGAGTTGGGAAGAGTGATCGGTGTTTTGGGGCCAGAAATTAAGCTCTTCCTTCGTCTCTGGTGTTCAGTAATAAATATCTATTTGAGACCCTTCATTGGGCAGAGTGTGTCTGCAGGATTTCTTTCCTTAATATTGCATACTACAGATAATAGCACTTAAAGATGGTCATAGTTAATTTCAATGGCATAGCATATACACTCAATATCCTACAGTTGAGACAAATATCTTGCATTTGTTTAACAATACAAAGTGTTGTTTGTAATTCAGTAATGGGAACCTGATTATAATAAATCCACATCAAGCTGAAAGTGGGCACTAAAATATGACCCAAAATCTGGGTATGGTAGTGCAGTGGGTAGTGTCCCTGTCTCTGAGCCAGAGCTCTGGATTTGATTCCAATTCCTGAACTTGTGTGGTAGTGTTCCTAGCTCTGGACTAGAAGTTCTGGATTCAAGTCGTGCCTGTTGCAGAGGTATGTCCCAGCATGTCAGGACAGTCTGATGAACAAACACACAGGAGAATACTGTTACAGCTTTATGGGTATTGTTGAGTGATGCTAGTGTCCCTACCTCCGGGCACAAAGGTCTAGGTGTAAAGCCCACAGAAGTGTCTCAGGATATATCTGAACAAACTGATTAAAGTGGATTTAGATTGTGACTGGATGGAGAAGGAAGAGGTGTCAGTATGGCACTTCAGAATTTAGGCCCAGAATGACTGAAAGTTCAGCCATTCGTGTTGATTGGGGTTGCATTTTGCAGCCGTAAAGGTTTATAAAATCAAAATGGCCATAGATAGGGTGAGTAGTCAGGGGTTTTTCCCCAGGTTTGGGGCGTCCAAAACTAGAGGGCATTGGTGGAAAGTGAGAGGGGAAAGGTTTTGAGGAGGCCTAAAGGGCACCATTTCACACAGAGGGTGGTGTGCGTATGGAATAAGCTGCCAGAGGAAGTGGTAGAGGCTGGTACAACTACAGCATCTAGGTACTGAGAGACCTGGCGAGCTTTTCCAGCAATTCCTGTATTTCTTTAAAACAATGCATTCAGTTTAACACAGGTATTCTGAATAAGTTAAACATTTTTATTTTCTAATGACGCAGGGACATATAAATATATCTTCAAATTGACTGAGACCATTTTCTGCGAAGGATATGGCTCTGTGTATGACAGCAGCAATGATACACCTACATGGAACAGGGAATGTGATGGAGATATAGTTTGGACAAAGTACAAGGAGACCTCACATGGTCCAATTTGGGAGAGGATGACATTACTGTGTGATTCAACTCAGAGAGGCAGAAAATGTAATCTGCCTGAGAAGGATTGGCCTATTGCACTCTCTCTCCTTCATTGTTCCTCATCACAGCAATGTGTGCGAGCTAAAAAAACCCCTCTACAGTCATCGTTACCGTTCTTATTTTTATGGAATCCCTGCAGTGTGGAAACATGCCCTTCGACCCAGCAAGTCCATACCAACCTTCCGAACCCATTCCCCTATATTTACCTCTGACTATTGCACATAACCTAGAAATCCCTGAACACTACGGACAATTTAGCATGACCAATCCACTGAACCTACACAGTTTGTGGTAGGAAACTGGATCACCCATTAGAAGCTCACACAGACAAGGGGAGAATGTGCAAACTCCACACAGATAGTCACGCAAGGCTGGATCCGCCCCCAAGTCCCTGGTGCTGTGAGGCAGCAGTGCTCACCACTGTACTACCCTTTGGATGATCCCGAACCAGAATTCACTGGAATCTCCTCACTGCCTAAAGCAAAGGGAATTCAGCCAAATCTAAACTCTCCCAGGATGAAATCCCATTGCTAGCAGCTGTGTGAGTACAATATCTTCAGAAGCAGAATAACGTTTTGGACAATCTCACAATTTTTCCTTTGTCACGAGTTTCAATAATATCTGGACCAAGTTATTTCAAGTTAAAATTGCAGAGATTGTGTGTGTGTGTGTGTGTGTGTGTGTGTGTGTGTGTGTGTGTGTGTGTGTGTGTGTGTGTGTGTGTGTGTGTGTGTATGTGTGTGTGTCAGCATTTTTAGAAAGGGAAATATTGATTATATAATTGCAATACCCAAACAGTTTGCTGTTCATTTTTCCATCATAGTTTGAGTAACATTGCTCTGGATCATAAACGTGTTGTTTTAGCAGATTAAAGAAACTAGCCTGACTTGTTCCTAAAACTGACCCTGACCCAGTCTGAGACCGATATCATCGGCCATATCACCAACCTGGTCACATTTAACATTTGTTTTGAGCAGTGGAGTAGTGGGACAAGAAAAGGAAACAGTGACCCAAAAAGCTGGGGAACTATAGACCGGTGAGCCTAATGTCCGTGGTGGGTAAGTTGTTGGAGGGGATTCTGAGGGACGCGATTTACATACATTTGGGAAGGCAACGGCTGATCGGAGTGGACAACGAAGCTTTCTGCATGGGAAATCATGTCTCATTAATTTGGTTGCGTTTTTTGAAGAGGTGACAAAGACGATTGATGAAGGCAATTTGGTAGACATTGTCTATATGGACTTCAGCATGGTGTTCATTTAAAGAACAAAGACCAAAGAAAATTGACAGCCCAGGAACAGGCCCTTTGCCCTCCAAGCCTGAGCCGATCCAAATGTCCTGTCTAAACCTGTCGCCCAATTCCTAAGTATCTGTATCCCTCTGCTCCCCACCTGCTCATGCATCTGTCCAGACGCATCTTAAATGAATCTACCGTGCCTGCCTCTACCACCTCTGCTGGCAATGTGTTCCAAATGCCCACCACCCTCTGTGTGAAGTACTTACCGCGTGTATCCCCCTTAAACTTTCCACCTCTCACTTTGAAAGCACGACCTCTCGTTACTGAATCCTTCACCCTGGGAAAAAGCTGGTCTCTATCCACCCTGTCTATACCCTTCATGATTTTGGAAACCTCAATCAGGTCCCCCCCAATCTCCTTTTATCTAGTGAAAATAAACCTAACCTACTCAGCCTTCCTTCACAGCTAGTATTTCATCCTGATTGGTAGACAGATTAGTAAGTTTCAGTCACATAAGATAGTCACAAATGGCGTGAAGGAAGAGGGATATTTTTCAGCCTGGAGGCTTGTGAGCAGCAGTGTGCTGCAAGTATCAGTACTGAGTTCACTGCATTTCATCATTTATGTAAAGGATTTAGATGTGAATATTGGGGCAATAGTTAGTACGTTTACAGATGACATCAGAAAGGTGGTGTAGTCGATTATCTCAGAGTACAACAAGACCACAATTAGATGAGACAAAGGGTCAAGGAGTAACTGATGAAGTTTAATTTAGATAAATATGAAGCTTTGCATTTTGGGAAGGCAAATCAGGGCAGATATTATATACTTCATGGTCAGGTCCTGGGGCATGTTGTGAAACAAAGGGGCATAGGGCTGCAGGTTCATTGTTCCTTGAACGTGGAGTTGCAGGTAAACAGAGTGGTGCAGAACACATTTGGCACATTTGCCTTAATCAGTCAGAGCATTGAGTATAGGAGTTGTGGTGGTATGTTGCATCTGTACAGGATGTTGGTGAGGTCACTTTAAGAATACTGCATACAACTCGGTTTTCTGCAGAAATGACTTACACGGATGTTCCAGGACTGGAGGCTTGAGCTAAAGGGAGAGGCTGGTTAGGTTGAGGTGTTTCCCCCTGGAGTGTCAGAGGCTTAGGGGTGACATTATAGAGGTTTATAAAACCATCAGGTGCATGGATATTCTGAACAGCCACGTTCTGCTCTCCAGGATTGGGGAGTCCAGAACAAGAGGGCAGAGGTTGAAGGTGAGAGGGCGAATAATTTAGAAGGGACCTGAAGGTAAATGTTTCACACAGAGAGTGGTGTGTGTACAGAAAGTGCTGTCAGAGGAAGTAGTGAAGGTGGTTACAATCGCACATTTAAAAAGTATCTGAAAGAAGAGGGATATTTACCAAATGCTGGCAAATGGGACTGGATCGGATTTGATATCTGATCGGAGTGAACAGATTGGACTAACTGGTCTGTTTCCATTCTGCATGACTCTCTGATTCTATAAGAGGGATGATGAAAAATTCTGTAAGGTCCTTTCAAGTTGTACTTCTCTTCTCTGGAAGTTTATCATGCCTCTATGTTTACATTGATTGAAAGCTGCATTAGTGAAATATTTGACAAAGAAGTGAGTCACGGATAATGGGATAGAGACAGGAAAGTGGAGCTGAGGCCCCAATCTGATCAGCCAGAATCTTACTGCCTGGTGGAGAAGGCTCAAAGTATCTAATGACCCACTCCTGCTCCTCAGTCCAATGTTCCTGTGTTCCATTCAGCCCCTCAAACCCGCTAGACAGGAACAGTTGGAGGCCACTTGCTCCTATAACCTGTTGCACAGAAACAGAGGAGACCATTCAGTCCCTCAAGACTGTCCCACATGCTTTGAGGTGATTTGGGAAATGTAATTGGAAAATCCAGGCTGGGTATGAAAGAGGCCCCTCATCTTTCTTTAGAAAGCTTCCCCTATCTGCAGCTTGAGCTCCATTTGTTGATCATGTTGTAGACCCAGATTCACTGTGAAAACAGCCCACATACCTCACCCAGAGATGGCTCACAAAATCACCTGGTCTCCCTGACTGCAATATGCAATACCAGAACATTCATAAAAATAACACTCACTAACATTCCAATAACAGAATGTGAGAGCATCAGAAACAGCGGCATGTCGTTCACTCCCGAAACGTGCCTTGCCCTTCACGAAGATCATGGCTGATCTGCTTCTGGCCTCAAATCCTCTTTCATACCCAATTCTTCATAGCCCTCACCTCTCTGACAGGTCAATATCCATCTACCTCCTCTTCAAATACTTTCAGTCATCTCGCTCCCCGAACACTCTTGAGAAGAGAAATCCTGACATTCAATCCCACCTGTTTGAAGAAAACACTTGCTGCTCCTATATCATGGTTTATTGATATGAACAAAAGAGGTTGAGACAAGGTTGCCAGTAAAAATGACTGGCCCTGATATCAAGACAATGGTTGACTTCTGTTGACATCAAGGAGCTGAACTTAATGGGAATCAGAGTAACCTCTCCAGTGTTTGGGGTCAAACCTGGCACAAAGGAAGATGTTCACCATCTCAGTCCTGGGTCACCTCTGTGGGAGATCCTCAGGGTAGCTTCCTCTTCACAAACATCTTCAGCTGCTTCATCAATGTCTCCCCGCCCCCACCTTCCCCACCATAAGATCAGAAGTGGGGATGGTCACTGAAGATTCCACAATGTTCAGAACATTTTGTCCCCCATCAGCTCCTGAACTGGTCTGTGTCCATGTGCAACAAGACCCAGACTCCATTCAGGCGTGTGCTATTAAAGTATCAGTAACAATCATGTAACAGCACTGCCTGACACTGTACATTGCCACAGTAAAAAAAGAGTTCATTCAGCACCTCACACTGGTTTGACGGGAATAGAGGAAGCCATTCAGCCCATTGACATTATTGGAGAAGAACAGGGATAGCCCATTCAGTGCCTCCAGCTTATTACTCAGGAAGAGAAGGAGTCTAGTGTGATGGACTAGAGCCCCTCGAAAATATTTGAAGGCCACATCCTAGACCTTTATGTTTTCTTAATTTAAAGGAAATGAAAAGTATCTGTTCCAGATGCAATGTGACTGGTCAAACTCCTCGGTGTGAAGCAAAATACCATCTATTTCAACATGAAAGAAGAAATAACATCACAGAAAGAGGAATTTAGAATAACGTAATTCTATTGGACAGCTTAACAGAATAATAGATCTAGGAACTATTACTAATGAACTGTTCCAATATAGGGAAATCCCATAAACACAGCCCTTGGCAAAAAAAAAATATTCAGACACAGAATGTCACAAATATTTATCCAATCCAGGAATTAAAAACAGCATCAAGAGAAAATTCAGAGAGAGTAGCAGCCAGGAGACATTTACTGAAGCTTCCAACTCTATGGAGACCCCAATAGTTTCTGATGTTACTGAGAAACCAAAACCCAGTGATCCTAATCTGTGAGAGCTGGCCACACCCATTCAGGCTGCATTAAAATAAACCCAAGGCCTCCCTCGCTGTTACTCAAGTGGTCTTAACTAACCAGCTTCGTAACGATCGTTCAATCTCTCTTAAAGGAAACCCGGACAAAATAACCTCTTAAAGCTGCAGCACCATCACACTTGTCAGTACATCGAGCTGTCAAACAGGAACCAGGGATAACCCAGTCAGTCCTTTGGCCCTGCCCAATTGGACAAGGAAGAAGCCAGTCAGTCCCTTGAGTCACTTATACAGGAACAGCAGGAGGCCATTCCCACCTCAATACACTTACACGGGGGCAGAATGAGGAAATTGATTCTGATTCCTGATGAATGTCTTATGCCTAATATGTCGATTCTCCTGCTTCAAGGATGCTGTCTGACCCGCTGTGCTTTTCCAGCAATCGACTCTCTTCTCTGATCTCCAGCATCGGCAGTCTTAAGTGTTTCCTGAATGATGCTCTAACATGATGAACAACTGGAGCAGAGGCTGCACAGACAGAGTGCTCCACGATGTTCCTCTTGGCTCTGTTGCTTATGATACACACGTGGGACTTTAACGTGGTTTTCAAGAGGTGAGCAGGGAAGCCATATGTCTTGTGCGAAGTCTCAAGAAGGCATCTTTCATCTCTGAGAAGGCAGTCTGGTGTTCTCTATGTAGGGTGGAAGCTGGTGGGAATGTCTACCTGTTTCAGATGGAAGGTATTGTGGCTGCTGTTGGGGATTGTGAGCAATCAGACGTTCAGTACAGGGTTCACACGCCGACTGCACAATAACGTGGGGAGAGTTAATTTAGGCATATAAACTATTAGAAAGGTCACGTTAGACTGATGAATGGACTCTCTAAGATCAAATAATGCTGATCTTGTTCATGTTGACCTTGTCTAGTGCATGTCCTGTTCAGTGTAACCTGTATGCCTTACTCTGTCCAAGTCTATTTCCACCCTATGATCTGTCTGGCCATGCTTACTATGATCTTCCTCCACTGCTCATAAACAAAGTGTTTCCCTGTACTGAGGTACACGTGACAATAAATCAAACCAATCAATCCTGGGTAAAGTATGGAATTTCTCTCCCTGTCAATGTCTCTTTTGGAAATAAGTGATCGCTGCCACTCCTCGTGTTTCAGCATCACCATTTCTTCGTCTCTCACAGCTCTACAGATTAAACATTCAGCTTATTCACTCTATCCTCCTGTTACCATCACCCGTGTCTGTGGTAAGGAGATCATTCCTTAAAAAGGAGATCAAATCTGTAGAGAGTGCCCCAAATGCTCTCTCAGCAAGGCTCTACAACAGCCGGAAGATGGCTTTACTCACGTACTCGAATCATCTTACAATGAAGGGCAGCGTACCATTGACTGCACCCATTACTTACACAGGGTTTGATTCGGAGCAGTCAGCATAGACTTGTGAGTGGGAGATCAGATCATGCATCCCAAATTTCTTAGAGTCCTTTGGTGAATTGACCAAGAAGGTTAATGAGGGCAGAGCGGTAAATGTAGTCTCTTTGGATTTCAGTATGGCCTATGATAAGTTTCCACATGGCAGGCTGCTCAGGAAGGTTCAATCACGTAGAATACTGGGGGAATGGCCAATTGGATACACAGTTGGGTTGATGGTAGGAAGCTTGTTAGACTGGAGGTTGGGACCATAGCTTTTTGTTATCTCTGATTTGGATGAGAATATACAAGGCATGATTAGTAAGTTTGCAGATGACACTAAAATAAATGGCAGCATGATCAGTGAGGACATTTATCAGAAATTGCAGCAGGATCTTAATCAGGTGGGTAAGTGGGCTGAGAAATGGCAAATGGAATTTAATATAGAAGTGTGAGGTCTTGCAGTTTGGAATCTCAAATCAAGGTAGGAGTTTCACAGTGAATGGGCGGGCCTTATGGGGTGTAGTGGGCAGAGAGACCTTGGAATTCAGGTGCACGGTTCACTGAGAGTGGAGTCACAGGTAGACAGGGCAGTGAAGAAGGCTTTTGACACACTGGCCTTCGTCAGGCAGGACATTGAGTATAGAAGTTGGGAATTTATGTTGCAGTTACGCAGGACTTTGGTAAGGCCGCACTTGGAGGATTGTGTTCAGTTTTGTCAACTTGTTATAGGGGGGATATAATGTAATTAGAAAGAGTGCAGAAGAAATTTACAAGGACTTTGCCAGGACCCAATGGTCCGAGTTATAGGGAGAGGTTGGACAAGCTTTGACCTTTTCTTTAGAGTGTAGGAGAATGAGGGAGTCCTTATAGAGCTGTATAAGATCATGAGGGATATGGATAGGGTGAATGCTCTCAGTCTTTTCCAAAGTTTAGAGAATCGAGGAGGAATGGGGATCAGTTTCAGGTTAAAGGGAAAGGAATAAAAGGGAACCTGAGGGACCATTTATTTACATAAATGGCTGGTACTTGGATGAGCTGCCAGAAGATGTGCCTGAGGGGGATGCATTAACAACGTTTCAAAAGCATTTGGATAAATATGTCGATAGGAAAGGATTAGAAGGATATGGGACAACTGCAGGGAAATGGGGTTAGTATGAATGTACATTTACAAGGTGGAGTCGAACCTCTTTGTTAACTAAAACCAAACACCCAGAAAAGCTGGCCTCACCTCGTAATCTGTTAACATATGAGTGATACAGATCTCCTACATTCCACTATTTAAACAAAAAATGGCAAGTTAGTTTCTTAACTTTAATAGTGAACACTAAACAAAAACTATTCGCAAATACAAGCCCCTCTTTTCTTTGCTACTTACTATCTGACTCCAACTCTGTAAAAAATATACTGTTCCAACAACCCACATATTAAACGTTACAATCTCAAGACCACACAGTCTCTATCTTCCCCGCTGTCTGCACTCTTTCAGCTGCTGATCTCCCTGGGTCATTTTTTTTTAACTGCAAGTATGTTTTACATGAACATGTGTCTTTGATGGAGAGTGTTTGAGATGGTCAGTTAGCACTCCTGCTCTACAGCAGTTACTCTGCTGTTGGATGGCAGCAGCTCTCCCTCCAGTGTTCAAATGCTGGATTTATTTACTTCCAATGATACAATAATTCTCATAATTTGATTGATTTCCAGGTGTACGAACAATAATATTCAAATTCCATTGGCATCGGATATTCTGAGCATTATTTAAACTCTTTGATTGCATTTCAATTGCTGTCAAAAAAACAACCAAAACTCAGGCTTCCATTTCCCATCTAATTGTTACATTTGGAACAGTCTGACCTTTAGCTGGCATCTGTGGCTGTACTTTCGATTCAGCAAAACCCGTCCTATCTTAAAGTGAACAGACATTGATTAGCCTCCAGACAGTAACTCACTCCGCGCTATCTGTTATTCTGTATACTAACCTCCTTGAACCCCTCAATTACATTCCAGGCTGTAACACACCCCAGAATATCTGTTATTCTGGATATAAACCACCCTGAACCCCTCAATTAGATTCCAGGCTGTAACTTCCTGTCAGGGTTGAAAGGGAAGGCTGGTAGTTATTGGGAATGCTAGCTGACTAAAGAAATTGAGGGTTTCATTCAGAAAAAGAAGGAAGCATATGTCAGGTATAGACAGGATCGATCGAGTGAATCCTTAGAAGAGTAGAAAGGAAGTAGGAGTATACTTAAGAGGGAAATCAGGAGGGCAAAACGCGGACATGAGATAGCTTTGGAAAATAGAATTAAGGAGATTCCAAAGTGTTTTTACAAATATATTAAGACCAAAGTGTAACTAGGGAGAGAATAGGGCCCCTCTAAGATCAGTAAGGCGGCCTTTGTGTGGAGCCACAATAAATGGGAGAGATATTAAATGAATATTTTGCATCAGTATTTACTGTGGAAAAGGATATGGAAGATATAGACTGCAGGGAAATCGATGGTGACATCTTGCAAAATGTTGCAGATATACAGAGGAGAAAGTGCTGGATTTCTTGAAATGGTAAAAGGTGGATAAATCCCCAGGACCTGATCAGGTGTACCTGAGAACTCTGTGGGAAGCTAGAGAAGTGATTGCTGGGCCTCTTGCTGAGATATTTGTATCATCGATTGTCACAGGTGAGATGCTGGAAGACTGGAGGTTGGCAAACGTGGTGCCAATGATTAAGAAGGGCGGTAAAGACAAGCCAGGGAACTCTAAACCAGTGAGCCTGACCTCGGCAGTGGGAAAGTTGTTGGAGGGAATCCTGAGGGACAGGATGTACATGAATTTGGAAAGGCAAGGACTGATGCGGGATAGTTAACATGGCTTTGTGCGTGGGAAATCATGTCTCACAACCTTGATTGAGTTTTTTGAAGAAGTAAAAAAGAAGATTGATAAGGGCAAAGCAGTAGATGTGATCCATATGAACTTCAGTAAGGCATTCGACAAGGTTCCCCATGGCAGACTGATTAGCAAGGTTAGATGTCATGGAATACAGGGCGAAGTCGCCATTTACATACAGAACTGGCTCAAAGGTAGAAGACAGAGGGTGGTGGTGGAGGGTTGTTTTTCAGACTGGAGGCCTATGACCAGTGAAGTGCCACAAGGATCAGTGTTGGGCCCTCTACTTTTTGTCATTTACATAAATGATTTGGATGCGAGCATAAGAGGTACAGTTAGTAAGTTTACAGATGACACCAAAATTGCAGGTGTAGTGGACATCGAAGAGGGTTTCCTCAGATTATAACAGAATCTCGACCAGATGGGCCAATGGGCTGAGAAGTGACAGATGGAGTTTAATTCAGATAAATGCGAGGTGCTGCATTTTGGGAAAGCAAATCTTACCAGGACTTGTACATTTAATGGTAAGGTCCTAGGGTGTGTTGCTGAACAGAGAGACCTTGGAGTGCAGGTTCATAGCTCCTTGAAAGTGGAGTCGCAGGTAGATAGGATAGTGAAGAAGGCGTTTTGTATGCTTTCCTTTATTGGTCAGAGTACCGATTACAGGAGTTAGGAGGTCATGTTGCAGCTGTACAGGACATTGGTTAGGTCACTCTTGGAGTATTGCGTGCAATTCTGGTCTCCTTCCTGTCGGAAAGATGTTGTGAAACTTGAAAGGGTTCAGAAATGATTTACAAGGATGTTGCCAGCGTTGGAGGATTGGAGCTACAGGGACAGGCTGAACAGTCTGGGGCTGTTTTCCCTGGAGTGTCGGAGGCTGAGGGGTGAACTTATCGAGGTTTACCCTGGGGCAAGGGAGTCTAGAACCACAGGGCATAAGTTTAGTTTGAGAGGGGAAAGATATGAAAGAGTCCTAAGGGACAACGTTTTCACGCAGAAGGTGGTACGTGTATGGAGTGAGCTGCTAGAGGAAGTGGTGGAGGCTGGTACAATTGCAACATTTAAGACGAATTTGGATGAGTATATGAATAAGAAGGGTTTGGAGGGACATGGGCCAGGTGCTGCCAGGTGGAACTAGATTGGGTTGGGATATCTGGTCGGCATTGACAGGTTGGACCTAAGGGTTTGTTTCCATGCTGTACATCTCGATGATTCTATGACTCTATAACTCACTCCGGGCGACCTGTTATTCTGCATATAAACCACCCTGAAACCCTCGATTAGATTCCAGTTTGTAATTCACTCTGGGGTATCTGTTATTGTACACATAATCGTCCTGAATCCCTTCATAAAATTCCAATCTGTAACTGACTTCCAATTTTAAGGGACTCTGTACATTAGCCACTTCAATCGTTTGATTAGATTCCAGTCTGTATCATACTCCTGAGTATCTGTTATTCTGTATATTAACCATCCAATCCAAACCCTGCCAAATTTGTCCACAGTGTTCAGGGATGTGTAGCTGAGGTGCATTAGTCAGGGGTAAATGTGGGGAAGTGGATCTGGATGGGTTATTCTTCTGTGGATCAGTGTGGTCTTGTTGGGCTGAAGGGCTTGTTTCCCCACTGTCGGGATTATATGAATCACCCGGAACCCTCTCTATTAGATTCCAACGTGTAACTCACTTCCATGTACATGTGACTGGCATGTTTCAAAAACACCCCAAAACCTTCAATTCTATTCCACTTCGATAAACACAAGGCGCTGCATTTTGAGAAAGCAAATTTGAGCAGGACTTATATCTTAATGGTCAAGTCCGAGGGAGAGTTGCTGAATCAAGAGACTTTGAAGTGCAGGTTCGTAGCTCCGTGAGAGTAGAGTGGCAGGTGGATAAGATAATGAAGGCAGCGTTTGGTATGCTTTCCTTTATTGGTCAGTGTTTTGAGTATAGACATTGAGAGGTCATGTTGTGGCTGGACTGGACATGGGTTAGGCCACTGTTGGAATATGGCATGCAATTCAGGTCTCCTTCCTATCGGAAGGATGTTGTGAAACTTGGAAGTGTTCATAAAAGATTTACAAGGAGGATGCCAGGGTTAGAGGATTTGAGCCACAGGGAGAGGCTGTATAGGCTGGGGCTTTTTTCCCTGGAGTGTCAGAGGCTGAGGGGTGACCTTATCAAGGTTTATAAAATCATGACGGGCATGGATAGTATAAATAGATAAAGTCTTTTCCTTGGGGTGGGGAGTAAAGAACAAAAGGGTTTAGTGTGAGAGGTAATATGAAAGAGTCCTAAGGGGCAACTTGTTCACTCAGAGGGTGGTACATGAATGGAATGAACTGTCAGAGGAAGTGGTGGGGGCTGGTATAATTGCAACATTTAAAATGCAGTTCGATGGGTATATGAATGGGAAGGTTTGGAGGGAGATGGGCCAAGTGCTTGAAAAAGAGACTAGAGTAGGTTAGGATATCTGGTCGGCATGGTCGGGTTGGACCAAAGGGCCTGTTTCCATGCTGTACATCTCTATGACTGTATGACTCCGTGATTTTGTGACTCATTCCTTGTTATCTGTTGTTCTGTATGTAAACCACCCGGAACCCCTCGATTAGATCCCAGTCTGTAACTCACTCCTGGGTATCTCTTCTGCTGTGTGTAAACCCTAAACGCCTCAATTAGATTCCAGTCTGGAACTCACTCCTGGGGATCTGTTATTGGATCTGTGAAGTGATCCTTGTTGGATGTTAGGCCGAAGACAAGATAAACTAAATGGTCAAATGTTACATTGAGAGCAAGAACACAGAAAGCTCCTGGTTCATTTCTGTCCTGTTACATATCTCCAAGTTTCAGATTGGGGCTGAATTTCTGTCACAATGGGGAAAGTATCAAAAGCTGTTTACTGTCCTGCATGAATGCATCATCATAACATGAATTCTCTTGCAAGATAGGAAATGGAGACAGCTCCTGGAAGGTGTCTGTATCTCTGTGTGTGTGATTCGGTGTGTCTGTGCATGTCTGTTTGTGTGTGATTCTGTGTGCGTATTCAATGGTTTATATATTTTCAAACTGCATTGATGTTGCCAGTCTCTCCTGCTTTTCCTATTTTATACACACTCAATAGACAATAGACAAAGACAATAGGTGCAAGAGTAGGCCATTCAGCCCTTAGAGTCTGCACCGCCATTCAATATGATCATGGCTGATCATTCCTAATCAGTATCCTGTTCCTACCTTATCTCCATAACCCTTGATTCCACTATCTTTGAGAGCTCTATCCAACTCTTTCTTAAATGAATCCAAAGACTGGGCTTCAACTGCCCTCTGGGGCAGAGCATTCCGCACAGCCACCACTCTCTGGGTGAAGAAGTTTCTCCTCATCTCTGTCCTAAATGGTCTACCCCGTATTTTTAAGCTGTGTCCTCTGGTTCGGCACTCACCCCTCAGCGGAAGCATGTTTCCTGATGCCAGAATGTCCAATCCTTTCATCTTATACGTCTCAATCGGATCCCCTCTCAGTCTTCTAAACTCAAGGGTATACAAGCCCAGTCGCTTCAGTCTTTCAGTGTAAGGTAATCCCACCATCCCAGGAATTCACCTCGTGAACCTACGCTGCACTCCCTCAATAGCCAGAATGTCTTTCCTCAAATTTGGAGATCAGAACTGCACACAGTAGTCGTGTAGTTTTACTGATATAAAATGGTGGCTGTGGACAAATCTAAAATGTATGCCTGACCGATTTGTGTCAGGAATACATTCAGCAAGGGAGAGGGGGCAACGTGTCAAAAGCCATTTCCATTCATTGATGCTAGCAGAGATAGGAAATGGAGACAGCTCTTTGAAGTTGAATAAAATGCAAATCCCAGAACCTTTTTACAGTGAATGCGGAGAGACAATGTGACATTCCAGTAAGGTCTGCCTTACTTTCCAAGCTCCTAATATATGAGAGAGACATACTATACAAAACCTGATAGAACTCAGCCACTGAATTGTAGATTTGCAGCGTTGAATCAGAATCCTGCCTGGCTAGGCCTCATCCCAAATTGAAGGGTTGCTCAAATTCCACACTGACCTTCTGTGGGTTCAAATTGTGTGTTATCTACAAATAAAAGAAAATAATGCACCTGCAATTGAACAAAGCTTTTCTGGAACTTTGTGTCTCTGTTGGTTTAAGTATCTTTCAACAGGATTGAATATAAATGAGACAGTGAGAGATAGGTAGCACTATAACCAGAATGTCAGTGCAGCATAAAAGGTATATTAATACTTTCAGTGTAAGGGGAAAACAGAGGAGGATAGTCCTCAAACAAGGAAAATTGGGAGTCAGTAAAGTTGTGTAGTTTGTGACTGCATTATGTTTATTTGAGTCAAGATTTGAAACCACTTGGCCAATAGTACACTTTATGACTCACTCCCAGTTACAAGTTATTTCACATAAAAAGGTTAACATATCCCTCGATTGGATTCCAGGCTGTAACTCCCTCCGAGCTATCTGTTATTCTGTATCTAAAACTCCCTGAAATCCTCGATTAGATTCCAAGCTGTAACTCACTCCGGGCTATCTGTTATTCTGTACATAAACCATCCTAAATCCCTCGATTAGTTTCCAATCTGTAACACACTCCAGGCTATCTGTTATTCCGTATATAAACCACCCTGAACTCCTCGATTAGATTCCAGACTGTAACTCACTCCATGGCATCTGTTATTCTGTACATAAACCATCCTAAACCACTCGATTAGGTTCCAACCTGTAACACATTCCAGGCTATCTGTTATTCTGTTTATGAACAACCCTGAACCCCTCAATTGGATTCCAGGCTGTAACTCACTCTGGGCTATCTGTTATTCTGTATATAAACCACCCTGAACCCTGCAATTAGATTCCAGGCTGTAACTCACTGCGGGCTACCTGTTATTCTCTATATAAACCACCCTGAATCCCTCGATTAGATTCCAGATTGTAACTCAATCCGGGGTATCTGTTATTCGTATATAAACCACTCTGAACCCCTTGATTAGATTCCAGATTGTAACTCAATCCGGGGTATCTGTTATTCGTATATAAACCACCCTGAACCCCTTGATTAGATTCCAGATTGGAACTCGCTCCGGGGTATCTGGTATTCTGTATATTAACCACCTGAACGCCTCGAGTCGATTCCAGTCTGTAACTCACTCCGGGCTATCTGTTATTTTGTATATTAATCACCCTGAACCCATTGATTTGATTTCCCTTCCTGACATGTTAAGCTCATGTTTCCAACACAATCTAATCTCAATAATGATTAATGTATCACTGGTCCTCCTATCTGCTGGCACTACCATCATGTTAACTTTCTAATGTTTACGTACATGATCACCTGTAGCAGTGAGTCGCAGGTAGACAGCGTGGTGCTGAACACATTTGGCACATTTGCCTTAATCAGTCAGAGCATTGAGTATAGGAGTTGTGGTGGCAGATTGCATCTATACAGGATGTTGGTGAGGCCGCTTTAAGAATACTGCGTACAACTCGGTTTTCTGCAGAAATGACTTACACGGATGTTCCAGGACTGGAGGTTTGAGCTTTAGGGAGAGGCTAATTACGTTGAGGTGCTTCCCCCTGGAGTGTGAGAGGTTGAGAGGCAACATTATAGAGGTTTATAAAATCATCAGGGACATGGATATTCTGAACAGCCATGTTCTACTCCCAAGGATAGGGGAGTCCAGAACAAGACAGCAGAGGTTGGAGGGGAGAGGGCGAATGATTTAGAAGGGACGAGAAGGTAAATATTTCACACAGAGAGTGGTGTGTGGACAGAAAGTGCAGTCAGAGGAAGTGGTCAAGGCGGGTACAATCACAGGAGGAATATTGGCCAAATGCTGGCAAATGGGACTAAATCAGATTTGATATCTGATCGGAGTGAACAGATTGGACTAATGGGTCTGTTTCCATTCTGCATGACTCTCTGATTCTATAAGATGGATGATGAATAATTCTGAAAGGACTTTTCAAGTCGGAATTCTCTTCAGTGGAAGGTTATCGTGTCTCCATGTTCACATTGATTGAAAGCTGCGTTAGTTAAATATTTGACAAAGAAGTGCACAATGGGACGCAGACAGGAGAGTGGGGCTGAGACCACAACCTGATCAGCTACAATTTTAGTGCCTGGTGGAGAAGGCTCAAAGTATCTAATGACCCACTCCTGCTCCTCAGTCCTATGTTCCTGTGTTCCATTCAGCCCCTCAAACCCGCTAGACAGGAGCAGTTGGAGGTTACTTACTCCTATAACCTGTTGCACAGAAACACAGGAGACATTTCAGCCCCTCAGAACTGTCCCACACGGTTTGAAGTGAATTGGGAAATGTAATTGGAAAACTCAGGCTTGGTATAAAAGAGGCCCCTCATCTCTCTTCACAGAGCTTCCCCTCTCTGCAACTTGTGCTTTATTTGTTGGTCATGTTGTACACTCAGATTCAATGTGAATACAGCCCCCATACCTCACTCAGGGATGGCTCACAAAATCCTCTGGTCTCCCTCTCTGCAACATTCAATAACAGAACATTCATGAAAATAACACCCACTAACTTTCCAATAACAGAATCGGAGAACATCAGAAACAGGGGCATGTTGTTCACTCCCCAAACCTGCCTTGCCCTTCTTTAAGATCATGACTGATCTGCTCCTGGTCTCAAATCTTCTTTCCTATCCAATTCTTCATCGCCCTCAACTCTCTGACAGGTCAATTTCCATCTATCTCCTCTTCAAATACGTTCCGTCATCTAGCTTCCCGAACACTCTTGAGAAGAGTGATCCTGACATTCAATATCACCTGTTTGAAGAAAACACTTGCTGCTCCTACATCATGGCCTATTGACGTGAACAAAAGAGGTTGCGTCAAGCGTTCAGATAAAAATGACTGGCCCCGATATCAAGGCAATGGTTGACTTCTGTTGACATAAAGGAGCTTAACAAAACTGAACTTAATGGGAATCAGAGTAACCTCTCCAGTGTTTGGGGTCAAACATGGCACAAAGGAAGATGTTCATCATCTCAGTCCTGGGTCACCTCTGTGGGAGATCCTCAGGGTAGCTTCCTCTTCACAAACACCTTCAGCTGCTTCATCAATGTCTCCCCACCCTGAACCTCCCCACCATAAGATCAGAAGTGGGGATGATCACTGAAGGTTCCACAATGTTCAGAACATTTTGTCCCCCGTCAGCTCCTGAACTGGTCTTTGTCCGTGTGTAGCAGGATTCAGATTCCATTGAGACTTGTGCTGTTAAAGTGTCCGTAACATTCATGTAACAGCACTGGCGGGCACTGCACATTGCCCCAGTAAAACAAGGGTTCATTCAGCACCTCACGCTGGTTTCACAGGAACATGAGGAAGCCATTCAGCCCATTGACACTATTGGAGAAAAACAGGGACAGCCCATTTAGTGCCTCCAGCCTATTACTCAGGAAGAGAAGGAGTCGAGTGTGATGGGCCACACTAGAGCGCCTGGAAAATATTTGAAGGCGGTAACCTAGATTCTAATGTTTTCTTATTTTAAAGGAAATATAAAGTGTCTGTTCCAGATGCAATGTGACTGGTCAAACTACTTGGTGTGAAGCAAAACACCATCTTCTTAAACATGAAAGATAAAATGAAACCAAAGAAAGAGGAATTTAGAATAACGTAATTTTATTGGACAAGTTAACAGAATAATAGATCTAGGAACTATTACTAATGAACTGTTCCAATATAGGGAAATCCCATAAACACAGCCCTTGGCAAAAAGGAATATTCAGACCCAGATTGTCACAAACATTTCTCCAATCCAGGAATTAAAAACAGCAGCAAGAGAAAATTCAGAGAGGGTAGCAGCCAGGAGACATCCACTGAAGCTTCCAACTCTGTGGAGACCCCAATAGATTCTGATGTTACTGAGAAACCAAACCCCAGAGATCCTAATCTGTGAGAGTTGGCCACACCCATTCAGGCTGAAATAAAATTAACCGAAGGCCTCCCTAGCTGTTACTCAAGTGGTCTTAACTGGCAAGCTTGGGAACAATCATTCAATCTCTATCATAAAATAAACCAGGACAAAATAACATCTTAAAGCTGCAACATTGTCAGTACAATGAGCTGTCAAACAGAACCAGGGTTAACCAGTCAGGCCCTTGGCCCTGTCCAATCAGACGAGATTGAAGCCAATCACTCCCCTGAGTCACTTACACAGGAACAGCAGGAGGCCATTCCCACCTCAATGCACTTACACGGGGGCAGAATGAGGTAATATTTGCTGATTCCTGATGAATGTCTTATGCCCAAAACGTCGATTCTCCTGGTCCTCGGATGCTGCTTGACCCACTGTGCTTTTCCAGCAATTGATGGTCTAATCTGATCTCCAGCATCGGCAGTCCTCACTGTCTCCTTATTGACGCACGAAGATGATGAACAAGTGGGGCAGAGGCTGCACAGACTGTCTGTTCCACGTTGTTCCTCTTGGCTCCGTTGTTTATGATACACACGTGGGACTTCAATCTGGTTTTCTAGTGGTGAGGAGGGAAGTCTTGTGTAAAGTCTCAAGAAGGCATCTTCCATCTCCAAGAAGACAGCCTAGTGTTCTCTATGTAGGGCGGAAGCTGGTTGGAATGGCTACCTGTTTCTGATGGAAGGTATTGTGGCTGCTATTGGGGATTGTGAGCAACATGACGGTTCAGTAGGGTTCACTCACCGACTGCACAATAACGGAGCGAGAGTTAATTTAGGCAAATAAACTATTCGGAAAGTCACGTTAGACTGATTAATGGACTCTCTAAGTTCAGTTAATGGTGATCTTGTTCATGTTGACCTTGTCGAGTGCATGTCCTGTTCAGTGTAACCTGTATGCCTTACTCTGTCCAAGTCTATTTCCACCCTATGATCTGTCTGGCCATGCTTACTATGATCATCCTCCACTGCTCAAAAACAAAGTGTTTCCCTGTACTGAGGTACACGTGGCAATCAATCAAACCAATCAATCCTGAGTAAAGTATGGAATTTCTCTCCCTGTCAATGTCTCTTTTGGAAATAAGTGATCGCTGCCACTCCTCGTGTTTCAGCATCACCATTTCTTCGTCTCTCACAGCTCTACAGATTAAACACTCAGCTTCTTCACTCTATCCTCATGTTACCATCACCCGTGTCTGTGGTAAGGAGATCATTCCTTACAAAGAGCATCAAATCTGTAGAGAGTGCCCCAAATGCTCTCTCAGCAAGGCTCTACAACAGCAGGAAGACGGCTTTACTTATGTACTCGAATCATCTTACAATGAAGGACAGCATACCATTGACTGCACCCATTACTTACACAGGGTTTGATTCAGAGCAGTCAGCATAGACTTGTGAGTGGGAGATTATGCTTCCCAAATTTCTTAGAGTCCTTTGATGAAGTTACCAGGACGTTTGATGAGGGCAGAGTGATAGATGCAGTCTCTATGGATTTCAGTAAGGCCTTTGATTAGGTTCCACATGGCAGGCTGCTCAGGAAGGTGATATCTCGTAGAATGCGGGGGGAACTGGCAAACTGGATACACAGTTGGCTTGATGGTAGAAAGCAGAGGGTTGAGTGGAAGGATGTTTGTCAGACCGGAGGCTTGGTCCATTGCTGTTTGTTATCTATGATTTGGTTGAGAATATGGAAGGTATGATTAGTAAGTTTGCAGATGACACTAAAGTAATTGGGAGCATGATCAGTGAGGATGTTTATCAAAAGTTGCAGCAGGACCTTAACCAGGTGGGGAAATGGGCCGAGCAATGACAAATGGAATTTAATATAGAAGCGTGAGGTCTTGCATTTTGGAAACTGAAATCAAGGGAGGAGTTTCATTGTAAATGGTCTTAAGGGGTGCAGTGGGCAGAGGGACCTTGGTGTTCAGGTGCACGGTTCTCTAAGAGTGGAGTCACAGGTAGGCAGGGCAGTGAAGAAGGCTTTTGGCACATTGGCATTCATCAGGCAGGATATTGAGTATAAAAGTTGGGAAGTAATGTTACAGTTACACAGGAATTTGGTAAGGCCGCACTTGGAGTATTGTGTTCAGTGTTTGTCACCTTGTTATGGGGACGATGTTATTAAATTAGAAAGAGTGCAGAAGAAATTTATAAAGACGTTGCCAGGACCCAATGGTCTGAGTTATAGGGAGAGGTTGGACAAGCTAGGACCTTTTCTTTAGCGTGTAAGAGACTGAGGGAGTCCTTATAGAGCTGTGTAAAATCACGAGGAGTATGGAAGGGTTAATGTCTCAGTCTTTTTCCAAGGTGTACAGAATCGAGGATTAGAGGGGATCAGTTTAAGGTTAAAGGGGAAGGAATAAAAGGGAACCTGAGGGGCCACTTCTTTATACAGAGGGCTGGTACAGGGATGAGTTGCCAGCAGATATGGTTAAGGGGGGGTACATTAGATTAGATTAGATTACTTACAGTGTGGAAACAGGCCCTTCGGCCCAACAAGTCCACACCGCCCCGCCGAAGCGCAACCGACCCATTCCCCTACATCTACCCCTTACCTAACACTACGGGCAATTTAGCATGGCCAATCCACCTGACCTGCACATCTTTGGACTGTGGGAGGAAACCGGAGCACCCGGAGGAAACCCACGCAGACACGGGGAGAACGTGCAAACTCCACAAGTCAGTCGCCTGAGGCAGGAATTGAACTCGGGTCTCTGGCGCTGTGAGGCAGCAGTGCTAACCACTATGCCACCGTGCCACCCACGAACAACCAATTAACAACCCATTTCAAAAACATTTGGATAAATATGTGGATAGGAAAGGACTGGAAGCATATGGGCCAACTGCAGGGAAATGGGGTTAGCGTGGATGGATATTTATAAGGTGGACTCGAACCTCTCTGTTAATTAAACCCAAACACCCAGAAAAGCTCGCCTCACCTTGTAATCTGTTAAAATATGAGCGACAGAGATCTCCTACATTCCACTATGAAAACAAAAATTATCAAGTTAGTTTCTTAACTTTAATAGTGAACACTAAACAACAACTATTCGCAAATACAAGCCCCTCTTTTCTTAGCTACTTACTATCTGACTCCAACTCTGTAAAAGTATGCTGTTCCAACAATCCACATATGAAACATTAAAATCTCAAGACCATACAGTCTCTATCTTTCCCGCTGTGTTCACTCTTTCAGCTGCTGATCTCCCTGGGTCATGTTTTTTTATTGCAAGTAGGTTTACATGAAAATGTGTCTTTGATATAGAGTGTTTGAGATGGTCACTTAGCACTCCTGCTCTACAGCAGTTGCTCTATTGTTGGATGGCAGCAGCTCTCCCTCCAGTGTTCAAAATGCTGGATTTATATACTCGCCATGAAATAATAATTCTCATAATTTGATTGCTGTCCAGGTGCCCAAACAATAATATTCAAATTCTGTTGATTTCTGGTATCCTGAGCGTTATTTAAACTCTTTGGTTGCATTTGGATGGCTGTCAAAACAGCAACCAAAACTCAGGTATCCATTTCTCAGCTAATGGTGACATGTGGAACAGTGTGACCTTTAGCTGGCATCTGTGGCTTTAATTTCTTTTCAACAAAACCCGATCTGTCTTAAAGTGCCCATACATGCTTTTGGCTTCATAACATCTTCCTGCTTCAGAAAATAAAATGAACCAGCAGAATGAAAAGATGGGATCATTCGTTTTCTTCTAATTCTTAATCCCAATTATATGAAATACAAAAGTAGTAATCTCAGTTAAATCATTCATATTAATTCTGCACACCAATACAACACTGGAATAAGTCTAATCTTATCTACACTGCTTTCCTTTAAATCCGCGAAAACCCATCTGCTATCACATTGTAGGGGCCACAGCCTGTACAGTTTGTGAGTTTAAAGTCGGTAAGGTAAGACTCCAATTAAATAGTCTCATATTCTGGTCTTTAAATATTTCAAAAAATGTGAGAGATTTGTCGTTGTCCACAACCATCTCCGACAATTTGTTTGTCATATAAACATTAAAATATTGTCAGGCCAGTATGAAAATTAATCATTCTTTTTCAATAATGAAGATTTTGTATTTTTTTTTCTGGTGGATATTGAGTTTTTTTCAACAAGTAGCCAATTAGCCACACAATTCCGTCATCCTATTTCTGTATCAATACATCTCCGACCCCTATATCCCAAGCATCAAACACAATTTTCAAAGGGTTTCAGAATATTTGGTGTAGCTAAAACTGATGTGGTGATTTATCCTGCTTTAAAATTCTCAAATGCCTCCTGGAATTGTTCTATCCACCACAATTCAATGTTCTTCTTTAATAAGTCCATTAGAGGTGCCAATACGCTGCTGAAGTTTGGGACAAACTTCCGATAGAATCCATTCAGTTCCAAAAATCGAAGCACCTCTTTCTTCGAGGATGGTCATGGAATTTCCTCAAAGCCCTTCGTATTTGTGTTCCATGGGGTCAACCTTCCATGTCCAATGCAATATCCCAAGAATGTTACCACTGCTTTCGTGAATTCTGTTTTCTTTAAGTTTATTACTGAGTTTGCTTCTTGTAATCATTCAACATTATCGGTCAACTGTAACATGTGAGCTTTCAATCACTTGCTAAAGATCACTACATCATAAAGATAAGCTGCAAAATTTGTTCATATGGCCACAACTCTGTTTCTGAGTCTTAAATGTGGCTTGTGCATTATTCATCCATATGAAATATTCGATAAAGGTTATTTTGTCATCTCTGGTATCTTTACTGGGTAGTTAAACTGACTCCACATTTTTTTTTATTTGAAAGGGGCCACGAAACCTGGCTTTGAAGAGATTTCTTACCACTGGTGACAATACTAATACGTCATCCCCACGGGAAATCTTCAAAGTTTCAGAGTTTGTATCTGCCACCTCTTTCACTCTATGCTGTGCTCTTCAGATACTGTTTAGCAAACTCCCCTACTCCATCTACTCTCTCCTTCACCTCACACACAGAATCCAGGTGTGAGATTTCCGACTTCGGTCCTGTCAATTTATATTTAATTAATTTCAGAGGAGCTCTCACTTCAGGTACGAATATTAACTCAAAGGAAGTAAAGTGAGTAGATTTATTTGGGACATCATTAATGGCAAACACTTCAATGGGACACCTTTATCACAATCATTTGGCAAACCCTGACAGTAGCTGTTAACATAGTCTTCAGCATCTGATGCTAACTTTACAAGGCTCCCTGGGATTCAGGATGGGACGCACTTGATTTGAAGTGCTGTATGCCTAAGCCATCCATGACTTCCTTAAACAGATGAGCGGTAAAATGAGACCCTTGGTCTGACTGAATCTCTCTGGGCAGCCCACAGCGTGTAAAGAAAGCTACCAACTCCGCCACCTCCCTTTTTGCCTTGGCACTCCAATAATGGAATTGCCTCTGGAAATCTGGTAGACACTTCCAAGAAAGTAAGCAAATATTGGTTTCCACTTTTACTTTAGAAAGCGGAGCAACACAATTTATCATAACACACGTGCAAGTTCTTCGAATGCAGGAATTGGCAAGAAAAGTGCTGGTTTTGTTACTGCCTGTTACTTACCTACCATTTGGGATGTATGTCACGTACAACAAAAATTAACAGCGTCCTTGTGCATTCCAGGACAGTGGAAATGCTTCTGTACCTTAGCCTGAGTCTTCTATACACCTAAGTGACCGCCTGCAGTTAGTTTATGAGCTACCCATAACACTGTACGTTACTGCTAACACAATCTGGTGCACTTTGGCCCATTTCCCTTCTGCAGTAACCTATCGGGGTCTCCATTTTAATTTTATGATTCTATCTTTAAGTTAATAACGTTCAACAATATATTCTGATTCCTTTTCTGTGTGTGTGCATGTGTATGTGTGTGTGAATGTGTGTGTATATATCTGTTGTAAGTCCATTAGCCTTTCTTCACTAAACCCCTCTGCCTGATCCTCTGCCTGTTCAGGTTTTTCCTGCACCGTTACATCAAACAGGGGGTCAGTTCACTGAGCATCAATTCATTTGTCTTTTTCGTTCGTTTTTCCTTCCTGCTGTAACTTATGACAGTGGGATCTTGTTACTACACAGTCTGGAAAAATTCCTGGGTAATTTTCTTTTAACTCACCAATTCCCGAGTCTTCCTTTGGCTTCTCCACCACAAGGAGTGCCTATCCCTCCTCACCTCCTGCTAAATCGTTCCCAAGAACAAACTGTATTCCTGGACCTGACACTCTGTTACTCACTGTCACTGTTACTTCCCTAATCTTGATTTGGCATTCCATCCTGATGTTACACAAGGGAATGCTTAATTTCTGTCCCCTTTCCACAAATTAACACACTCTTGATGAACATGCCAGAAAGAGTGAAAAAACCTTTCATCCCTTCCTATTAGAGGGTGAGAGAAAATGAGGGCTGCAGATGCTGGAGATGAGAGTTGAAAAGTGTGGGGCTGGAAAAGCACAGCACGTCGGCAGCATCCGAGGGGCAGGGGCGTTGACGTTTCAGGCATAAATCCTTCATCAGGAAAATGGGAGGTAAGCGAGGGGGAAGGAGGTTGAGAAATAAATGGGAGGGTGGGGATGGAGCTGGGTGGAAGGGAGCTTGGAAGGCGATAGGTAGATGCAAGTGGGGTGTGATGGTGATAGGTCGGTGAGGAGGGTGATAGGACTCCTATCAGTGGTAGGACAGCTGGAACCCTCAAACTGTTCCGCATCAATGTTGACTTCACCAAATTTCAAATCTCCCCTCCACCAACCTCTCCCAGATCCAACCGTACAACCTAGCACTGCCCTCTTGAACCGCCCTAACT
Organism: Chiloscyllium punctatum; assembly: GCF_047496795.1. NCBI lineage: Eukaryota > Metazoa > Chordata > Chondrichthyes > Orectolobiformes > Hemiscylliidae > Chiloscyllium > Chiloscyllium punctatum. The sequence goes on from NW_027309868.1 coordinate 38,844, forward strand.
AGACCTCTTCCTTTCCACCTATCGACTTCACCCTATCCTCCGACATATCACTATCACTCCCACCTACATCATCTTATTGCCTTCCCAATGACCCTTCCACCAGCTCAGCTACTACCCTCGTATTTATCTTTCAGCCCCCTTGTCCCCCCACCACATTCCTGACGATGGGTTTCTGCCTGATATTCGATTGTCCTGCTGTTTGGATGCTGCCTGATCTGTTGTGCTTTTCCAGCGCCTCACTTCTCAATTATTACAGACTGAGCAGATCCCGTATCTCACAAAATTATAACTTCTTGTCGTTCTCCCCCTGTTCTTTCTGAGTAAACTTTATCTACAGAGATGAATTCTTTTGAGAGATCAGGCACTACCTCCATACCCAGCCCTTGCCTAGGCTGTGCAATTTCCTGCAGCTCCTCGGCTCCACTTGGGGTCTCCTTTACCAGTTTCACTACTGCCACTGGGCTGAGCCTCTTCTACTACATCTTTCCCCAAAGTGTCTTCCTTTAACGCCCAGCACGGTGTGTCCCAGTTTACTGCAGTGAAAACAACTTTTCCACTGTGCCCTTCCTAAACCACCAGCACTGTAATTTTATGTGTTCCACTCCCTTATAGTGAGAGCACCTGAGGCCTTTCACCACCTTTCAACCCCCTTGGGCTTCTTTCTTCACCTGTGGTAAAATATTGTGAACTACTGTTCGCTTTGTAATGTGTGATCGTCCCTTCTCCCAATTACTATCCCTCACGGGATGAAATTCCTGCCAGAAGCTAAATTTCATCACATTGCACAATGCATATTTACCTGCCATTTCTACCGCGCTGCTCACTTCTTGAACTTTCTATTCATTCACATGAATTTTTACTATCTCTGGAAGTGAGTCTTTTAACTTCTCCAGCAGATTAATCTCCCTTCAGGCCTCACAGGTCTTATCCATTTTTAAGGCCAGCACCCACTTGTCAAAATGACTGTTGTTAATTCTTTCAAACTCAATATAAGTCTGACCTGGTTCCGTCTCTATTTTTCTGAACTTCTGTCTATATGCTTCTAGTACCAATTCATAACCAATCAAAATAACCAATTTAACATCTTCATAATCTCTTGATCCCTCATCTGACAGCGCTGCACATACCTCACCAGCTGTGCCCACCAGCTTAGTCTGAACTAGCATTACCCACAAGTTCACTGGACACGTCATCTGCCTAGCCATTTTTTCAAATGAAATGAAAAAGGGTTTGACAATTTTCTCAACGAAATATGGCAAGTTACTAACCTAGTTGTATACATCCCTACGTTCTCCCTTCATCTCCATCCTGTTAATTTAAATTTCTTGTCTAATTCCCAACTTCTGAATTTCAAATCCCCTCTCTCATTCTTTTTCCTCTCTTTCTCTTTCGTCTCTCTCTGTTTCCATCCCTTTATTTATCTTCTAACTCCAGTTGCCACATTTGCAATTTAAGTTTTTATAACTCTACTGCAGTTGCCTGTTTCTCTGATACATCAACGTGCTTAACCAACTCCATTACAATTTCAGCTTCCCTTTTCTCCCTGGTTGAACCCAATTCCAACCTATTTGCTAATTCTAACAAATGTCCTCCTTCTGTCTTTCTAAACTTCCTTGGAAAATTTGGGAACCTCTTTAGTAATGTGAACAGCCATTTCCCTCACTTTTCATTTAACCAACCACAAGTAACAAAATTAAACGAATTTTCCCACTGGTTTTATTTGAAGATCAAAGTCACTAATTGCAATGAGTTGGAATTTGCTGCGACCTGTTGTATCTCAAATCTGTTCAGATCGGTCCAAGTGCCACACGGCAAGGCCCCAAACTGTTATGACATCAATGTCGAACCCCTCTGTTAATTAAAATCACACACCTAGAAAAGCTCACCTCACATCATAATCTGTCAAAATGTGAGCGATAGAGAACTCCTAAATTCCACTAATAAACAACAAACAACAATTTATATCTGTGCAAGTAAGCTCGCTGAGCTTGAAGGTATGTTTTCAGAAGTTTCGTCACCATGACGAGGTGACATCATCAGTGGGAGCATCTGCTGAAGTGCTGGTGGGATATCCCACCTCTCTATTTATAGGTCTTGGTTTCTTAAAGTGGGTGATGTCATTTCCGGTTATTTTAACAAGAGAATGTAGACAGGATCTAAATTGATGCGTTTATTGATGGACTTCTGGTTATAATACGATTCCTCTAAGAAGGTCCTTGCGTGTCTTAGTATGTGTGTGTGCTTTGTCCCAGTCAAAGTGGTGCCCTTCTTTGTCTGTATGTACGGAACGTAGTGATAGTGGATCATGTCTTTTGGTGGCTAGTTGGTGTTCTGTTGTTTATTTACAATGTATTGTGCACATATGAAAAATGCGACTTATCTGCACACACACATTGATTAAACAGTGTATATAAAATCATTTTTCCACCATTGAAACTGTCCTGTTATTGTGTTACGAGGATAGATTAGATTAGATTAGATTACTTAGTGTGGAAACAGGCCCTTCAGCCCAACAAGTCCACACCGCCCCGCCGAAGCGCAACCCACCCATACCCCTAACATCTACCCCTTACCTACACGACGGGCAATTTAGGATGGTCAATTCACCTGACCTGCACATCTTTGGACTGTGGGAGGAAACCGGAGCACCCGGAGGAAACCCACGCAGACACGGGGAGAACGTGCAAACTCCACACATTCAGTTGCCTGAGGCGGGGTGGTGTGGACTTTTTGGGCCGAAGGGCCTGTTTCCACACTAAGTAATCTAATCTAATCTAATCTATCCTCGTAACACAACAACAGGACAGTTTCAATGGTGGAACAATGATTTTATATACACTGTTTAATCAATGTGTGTGTGCAGATAAGTCGCATTTTTCATATGTGCGCAACACATTGTAAATAAACAACAGAGACACAGTTAACGAAAAATGATGCATATGATGTATAAAATTGATAAAACATTAAAACATGATTTGATCCTCTCAACGAACCCTCCTTTTCTGGGATTCCCAACTCTAATCTCTCATTCTTACCAGGATGTGTGCTCCAAATTCTTGATTCTGGTGTCCCAATTTATTTCAGTTAATCCCCTTTCTACCGGGACTTCAATATGTTGGCCTGGTGGGTTCTTTCCAAAGCTAGTGTCTGTCATATTATTGGAGATAAATATTCTGACATCAGACTCAGCATTTGAACATATTACTCTGTTGTACATGCACTGTACCAAGGACCACAGCACACAGTCATTGCCAAAACATTGGGGGATGTTCATCTACTTCTTTCGATAATGTAGCTTTCTCATTTTCCAGATCTCCAGATCTCTATCCTCTCTCTCCTTCTCCCTTTGTAACTAGTTAAGAAATCCACCAATTATTCTTCGTGTCCCGTCTCCCAAAACTCCTCCTTTCGCTTTATATGTAATGCTCTTTCAAGATGTAATGTGGTTATAATTGAGCAATGTAACTACAAAGACATGCGGGTGTAGCTGGCCAGAGTTAATTGGAAGGGGAGCTGAGCAGGAAAGACCATGGAGCAGCAATGGGAGGAGGTTCTGGGGAGAGATTCGGAAAATAATACCAGAAATGCAACCCAAAGAACTTGAAACATACTCAAGGGAGAACAAGGCAGCCATGAGTGATAAGGCATCAAACCAAAAGAGAAAATATACAATGTGCTGAAGATGATTGGGACTCCAGAGAATTCATTGGCTCTGAAACTACATAAGGCTGGCATTACTGACACTACAGAGCTCTTAATCATGGTCAGGTAAAGAAACAGGGGAAACACATTCACTTTAAACACAGCAGATTGGTATTTCTCAATGAAAAATATTTAGGTGAATTAAATATTTGAATTAAGATCAGTTAAATGCTTTTGCGGAATGTGTCAGATTGGAAGCAAGACCCGGGGAGAGAGACCCTCAGCAGGATGAGAGTTTGAAAATGGAAGTATTTCCACATCAGAAACCAGGTTAGGTCACTGAGTGCAGGGCTGATGGGTGAATGGGTCTTAGTGAGAATTAGGGAACAGACAGCAAAATTGCATTGCAGATATTGCAGCTCGAAACTGTGTATTCACGTAGTGCTGTAGATCACAGAAGCAGGAGAAGCAGATCTGCATTCAAACACAACCTGTAACTTTTTGCCAGGGTAACACCTCAGTCTGTCATTGGCATCAACACCATCTATGGCTCAGTGACGAGGGTGGGTGAAGATGTCAGGGTCAGAATCACGTGAACTTTACCTGATGCTAACTCATTAAAGCTACCAGACTTGACCAACAGATCTGTTCGAAGCAAACTACTCCGAGGTCTGAAAGTATGAAACCGGACAGAAAACCCAGCCTCAGCATCAATGTCGGAAAAGGGAATGGGAACACAGTCCTGTCGACCCTGCAGAAACCTCCTTCCTAACATCTGAGAGCTTGTGACAGCATTTACAGAGCTTTCCCACAGACTTCACAGAAACATTGGGAATGGAAAACACATTGAGCCTCCCCATTCTAGTTCATGGAAAAACTCTCCTCAATGCACTTACCCCACACGATATACATATCCATTCATGTGAATAACCTTGGGAAGCTATAAAATAGGCGGTGCAGTAGTACCTTTGGTCCATCGAGTTGGGAACCAATTCAATATAATGATGGTTGGCCCTTCATTTCCACACCGTACTCCTGCTCTCCCACTATCCCTTTACTGTCTCTAAATCCTTATTTATAATCAGTGTCTCGGTTTCCAGGTGCGAGAGAATTCCCCAGGTTCCCGAGTCATTGAGAGCAGACATTTATTATCATCTCAATGCAGAGTGACTGCCTGTATCTAATACTGTGGCCCCTTGTTTTACAAGTCCTAGCCAGGGGAATTATCATCCCTGCTTCCAATCTGTCTCACCCTGTCAGAGTTTTATATATCTCACTGAGATCTCCACTCATTTTCCTAAACCCCATGGAATACTTGCCCAGTCTCCCATACTCTGCTCCCATAACAAGCCCGTCATCCCAGAGACCAGTCTGGTCATCCTTCACTGCTCTCCCTCAATGTCAGGTTTGTCCTTTATTAGGTAAGGAGACCAAAACTCCCCACAATAGTGCACAATGTTCAAGATGATATCTCACCAAGGCCCTGTACAGCTGCAGTAAGACACCTTTTCTCCTGGACTCACATCCCCTGAAATGAAGATCCACACACCATTTATCTTCCTCACTGCTTTCTGTTTCGGCAATATTACTTTCAGCGACTGGTGTACAGGGAGATGCAGATCCTTTTCAGTGTTACAGCTCCCCACTTGGTGGGTCTGTGTACACTGGGCAGCGTGCCAATGCCATGCCCAGTATTGACTTCTGGTTACAGAACTCACTGCACTGCAGGGGACTCAGAGGTTTATGCAGAAGGAAACAACAAACAGGAGCATACGTCCCTTTGTAGATCAACATGTTTCAACCAATGCCTTTCAAATGGTAGGCTGCCAATTTATCGTTTCCACCAAAGAGCACACCGTCTCCTCTATCCACATTTTTCTCCATCTGTCATGTATTTACCCATTCACTCCAATTGTCTTCTCGGTGCTTTTTTATAACCTCCTCACCCATCCACAATCCCACATCCGTTAGTGCTGTCAGCAGGCTGGGATATATTGTATCTGATTCCAGTAACCAAATGTTTAAAGGGCATTGTGAACAGCTGGGCCCCAAGCACCGATCCCTGCGACACCTCAGCAACCGTCCTCTGTTAATTTCTATTTATTTATTTCGTGAATCTCGGAGTCACTGGCTGGGCCAGCATTTATTGCCCGTCCCTAGTTGCCCTCGAGAAGGTGGTGGTGAGCTGCCTTGTTGAACGCTGCAGTCCACCTGCTTGGTTGACCTCAAATGCCATTAGGGAGGGAATCCCAGGATTCTGACCCAGTGACTGAAGGAGCGGTGATAAAATTCCAAGTCAGGATGGTGACTGGCTTGGAGGGAACCTGAAGATGATGGTATTCCCATACATCTGTAGCCCTTGTCCTTCTAGATAGACATGGGAGTTGTGAAGATGGTCTCTGAGGATCTTTGGTGGATCATTTTATTGCAGCATGTAGATAGTAAAACACTGCTGCTGCTGCTGAGCGTTGATGGTGGAGCATTGTGGATGAAGGGACAGTCAAACTGGCTGCTTTGTCCTGGATGGTATAAAGCTTCTCGAGTGTTGTTGGAACTCCACTCATCCAGGCAAATTGGGAGTCTTCTATCACACCTCTGACTTATGCATTGTAGATGATGGACAGACGTTTGGAAGTCAGGATGTGAGTTACTCGCCGCAGTATTCCTAGCTTCGGACCTGCCCTTATAGTTACTGTGTTCATGTGGCGAGACCAGTGAGTTTCTGAGCAATGATTACCCACCAGGAATTTGACACTGGGTGATTCAGTGATAGTAACACCATTGAATGCCAAGGTGCAGGTTAGATTGTACTTTACTGGTGATGGTCATGGCCTGGCATTCGTGTGGCCTGAATATTACTTGCCACTTGTCAACCTGGATACTCTCCAGATCTTGTCGTGTTTGAACATAGACTGCTTCAGTATCTGAGGAGCCACAAATGTTGCAGAACATTGTACAATCATTGGCGAACATCCCCACTGCTGACCTTAAAATGGAGGGAAGGTCATTGATGAAGTAGCCCTGAAGAAGTTTTCGGTCACTGCTCGAGGGACTCCTACAGACTTGGAGCTGACTTGACTGACCTTTATCAACCATGACCACCTTCCTACGTGTCAGGTATGATTCTAACCAGCGGGGAGTTTGCCCCTGATACCCATTGATTCCTGTGTTGCTCAGGCCCCTTGATACCACACATAGCCGAATGCAGCCTTGATTTAAAGGGCTATCGCTCTCACCCCACCTCTGGAATTCAGCTCTTTTGTCCATGTTTGAATCACGGTAATGAGATCAGGAGCTGAGTGGCCCTGGTGGAGCCCAAACTGGGCGTCATTGACCAGGGCATTGCTGAGCAAGTGCTACTTAAAAACACTGAGACCTTCCACCACTTTACTGATGATCGAGAGGAGACTGATGGGGTGGCAATTGGCCGGATTGGATTTGTTCTGCGTTTTACATACAGGAGCAATGATTACTTGGGGAAATTTTCCACGTAATCAGGAAAAGCCATTGTTGTAACAGTATTGAAATAGTTTGGCTAGGGGAGTGGCAAGTTATGAGCACAAGTTGTCAGTACTATTACCAGAATGTTGTCGGATTATGGACCCTATGGAGTATCCAGTATCTCCAATCGTTTCTGGATATCGTGTGGACTGAACCAAATTGGTTGATGACTGGTAACTGAATTGCTGAGGACCACTGGAGGGGGCTGAGATGGATCATCCACTCCGCATTTCTGACTGAAGATTGTTGCGAATGAATCAGCCTTATCTTATACACTGAAGGGCTGGGCTCTTCCATCATGGAGGAAAGGGTTATTTGTGGAATCTCTTCCTCCAGTGAATTGTTTCATTGTCCCCAACGTTTCTCGGCTAGATGTGGAACAACTGCAGAGCTTAGATCTGTTCCTTTGCTTGTGGGATCACTTAGCTCTGTCTATCACTTACTGCTTATGCTGTTTGGCGCATAAGTAGTCCTGATTGGTGGCTTCTCCAGGCTGACACCCCATTATCAGGTATGCCTGGTGCAGCTCCTGCCATCCTGCACACTCCACTGACCCAATATTGATTCTCTAGATTGATGGCAATTGTGAGGGGGATATGCGGGAGGCCATGAGGTTATGCAGGAGTACAACTTGGCTGCTATTGATGACTCACGACACCTTATGGACATCCAGATTTGAGCTGCTAGATCTGTTCGAAGTCTGCCCTGTTTAGCAACGTGATAGTACCACCCAAAATGGTGGAGGTTATTCTCAATGTGAAGGTGTGATTTTGTCTCCACAATGACTATGTGGTGGTCTCTCTTACCGATCATATCATGGACAGATACTTCTGTAACTGGCAGATTAGTAAGGCTGTGTTCAAGTTTGTATTTTCCTCATGTTGGTTCTTTCCCCACCTGCTGCAGAACCAGTCGAGCAGTTCTATCCTTTGGGGCCTGGCCAGCTCGCTGTAATGCCGTCGCTGAGATACTCTTGTTGGTGAACATTGAAATCCCCCACCCAGAGTAGATCTTGCGTCCGTGCTACCCTCAGTGCTTCCTCCAAGTGTTGGTCAGCATGGAGGAGTACTGATTCATCAGTTCAGAGAGGCTGGTACATGGTAATCAGCAGGAGGTTTCCTTTCCCATGTGCAAAGTAATGCCATGAGACTTCATGGGATACGGAGTCACTGTTGAGGACTCCAAGAGCAATTCCCTTCTAACTGTATCCCACTGTGCCGCCACTTCTGCTGTGTCCGTCCTGATGATAAGACAGGAGATATTCGGGGTAGGTAATGGGGTGTCTGCGATATAGTCATACTCACAGAATCATACCTTACAGACAATGTCAGGCTGTTGCTTGACGAGTCTGTTTATTTCTTTTCACCGTTTCCTGCCAGCTGTCCCATTCTAGAAACATAGCCATATATTAGCACCCAATCCACTCAGATTTCATTTTGCAAATTGGGCTTGGAGCTTTACCAAAATCTTTCTAAAAGTCCACATGTTTTACATCCATTGTTTCTCTTTCATTTGTCTCCCATTCTGTTTCTCAAACATAATTCCCATTTCATAATTCTACGTCAGTGTTGCCTATGACCATCACTTTCAGCCACAATAATTTCTCCTCAACCAGTTACTTACTATGTTCTATGTTCAATGTACTCTATCATTTTCCCACACCAGACTTGGTTTTCCTTGTATTGTTTGAAAGTTCTGTGAAGACAGAACTGAAGTAGTGGCTTCATAGTTCTGCCATTTCCCTGTTTCCCATTCTCTATTCTCTGGTTTCAAACTGTAAGGAAACTGTACTTGTTTTCTCATATTTCTCACATTGACATAATTTAACCAGCTATTACAGTTCACTCTTTTAACCCTTGTGAATATACTCTTCAGAAAGCCATCAATTCCTGCCTTAGACTGCTCAATAATTGACCTTACACACCATACACCCACAGGAGCACAGACTCTGTGCCAACAGAAATACAGCACAATCTATATTAGTCCCACTTTCCTACACCAGGCCCATAGCCTGGAATGTTATGACACTTCCACGTGCTCGTCCAAATACTTTTTAATGATTGTGAGGTTACCCGTGATAATCCCCCTTCTCAGGAAGTAATCCCAGAACCCCACATCCACAAGGTGAAAAAAATATTTAAATCCTCTCTGAACCTCAAACTTTTCACTTTAAATGTGTGCTCATTTGTTCTTGACCCTCTGACTAAAAGGAACAGCTGCTGTCTTTCCACCCTGTCCATGTCCCTCATAATCTTATCCTTCTGAATCCCTGACCCCTCAGCTTTCTCTGCTCCAAAGAAAACAACCCGAGCTTATCCAGCCTATCTCCATAGCTGATATGCTCCATCCCAGGGAACATCCTGGTGAATCACCTCTGCACCCTCTCCAGTACAATCACATCTTTCCTGGAATGTGGCTCCCAAAGCTACATACAGTACTCCAAAGCCCTGTATTGCTCTTATAATCTACACCCTGATTATGAAACACAACACCCAAGGTCCAATTCTTACCTAGTCCATTAACCTGTCCAGTCACATTCAGGGATGTGTGGAGAAGCACCCTCTGACCTTCCCAGTGTGCTACCTTTCATTGAGTCCTCCCCTGCCTGGTTCCTTCTCGCAAAGTGCATCACCTCATATTTATCAGGGTTACATTCCATCTGCCATTGATTTGCCCATCTGACCAATCATCTGCATCTTCCTGTAACTTAAGGCCTTCCTCCTCACTGCGAACCATCCGGTCAATCTTAATGTCAAACATACAGTTACTTATCACATCTCCCCCATTCTCCACCTAGCCCTCTCCACATTCACATCTTTTTTTATGAATAACACAAACAATAAGGGACATAGCACTGTTCTCTGTGGTACACCAGGGGACACTGGTCTCCAGTCACACAAACAGCCTTCTCCCACCACCCTCTGCCTGCTGCCATTAAGACATTTCTCCTTGTAACCTGTCAAGGTATCCTTCATATTGTGAGATTTTACATTATTTCTCAGTATCCCGGCTGGAAATTTGTCAGAGACCTTCTTACAAAACTAAACAATCGACCTCCTCAAACTAATTCAATCAAATCCATTAGATGCGACTTCCTTCTGATAAAGTCACGATGATTATCTCTGATCAAACCTTGTGACTCTGATTGGAGTTCGATTTTCTCCTTCCCTATTTTATCCTGTAGTTTCCTTAACAGTGATCTAATACTCACTCGTCTATAGTTCCCTGGTCTATCTCTCCCACCCTTACTGTGAAGTGGAATCGTATTCGCAGTCCTCCAGTTCTCTGGCACCTCCCCTATGATCAGATTCTAATTAAAATATTCAATCAGGGTCATTCCTCCCTTGACCCCAACAGCCGCCTGTGATTCAACTCTTTCAGACATGGAGATTGGTCCAAATTTGTACAGAACAAAGCCTCAAATCCCTACTCGTATTTTACATCAATCTGTTCAAGAGTTGTCCAGTCCATCTTCTTGAATTCTGTACCTGCATCCTCCTTCTCCCAAGTAAAATAGATGTGAAGGTCTCATGTTACAATCCATCAATATTCTCCCGCTTGACACACAGATTGCCCCTTTGGTTTCTAATGGACACTGACTCTTTGCTGATTATTCTGTTTGACTTGTCCGTGTAGAATATCGTGGGATTCTCCCAGATCTCGCCTACTTGTACTTCCTCATGTCCCTCTGTTATTCAGTCCTTTTGATGTTTCTAAGATTCACTACGATCACCTCTCATGTTTCGAAACTTGAGATTACAGGCTGAGTTACCCCGTCAGACAACCTTGCCAACTTAGGGGTTAATGTGGAGAATAGCTTTTGCAGTTCCTCTGTAGTCAGTATATTCTTTCTTAGATTGGGAATCCGAGCGATACACAATATTCGAAGTGTAGTCTCATTAACACTCGATGCAACTGGTGTACGACATCCTCTATCTTCCAATTACATTCACATGAATGTCAACCTAATTTTTCTTTCCCGTTTGCATATGTTCTTCCTAATACCTCTCAGTTTAACTTTTCTTATGAGCTCAGTGTGTGAGTTCTTTTAAAAAGCTCATGAATATCCAACTATACATTATCCATTTGTTGTTCATTGCCTATGTCCACAAGAATCATCTTCAAACCATTCCAAAAAAATGTTTGCCACTTCTGGTTTTCCATTCATCGGTGCATTCTCACACTCCCCAGTTATGTTTTTACCTTCTAAATATCTAGTAGCATGTTCTTTGTAATCGAGTCCAAGAGATACCTGACTGCGGATGACAGGTGAACTGCTCTGTAGTTTACCATTCTCCAAATTCATCCTTTCTTAAACTGTTGGATAATATTTATAACCTTTACCTTATCCAGATTGGATAAATGCCTTTCGGGAATGTGTCGGAAAATAAAGTGAAAATCCGCGATGCAATCAACATGTCTGTTGCTGCTTCCTCTGAAATTTTTGTATGAAGTACATCTAGTCTGTCAGATTTATCAATACTCAATCCACCTTTATTTTCAAAGATGACCTCAACACTGATAAGAATGATCTTAGACTTTACTTACACAAGTCCCATGGTCACTTAGTATTTCTGGGAGAATTTCTGGTCATTCTTTAATGAAGATAGACACAAAGAAACTGTTTCTTTTCCCTGTGATTTCTCTGTTCTCTGCAATAAATTACCCTGCCTGCACACCAACTGTTCCACATTTGTCCTTGTTTTTATTTTTTTGATACATTGATAGACGCTTTTTAGCAGTCTTTATGTTTTTCTTTCGTTTGCACGCTTTTTCTCTTTTTGATTTTCTTCTCAGTTTCTTGGTCATCCTTTGCTGGGTCCTACATCTCTCTGAATCCACTGGCTTACTGCAACACTTGGCATTTTTCTAAGCTGCCTCCTTTCATCTAATAGGTAGATGAAGGTGGGGTTGAAAGTGATAGTCGAAGAGGAGGGTGGACCAGATTGATAGGAAGGACTATGGACATATAGGAACATTCAAAAGGGCGGTGCTGACTTAGAAGGTTGGAGGAGGATAAGGTGGGATTAGTGGAAATGGGGAAATGGGGAAATCCACTATGATCCCCTGTGGTTGGAGGGTCCAAAGGCAGAAGATGAGGTTTTCTTCCTCCAGGCTTCTGGTGGCTCGGGTTTGGCGATGGAGCAGGCCCAGGACTCTCATGTCCTTGGCAGAGTGGGAGGGGAGTTAAAGTGCTCAGCCACTAGGCGATGGTGTCGTTCAATGTGGTTGTCCCAGAGATGTTCCCTGAAATGATCTACAAGTTGACCTCCTGCCTCACCAATGTAGAGAAGACCACATTGTCTTTAATGGATGCAGTAGATGAGGCGTTCTGTCTCCCTTCATCACCTTTCACTTTCAACCCCACCTTCATCTACCTATCGTAATCCCAGCTACCTCCCTCCTGCCGCACCCTCTTGTCATTTATCTCTCAGCCCCCTAGGCCCATAAGCTTCATTCCTGATGAAAGGATTATGCCTGAAACATCGATTTATCTACTCTTAGTATGCTGCCTGACTATGCTTTTCCAGCACCACACTCTTCGACTCTGATCTTCAGCATCTGTCATCTCCACTTTCTCCTCACACCTTCATGGTCTGCATGACTCAGATTTCAAATGGTTACTTCAAATACAACAAAAACTGTCGTGTACTCAAACAGCATAAAAGAAAACCAATACATTGTGGTCACTGTTCCCAAAATGTCCTTTCCAGCAAAATTTTCAATTAGCTCTTCCGATCACTCAACACCAATTCCTAAATAACCTGATCTCCAGCTCAGTGCTCAACATAATGTTCATGTAAACCATCTCACACGTGGTCATGAGATCCATTTTCCCAGCATTAGCATTCAATTGGGTTAACACAGTTTAGATATAATGTAAGCAGTATATTATTACCGCAGTACCCACAAATGTGTATATCTCATTTCCTGTTTTATAACATGTCCAGCATTTGTATTGCAGCTTTCACTTTGATATATAACTCCCATCAATGTTTGCTCCATCTTACTTGATTCTGTGGATTCTGAGCGATGTGGGCTCTGGAGAGATTAATGGTAGAGATCATTTCGCCACATCATTTATGAACTTCTCAAACTTTAATTTCTCCAGATCTCCCGTTATGCTGATGGAGGAGAGAAGGACAATGATTTTCCAACAATGCTCTATATTCCCCCAGAGAGCTGAGACAACTCTAACCTGGGTGGGATCCTTACAACAGGCTGGTAAAATGTTGCTGCTGCTGTACAGGGTCTTAGTGAGATCTGGAGTAGTGTGTACAGATTTAATCTCTTCAGTGAAGAAATGATGTTGTTATATTGGAAGCAGCTCAGAGATGGTTCCCTCAACTGATTCCTGCAATGAAGGTGCTAGCTTATAACGAAAGGATGATCACGTTGACCCAGTAGCCATTGGAGTTTACAAAAAATAAAGATGAACTTACTTCAACATCGATGACAGATGTATTCAACGAGTGAAGCGAATTACACAGATAGTGGAGGAACCATTCCGTTCTCCAGTGTGTTACACAGGAACAACAGGAGGATATTCAAGCCTTCGACCCTGTTACACCAAAACAGGATGAGGCTATTCAGCCCCTGGAACCTGATATACATTTACAGAAGGAGGCCAATTAGCCACTTGAGCCTATAACAGTCGGACATGCTGCACCAGTATCCTGTTAAACAGCAACAGGATCAGTCCATTCAGCCTCCTCAAGTCTGTCACATAGGAACTGGAGGAGGTCACACAGTGACTGGAGATTGTTACACTGAGATAACAGGAGGCCATTCAGACCCACCGAGCCTATTGCAAGGGAATTGGATAAGGATAAAAACTATCTGAGACTTCTTTAATGAGAAAGTTCAAGTAATTTCGACACGTGTCTGTTGTATGGGAACAAGATAAGACCAATCAATCCCTCGGAACCATCTCCCGGATACATGAGGAGACCGTTCAATATTTCCATGGAGAAGTATGAGAAGACCCATCAGCCCATCAAAATGTTAGAGAGCAACAGGAAGATTCCATAATCTCCCAATCCTCTAAAGCATCAATAGGAGGAGGTCATTCTGGCCTTGGAGACGACAACATGGGAACACCAGAAAGACGTCAGCCCATCGAGTTTGTACAACAGCAGGATGGTGAGTCCATTCAGCCACACATGACTCTTATACAGCAACTGGAGCAGATCTCTTAAAAACGTTTGCCCATTAAATAGGAATTCAAAGAAAACGTAAAGGGTGTCGAAAGGGAGGAACTTATAATAATGGTATACATTCGGGACTAAAGTGTAACAATAAACCATTATAATTTAAGGCTAATTGTTAGAGTCCATTGTTCAGGACATTTGCAAAGTTAAACCACAATCCAGCATAGTCAACATGGTTTTACAAAGGACAATCAAGTTTGAAGTGTTTGCTTGACTTATTCGAAGATGTCACAAAAAAGTTGGATCGTGGGAGATGGAACATATCTGGTCTTCCTGAAGGCATTGGATATGTCGCTTCTCCAAAGAGTAAGTGGTAAGATCAGACAACATGGGTTTAGGAGTAATTTATGAGCTTGGATGGAGGATTGGTTAACCAACAAAATGGAGTCAGATGGATTAAATGTGTCATTTTATTTTGGCAAATGCAATTTGTGGGGTGCCATTGATTTCAGTACGCATGCTTCAACCAGTTGCATTGATGGTATTACTGTACTCGATTGACGGGAGAGAAAATACAATGCCACATTTTCAGATGACTCTCACATCGGTGGGAAATTACTTCGGAAAGATGATGCAAGAGATTTTAAAACTATATGGATAGGTTGCGTGAATAGGCCAACATTTAGCAAGGAAAATTAAAGGGAATAAATATGGGGCTATTCAAGTTGGCCAGTATAATAGAAAGACAAATTATTATCTAAGCGGAGAGCAAGTTCAAAGTGTTTCGGTGCAGAGGGATCTGGGTGTCTGCTTGCATATCACAGAAAACTTACCTGTGGGTCCTTCAAGTAATGAGAAATGCAAGCATAATTTCAGCGTTTATTTGTAAAAGGATAGAGTAGAAATGTAGGGAGTGTTCGTGTAGCTATGCAAGGCATTAGTGAGGTTGCAACTGGAGTACAGTTTGGGTGTCCTGCAGAATGAGGTATTTCCATTGGAGGCAATTCAGAAGAGCTTCATTAGATTGATTCCATATTTGAAGTGTTTGTCTTATGAAGAGTAATTGAGCAGTTTAGGCATATACTCTCGAGTTTATAAGAATGAAAGGAGATCTCATTGAGGTCTGTAACATTCCAAAAGTAATTGAATGTGTAGATATGGAGTGGATGTTTTTTCATGTGGCGCAATCTACAACAAGAGACTAGAGTTTTAGGATGAAGGGATGGCAGGAAAGTGGAACAGAGGTCGTATTGACATCAGCGTCATCGAGGGGTTGGATTCCTCACAGATGCTCCTTGTTCTTCTTCAACCCTTCGACAGTGTTTCACTGGAATGGGGGAGGACTGGGTATCATACACGAAGCAGGCACTCAGGATAAACCAGTCTCAATCAGTTAGACAGAACGTAACCAGTAGGGTCACACAGTGACCAGCGCTGGGTTCTCAACTATTTACAATCTATATTAATGATCAGGAGGATGGAACAGATATACAGATGCTGAGTTTGGTGATGTCGCTGTGGTAAGCAAGAGATTAAATTATCAAGAGAGGGTGGAGAGTCTGCAAATAGATTCAGAAATGTAAAGGCAATAGATAATAGTTTAGCAGGTGGAATTTAACATGATATAACCTGTCATTTCATTTCCAGGAATAACGGAAAGAAATATGTTACTGAAATGGAGAGGGATTACAGGACTTAATGATACTGTGTACTGGGGGGTTCACTCAGCCCCGTTCAGACATGGGAGGTTTTGCTCCATCCCTGATCGTCTGCTCCCAGACACTCAAAGTGACCCGCTTGCTCTCCATACACATAGGATACTTTGATCTGGTTGATTGGTGGTGGGGATGGTGTTTTGAAACGTGCATCAAGGGGACGGCCTTTATCCAAGATATATTCATTTCTTTCTACGTGGAGACCCGATGACGATGGGAATGGCTGACTGCTTCTGAATGAAGAGACCATGACTTCTGCTAGGACAGTGGGTATTCAATAACATGATGTAGTGTGCATGGGCATACTGTAACATTAATAGGGAGAGAGAGAGAGCTCCTTCAGTTCCTCTACCTCTCCGCATTGACATGGATACTCTGCAGATGCCATGGACACCATCGGGAATCCTACCAAACTGGATACAACCGGCAGCTCCCTGCTGAGGGAGAAACAATCTATTTACCTCATCCACCATATATATCCTCCATCACCGAATGATGACATTGTTGTTGGGATACTGGGAAATGATGGATATGTCACCTAGTCCTGCGTGGAAAGTTCTGGATCATAGAAACTGAATGAAACTGTGACCCTAACAGCCACTGGCAGCACTGTCCTCCCCCTAGTGTGAAGCTGCAGGTCGTGTTGAAGGAGGTGACACCGCTCTGTGACCAGCTCCTTGTTCAGTCATGGTCCCCTCACACTTTGATCCTAGGTTAAGTGGAGTTTGGGAAATTGTTCCTGGAAAATCCGGGGTGGATACAGCAGACCCTCTTCCCACACACACTCACTCTGTGGTTTCAGAGCTTCCCCTCTCTGCAGCCTCTGCTCCATTTGTTGTTCATTTTGCAGGCTCAGATGCTGTATCCACAGTCCCCATACTCCATCCAGAGTTGGGTCACCAAATCCTCAGATCTCACTGAATGTCTGAGGCAACTTACAGCACAACCTCCAGCAAAGCACCCCCTGCCCTTCCACTAAATTTTCATTTGCAGAAGCCAGTCAGAAGCCCCTCGCTACAAGTGTTTTGGACAAGACCAGATTCCCTCAAAATATTTCCAGAAGGTCGTTTAGACCCAAACCTTCCCTTACTTTAAATATAGATGTGAAGTGCGTGTTCCAGTTATGTTGTGACTAGTCAAACCACTCGACATTGAGCAAAATATAATCTATTCAAATGCTTTAGTTAAAATACAATCAAAGGAAATAATGTTTTGGGATAGCTTATATGTTGGAACACTTACACAAACAATAGATACTTTACCTTCTTGGTTTACACCGCTTGGCACAAAGATATATTCAAATACAGATCCTAACAGCAGTTTTCCAATCCAGGGGGAAACAACATCAACAGAGATCTCAGAGAGAAAAGCAGCTGGGGATCATGTATTGAAACTTCCAACCCTTCTGGGATCCCCAGCAGCTTCTGGATGCTGCAGCTAAAAGTAAAACGAGGAAATCTAGTCTGGGAGAGCTGGCCACTGCCCTTCCATTGTTACCAAAGTTTTAATGAAACCTAAAATCTCAGTTATTTATTTAAACTGTTTTCAGACAGCAGTTCTGCACCTCTGCCTTTAACACCTCTCTTCAAAATAAAACCCAAGAGAAATAACCTTTTTACAGTGATAGTATCCTCACAACTCCATCTTTAATAAAATAATCCATCAATACACAAAGGTGGATTCATTTTAGACATCCTCCTCTTCCTCTATTAGTAGACTGAAATGCATTTATATTACATTGACTCTGAGCATACAAATATTCACATCTATTTCGATTTCAGTCATTTTACTCCTGCCACAGAATGCCTTTGTCTTTCTTCATCCAAGTCTCCACACTTAGGTTTTATCGCCCTGTCGCCTGTATAGTTTCAAACTGAATGGCAGCAATAATAAGCTCAATCGAAACAGACTGGTATTTTTCTCCCTAAACTTCACCAAAAATTTTAAGGGGTTATGATCAGTGATAAAGATTTGTCTCAGGTATGTTATTGGCAATGTAAATCTGAAATGTTGCAACGCCAACTCCAAGCTCAAGGCCTCCTTCCCCATTGTGGAATAAATCTGTTGATGTTTCCACTGGACACGCCAATCACACGTTACATAATGGAGTGCTTCTAATCTTTCCAATCGTCCTTTTGAATGACACAGCTCCTAATGTCTCAGCATAAAAGAATTACATGCTTCTGTATCTCTTAATGCTCTAACCTCTTTACCTGCTTCTCCTGGCCTATGCCAGTAAACCTTTACAAGTCCTCGCACATTCTTCTCCATCTCTCACAGAAACCAAACTTTGATTTCTGAACTCAATCATCATCAGCCATTTCAGCTTCTAATCTTGCTGTTTTAACTCTGCTCTTCCACACGAGTTTTCACGGCTGCAGGAAGTGAATTGTTGAACTTCTCCAAAATAAGAATCCTTCTAAGAGTGTCATAGGTTTGTTCTGTTTTTAATACCCTTACCACCTTTCAAAATTACTTTGTTTGATCTTTTCAAACTCAATGTGCGTTTAACCAGGGACCCTCTTTTAGATTCCTGTAACGCTGTCTGTCAATGTCTGGCCCAAGCTCATATGCACTTCAGATGGCTTTCTTTACCACTCCATACTGGCCAGATACCTCCTCCATTAGGGATGCAAATACCTATCAGCTTTGGATCAAATCAATCCACATGGTCACTGGTGTCTGCATTTGTTTAGCCACTTTCTCAAATGAAATTCAAAAGGCTTCCCCATCCTTCTCATCAAATTTAGAGAATGCCTGGATGCATTTAAACAGAACCTCTTTAGGCCATTGGTTACAATAGGGTTGCTCAACCGCACTATCCTCCTCATCCCACCGACATTCTACCTTCATCTCCGCCTTCTGTATCAACTTTCCCCTCTAATTGCTAACTCTTTAAGTTGAAACTCTCTGCTTTTCTTCTGTCCTTTTCTTTCTTTCTTCTTCGTTTCCTTTTCTTTTATTTCTACTTTTCATCATAATTCAACCTCTTTCAATTCCTTCTCAGGTTCAAAGACCATCATTTCAAATTGAATTCCAGCCATTTCCAAAGAGTCTGATGGCGGTTCCACGAAACGTAATTGCCGATCTATAGCTGTAATTATCTCTCATTTTCTCACAGACAATCGCAACCCCAACTCCAGGTTGTTGGTCAATTCCTAAAGCTTTACCGTCATTCCCTTTTGTAAAACCGCCAACTTCACTTTTCAACACCCAGAGAACTCTTAATGACTGAATCTTTAGATACAAAATACTGTTTAAACCAACCGAATTCAACATCCAGAAAAAAGAGACTATCAACTACCATACGCGACCTTTGAACCCAATAGCCTCCTGGTGCATACTCTCCAATGTCTGCATGAGCTTATTCTGGATGATTTGGTTTCCTCCCATAATCCAAAGATGTGCATGTCAGGTGCATTGGCCATGATAAATTGTTCATATTTTTCAGGGATGTGTGGGTTAGTTGCCTTCGTCGGGGTAAATGTGTAATAATAGGATAGAGGAATGGGTCTGGGTAGGTTACTCCTCGGAGGATCGGTATGGAATTGTTGGGGAGATTGGCCTGTTTGCAAATTCTAAACCCAATTTGGTATTATCGATTTAGAACCGAACAAGAGTCCACAGTTTGCTATCGTCGAACCAGACTGTCTCAAACTGTTTAAAGAAGGTAGGTTGGATGCCAACCTTTCCTTATTTTAAAGGTAGATGTGAGTTGGGTGTTCCAGATGTCAAACTATTCAAACCACTCACCATTAAGCAAAATACAATATATGTAAACACTCTAATGAAAATCCAATTAGAAATGAAGATGAATTTAGAATAATTTTTCTATTGGCGATCTTTACCGAATAATGGATACAGTACCTTCTACTAATGAACTGTTCCAATATATCAATATCCCATAAACACACCCCTTGGCAAAAAGGAACTTTCAGACATGCATTCTTGCATACAGTTCTCCAATCCAGGAGGAAACACCATCAAGTGAGGTTCCAGAGAGAATAGCAGCTGTGGATAATTTACTGAAACTTACAACCCTTCTGGGACCCCAAGCACCTGGTGATTGTTATAGCTACAATATATAAAAAAACTAGAAATCCTGGTCTGTGCCAGCTGGCCATTGTTACTGCTATTTATTTGAAAACCCTAAAAGCCCCAAAAGTTATTTACTTGAGCCGTTTTCAGTAGGAAGTTTTGCCTTTAAGCCCTCTTACTAAAAAAAGGAGAAAATAACGCAGCATTGTCAGGCAATTTATATGCGTGGTCCTTTACTCAGTGGGCTTCCTTTTGTTACTGATCGCATGGTCACCTGAGAGCGATAGCCACAGGTACAGACCAAGTTACAAGGTTGTTTCTCATAACTTCTGAAACACGCCTGTCAATGGACCATCACATGGGACATACCAGGAAGTGAAAAACAGCTTGACACACCCCATTTCATTATTTCTGAGCTACACAATGCCAGCACTCGATTCAATAGGGAGGCCAAAACCCAAGGCCAGGGAAAGAAAGAAAGGGACAAGAGATTCACATTAAAGACAGAAACAGACAGTTAATTAACTGAAAAGATGTTGTGGAAATATATGGAAAACGTCAGGGCAGTGGGACTAACTGGCGAAGTGAGATCTTCGAGAGTAAAATTACAAGAATGAGAACATTGAATAAAGACATTGTCAGATCAGCTGAAATGGTTTGTTACATCAAGTTCTCAATCTGCTTCACAGAACACCACAAACAACATAAACTGGGACAAGATGACAGCCCAGCATGGAGAGCTGTGCAGAGCATGCTCGTGTGTTGCTCAGTAAACTGCACTATCTGCACAGCATAGAGAGTCTTGCAAACTTTACTAACATATGCTAACGATCCTCGCAACAGATAACTGCCGATAATTGGAAGGTTTGCTCTCTCTGTGTGTTCATCAGAGACTGAGAGAGTGTGCGTGTTTGAATGCGAAACTCATTGTTTGAGAAGGAACGCACATGGAGAAAAAATTTTTAAATACGAACAACAGGCTTTTTGTTTATCAATAGAGAGAACGAGGGAAGTTTCATGGACAGATGAGATAAAGTGTTTGAGAATGTTAAAATAAAGGCTTTGCCAGACACAACAGCAATATACATCGGCGTGCACATGAATGACAGATGGATGGGAGTTTGGTGTGAGTTCGAATCAGATTTGCTTCGGCAGGTTTGAAGCCGGGAGCGTCAGCAGCAGATTATTGGCTTCATTAAGATTGTATTTCATAGCTCAAGTTTCAAACAGCAGATGGAATAAACCAGTGAGATATATTCTGGAGTGGTGAGTATTTCAAGTTAGAAATGTCAGGGAATGGTGTCAAGAATCAGCTCATAGTCAAACGAATCTCCCACAGTTGTGACCTGACTGCTTCAGGTGCAGATATTGGCCAGGAATGGGTTGGAAACAATGGAAGGAAGTGGAGTTTGTAACCAGAAGAGTAGAAAGTGACCTCCATGCTCTTAACAGTCAAGGCAATGAGACAATGCATTGTGGTTCTCCCCTGAAACTGAATAGTTCAACATAGAGACCCGTGAGTAACACTGCCAGAACAGAGAGCGAGACAGGAATTGAACACCTTCATTGATGCAGTTAGTAGTGGTCTGTAGAGTGAATATCTGGATTGTGAGATTCAACAGGAACAATAACAGTGGCAGGAAGTGTAGACAATATGAAATAACAATAATGCACTCATAACTTGTTGATAGAAAACAAAATCTGGATAGTGACACTCACCAGGAACACCAACGATAGCCAGGAAGGGATAATAAAAGTATTGAATAATGAAAAGAGCGAAATAGATCCGCAATGATAATGACATCCAATCAAATGCAGAAAGATACCAAACATAATCGGAGAAGCTCCTGTATATTGTTGGAATATTCCTGTCTAATGTTCTCAGATTCTGATCCATTGTTGGAATATTTCAGTCCAATGTTCTCTGATTCTGATCCATTGTTGGAACATTCCAGTCTAATGTTCTCAGATTCTGATCTCTCCTCCCCTCTCTCTGGATCTGCTGATCCCTGTCAGTGCTGTCAGTGATGCTCCCGCTCATGTTATGGGTTGACACATTGAACGGAGCCCATTTATCATTAAAAGATGGAAAGCTTCCACTGAGATAATTAGAATCCATGGAGATTGGCATTAATCACAGTCACTGAACAAACAGGCCCAGTTAACCAATTCAAGACATCACTTTTCATTTACTGGTTTTGGATGGAATGGATAAGGTTGCTGAGGGATGGACCATAAATCTTTCAATATTTTTAATGTTTTTTCCCCTTGTATATGAGAGTATTAACAGAACACTGCAGCGGTCGATATATGTTCCACTCTGTTTATGAAAATAGGCAGTTATAAAATGACAGATCTGCTGCAGAAAAAAAAATGTCAGGTGGGCAAGTTTCTAGATACCTGAAACAATGTACGGTACTTATTGACCAGTGTGAGGCTACTCCTGGTTTTAATGTCCTGTTTTCAATTCTTTCATAACCTTTAGACAGAACATTGAGACTGCTGCTCAGTAACAGGCCAAAGCAATTCTGTCCCTATGGGCCCCTTACAGAGGGATAGGAGAAGGCCAGTCAGCCCATATTAACCTGTTGCTCCTTGAAGAGGTGGAAAGTTGGAATATTGGCACATTTTGCCAACAGAATCATTCAAAACAAAGAGATTTGTCGCTGAAGCTGTATGAGGTGTCACTGAGAGGGCACCTGGAGTACATTGTGTTATTTGTGATTCTGTAACTGAAAAGGAATGGGTCTCCATTAGATACAGTTTACCGGCTGCTCGTAATCCACAGGTTGCTGTGTCTCGGATCTGTTACACAGGGACAGGAGGAGGCCGTGCAGCCTCTCGAGTGTGTTTAGAAGAACTGGAGGAGGCCATTTCGCCTCTTGGGTCTATTACAGAGGGACAGCATTTCCACTGTAATACAGAGGGACAGGAGGAGCCTATTCAGTCTCTCGAGCACGTTATAGAGGCACAGGAAGTGTTTATTTAACTTTCAAGTTTGTTATGCATAAATATTAGTTTTAAATTAATTATGGAATCGGAAATACCTGATGTCAACATTAAAGTTCTAACTTTGAACAAGGCCAATTTTGAAAGTGTTAGGTGAGCCCTGTGAAAGGCAGATTGGGATATCCTATTCACAGGTTAAGGGATGGTTGGAAAATGCAAGTTCATCAAAACTTGGTTTCAGAGAGTCCAGAGCAAACGTGTTCCTATTAGTGAGAGGGGCAAGGCTGGTGGGTGCAGGGAGTGCTGGATGGCTATATATATTGATGTTATGGTCAATGTAAGGAAGGAGGCATATGTCAGGTAAACAGAGCTGAGATCAAGTGAATCCCGAGAGGTGTATAAGGGCAGCAAGTGTATCATCAATCGGGAAATCGGGCCAGGAAAATGTGGACAAGAGATTGCTTTAGAAATTGGGTTAATGAGGCATTGAACAAATTCTACAAATCCTTCAATGGCAAAAGATTAACTAGGGAGACAATAGGGCCCCTTAAAGATCAGTAAGGCTACCTATTTATGGAACCACAACAAATTTGAGGGATACTAAACAAGTATTTCTCCTCAGTATTTAATGTGGAGGAGGTTACAAGAGCGAGAGAATGAAGAAATATGCAATGATACCTTGAAAAGTGTCTATATTACAAGGAGGTGTTGGACATTTTAAAACACATAAAGGTGAACTAATCCCTGGGACCTGATCAGTTGTATCCCAGATGTTTGCGGGAAGCTAGGAAATAGATTGCTTATGCATTTTGCTGATATATTTGTAACATTGATTTTCACAGGTGAGGTGTCAAAAGACTGGAGGGCTGCTAACATAGTGCAATTATTTAAGAAAGTAAAGAAAAAAACAGGTAACTATAGATCGGTGAGCATGACGTCAATGGTGATTAAATTGTTGGAGGGGATTTCGAGGAAAAAGATCGATATGTATTTGGAAAGACAAGGACTGAAGAGGGCTTTGTACATTGGAGATCACGTCTCACTGACTCGGTGTAATCTTTTGAGGAAGTGATGAAGATGATTGATGAAGACAGGACAGTGGATGTTGTCTTTATGGAATTCAGTAAGAAAACCAAAATGGTCTACATGGTAGACTGGTTAGCAAGGTTAGACTGGCTGGGATCCAGGGAGAACTCGCCATTTAGGTCCAAACTTTTCTTGAATATTGGAGACAGGGCGTGACAGTGACATTTGTTCATTAAACTTGGAGACCTGTGACCAGTGGCGTGCCGCAAAGATCAATAGTGGGTCCACTGCTTTTTGTCACTGATACAAATCATTTACATTTGAGTATATGAAGTATGGTCAGTAAGGTTGTAGATAATAACAAATTTGTTGGTGTCGTTGACAGTGATGAACGATCCCTCAGACCACAATGGGACTTTGTTTAGGTGAACCGAGGAGTGGCAGATGGAGTTTATTTTAGTTAAATGTGAGGTGTAGCATTTTGGCAAGACATATCAAGGCAAGACATATAGGTAGGGTCCTGTCGAAAGCTGCCAATCAAGGAGAATTCCATAGAAGTTATCGAATCCCCTACAGTGAGGAAACAGGCTTTTCGGCCCATCGAGGCCACACCGACCCTCTAAACAGTATCCCTCTAGACAAACCCCTACGCTATCCCTCTGAACCTGCATTTCCCATGGCTACTCCACCTCGCCTGCACATCCCTGGGTACTTTACTCAATTTAGCATGGCCGATCTACCCTTATCTGTATATCTTTATACTGTCGGAGGAAAACATAACATCCGGAGGAAACTCGTTCAGAGACGGGGACAATGTGCAAACTCCACACTGGCAGTCATTCAAGGATGGAGTTAAATCCAGATCGCTGCGCTCTGAAGCAGCAATGCTAGTCACTGAGCTACTGTGTCACCTTGTGGTTCAGGTTCTCCGTTCCTTGAAAGTGCTGTCACAGGTAAACAGTGTAGTGAAGAAGGCACTTGGTGATCTTCCCTTTATTGGTCCGTGCTTTGTGTCTAAACATTTTCACGACGCGTTGCATCTGTACAGGACATTGGTTTGGCCACTTGTGTAATATTGCCTTTAATTCCAGTTTCCCTGCTGTCGGAAAGATGTTGTCAAACTTGAAAGGGTACAGAAGAGATTTAAAAGAATGTTGCAGGTGTTGGAGGGTTAGAGTTACAGGGAGCGTTTGGATAGGCTGGGGCTATTTTCAAGTGTTGAGGCTGGGGGGGATCCTTAAAGGGGTTTATAAAATCATGAGGGGCAAAGATAAGGTAAACAGTCAATGTCTTTTCCCAGATAGGCGAGTCCAAAATTAGAAGACAAAGGTTTAAGGTGAGAGGGGAAAGATTTAAGTAGGGACATGAGGGGCAACATTTTCACACAGAGACTGCTGCGTGTATGGATTGAACAGCCAAAAGAAGTGGTGGAGGCAGGTACAGTTTCACCATTTAAAAGGCATTTGGATGGATACATGCAGGAGAGATGTTCAGACGGAAATGGGCCAAGTGCTGGCAAGGGGAACGAGATTTATTTAGGATATTTGGTTTGGCATAGACGACCAGACTGAAGGATCGTTTTCTGTACTGTACATCTCTGAGACTCTATTGCCTTTTGAGTGTATAACACAGGAACAGGAGGAGGCTACTCAGCTTCTGAATTCTGTCAGTCAGATTGTTTGCTCAATTACTGAGAGCAAAATACAAAAATACATCATTCAGATTTTGATGGTGATTTACAGAATCAGGAGAATGGCTTTTAGTCAACAGAAGCTGTAAGGAATGTGAAGAGGCTATTCAGTCCCGCAGTTCCATTCCACAGGAGCAGGAGGTGAGCACAGAGCTATTGGAGCATGTTACACAGGAACAGGAGGAGGACATCCATTTTCACAGACTTGGGATCAGGAAGCAGTCATTCAACTGCTTGAGACTGGGACACAGGAACAGGAGGCAGTCATTCAACTGCTCGAGGCTGGGACACAGGAACAGGAGGGAGTCACTCAACTGCTCGAGACTGGGACATGGGAACAGGAGGGAGTCACTCAACTGCTTGAGACTGGGACAGGGGAACAGGAAAAGGAACAGGAGGCCGTCACTCAACTGTTCGAAACTGGGCCACAGGGAAATCTGTAGGCTAGTGAGGCCCCAGGATCCTGTTACACAGGAACAGAAGGAGGTGCCTCACTTCCCACTAGTATGGGACATTTGGAGAGAAGAGGAGTTTGCTTGGAACAAACATAAATACATGAACAAGTTGCATTAGTGGTCCATTTAATCCTGCCCCACCATTCACTAAGACCACGGCTGATCAGACTGTGATTTCCTCATTCCATTTTACGGAGACTGTACTCTCTGCGGCCTCTGCTCCATTTGTTGGTCATGTTGCAGACCCAGATGCTTTAACAATAGTCACCATCACTCATTCTAAGGATGAGTCAGGATTTGAAGGGTCCAATAACAAGAATGAAAACATAAAATAAAGGTATAGTCAGATGTTTAGTTCTCTCACATTCGCAATCAAACTCACATAAACAGCCCATCCATAATACATTAGGGATGGAGCACTGTGTAGATATGGCTAGCGTACTGCTGAATGCACCCCAACAATATCCAGAATGGAACTCTGTGCAGCCCACACCAATACTTGATCTATATTCCTGGGATAAATGTCCAGCGTGGGGAGATGTGCAGACCCCACTGGTTTATTCATATATAAACACAGGTTGTTCTAGTTTTCGGTAACACTGTGTTAGATCACTGCCCAGTGTGGGGAAACTTGCTGGAAGTGACAGGATGTGCAGCTCCCATCCAGTTCCAGCGCCATATCTCCACTGTACCTTGACAAGTTTTGATGTGAACATCATTGTAAGGGAGAGATGTAAATGAAAACAGTTGAAACACCAATAGTTCTGATTAAGGCGAGTATCCCACAAGTATTTAAAGATGAAATAACTGAGATATTATCCGATGAGGTTCTGTGAATGGTACAAGGAAGGAAGAGGGGGTTAGTTGCCTCCAAATCATCAATGGGAATTAGAGGAACAAATATGCAGGGAAACTGGTGAGAGTAGCAGGAGTATTAGGATTGTCATAATAGGTGATTTAAATTTTCCTAACATAGACTGGGACATCCAGATAGTTAAGAACTTCGATGGAACGTAATTTCTTAAGTTTGTTCAAGAAAGTTTCCCAAACAGTATATAAAGGGTCCGACAAGGGAAGGGACACACTCGACCTACTGTTGGGAAATAGGTGACGGTGGTAAAGTGGGGGAGTATTTTGGGAAAAGTGACTGGCGTTGTATTAATTTTAAAATAGTTATGGGAGGGACAAAATTGGTCCACAGATTCAAGTTCTAAATTGGCAAGGCATATTTTGTTGGAATTAGACAGAGGATTGCAGTGTTAATTGGAGTAGTTTGTTTTCAGGTAAAAGGATGTTGGGCACGAGGGAGGGCTGTAAAAGTGAGATAGCTCGAGTTCAAGGTTTATATATTCCTGTGAGGGTGAAGAGAAAGTGAGGCTTGAAGAGAAAACCCTGGATGACAAGAGATATTCAGGCTCTAGCCAGCAAAAAGGAGGCGTGGTTCAGGTACAGGCAGCTGGGATCAAGGGCATCCCTGGAGGTACACAGGGGATACAGGAGTTTACTGAAGAAGGAAATCAGGAAGGCGAAAAGGGAGTATGAGATAGCCTTGGCTGAGACGATTAGAGTGAACCCAAATTCACTATAGTAAAGAAAAAGAACAACTAGAGACAGAATAGGACGCCTTAAAAACCAAAATAGGCACGCATGTGTAAAACTACAAGAGATGGTTGAGGTCCTCAATTTCCCCTCTGTGTTTACCATGAAGAAAGACATGAAGTCCTGTGACCTTTGGGAGGTTAATTGTCATATCTTGGTACTGTCGAAATCACAGTAGAGGTGCTGCTGGACATATTAGAATGCACAAAGTCAGATAAATCTCTCGGTCCTGAACAGATATATCCAAGAGCACTGCAAGAGGTGAGAGAAGACAGGGGCCAAGGTCCTGGAAGACTGGGCGGTAACAAATATAGTGCCCTTCTTCAAGAAGGGCTGCAAATAATTGCCTGGGAAATACAGACCAGTAAGCTTCACATCTGTTTGCAGTAAACTACTTGAGAAGGTTCTGAGGTACAAGATATGCATGCATTTGGAAAGACAGAATTTGACTTGGAGCAGTCAGCATAGCTTTGTGCGTGGAAGATCATGCCTTACCAAATTTATTAGGGTTTTTTGAGGAAGTGACCAGGAAAATTGTCGAGGGCAGGGCGGTCAACATAATCTATATGGATTTCAGTAAGGCCTTTCGTAAGATTCCACATGAAAGGCCGCTCTAGAAGGTTAGATTGCACAGACTCTCAGGTAAGCTGGCAACTTGGTGACGCAGTTGGTTTGACATTATAAAGCAAATGGCTATGGTGGAGGTATGCTTGTTGGATTGGAGGCCTGTGACAAGTGGAGTGCCTCAGGGGTCGGTACTGTCTCCATTGCTGGTGGCACGGTGGCACAGTGGTTAGCACTGCTGCCTCACAGCGCCTGAGATCCGGGTTCAATTCCCGCCTCAGGCGACTGACTGTGTGGAGTTTGCACGTTCTCCCCGTGTCTGCGTGGGTTTCCTCCGGGTGCTCCGGTTTCCTCCCACACTCCAAAGATGTGCAGGTCAGGTGAATTGGCCATGCTAAATTGCCCGTAGTGTGAGGTAAGGGGTAGATGTAGATGTAGATGTAGATGTAGGGGTATGGGTGGGTTACGCTTCGGCGGGGCGGTGTGGACTTGTTGGGCCGAAGGGCCTGTTTCCACACTGTAAGTAATCTAATCTAATCTAGATCAATGATTTAGACGAGAGTGCACAATGCAGGTTAGTAAGTTTGCAGATGACACTAAAATAGGAGGTATTATTTACAGTGAGGAACATTATCAGAAATTGCAGCACTACCTTGATCAGCTGGGGAAGTGGGCTGAGAAATAGCAAATGGAGTTTAATATAGATAAATGCAACATGTTTCATCTTGGAAAGTCAAATTCAGGTGGGAGTTTAATGGTGAATGAGAGGGCCTTAAGGAGTGTAGTGGAACAAAAGGATGTTGGAAATCAGGTGCATGGTTGTCTGAATTTGAGTCGCAGATATACAGGACAGTGAAGAAGGCTGTTGGCACACTGGCCTACATCAGGGCATTGAATATAGAAGTTGGGACATTATATTGCAGTTGTACAGGATGTTGGTGAGGCTGCAGTTGGAGTATTGTGTTCAGGTTTGTTCTCCTTGACCTAGAAAGGATATTATTAACGAGAAAGAATGTACAAGAAATTTACAAAGATGTTTCCTGGGCTAAAGGGTCTGCGTTATAGGGAGAAGTTGGACAGGTTAGAACATATTTCTTTACAGCGTAGAAAACTGAGGGGGATTATATAGAAGTGTACCTCTTATCAAATCATGAGAACCATGCATAGGGTGAATATTTCAATTTTTTTTTGCAAGGTTGGAAACCAAGGACTAGAGGACATCTGTTAATGTTTGGAGAGGACAAAAATAAAAAGGAACCTGAGGGTCAACGTTTTTACATAGACTGTGTTTAGCCTTTGGTATGAGCTGCCAGTGGAAGTGTTTGAGATGGGTAAAATAACAACAT
This sequence comes from Chiloscyllium punctatum, assembly GCF_047496795.1. NCBI lineage: Eukaryota > Metazoa > Chordata > Chondrichthyes > Orectolobiformes > Hemiscylliidae > Chiloscyllium > Chiloscyllium punctatum. The sequence goes on from NW_027309868.1 coordinate 68,520, forward strand.
TAAAAAGGTATTTGGATAAATACATGGATAGGAAAGGAGCAAGGGCAGGGAAATGGGGTGAGTGTGGATGCACATTTTGGTCGGCATCTACCAGCTGGGCCGAAGGGCCTGTTTCCATGCAGTAGAAATGTATGACTGTAATTACGTGTGATTCAGGATAGAGACAGAGAGGGACAGACTGAGAAAAAGTGTCATGGAAAGATATGTTCACAGGTTTTAGAATGCTGAAATGAAGACATTTCGATAGTATCATGCAACACGGGTCAGTCTTATGAAGAATTATGAGTGAATGGAATAATGCTGTGAGTTCAGGCGATGGGGAGTTTTGAATGAGCATTTGTTCTGCAACTTTGTAATTGGGAGTGAGGACAGCAGAGTCTTCGGCTCATTGAACTGTATAAAACAGGAATTTGTCTCAGTGTCATTTTCATTGAGTGTGACAGAGGGATTGTCTGTGCGAAGCTGAGCTAGTTTCCTGGTGCTATCTTATCGAACTCACCTCATTAAATACCACCCACCCCACCCAGCTCTCATTGAATGCCAGCTCGATTCTCCCATCCATCATGATTGGAGGTACTCATAGTCGCCAGGGTTTCCCGAGATATTCCGTGTTCCTTGTCACTGGTGCCATCTTTAAAAGGCCAAGGGGCATACGGCTGAGCTTTCTCAGTTTGGAGCTGCCCTGTACAGTTTACCCCGAGCATGGCAGATAGTTTGTTGACGGTGCATGGTGTGCATGGTGGATGGGCTAGTGCAGAGCGGGGCCATTGCCTGCCCAGAGGAGGCCATACCACCAGACCCACCGAGCATGGTCTGTGCTCACCACCAAATTCAGTGTAGCATCTGCGGCCTGAAGAAATGTCCAGCAAAACAGGACAAGCATCAATAACCTTCCCCGGTCTGTCAGGGTAATTGGTCACTGTATTCTCTCTGCTCCCTCACACTCACTGTATATCTGTTATAGCATGACCAAGGCTCATGCTCCACCACTCTCACTGCCGCATGCAACAGCTTCGCTCTCTCTCTCTCTCGCCTTTGCAATACCCCCCAACACAGTTAGAGAATATTCTGGAGAACACCGAATATGGAATGTTCCAGATAGTGTTCCAAATAATGCCCACTTTCAGGAAAATGGCAGTGCCCCAGTGTATAACCACATAAGAGGAATGAGTAGAGATGCACTTTTCCAAATCACACATATTTCAAACCATGTTGAGGCCATTCAGCCCTTCAAATGTGCTCTAGCATTTAATAAGTTCCCAGCTGATCTGGTGCTTTTCTCAGATACTGGAGCTTTCAGTCATTCAACCGTCTGAATTCCTGTCACTGTCCAGACGGCACTCAGGCACTTTTACCCCAATTTTGTTCAAGCGCCTGTTTGAGGGCATTTCCGATGGAACGCACTCTCCTAACAGTATATTCCATCAACTGTATACTTTCATGCAACAGTCAGCATGCTTTACACAGACCAAACAAAAATATACTTTCATTTTATGGTTATAGATATCCAATCATACTGTGTAATTCTGGTTATTTCAGTTGACTCACCATAATGATATTAAACCAAAAACAACTTCGAAATACGTCTTGTTATAAAATACAATTTCGAGCAGAGAATGTTTTTACCCTTGCTGGGCCCAAGGGCTTTTTTCCACACTGTAAGGATTCTACTAATTCTAAATCACTCAAGTAAGACACACCCCTTGCTGCCCACAGTTTAAACCTGGAATCCATTATCCCAGGATGACAACCCAGTATGCCAATTATACGGGTAAGAAACATGGTTTTGACTGTATTGCCCTCAATGTGACGCATTGTCATTCATGCTTTAACAGTATTGATAATTATTGGGTTATGACAATACTCCATAAATGTTATATCCGTTATCTGAACTGTACCACTTTCCTTGTTATGAGTGTTTCTCTTGCCCTTTGTCTGTGACTGTTTCTGTGTGTAACAGTTACACAGTCTCCCACTCAGTTGCCTGGACGGCATGTTTGTGATGTAGAGGGAGTTCAACAGCGCAGGTTCAGTTCCTCACACTGACAGAGGTTACCAAGAAGGGGACGCTGTCTCAACCTCACCCCATCACCCGAGATGTGGTGACCCTCAGGATAAACCACCATGAGTGGACTGTCTAATGAGAGTTCTTTGGGACTCTATTCTATCAATGCTAGCATTTTAATACTTTTAAAAATATCTTTATTGAAAAAGAGAATTTTAATATTATAATAAACCAATGACAACACAACTCAATTAACTGATCAAAATTGCACCCATGTGCATGTAAATACAAAACAAGTTAAAAACACGAAACGGACAGAAGAAAAACAAAAATTAAGAGTAAATAATTAATAAATAATACTGCTCATTGTAACAAAATGATAGCTCTCGTTCTTCAAGACATTAGCTGATATCCCTTTTTATGTTCATTATTCTTCCTCTTTGGATATAAGATTCATTAGATAATATCGTCATGGCTGTATAAAAGCCCTTCCGAGAGTGGCAGATAAGCGTGTATCACGGTAATTCAAAAAGGTCTGCCATGGTCTTATATAAATCTCTGTTTTTGGTGCACCATGCTGGTGAGAATGGCCAAATGGATATTCTCCATGAAGAGCTTACGACGACCCAACAGACCCGGGCGGGGGGTGGGGGAGGGTGTTGGGTTTTTTTTGGGGGGGGGTGGTGATTCAGACACAACAGAATGCTTTTCCAAGCACAGAAACTAAGGATATTTTTTCACTTGTGCATCTGTGTAAAGTACCCTGGGCAGGCCCAGGAAAAGAGAAACCAGGTCCATCTCCAATTCAGTCCCCTCGACCCACTCTATCACACCTGATACAGTGCTCCAATATATATGAAGCCTGCAGCAGGACCACATGCAATGAGTAAGAGTGCCTGTAGTCATTCTGCATTTCGGACATGCTGAAGATAATCCCATTTTGAATGTTGGGAGATAATCTAGTGTCAGATAGGCCATATGAAGAATTTCCAACTGCATGGAAAGGGTCCTATTACAGATGAAATTCTTCGAGCATTTTCACAAATATCCTCCCACGGCTCCGAAGTGTTCTGAACCCCCAACTCTCTCTCGCAGACATCACAAAGCTGCACAGTCTTGTCTAAGAGGACACTCTCCAACTAATGATAAAGGGTACTGTGGGAGAGTGTATTCTAAGCAATAAGCAGCCTCTTCTCTCTATCGGATCTGTAAGAGTCTGGTAGAAATGTTTTTTTCAATCAAATCTCTGATCTGGAAAAGAAAGAGAAGAGGTCTCGACTAGCCAGTCCATACATATGAGTTATTTGATCAAATGACATCATTGTTTCTCCCTCAAATAGCACGAGGTGCCTCAGTAGTGAGCATTGCTGCCTCACAGCACCAGGGTTCCGAATTCGGTTCCGGCATTGGGTGCCTGGCTGTGTGGAGTTAACATATTCGAGGCCTGTCTGTGTGGGTTTCCTCCCACAGTCCAAAGATATGTTGGTTAGATGAATTGATTATTGATAAATCACCCATAGTGTTCAGTGATGAGTAGGTTGGGTCATTAGTCAGGGGAAATATAGGATGGTACGGTAATGGGTCTGGGTGGGCTACTCTTCAAAGGGTCAAAGTGGACTTGCTGGGCCCAAGGGCTTTTATTGACACTGTAAGGATTCTACTAATTCTAAATCACTCAAGTAAGACACACCCCTTCCTGCCCACAGTTTAAACCTGGAATCCATTATCCCAGGATGACAACCCGGTATACCAATTATAGGAGTAAGAAACTATGGTATTGCCCTCAATCTGAAGCATTGTCATTCATGCTTTAACAGTATTGATAATTATTGGGTTATGACAATACTCCATAAATGTTCTCATTTTGTCTAAGACCAGCAGACCAATAAGGGTTCACTTTGTCTGAGAGGGTTCAATATCTAATCCTATTGACGCCGAGTCCTCAGCGGCCCATGCACTAACATAGGATAAAAAAGACCTGAATTCATAGCTTTTAATCTGGGAGATCTACTCCCCACAATGTGGGGTTAATAAAATTTGGTTAGCTTGATAGAGAGTCGCTTATGGTGCCAAATGAAAGAGTTAACCAGCCATAAAATTTCCTAAATGTCTGTCTGGGAAACATCAAAAGAAGCTTTCACACGGGTTATAGTAAATGAGGAAGGACATTCATTTTAAGAACAGCTATCCGACCTATCCAGGATATTGGAGGTGCCTCCCTTCTTTGAAGGTCTTGTTTAATTTTTCAAACAAATAGACATAGTTCACGTTAAATAAATGATCAAAAATGGATGTAATGAATATACTGAAATAGAGAAACCTCCCCACCCCCCCACCCACCCCCATCCATTTAAAAGAAAAACAGGATTTACCCTCAAAATCTGGTATTTTCCTAAGGCCTCCCATAGGCATGGCCTCCAACTTTGTAAAATTAATCTTAAAGCCCAAAAAGGTGATGAACGAATTAATGCATTGCATCACGTGAGCTGCCGAAATTGCGGGATTTGACAAAAATATAAGACCTTCATCTACCAACAACATAATCTTACGTGACTTCTATCCCATTTCTGGGGCAGGTATGTTGGGGTAATATTCCCAGTTGTGCAGGGTGCCAGCGAACCTAAGATTGTTTCAGGGATGGGGAAGAGATCAACCCTCTTGTGCTATTTATGCGAGTTCAAGAAGAAAATAAAATCTCTACTTGTGAAGTAGAACTGCCTCCAGACATCCACCAGCTCTAGTTCTGCACACAAATCCACTAACTGCGTACATTATGACGAGGGTATTGGGGACCTTTGGACATTCTGTCCACCGTGGGGTGCATAAGAGAGTTGAAATATCCTCTACAATAATGTGCCATGATGCAAGATAACTTAATTTGGGAAATGCATGTACCAGGATTTTAAGCGGGTGCACTGGGTGGCAATTCAAAATACTGTATTAATTCCCACAGTTCAAGACTTTGAGGATCATGATCCTTCCATGAGTGTTTAATACAATCTAGTAATTTAAATGGAAGATTCTTACTATCCATTCTGACCTTTCCCCTACTCTTAGTATTAAAAGACGCGAAATAAACCCGATCGTAGCCGCCCTGCTGTAACATCAAATGTTCCTTTTCATCACGGTGCATCTCCTGCAATAGAGCAACATCCACCCTCTTTGATTTTAAGACGAGCAATTACATTTTTCCTCTTGACTGGCAGATCACTACCCTTAATGTTTCAGGTACACCATTTAACCACATAATAATCCATAACACATTGCAGCAACATTTGAATTCGAGAGAGTTTCACATCGAATTACACATCGCTGAGCATTAATGATAAAACACTCAGCGACCCTAAAAACGATACAAACTATTACTACTACAACTAACCAGCTCGCAAAACTTTCCAAAGCTAAACACATTAAAAAAAAAACAACGAACGAAACAAAATCCCAAGTGCCAATGACATTTTATATGGAAATTTACCCCGCCCATTGGGGGCGCCAACATATCCCAAAATTTTATCTTCTGCCCGCTACCAATATGGCATTCAGGGCAATTAATAACAAAAAACAGGCTTCAACTGTCCTTAGGTCGGCAGTCTGTCATCACAACTACCTTTGTAACTCCCTCCAGCTTGAGCCACACCTCCGACACAAGCAAAGAAAGAGAAAACGAGTAGTAATACTAATGAAGAAGTTAAAAGTGTGAACTCTACCCATCCCCGACTATAATTTAACACTGGTTAATACCAGAAAATCCAACAAAATTTCTTTAAGGGAGAAACATGATTATCTAAACATCCAGCTTTCCTTAAAATATCCACAAAGTTTTCGCTTTCTCTGGAGAATCAGACGAGTTCATTGATCCATTCAAAGCAATACAGAGCACTGCTGGGAACCTTAAGGAATACTGAATCCTGAGTTCCCTTACTCTTCTCTTGATATCATCAAAAGATTTTATTTCCTGAATCACCGATGCTGAAAAGTCATAAAAGAACATAATGCTGGATCTCTCGTGAATTAAAACCATCGGAAACCACACTGAGCTTCCATCAGTCTTTGTTTATCCCTGTAACTATGTAACCACACAAGGACAGGGCAAAGGTGTTGGTCTGAGTATAACCACCGTGCCGTAACCCAATGAACTTCGGCTTCGAAGTGAAGGAATCACAGCAGCCAGATCAAAGCTGACCACCTGCCGTCTGGCCCAGCAGATCGACGATGTAAACATTCATCGTCCTGTCCCTGTTCTCGAGGTGGTCATCTTGTTCAGTTAAGGTCGGGACCTGTATTTCAAGGGGAAGGATCCTTTCCCGAGAGGAATTGATCACAGTCTCTGTCAATGCAGTTCGTCACTTGACATTGTATGTTCTGTTTCCAAGGCTGTCTAGTTGCTGCTCATGTTTTTGGAGCACGTCTGAGAGCGGTTCTAGCCACAGCTAGACTTCTGTTCAGTCATGCCTTCAATCATTTCACATAAGTTGGTGAACTCAGTGACCAAGGTCTGGTGAGTAACTGGGTCCATGGAACGAGCAGAGTGGGTTGCAGCTACAGCCTCAGGCATGCTCGATGCTCCTGACGGGTGCACCGTGTGTTGGGACTTACTCGATTCTTTCCCGTGTTTTATCATTTCCACTCGACAAAACGGGATTAATAAAGATTCTATAGCTCTTTTATTGTTGAATTTTAAGTAAATGGCTGGGATGGAGTGAGTTAGAGTACCACTTTGCCCGTTCTGTGATGCAAAGCCCAGCAAAGCAGACCTTCTGGATCGTGGCCATCTTGGACTCCCCCTTAAAATTTTATCAACATTTTAAATTCGTTTTGCACTTTATTAATGAATTTTCTGGAGCTGTGTCATTTGGTACCATTGTCTACATTTCCTGCCACACTGCACATTCTTGCCAATCCCCGATAATCCTCGACTCCGTTGTTACTTATGAAACTTCTGTCTGTGCCTCAAAAATATTCAATATCTCTGCCTCCATTGCTCTGCGGGAAGAGTGTTCGAAAGACCTACAATGCTGAAAGAACAAAACATAAACCGCAAGACCTGAGTTTGAGATTAGTTTTTCTTTGTCTCCTTATCTGAGAAAGGATATAATTACATTGGAAGCAGTTCGTAGATGTTTCACTTCTTGGATTCCAGGGATGAGGGCCGTATATTATGAAGGCTTTAACAGGTTACACGTGGAATGAGAGGCGATCTTATTGAAACATACAGGACCGAGAGGAGAGTGGATCAGATATATACCCACTGGGTATAGTCCAAATTTCTTGTAATTTTTGTAGAATCTCTACAGTGTGGAAGCAGGCCATCCCATCCATCAAGTCCACAGTGACCCTCTGAACAGCATCCCCCCGAACATTCCCCACCCCTTCTCTATCCATGTAACCTTGCATTTTCCATTACTAACCTACCTAACCTACACATGCCTGGGCACTATGGACAATTTAGCATGGCCAATCCACTCTAAGCTGCATATCTTTGGACTGTGGGAGGGAATTGGAGTATCGTGAGGAAACCCACACAGATTCCTGCACAGAGAATACTCAAATTCCACGCAGAGCATAGCCCAAGGTTGGTAGTTAACCCAGCTTCTTGGTGACGAGAGGTAGCAGTGCTAACCACAGATCACCATGCGCATCCGTTAATCCTATTAGTTACTTGTGGCTGACTAAAGAAATCTGCCTGACTTGTTCCTATCACTGAACCTGATCCAGTCTGAGACCTTTATCATTGGCCATATCACGAACCTGGTTACATTTAAAATTTGTTGTGAGCAGTGGAGGAGTGGGACTAGAAAAGGAAACAGTGACACCCTCCAACCTCAGTCAGAATAGAAATTAGGAAAATTCATTCAAGTGGGAATTCTCTTTGTGATATATGACTCTTTATTTTATATTGAGGCTAGTTTCGTCTGGTTGTCCATAGACGGTGAATCAGGGATAATAGTACATGGAGATAAAAGTGTAGCTGGGACCACAATGAGATGAGCCACGACCTTATTTAGTGGTGGAAAAAAAAAACAAATTACTGTGGATTCTGGAATCTGAAACCAAAAGAGAAAATGCTGGAAAATCTGAGTAGGTCTGGAAGCATCTGTAATGAGAGAAAAGAGCTGACGTTTCGAATCTAACTGACCCTTTGTCAAACCTAATAGAAAGGGAGTTATAAAGAGGTATTTATATGAGGAAAAATGCCTCGATATTTCTCCCCTTTATTTTTAGCTTTCTCTCCTTACGGATGCTACCAGACCTGCTGAGATTTTCCAGCATTTCCTCTTTTATTTACTAGTGGAGTAGTTTCAAAGGGCCGAATGGCCCATTTGTGTCCCTCAGCCCTGTGTTCTGATGTTCCATTCAGCCCTTCAGACCTGCTATATAGGGACAGATCGAGGTCACTCGGATGGTTAGGTGTAGTTTTGGAAAGGTATTTGGAAAATGCAGGCTGGGTTGGGAAGCGACCCCACCGCCAATCCCTGTTTCCAAATTTGCGTCATGTTACAGAACCAGATACGCTGGGATACAGCCCACATACCCCACCCGGGTTAATCCAAGCAAATCCTCTGCTCTCCCTGAATGCAACATTTCACAACACAACTTCCAGGAAAACAACCAGTTATTTTCCAAGAGCATAACATGTGAAATGAATAAATAGAGTAGGCTATTCGGCCCCTCAGATTTGCCCTGTCATTTAATACGAACATGGCTGATCTACTCCTGGGCTCAACTCCACTTTCTTGCCTACTCCGTGTATCCCTCTATACCTCTCTGGGTTATGGAGTTCTGAACATTTACTACCTTCTGAGAGAAGACATCACTCTGTGTCTCAGATTGAAATCGATGTTCCATATTCGGTATCTATATTCTCGAGTTTGAGACTCCACCCAGGAGTGGAAACAACTTGCCAATACCTACCTTCTCAAGCCCCTTCTGTGTCTTCTATTTTTCAGCGGTATCACTCCTCATTCATTTAAACCCCAATGAATAATCGCCTCACCATTTTAGAGATTCTCAACAACTCAACCCTTTCAGTCCAGGAAGTTGCCGAATGAACCAACCTAGTTACTTGCTGCACCAACATGCTGACTTTATGTTTCATACATAGGGACACTCCTTTTCTGGAAGTCCCCTCCATTAAATAACAACCGGCCTTTTGATTCTCAGTCATCCACAACCTTGAATGTGCATTGCATTTAGCTTCCGCCGTCAGGCGATCAATATAGAATGTAAATAACTGATTCTGGATTAGTGGTGCTGGAAGAGCACTTTAGATCAGGTAGCATCCAAGGAGCAGCGAAATCGACATTTCAGGCAAAAGTCCTTCATGAAGGGCTTTTGCCCGAAACGTCGATTTCGCTGCTCCTTATGCTGCCTGAACTGCTGTGCTCTTCCATCACCACTAATCCAGAATCTGCTTTCCAGCATCTGCAGTCATTGTTTTTATCTTGTAAATAACTGATGCCATTCGACTGATATTTGTGATACTCCAGCAGAAAGACCTTGAGCATGAAGATGCATTAATCCTGACTGTCCGATTTCTATGTGTTAACCAATCATCATCCCATGTTACCACATTCGCCGTCATCCTACGAACTTCAGTTTTGTGTAAGAACTTTTATTTTGTAATACTTTATGGAAAAGCTCTGGAAAGCCTGGTTTTTACCAGATCCACTTTATCAAGTCCGCTTGTTACATTCTCTGGCATCTCCAGAAGTACTTTGCATGATTTTACAGGGCAAAGTATAATTTCCCTTTCACAAAACTACACTGACCCTGTGTGAAGCTTTTCTAAATGTCCTTGCTGGCCAGGTCTTCCAAATTAAGCTCAGCCCATCTGCTTTCATTTGGCCCATATGCCTCGAACTGTTTCCCATTCATATGTTTGTCCAAATGAGTTTCAAATGTTGCAGCTGTACATGCATTTACCACACTTCCTCTGGCAGCTCATTCCATACACACACCACCCACTGTGTAAAACTGTTGCTCCTTAGTTCCTTTTAAATCTTCCGTCTTTCACCTTAAGCTGTGCCTTGTATGTTTGAACTCCCCCATCCCGATGAAAAGACCGTGGCTATTCACCCTATCCATACCTCTCATGATTTTATAAACTTCTACAATGTCACCCCTCAACCTTCTATATTCCAGTACTAACTTCAAGAACAAACATTTAAAGATACGCACTGCAAATTTGACACAATATTAAACATGGCAGTAAAACAATACACAGCCCAAACTTCATATTGTTATTTGTTTTTCTCCATATTACAAAATACTAAGACAGCAAGAAACGTTTACTCGTGACAATAAGAAGTCAAACACATGAATTCATGTGTTTGACTTCTTATTGTCACTAGTAAACGTTTCTTGCTGTCTTAGTATTTTGTAATATGGAGAAAAACAAATAACAATACGAAGTTTGGGCTGAGTATTGTTTTATTGCCATGTATAATATCGTGTTAAATTAAAAGGGGTGATGATCCTGACAGTGAAAACGTAATTATGGCCATATCTATATAATGTCACATAGTCAACATTCTCCCTCCTGGCCTCCCTTGTGTGATTGTGTCTTATTTATCTTGCACTCAGTAGAGAGAATCCCTTTCCCCAGCCAAGTCTTAATTTCAACCCGTTCGTTATCTTCTTGCTCACCACTGTTTAAAGCCTGCTTATCTTTGCCACACCCTCTTTTCACTGTCGCCCATCCCCCCCCCCCTCTGGCAAGCGATTAAAAATCCCAGTTTCCAATCCTTTTAAGTTCTGAAGAAGTGTCACACTGGGCATGAAATGCTCACTCTGTTTCTGTCTCTGCAGATGCAGACAGATCTGCTGAGTTTCTCCAGAAATGAATAGTTACAGAATAAATTTTCAATTAAACAAATAACTATGGATACTGCAAATAAAAGTACAAAAATTGCTGGAGAAACTGACAGCTTTGTAGAGGGTCACTGGACCTGAAAGTTTCACTCTGCATTCACTCCAGAAGATGCTGCAACATCGTCTGCAGTTTCTTCAGCAATTTCTGTTTTTGAACAATTTCCAAAGAAGTATGTCAAAGATGCTCAAACATTCCATCCAAATTGGAGCGCTGTACCATGGAGACTGAACGATAATGCATGGTGACAAGTTCCTTGATTCTGAAACTGCATAAGACAGGCATCATTGACACAACGGACATCTTAATCATGGTCAGGGCGAAAAACAGAGGGAAGCATATTCACTTCGAACACAGAAGATGGCATTGCGGATGAAACGTTGTTGAGTGGATGAAACCCCTCAACCTCATCATGATACCACAGAATCACAAATGCCAGTTTTCAATCAATTCGCTTCGCAGCACGTGACATGAAGAAACAGCTGAACACAGAAGATACGACAAAGACAATGGGCCCTGACACCATTCCTGCAATAAGACTGAAGACTTGTGCTGCACAACAAGCCGTGTCCCTGGGGAAGCTGTTTCATTCCAGCTCCAACTCTGACATCTCCCTGGCAAACTGGAACATTACTCAACTATGTCCACTCCCCTAAGAGGGGAATAACTACAATCTGACCATTTACCTCCCCTTTAGTCCCATCACGAAAGTCAAATTAGTGGGAATTCTTTTTGACAGAGCTTTTAAGCAGCACAAAACTAACCAGGCCAGTGTGGTTTCAGACAGTCCCCATGTGCAGATGGTGCTGTTGTGGAAATGTCAATAGATTACTAATCAAGACCAGGCTAATGGCCTGGCAGCTGGTGGAAGTTAAAAGTAATTAATAAAATTAATTAAAATCTGGTGTCAGTAATCGTGATCTTGTGTCCAATGTTGATTGTAAACATTGATCTTCACCAATATACTTCCAGGAAGTGAATCTCCCTTGCTTTCCTGGTGTGGCCTAAAATTGGCTCCAGCCACACAGACATGTGATCACTTTTTCAATGGTCTCTAAATCTGCTAAGCAAGACACACTATTGTATGAAACTGCTCCAAGGTCTGAAAGGATATAATCGGACAGAACACCCGGCCCCAGCCTCAGTATCGGAAAAGGGAATGGGAAAAACAGTTCTGTTGACCCTGCAGAGGCCTCCTTCCTAACATCTGAGAGCTTGTGACAACATTTACAGAGCTTTCCCACGGATTGCACAGAAACATTGGGAAAGGAGGAGGTCATTCAACATATTGAGCTTTCCCCATGCTAATGCATGACCAAAGGTCTCCTCAATGGAGTTTTCCCCAAACAGTGTTCATTTCACTGAATATGTTTAAACATTGTGAAATATAAAGTTGGAACTGCTGTAATCCCTTCGGTCCATCAATTTTGTGGCACCATTCAATATACAGGCAGTTCTCCGATAACACGCATTTATTAAATATGATATGGCTGTGCCCCCATGTTTTAGGCATGCTAGCCCGGAGAACTGTCATCCCTGCTTCCAATCTGTCTCGCCCTGTCAGAGTTTTATATATCTCACTGAGATCTCCACTCATTTTCCTAAAATCCATGGAATACAGGCACAGTTGCCCCAAACCCTGCTCCTACAACAAACCCGTCATCCCAGAGATCAGTCTGGTCGTGCTTCACTGCACTCCCTCAATGTCAGTTTTGTCCTTTATTAGGTAAGGAGACGAAAACTGCACACAATACTGCACAATGTTCGAGGTGAGGTCTCACCAAGGCCCTGTACAGCTGCAGTAAATGACCCTTACTCCTGCATCCAAATCTCCCTGAAATGAATGTCAATACATTATTTATTTTCCTAACTGCTTGCTGCTCCTGCAACATTGCTTTCATTGACTGGTCTACAGGAAGATCAAGTTTATGTTCAATTTTACAGCTCCCCACTTGCTGGGTCTATATGCACTGGTCATCGTGCCAAAGCCATTCCCAGTATTGACTTCCGTGTTCAGAACTGACTGTCCTACATGGACTCAGAGGGCTGCACAGAAATAAATAAAAATGCAGCTTAATTTCCTTTATAGAGCAACACTTTTTCAACCAATCTCTTTTCAAATGATAGGCTGCCAGTCTATTGTTCCCATCAATGTACACAACATCACATCTCTCCCAATGATCTCCATCTGCCAGGTATTTGCCAGTCACTCCACTTGTCTCAATCACCTTGGAGCTTTATTTACATCTTCCTCACCAACTCACAAGCTGACACCATTTAGTGCTGTCAGTGGACTTAGGAATATTGCATTTGAGCCCCTCAACCAAAGATATGATTTGTACTGGGAATAGCTGGATTCCAAATCCTGATCCTTGTTATATCATCCACGCATTCCGTTCAAAAATCATGGTTTTGTTCCTTATCAGTGTTTCCTGCCAGCTCTCCCAATCTAAAACCATGACCACATATTAGCCCCAGTCCCACAGGATTCGAATTTGCACGAAAGGCTTGGGGCTTTATCAAAAATCTTTCTGAGATTCCACTCGTATTGCATTGATACCTTCTCCATAAGAGATACCTTTTGCTAAAAGCCACTTTCTCAAATATGATGCCCATTTCATAAATCTCTGTTCACTTTGTCTATACCCATTACTTTCAATCCAATACTTTCTCTAAAACTGTTAGTTGCTAATTTCATTCTATTCCCTTTTTCTCACCAGACTAAAGTTCCATAGTATTGCTCGGAAGTTTTGTTTTTGTTTTGCTTTCTTCTGTGAAGGCATAACTGAAGTTTTTTTTTCATTGTTCTGCTATTTCCCTGTCCTCAATTATCCGGTAACAGACTGTAAGAAAGCTGCACCTTTTTCTTTTAATTTTGCCAATGATATATTTTCAGAAGATATTAGAAGTTCACTCATATAAGGTTTGATAAGATATTCTTCAGAAACCCATCAATTCCTATCTTAAACTACGCAATGATTGACCTTTCACAACCATACAATCACACAAGCACAGACTCTGTACCATCAGAAATACAGCACGGTCTAGATTAGCCCTACTTTCCGACACAAGGCGTTTAGCCGTGAGTCTTATGGCATTTCAAGTGCACAACCGGGTATTTTCTAATGGTTGTGAAGTTATCATAACAACCCCCATCTCAAGAAGCGCATTCCAGACCCCAACAACTCTGTGTGAAAAACAGTCATCAAATCCGCACGAAACCTCAAACCTTTCACTTTAAAATTGTGGGCCTTTGACTAAAAGGAACAGCTGCTGTTTATCCACCCTGTCCATGCCCCTCGTAATCTTCTCTATCTGAAACACGGCCCCCTCAGCCTTCTTTCCTCCAAACTAAACAAACCCGAGCTTATCCAGCCTCTCTCCATTGCTGATATGACCCATCCCAAGGAACATCCTGTTGAGTCCCCTCTGTACCCCCTCGAGTGCAATCACATCCATCCTGTAATGTGGTTCCCAGAACTACACACCGTATCCCATCTTGGCCAAAACAAATTTCCGCATAGCTCTGATAATCTATGCTTTGATGAATAAAGGCTGTGTTAACGGTCCACTATGTTTTCTCAAATTGTGTATTAACTTGTGCATCACATTCAGGGATGTGTGGAGAAGCACCCTCTGACCTTCCGAGTGTGCTGCCATTCATTGAGTCCTCCCCCGTCTGGTTCCTTCTTCCAAAGTATATCACCTCATATTTATCAGGGAAACATTCCATCTGCTATTGATCCACCCATCTGACCATTCCATCTGTATCTCGCTGAAATATAAGACTTTCGTTCTCACTGCCAACCACCCGAACAATCATTGGATGAAACACAAACTTACTTATCACCCCGCCCCACCCCTCGTCCATATTCGCAGCTGCATCATTTATGATTACCACAAGTAATAAGGTTAAAAATCACACAACATTGGCTTATAGTCTAATAGGTTTATTCAGAGGCACGAGCATTCGAAGCGATGTTTCTTCATCAGGTGTTTGTGCATTTTGATGAAGAAGCAGTGCTTGGAATGCTCGTGCATCTGAATAAACCTGTTAGAATGTAAGATGGTGTTATGCGATGTTTAGAATTTTCCAGTCCAGTCCAACACCAACACCTCCGAATCACAAATATTAAGGGGCACAGCACTGATCCCCGGGGTACACCATTTGACACTGGCCTTCAGTCACACAAACAGCCTTTTACCTCTACCTCCTGTCTCCTCCAACTGAAGTTGATTTGGATGCAACTTGGCAAGTCCTAACGTGTCCTAACTGCTACCTGGATATTCTGTTTCGCTTGACACATTTGCAGATTATCTGGGGATACTCCCTAATCTTGCCCTGCCAGCAGCAGGTTTCAATGCCCCTGTGTTTGTTAGTCCCCTCCAAGAGAAGAACGTCCTCCTTATTGCAGTCGTAACTGGTCTGTCCCAGCTCATGACATTATTTGCCTTGAATGTGGATTAGAGAGCCAGGGAAGTATTCTGTTAATTTTCAACTTGTCACAGGTTTTGTGAATGTTCTACATTTCACGGTGAGCCAGCTCTCATTCTTTGAAGCGCTGGAGAAAATAGGCCGAGTTTCCTCATCAGGCAATCTCGCTATCTGAGGGATTAATCTGGAAAATGCCCATTGCACATCCTCTGTTGTCAGTATATTCTTTCTGAGATTCGTTCAGCAAAACTGTGCACAATACTCCAGGTACAGTCCCATCAACACGCTGTGAAACTGCTTCAACATGTGTTTACATTAATGTTCTGACTCTCTTAAATGAAGGCAAACCAAACTTTAACTTTCCACTTTCATATATTCCTCCAAATCCCCTTCACATTCATTGCATTTACGAACTCATTATTTGAGTTCTTATAGAAATCCTTCCGAAAATCCAACATATGCCACTTCTCGTGGTTCCCCATTATCTCTGCTATAAGAAACAATTTCAAACAATTCCGAAGTTTATCAAATATGATTTCTCTATCAGAAATGCATGCTGATTCTCTCCATTGTTGCTGTAAATTTCTAAATATCAAAAATCTCAGCCTGTGTAATAGATTTCAAATGTTTCCCTACAGATGTCAAGTTAATTGGTCTGCAGTTCTCCCCACTGTCTCTTTTTCCCTTTGCAGCTGTTTAGATCGCTTCCATTCATCTATTGTGCTTGGATCGCATTTACTAACTTCAATTTATCTACAATAGTTTCTGCCCTCTGCAGAATATACAGGAAAATAAAACACAGTCATTGACAGTGCAATTTATACTTCTATTGGTGATTTATTTCTGACATTTTGATAGGAAGTACATCTGACTTAGCAATGCTCTTTCCAGCTGCACTACCTTGTTCCTGATTTGAATTGACTTTATGTCTTTAGCTCCAGGAGTCCGATATGATCACTTGGTATTACTGGGGGATTTTCTGGATATTCCTCCATGAAGACAGATGCAATGAAATTGGTTGTTTTCTTGGCCATTTCCCTGTTCCCCACAATGACCTCTCCTCTCCCGATTCCAAATTTCCACATTTGACCTTTCATTTTGTTCCTTTGAAATATAAATCGCAGATTGATGCAGTCTTTGTGGATCTGTTTGCTAGCATGTATGTTCGGTTTTTGATTTCCTTATCAGTTTCATGGCTTTCCTTTTTTGGATCGTTAATTTCTGAGAATTCTCAGGTTTCCACAATATCTGGAATTCTTCTGAAGTCACTTCCTATGATTAACATATTTTCTAATCTGTTATTTTAACCATCATTGAGTCACTTTCTCACTCTTTGGTGTTTGTACCTGAAATAAATAGATGTATTTTTCAGACTTTGCAGCATTTCTAAAAACTCCTGGTCCTGACCAGTTATATTCAGGAACACCACAGGAGGATAGGAGGATAGAGAAGAAATTTCGGGAGCACTGGTTGGCTCTTTTCTATCATCGCTGACGGAAGAGTGAGGTCCTGGACGACTGGAGGGTAGCGAATACTGAGCTGTATTCAAGAAAGGCTACAAAGATAAACCTGGGAACTAAAGACCAGTGAACCGAGTGAACCGAGTAATCTAATGGATATGTTACTTGAGAAGATTCAGAGAGATTGGATATATATGCATTTGGAAAGACAGGGTGTGGTTCGGAGTAAGATTAGAATGGTGCTGGAAAAGCAGAGCAGGTCAGGCAGTATACGAGGAGCATCAAAATTGATGTTTCGGGCAAAAGCCCTTCATCAAATTCAGCACGGGAGTTTGTGCTAGGCAGATCATGATTCACAATTTTGTTGGAGTTCTTTAATGAAGTGACCAGCAACATTGAGGAGGTCCGAGTGGTGTACGTAATCTAGGTGGATTCCAGGAAAGCCTTCAATAAGGTTCCACATGGTACGCTGCTCTGGAAGGTTAGATCGCATGGAATTGAAGGGGAACTGGCAAATTAGGTCCAAAATTACCTTGATGGTAGGTAGCAGAGTGTAATACTCTAAAAATGCTGGTCAGACTGGAGGCCTGTGACTAGTGGAAATGCCTCAGACGTTGGTACTGGGACCATTACATATTACATATATCTATGATTTAGATGAGAATGTACAGGCATGATTTGTAAGTTTGAAGACGGCACTAAAACAGGCGGCATCACGGAGAGTGAGGAAGAATATCAGAAATTTCAGAAATTACAGTTGTATCTTGATCAGCTGGAGAAGTTGGCTGAGAAATGGCAAATGGATTTTAATATAGATCAATATAAGTTACTGCATTTTAGAAAGTCAAATCAAGTTTGGAGTTTCATGGTGAATGGTTGGGTCCTAAGGAGTGTCGTCGAACAGAGGGATCTTGGAATTCAGGTGCATGGCTCTCCGAAAGTTGATTCACAGGTAGACAGGACAATGACGAAAGCTTTTGACACACTGGTCTTCATGAGTGTATATCACTGAGTATCGAAATCAGGGAATTACGTTGCAGTTAATTGGATGCTGGTGAGGCCATACTGGTAGCGTAATGTTCAGTTTCTTTTTCAATTTGCTACAGTAAGTGTGTTACTAAATTGGAAAGACTGCTGAAGACATTTACAAGGATGTTACCGTCTCAATAGTCTGGGTTATAGGGAGAGTTTGGACAAGCTGGAATATTTTACTTTAGCCTGTATGAGGTTGATGGGGATCTTATACACAGAAGTGTATAAGATCATGACAGGCATGGACCGAATGAATGTACTCAGTCTTTTTTTCCCAGGGTTGGGCAATCACCGACTAGAGTGCATCAGTTTAAGGACAGAGGGGAAAGAGGGGAAAGACTATAAGAGAGCCTGAGGAACAACTGTTTTACACACAGGCTGGGACACATATGGAATGAGCTGCCAGCGGAAGTGGTAGAGGCGTGAACATTAACAACATTTAAAAGGCATTTGGACAAAACACGGATAGGGAAGGATTAGAAGGATATGGAGCAATGACAGGGAAATGGGGTTAGTGTGGATGGACTTTTTGGTCAGAATAGACTAGTTTGAGCCGAAGAGCCTGTCTCCGTGCTGTAGGACTCTATGACTCTAACAATCATTGCTTGTCTCCCACTGAATGTTATGTTGTATTTTCCCAATTCACTGAAGCTAACTTGACCCTCTAGCTTCCAGTCTTCCATGATGTATAACCAGAATGTATATTGTATACAGGCACCGTGTAAAGTGCACCTTATTAATGCCACTATTCCTTAAATGCTGCTTCAGAGCAAGGTTATAAATTAGCTCGCCTGACCACATGACACCAAATCCCAAATAACCTGCTCTCCAGTTTGCTTCACAACATACTCTTCAACCCACCTCATATACAATTATTTTTGAACATGAGCAGTCACTTAGTTAATACAGTTTAGATGCAACTTGAAACCATCCAATAAGACTGCAGTATCCACAATACTTGCATATCTAATTTCCAGAGCATATGATACTCAGATTTTTCACAACTGTTTTGGTTTAGATATATGACACACCAATATTTGCTTCTCCTTGCTATTTGTAAGCTCCACGTGAACTGATTCTGTGGAATCTGAGGAACAGGGTCTGTGGCGTTATCAGTGATAGACTTGAACAAGATATTCGGGGAGGCTCACCTCGACTCTGAGATGATCTGAAAAAATGTCTATCAATTCAAGACAAGCAACAATATGCTCCACGCTCTGTCTGGATAAATGCAACCGCATCGATTTGCTCCCTCACACTCACTGTCCATCTGTTATAGAACCTACCCCCGAACAAGGTTCACACCCTATCTCCAAATAAGGCTCAGGCACGACCACCCTCACTATTGAACTCAGCAACTTTCTTCCTCTCTTTCTCTGTCGCCTACTCAGTAGCTCCACACTAATAATACTATATTGGTTCAAACTGTCGACTGACTCCTCCCAGATACCTCACAATTCCCCCCACCTACACGGGCACAGAGAGCAGGGTCACCCTCTGCCACTCACCCTCCACCCTCCCTCCCTTTCTCCCAATGCAGGAGAAGCAGCCTGGAATAGGACAGCAAAGCTATTACAGTGACATACTGCTGCCCCTAGCCCATTTGTTGCTCCGTCAATCCACCTCTCGAGGCTGATACAGAGATATACAGAGATACACTACTCCCCCACCCCATGTTTTGCTTTCTCAATCCACCCTTCGAGGTTGTTACAGTGATATACTGCTGCCCCTACTCCATGTGCTGTTCTCTCAATCCAACCCTTGATGCCGTTACAGGGTAGGGGACCACCCCATTCTGTCAAACAGAATCGTTACAGTGAAACAGAAGGAGACCATTCTGCCATTAGAAGGATCTACACAGGAATATAGAATGAAGTAATTCAGCTCATTCAGTACATTACACAGCCCAGGAGGAGGCCAATCAACCTGCCCGAACTGCTACACAGGAACAGGGAAGCTGTTGTTAACAGGAAATAGAGAAAAGAAATAAATGTTTATTTTCAGGTTGCAAAGCTGTAACTTGTTAGTGAGCTAACCTGCAGCGCCAAGAACATTGGGTGAATTGTCTATTTTGACATGAAGGATAAAACAATGGTAAACAATTTAAATGGAGAGCGATTGCAGAACTCTGATTCGGAAGGTTTCCATGTTCCTGGGACATGAATCACATGAAGTCAGTCTGCAGATGCTGCAAGTGATTTGGAAGTAAGTGCAATGATACAGTTATCAACAAAGGGTATCAGGTTTAATATCAGGAATGCTTTACTGCATCTGTACAGGGCATTGCTGAAACCATATCTGATACACTGCATGCGTTTTTGATCCCAGAAACTAAAAACAGGATATAATTCTTTTCGAAGATTTTCACAGAGATTTCCCATTACTCATTCCTGGAATGAGGGCCTGTTATTATGGGGGAGTTATCAGTTTCGAACTTCCCTGGGAAATATTATTGAACCATCCATGACTTTCTGAAAAATGCATCAGCTTGACGCATATTTTCTCTTGTCAGGGAGACTAAAGCTAGGGAATGCATTTTAAGAAAAAGGTGTATTGATATGGACATATGTGCTATGAAGACACCTACCAATATTTACAAATTACACAGATACATGAAAGCATGTCAATAATTCATAAAGTGGGAACATTTGTTTGCGATCGGAAGACGCTGTGTACAACAAAAGCAATGATTCACCTGCATATGGTCCATAATCAGGCTTTCAAGAGAATGTTCCACGAGATCGCACATGGTCCAGTTTGGTGATCAGTTGATGTTATTGTATGTGCCAACACAGAGATGGAGAAAAATGTTCCCTGCCTGAGAAGCAGCAGCCGATTGATCCCTCTCTCTTACTTTGTTCCGCCCAATAGCAAAGCGTGAGACCATAAAATCCCTGAGTTATCTTTGCCAGTTGTGAAGGATTCCTGGTGAGGATTCATGAGAATCTCTCCACTGCCTGAAACAAACGGATTTCAGCTAAATCCAACTATTGCAGAAAGAACTCCCATTACCAGCATCTTGTGTGAGCAAAATAACTTCAAAGGCAGAATAACGTTTAGGACACTCTGCCAATTTACCATTTGCTATGAGTTCAAAGTACTGTGTCTCACTTTTTTTTCTAGAAAATGAGCTACCCTGATGTCTATGTCATTGGCCACCGAACTAAACTGGTTGCATTTAAAATTTGTTGTAACCAGTGGGGTAGTGGCTCTGGATAAGGAAACAATGAGCCTCCAACATTGATTGGAGCACAAATGAGAAATTCTCAAAGGATTGTTCAAATGGAAATTCCCTTCCCCAGAAGTTTGTGGTGCCTGGATGATTACATTTATTCAAAGTTGTGTTGTATTCAAACATTTGACAAACACGTGAATGTAGGAAAATGGTGTACAGGCAGAAAAGTGGTGCTGAGACCACAATCACATCACTTTTTGAGTGGTGGAGCGGTGACAAAGTGTCTAATAGCCCACTCCCGCTGCTCATTCCTATGTTCCTATGTTCCATTCAGCTCCTCACAGCTCCTTAAAGTACCAGATGGAGGCCACATGCTCCAAATGCCGGTTCCACAGTAACACAGGATATCATTCAATCACTCAAGACTGTCACACACGGTTTTTTGTGGGTTGGAAAATGTTATTTGGAAAACCAGGTTGGTTTCGAAAGACACCTCTGGTCTCTTTACAGAGTGTCTCCTCTCTGCAACTTGTGCTTCATTTGTTGGTCATGTTGGAGACCCAGATTCACTGTGAATACAGCCCCCATACCTCACCCAGAGATGATTCACAAAATACTTTACTCTCTCTGACTGCAACATTCAATAACAGAACGTTCAGGAAAATTACAATCATTAACTTTGTAATTAGAGAACATGCGAACATAAGGCGCAAGATTAGGTAACTCGGACGATCAAGCCATTGTATACCATCATGGCTAATCTACTGTTGGCATTAACTCATCTTTAATATCCAATTCTTCACACACCTTAGCTCTCTGACAGGTCAAAAAATTCATGTACCACCTCTTTGAATACTTTCCGTGATGTAACTCACCTCACTATATAGCCCAGATAATTCCTGGCATTGATTACCCTCTATGAGAGGAAAATACTCCCTACACATACTCTGTTGTCTATTGATATGAACAAGAGGTGAACACAGGGGCTCAGGAAAGAGTGAATGGCCTTGATAACAAGGCAGTATTTGAATGAGGATGGCATCAGGACCACCTACTTATTTGAGCTTAATGGGAATCAGGTGTACCCTGATTTTAGCTATTCTGTTCTTTTAAATGTCAAGGTCTTTACCCCGCATCCCTAGCAGTTCAGAAAGTGGCCAGTGTCTTTGTGCGCTCCCTGCATAGGGAGCATCCAGTGCCAGGCGATGGAGTGTGGGGAATCTAGGGGTGGCTTGATGAAAGGCTGCATGCAGTGACGGATGGACTCAGGGATTGAGAGAGACAGAGTAGGTAATCAGGGACATGCACTCACATAAGTAGGTGGGCAAGATTCCCAAGCACTCGGGGAGCCCGAGCACCAGAGCCACTTTTACAATAAAGCCGTCATACTTGCAGCAATTCTCTATCAAACACAAGCAAATATACTGTAGATGGCAGAAACCTGAAACAAACACAGAAACATATTGTGAAGAGAGAAAGTAGTTAATCCTCCCAATGCAGACACGGGGAGATTGCAAAAACTCCACAAAGAAAGGGTCCAGAGATTGGAATTGAACCCGAGTCCCTGACCCTGTGAGGCAGCAGTGCTGTGCCACCACGCTATACAATGATGGGCAAGAGGATTAGTCTAGTTCCATTAATATATTTTCAACAGTCAGTTAACTGGAATGCTCTCACTCAGCCTGTCTAAGATTGGGAAGCCTTTATACAGCAGCAGATTACAATTTAAGAAGCAAGAAAGCGGTGAACAAGAAACATGTAAACTAGCTCGCTTAAGAAAAGGAGATTGCATGAGTTTTGTTAAGATATATAAAAGGGGAGAGTGAACATTGGGCAACCAGAAATTGAAGCTGACTGCAGAGAAATGGAGAACAAAGAATTGGAGAATGAACTGAAAAGGTACTTTCCATCAATCCTCACAATGGTGGACACTACGAACATTCCAGAACTTCAAGCGAGTCAAGGGTGAGGGATGGATGTAATGATCGGCGCTGAGTAGAAGGTACTGGGAAGCTGCAATGTTTGAAAATTGATAAATCACACAGACTGGACAGATAACAACCAAAGTTTTGAAGGAATTAGCGCAGGAGATTGTGAAACCATTGGTCATGACTGTTCAGGAATAACTATCATCAGACAGAGTCCCAGAGAACTGGAAAATGGATAATGTAAAATCTCTGTGTAAGAAGGAAGAAAGGCAAAATACAGTAAATAATAGGTCAGTTTAGCCTGGCATCGGTCGTTAATCGGGATTTAGAGTGCATTGCTAGTAATGAGATTGCAGAGTACCTGGAGGTGCATGGTAAAATAGGGCTGAGTCAGCCTGGCTTCATCAAGGAGTGGTCCCACTGACAAGTCTGTCAGAATTCTTTCAGAAGATAATGAGCAGGTTTGACAAAAAGGGAGAATGTGATCCGATTTGCTAATAGGGAGTGGGTTAAATTTGAATCTGTGTTAAATTGAATCATGTTAATTTATTGGTTACAACTTGCATAAGCAGATGTACAAAAACAATTAAAAATTGTAAAGGAACAATTCAATACTGGTTAATTAAAATAAGGATGGAGGGTCGGGTGATGTGTTGTTTCTCTATGATGTCGGAGTGGTCGACCCCACTGTGGATCCCAGTGACCATGTCTGGCGTAAACGTTGCAAGCTAGAAGAACTCTGGCTCTGTGTCGATGAGCTAGAGTTTGAGCTTCAAACATTGCGAGGCATCAGGGAGGGGGAGAGTTCCCGCGATGCTGTGATTCAGGAGAGTTACACTCCTTAGATCAACTGACTCAAATTCAGCCAGTGGTTAGAAAACGGAGGGTTTGGCTGTGAGTGAGGCAGATAGAGGGATCCAGGAGGTAGAGTTGCAGGAAACCTCAGCCCCTGTCCGTGTCTAACAGGTTCAAGAGTTTTCTTCCCTGTGTGGATAGAAATAGGGACTGCAGGGAGGATGAGCATATTGGCCACACACCGAGTTGAGGGAAGCTGTCAAGTGGGGCAAGCGAAGAGAAATGTAATTGTAATTGGGGATAGTATAGTTAGCGGCATAGTGACTGTTCTCTGTGATCGGGATTGAGAGTCCTGAAAGTTGCATTACCTACTGGTGTTTGGGTAAGGGATACCTCATCTGGGCTGCAGAGGAACTTGGAGTGGGAGGGTAAAGATCCATTGGTCGTGGTCTTTGTAGGTACTAACGAAAGAGATAAAACTAGGGCAGAGGTTCTGCTAAGGGATACGAAGAGCTCGGAGCTAAATTAGAAAACTGAATCAAAAAGGAAATCATCTCTGGATTACGGCCTGAGCCATGAGCTAATTAGCACAGGGTCCGCAGGAAAATGCGTGGCTCAAAGTTTGATGTGAGAGAAATGAATTTGTATCATGGCACATTGACACCAGTACTGGGGAAGGAGGGCACTGTTCCGATCCGACGGTCTTCATCTTAACCGTGTTGGGACTAGAGTCCGAGCAAACCGCATAACTAGGGCTGCAGACTGGACTTTAAGTTAAATGGGGGTGGGGTGGTGTCAGTTTAGGGAAAATTAGAAAAACCGAATTAAAGGAGGGGTAAGACTGCAGAACTCAAAAAGAAGGCGTTTTGTATGTTTTCCATTATTGGTCAGAGCATTGAGTACAGGTGTTGGGAGGTCATGTTGCGGCTATACAGGACATTGGTTAGGCCACTGTTGGAATATTGCATGCAATTCTGGTCTCCTTCCTATCGGAAAGATGTTGTGAAACTTGAAAGGGTTCAGAAAAGATTTACAAGGATGTTGCCAGGGTTGGAGGATTTGAGCTACAGGGATGTGCTGAACAGGCTGGGGCTGCTTTCCCTGGAGCGTCGGAGGCTGAGGGGTGACCTTATAGAGGTTTACAAAATTATGTTGGGCATGGATAGGACAAATAGACAAAGTCTTTTCCCTGGGGTCGGGGAGTCCAGAACTAGAAGGCATAGTTTTAGGGTGAGAGGGGAAAGAAATAAAAGAGACCTAAGGGGCAACATTTTCACACAGTGTGGTACGTGTATGGAATGAGCTGCCAGAGGAAGTGGTGGAGGCTGGTACAATTGCAACATTTAAGAGACATATGGATGGGTATATGAATAGGAAGGGTTTGGAGGGATATGGGCCGGGTGCTGGCAGGTGGGACTAGATTGGGTTGAGATATCTGTTCTGCATGGACGGGCTGGACCGAAGAGTCTGTTTCCATGCTGTAAATCTCTATGACTCTATGACACTAAGTTATTCAAATCTCCGACAGAGACGCAGAGAGCATGGAAAGTGTTAGTAATCAAACTTCAAACACACAGGAAAAACAAATAACAATGAGAAGAGGAAAGGCTAATACAGGGCTGAACTGTTATATCGGAAAGCATGCAGTATAACGAATAAGGTAAATAAACTTGTGACTCATACACAAATTGGCAGGTCGCCATCATGGGAGACGTCGCTGCAAGAGGATCAGGACTGAGAGCTGAATATTCAAGGATATGCATCCTATCAAAAAGATAGGGAGTTGGACAGAGGGGATGGGTTTGTCTTATTATTAAGAAATGAAATTAAATCAATAATAAGAAATGAAGTAAGGTCAAATGTTATAGAGTTTGTGTCGGTAGAATTGAGAAATCACAATGGTTAAAAAAAAGTAGTTAGAGTTCAGTTCAGGCCACCAAACAGTAGTCAGGAGCTGGGGTGCAAGATACACAGGAGCTAGAAAGATGTGTAGGAAATACAAAGTTACAGTAATCATGTGGGTTTTCATTACGGAGGTGGGCTGGGAATTCAGGTTGATGGTGGTTTGGATGAAAAGGAATTTGTAGAATGTCTATGAGATAGCTTTTTGGAGCAGCTTGTGCAGGCAGACTAGATGAGGGAGCTTAAGGTGAAGGAAATCATAGGAGGCAGTGAATCATAATATGATTTAATTTACTCTGCAATTTCAGATGGAGAATTTAGAATCAGAGGTAACGGTATTAAAGCTGAATAAAGGCAATGATAGAGGCATGAGAGAGGAGTTGGGTAGAATTGACTGATAGAAGGGCCCAGCAGGAAAGACAGTGAAGCAGCAATGGCAGGAGATTTTTGGTGTTATTCATGATGCAGCAGAGATATACCCCGAGTAAAAAGTGGCATGGTACATGGAGAATGAGGTAAGTATGTCTGACGAAGGAAGTCATGTATAGCATAAAAGCAAAAGAGAAAGGATATAATGTGGCAAAGTGCAGTGGGAAACCAGAAAGTTGGGAAACTTCCAAAGACAAAACAGAGGGCAAACAAAGTAAAATATAGAGGGAGATTATTAAATATGGGGGTAAGCTAGTCAGTAAGATAAAGAAGTTTGTAAGAGTTTCTTTCGATATATAAAATATAACAGAAAGGCAAAAGAGGGCATTGGATTGATCGAAAATGACACTTCAGAGATAGTAGTGGGGGCCAAGAAAATGGCCGAGGAATTGAATAATTACTTTGCATCAGTTTCATGGTGGAAGACACGAATAATGTCTCAAACATTCAGGAGAGTGAGGGGCTAGAGCTTAGTATGGTGGCCACCACCATTGAGAACATGCTAGAAAAAAGCTGAATGGCTTAAAGTTGGTTAAATAACCTGAACCAGAGGGATTAAATCCCTGTGTTATAAGGGAGATAGCTGAAGAGTTCGTTGACGTGATGATGGCGATTTTTCAGGAATCACTCGAGAAAGGAACGATCCCAGAGCATTGGAAACCCACTAACGTGACATCTGTTTTTACCCAGGGAGTAAGGAAGAAAAGAGAAAATAAAACGCTTAACTTTTGACATGGGTAAGATCCTGGAATCCATTGTGAAGAATGAGATTTCTGAATACATGGAAGAGTTTGGTAAAATAGGGCAAAGTCAGCATGATTCCATCAAGGATAAGTCAGCATGATTTCCATCAAGGATAAGTCAGCATGATTTCCATCAAATTTGTTGGAAATCTTTGAAGAAGAAATGAACAGGCTCGATAAAGTACAGCCAATGGATGTTATCCACCTGGACGTCAAGAAGGCCTTTGACAAGGTGTCACAAAGGAGATGATTGAGTATGATAAGGTTCCGTGGTGTTAGAGGCAAGTTAGAGGCATGAACAGAAGCTTGTCTGTCCGACAGAAAGCAGAGAGTGGGGATAAAATGGTCCTTCTCAGGATGGCAGCAGGTGACAAGTGGTGGTCTGCAAGGCACAGTGTTGGGACCATAACTTTTTACCTTATTCGTTAACAGTCTAGATGATGGACTGAGGGCACTCTGGCTAAGTTTGCAGACGAAACAAAGATAAGTCGAGAGTCAGGTCGGAGAGTGGAGGCGGAGGGGCTGAAGAAGGAGTTGGCCAGGTAAAGGGGTTGGCAGATGCATTCCAATGTCGGAAAGTGTGACGTTGGAAATGGTCTATTTCCTCAATGGGGAGAAGATTCAGAAATCTGAAGTGCAAAGGGACTTGGGAGTTAAGGTGCAGGGTTCTCTTAAGGTTAGCTTGTAGATTGAGGTAGTAGTTAGGAGGGCAGTTTCAGTTATTATTGATGGCATTTATTACGAGAGAAATTGAATATAAGAACACGCAGTATACAGCTTTGGTCAGACTACATTTGGAGTGTTGCGCACACTGTTGAGCCCCATATCTCAGGAAGGATGTATTGTCCCTGGAGCGTGTTCAGAAGATTTTCAGGGGAACAGTCGTAGGAGTGAAAAGTTTATTGTGTGAGGAATGTTTGAGTCTATACTTGATATAGTTTAGAAGGAAGAGGGGAAATGTAATTGAAACATACAGAATACTGAATGACCTGAACAGTGTGGATGTTCATACGATGTTTCCATTGGTAGGAGAGACTAGGAACCAAGGACACAGCCTTAGTTTAAAACGAATACCTTCTAGAACGTTGATAAGGAGACTTCTTTAACCAGGGAATGGTGATTCTTTGCAATTTATTGCCAGAGAAGGCTGTGGGGCCATGTCATTGAGTATATTTGAGGTGGTGATAGTTTTTTCATTATCCAGGGCATCAAGAGTTATGGGGAGAACGTCGGAGAATGGGCTTGAGAAACTTAGCAGTGATGATTGAATGGTGGTGTAGACTTGATCAGCAAACTGGCCTAATTTCTGCTCCTATATCTTATAGTCTTATGGTCTAAACCTTAAGGCGGCACCTTGCATCTCTGAGAATATGGATTAATGTCCTTCATGAATGTCAGTAGCTGGTGGGAATAGTGAACTGTTTTAGAATGACAGTATTGTGGCTGCTGTCGGGGTGGTGGATAATATGACATTCAGTGCAGGATCACACACCAACTGTACTGTATAAATGTGGGGAGAGTTTATTCAAAACATGAACCTCTCTGTCTCTCTCAATCACTGTGGGGATTGGGGGTTGTGGTGGGTAGGCGTAACGTCCTCAGTGGCACTTAAACTATCCAGATTCATGCATCCTGAGTGAAACAAAAGTGATGGAATTTATCACCTTCCCATTGTCTGTTTAGAATAGAAGGAGTGATTGTCCATTCCTCTCAAGGTTCACTGCAATCACCTCTTATTATCTCACAGCGTGACAGATCAACCTTCACTCACTCCTCATGGTGCCATCATCCCAGGGATTAATCCGGTGGAACTCCTGTTTATTCTTTCTGTGATAAGGAGATCACTCCTTATAAAGGAGATAAAATCTGTCCACAATACCCCAAACACTGCCTCAACAACACTCTCAGAGTTGAACACAATAATTCCTGTCCCTCACTTAGCTGGCTCCATTTCCTTCATGTGACACAGGAAGCCATTCATTTACGATGCACTGTCACTGAGTTGGAATTTAAAACATCCTTACATCTGTAGGTCAACATCAATAAAGCCAGCACCAGAGATGCCTATAGAGATGGACATCACTCTTGGGGAGAGACCCAATCACAAAGAATACATATAAAATAGTGAATGGCCACCTACCTGAATGGAATTCACCTGCAGGAATGTGGGATACAGGCAGAGGAAGGGAGTTATCTTTCATTTTGGTCTTCCCTCACGGGATGTGTGCAGCCCTGGTCAGGCCAGCATGTTATGCCAGCCTTGAACTCAGTGGCTGGTTCAGCTGTTCCACAGGACAGTAAAGAGTAAAACACAGTGCTGTGGGTTTGCAGTCACACAGAGACCTGACCAGAGAAGAATGACCCATTGCCTTCTCTAATGGGCATGAGGCAAGCCGATATCAACAGATTATAATTTTGTGGCTCTAGATTATGAGCCAGTGAAGTAACCACCATACACTGTCTTTCCATCTTTCTAATTCTGTGCAGGGAACAACGTAAACATCTCAAGTGCAATTATTTTGCAATGGACACGTGGTAAGAAGGGACTTGAAACAGCTACATACGGAGATTAACAAAGGCACAAACAATGGTTTATTCAGGAGTTGTACTCCGGCTGAGGAGGAGACTGGGATGTCATGGTGGCGGTACTGAACTGGATTGGTGAGTGGGTGGATATGGAAATGTAAACTTGTGCAGGAGAAAATGAATCATAGAGAACAGTCTGTTTCATCCCCGCATATTGGTGCATAATATTTAAATAACCATTTGCTAGTTATAATTTGTAAAGAATGGACTCTTTGATTGGAACTGAAAACATTGACTTGCACCTTTCCAAAATTTCCATATCATAACCATCAATTCAGTTCAGACCGTTTCACTAGACAGATTGAGTGACATACCAGGAACACCAACTATAGCAAGGATAGGATAGTAACCAGCTTGAATAACCATCAGTGCATCTTCAACACGCGATGTTAATGATATCCAAGGCTGGAAAAGCCAGAAAAGACCCCAGGATAAACTCCTGTCCATTGCTGGAAATTTCCATTCGAATGTTCTCAGATCCTGATCCATTGTTGAAACATCCAGTCTAATGTTTCCAGATTTTGATCTCTCCTCCTTCTCTCTCTGAAGCTGCTGATCCCTGTTACTGGTGTGGGTGATGCTCCCGCTCAGAATATGGGATAACACATGGAACGCGTTCCCTTATTGATAGAAGAGGGAAACTCTCTGCGGACCCATAGGATCCATGGAGACTCATATAATCACAATCGCTGAACAAATAGCTCCAGCTAACCCTTTTCAATTTGATAATGTTTTACTAAAATTCAAAATAACTTTGAACATTGATACATTCAGGATGTGATATGTGAGTGTTACTGAAGGAAGGAATGTCGGAGGTGGCAGATTGATTGTGTGTAATCATTCAGTCTGCCTTGGATATAGAGGTAATTCCAGAGGTTTAACTGAACATAAACATGTTTCTCTGCTCATAAATGGGGAAATAAATCCTATAATTACTGATCAGTCATCGCAAAATCACTAAAACATTGAGAGAACATCTGTCCATGATCTGATGGCAATATGTTTATAACAATCAAACGGCATGCATATGTTAACAGAGAATTGTACGTGACAAATAAAATTCAGATTGTTATTCAAGTATCAGAGAGGGCAAGCGTGGATGTTGACGTTATCAATGTTAAGGAACTGTGATGAAGTACCATCTACTGACTTCAATTACATTGTAATTTTGACATTGGGGAAAAGACAGAAGATGGAGTGGACTGGGGGACATGGCTGTTCAAAATGGGAAGAGGTACATTGATGTTCCCCAGTTTTCACTATTGGAACGTTACTCTTTATAACTCATATGAAAACAGAGTCAAGGATACGTCTACAATGAGAAATTAGCAGAGGCAATATTAATGAAATGTATTTATGCAATACAAAATACAGGGACAAAATGATTTTCTATACAGACCAAAATATGCAAAGTACAAAGAGATAAGATTGTTAAAATGCACTCCTGATATTGAGATATATAAACTGAAACGTGGATTAGAAAACTAGGATAGTGGTGTGTAAACTTTATCAATCATTATTTGATCCACAGCGGAGCTGCTGATTTCCCCTCTGTCAGTGATACCCCTCACTAGATTCTCTGGCCCAGTCTCTCACACAGTATCTGGAGATGGGGTGGGAGTTTTGGGTGCGGTTATCATTTCCTGCTGCTCATGGCATGGTTTATTTAAAAAATCCACCTTCGCCATGGAACTAATCTACTGATCTATTGGGTTCTGCTTAGATGTCAGTAACCCAGCTCTGTGATATTATTGGAAAGAAATGATCTGGGATGACAGCTAGTGGTCACAGAGTATGGAACCCAGACAAAGGGCTTGCAGTTCAGAGGAATCTCTAAGTAAAACTTCTAACTTCTTTCTGTCCGTATTTATCTACACTCATGCTGTCTTCTGATTTATCTGACTTCACCCTCATCTTACACCTCTTCCTCTCCCACTCAGTCAATCGCTCCCCTTTCTATCCTCTCTCAGTTTATCTCACTTCACTTTCTTTTTCTCTGTTTATTTCTTCAAAGTTTGTGAGAAGATTTGTGAGAACAGCCAGGGAATTCTTAGATGCTTGTCACTCATCCACAGATTCAATCAATAAGCACACATTGATCCAATATACCGGCCACTGCAGCGGACAGCTGGAACTGACAACCGGAAGCGGGAGAGACAAATCACTATAAATGCCTGAGGAAACATCACAGAAGCGCTTCACAGGACGCTCCCACGCACTGAGGATGTCACCTAGACAGGGGATGCAACGTCTGCAACATAAATTCCCAGCTCGGCGAACAGAATCACCACATCTGTTGATTTCTCTCTCACACCAGCTATCTCCATATATTGTATCTCCAATTGTGCAGTTGAAGAGCTTGTGACCCCACAATGGGTTGACAGACCTCCATCGGTGTTATAATAATTCGGCAGTTCTCTGATCCACAATAAATACTTTAGGTGCCTGGTCAGATAAGCTGGTGCGGTGACAGGTACAGTGCACAATCACCCATTATCTCTTCCTTTTCTTCTCTGATGTGCAGCTGCCTTGAAATGTCTTGCAAACAAAATAGACTGAATGAAATTCGAGCAGTCCAAAAGACATTCATGACGGTGGATTTCAATCAGGATTTAATGAAGGTTGAGGATCCAGATAAACACAAGCAATGAAAGAAAAACAGGGCAACACAAGAAATAGCAGCTGAGTACTACATTTGGTTCCAAATAGGCCTCATGGTATAATCGCTAGATTATCAATCCAGAAATTCAGCTCTTATTCTCTGGACCCAGGTTCGAATCCCGCCACTGCAGATGGTGGAACTTCATAGAACATAGAACAATACAGCACAGAACAGGCCCTTCGGCCCACGATGTTGTGCCGAACTTCTATCCTAGATTAAGCACCCATCCATGTACCTATCCAAATGCCGCTTAAAGGTCGCCAATGAATCTGACTCTACCACTCCCACGGGCAGCGCATTCCATGCCCCCACCACTCTCTCAGTTCAATAATTTTTAAAAAGCTGGAATTAAGAATACACTGATGAGAATGAAATCATTGCCGATTGTCAGAAAAAAAATCCATTTGGTTCACTAATATCCTCCAATCAAGTAATCGTTTATCCTCACTCCAGACACAAAGTAATGTGATGACTCTCACTCGCCCTCTGAAATGGTCCAGCGTATCATTCAGTTATATCAATCTATTCAAAATCTCAAAGAAATAAAACCGGGTGGACCAACAAGTATCGATCTGACCACCGAAAAAGTCATTTGGAAACATCACTGTCGAAATTGCAAAGTCCTCCTTACTAACATGATGCTTTCAGACGTGAGTTGGGAAGCTTGGACTGGGAGCAATTGTTCCATGGAAAGGGCACTATAGACATGTGGAGACTGTTTAAGGAACAGTTGTTGCGAGTGATGCATAAATGTGTTCCTCTGAGACAGGCAAGAAAGGGTAAGATAAAGGAACCTTGAATGATGAGAGCGGAGGAGTTTCTCGTCAAAAGAAAGAAGGCAGCTTACGTAAAGTGGAGGAAGCAAGGGTCTTGCTCAGCTCTAGAGGATTACAGGCAGGCGAGGAAGGAGCTCAAAAATGGCCTGAGGAGAGCCAGGAGGGGGAAGGAAAAAGGCTTGGCAGGAAGGATTAGGGAGAATCTAAAAGCGTTTTACACGTATGTGAGGAATTAGAGAATAATCAAACAAACAGTAGGGCCGATCAGGGATATCATAGGGAACTTGTGTATAGAGTCTGAGGAGGTAGGGGAAGCCATAAATGAGTTGTTTGCTTCTGTTTAACTAAAGAAAAGGACCTTGTAGTGAATGAAACCATTGAGGAGCAGGTAAACATGCTGGAACGGATAGAGGTTGAGGAAGCTGATGTGCTGAAAAGTTTGACAACCATTAAGATTGACAAGTCGCCAGGGCCAGACAAGATTTGGCCCGGCTGCTTTGGGAAGCGAGAAATGTGATTGCTTCGCCGCTTGCAAAGATCTTTCCATCCTCGCTCTCCACTGGATACGTACCTGAGGACTGGAGGGAGGCAAATGTAATTCCTCTCTTCAAGAAAGGAAATAGGGAAATCCCCGGAAATTACAGACCAGTAAGTCTCACATCTGTCGTCTGCAAGGTGTTAGAAAGGATTCTGAGGGATAGGATTTATGACCATCTGGAAGAGCATGGCTTGATTAAATGCAGTCAACACAGCTTTGTTAGGGGCAGGTCATGCCTCACAATTCTTATTGAGTTCTTTGAGGATGTTACTAGACAAGTTGATGAGGTTCGAGCGGTGGATTTGTTATATGTGGACTTCAGCAAGGCATTTGATAAGATTCCACATGGTAGGCTCGTTCAGAAAGTCAGGAGGAATGCGATAAAGGGGAATTTAGCTGTCTGGATACAGAATTAGCTGGTCGACAGAAGACAGCGAGTGGTAGCGGAAATAAAGTATTCTTCCTGGAAGTCAGTGTTGAGTGGTGTTCCACAGGGCTCTGTTCTTGGGACTCTACCATTTGTAATTTTTAATAATAACTTGTATGAGGAGATTGAAGGATGGCTTAGCAAGTTTGCAGACGACACAAAGGTTGGAGGTGTCGTTGACAGTATAGAGGGCTGTTGTAGGCTGCAGCATGACATTGACAGGATGCAGAGATGGGCTGAGAGGTGGCAGATGGAGTTCAACCTGGATAAATGCGAAGTGATGCATTTTGGAAGGTCGAACATGAAAGTTGAGTACAGGATTAAAGACAGGATTCTTGGTAGTGTGGATGAACAGCGAGATCTTGGTGTGCAGATACATAGATTCCTTAAAATTGCCGCCCAAGTGGACAGAGTTGTTAAGAAAGCATATGGTGTTTTGGCTTTCATTAACAGGGGGGTTGAGTTTAAAAGCAGTGAGAGCTTGTTGCAGCTCTATAAAACTTTGGTTAGACCACACTTGGAATACTGTGTCCAGTTCTGGTCGCCCTATTATAGGAAAAATGTGGATGCTTTGGAGAGGGTTCAGTGGAGGTTTACTAGGATGCTGCCTGGAATGGAGGGCTTATCTAATGAAGAGATGTTGACTGAGCTTGGACACTTTTCTTTCGAGAAAAAGAAGGAAGAGAGGGGGCCTAATTGATGTGAACAAGATAATGAGAGGCATAGCTAGAGTCAATAGCCAGAGACTTTTTCCCAGGGCAGAAATGGCTAAGACAAGGGGTCACAGTTTAAAGCCGCTTGGCGGAAATTATAGAGTGGATGTCAGAGGCGGGTTCTTTACGCAGAGAGTTTTGAGAGCATGGAATGCATTGCCAGCAGCAGTTGTGGAAGCAGGGTCATTGGGGACATTTAAGAGACTGCTGGACATGCATATGGTCACAGACATTTGAGGGTTCGTACATTAGGTTTACCTCACATGAGGATCAATGGTCGGCACAACATCGTGGGCTGAAGGGCCAGTTCTGTGTTGTACAGTTCTATGTTCTATGTTCTTACATCTGAGGGCTTAGTGCCAATATTGCGATAACCGGCTTACAGATTAGTCAAGCAACAGCCTGACATAGTCATGCTCACGAAATTATACCTTTCAGAAATACCCCAGACACCACCATCACCATCACTGGATATGTTCTGGCCCAAGGTCAAGACCGATCCATCAGAAAGAGCAGCTCAGTGCGATACATTCTGGAGGTGGTTGCTCTGCGAGTCCCCAAAATTAACTCCGGACCCAAAGAAGCCCCATGACTTTAAATTAAACGTGGGCAAAGCAGCCTTACTGATTATCATGTAACGTCATTCCTCAGTTGAATCAGTACTCTTCCACGTTGAACAGAACTTGGAGAAAGCACTCACTGTGAAAAGGGGCACAAAGTGTATTCTGGCTGAGGAATTTCAAAGTCAACCACCAAGAATGGTTTGGCAGGAGTACTACTGATCACGCTGGTCGGGTATTACAGGACATAGCTTCTAGATTGGGCCTGCAGAAGTTCGTGAGGGAATGAACGAGAGGGAAAAAACATACCTGACCTACCAACTGCAGGTGCATCTGTCCATGACAGCATCGGTAAAACAGACCACCGCACTGTTGTTGAGCAGGCAAAGTCTCACGGTCACATTGAGAATAAACTCTATTGTGTTGTGTGGCACTATTCCCATGCTAAATGGCACAGACTTCCAACAGATCTAGCAACTCAAGACTGAGCATCCATAAGATGCTGTGATCATCAATAGCAGAAGAACTATACTCCAGCAAAATCTGTAATGTCATGGCCCAGCATATAAACCACTCAAAAATCCCATCAAGCCAGAGGATTAACCCTAGTGCAAAAGAGAGTGCACAATGGGAAAAAAAACTGCTCAAATATGTTCTGTACATAAAACACAGGGCAATTCAACCCAGAAATACCGCCTTATCATTCTAATCTCCATCATCAATAAAGTGATGGAAGGACTCATCAACAGTGCTATCTAGCAGCACCTGCTCAGCAATAACCTGCTCAGTGACGCCCATTTTGGGTTCCACCGGGGCCACTCAGCTCCTGACCTCAGCACAGCTTTTGTTCAAACATAGAAAAATGAACTGAATTCCAGCACTTGAAATCAAGGCTGCATACTTTTAAATTTCGCATCAAGGAACCCAAGCAAAAAGGATATTGCGAGCAAGTACTTCATTATTGGAGTCATACCTGACACATCGGAAAAATGTCATTGTTGTTGGAGGTCAGTCATCTCAGTTTCAGAATATCTCTGCAGTAGTCCCTCAGGATAATGCGAATGTTGGTGTGCTCCATGAACTGGAATGTTCATTTTCAGACGTTTCCTCACCATATTATTTAAAATCTTCAGTGGCCCTCCGGATGGTCCAAACATATTCTGCTTCTTCATGAATGGCCATCTCTCCATCATAAGGTCAGAAGTGGGAATATCCGACAATGACTGCACAATGTTCATCACCATTCGCAAATGCTCAGGTATGGAAGCAGTCCTTGCCAAAATGCAACAAGATTTGGACAATATCCAGGCTTGGGCTGACAAGTGACAAGCAACACTCGCACCACACAGATGCCTGACAATTACCATCACCGGTAAGAAGCAATATAACCACTTGGTATTCAGCAGCATATTTGTCATTAAACTCCCGCCCCCCCCCATCAATACACTTGTGGTTACCATTGACCAGAAACTTAGCTGGAATCGCCACGTAAACATAAGAGCATATCAGAGGCTAGGAATACTGCGCAAGTAACTCACCTCCTGTCTTCCCAAAGCATGTTCACCATTTGCAAGGCACAAGTCAGGAGTGAGATGGAATACTCCCCAATTGCCTGAATGAGTGAAGCCACAACGACACTGAAGAAGCTTGACACCATCAAGGACAAATCAGTCCAATTGCTTGGCACCACTTCCACAAGCTTTCACTCCACTCACCAGCAACGGTCAGTCGGAGCAGTGTATACTATCGACAAGATGCGCTGCACAAATTCTCCAAAGATCCTCAGAAAGCACCTTCCACTCCTTCGAGCACTTCCATGTAGAATGATAATGTAGCAGGCTTTTGTGAACGCCACCACCTTCAAGCTCCGCTCCAAACCAGTCAACATCCTGAGTTGAAAATATATCACAATTTTTTTCACTGTTGCTGGGTCAAAACGCTGGAATTCCATACCTTATAGCATTGTGGTTCAACGCACAGCAGATGGACTGCAGCGGTACAAGAAGGCAACTCAGCACCACCTTCTCAAGGGGGCAACTAGGGACGGACAAGAAATTATGGGCCCATCCAGTGATTCTCATAACCAAAAAATAAGTTTAAAAAGTTCCAAGTGGGGCACCTCGATGGGACAGGTTGTCTGATTTGAACACGAACAGGAAAGCAGTGTTTCTGATACTAACATTTTAGACCTTTCTGTTATTAGATAGGTGTTCAGTCTTCAATGACATATTGTTGCTGAGTGCTGTGATAAATTGCACCTGTTCTGTTAAATGCAACAATATTAGCGTAACAGGATCGATCCTTCAAAAGTGCCAGACTGAAAATAACAATAATCGTAGAGACAATGTACTCCCGGTAGATGAGACTCACAGATAGCCGCTTATATTCAACATATTACTGCGCTACTGGTTAACACTGTATCCTACCACCATCCATTTTACAGGGGTTACCACTGACCAGAAGTCAAATCAACGTACAGATACAAGGGTTACAAGAGCACGTCAGAGACTTACAATTCTGCATTGAATAATATACTGTATGACCATAAGGGCATGAGATATATCAATTTGTTGGGCCATTATGCCTATCTCTTCACTCTGAAACTGTGCCATTTTGTAATAGTCTCTAAGATTAGTGGAAAAATCTTCTGTACTCTAACTGTATCAATTTTTGCGGTAATTGATCAATTTCAATCAGATGCGCCCCCCCCCATTCTTCTAATTTCCATTGAGTACAGACACAGAGCCCTCAACTGCCGCTCATATAACAAGGCATCATTCCCAGGATAGATCATGTCCAACACCCGTAGATCCTTCCCCAGAACAGCTCATAATAATCCAAAAGCCGTCTGATCATAGCCCATTGCATTCTCAGCAGAATGTCTCCGCTCTGGTATTCTCACTCTCTTGAAATGAATGTTAACATTATATTTGTTTTCTGATCTGCCAACTGAACCTGCACATTAACCGTAAGAGAGGACGAGGACTCCAAACTTTGTTTGTGCTTCAGATTTCATGAACCCTTTTAGAAC
This sequence comes from Chiloscyllium punctatum, assembly GCF_047496795.1. Classification (NCBI taxonomy): domain Eukaryota; kingdom Metazoa; phylum Chordata; class Chondrichthyes; order Orectolobiformes; family Hemiscylliidae; genus Chiloscyllium; species Chiloscyllium punctatum. The sequence goes on from NW_027309868.1 coordinate 106,586, forward strand.
ATAGTGTCTGCCTGTATTCCGCCTACTGAAGTGCATAATCTCATACGTTCCCATGTTGTGTTCCATCAGCCATGTGTTTTCCCAGTGTCCTAACCTGTCCAAGCCTTTCTGCAGCCTCCCCACTTCCACAATATCACCTGCCCATCCAATCATCATTGTATCATCTGCAAACCTAGTAAAACTCTTCCTTCTGAAGCCGAAGTCCCAACCTCATTCAAGAAGGTCAACATTATCCTGGTAAGTGAGAAAACACATGGACCGTGCCCTTATAGACTGCCACCCTGTGGCTCCCACCTCAATAATCATAAAGTGCTTTGAGAGGCTGGTCCTTGCCTACACCCACTCCAGTCTCCCAGCCTGACCTGCTGCCCGACTAATATAACGGGTTCTCAACGGATACTATACCCGAGCCCTGCACGCATCCCTGGAATATTTGGACATCAAGGACACCTACACCAGGCTCCTGCTCATTGACAAAAGCTCCACCTTCAAAATCATTTTCCCTGACAGACTAATCACAAAACTCCGCGACTTTGGTCTCGGTTCGACTCTCTGCAACTGGATCCTCAGGTTTCTGACCCACAGACCACAATCATGAAGATCGGTAAAATCACTTCCTCCACAATAACATTCAACACTAAAGCTGCTAAGGATATGTTCGCAACACTCGACAATACTCCCAGTAAACCCACGGCAGTACCCTCAGCTCCCGACTGTACTACCTATACACCCATGGCAGTGCCCTCAGCCACTTAACGTACTCCCTCCCTGTACACCCACAGCTGTGTCCTCAGCCCCCTACTGTATTCCCTGTACACCCACGGTTGTTTCCTTAGCCCCCTAATGTCCTCCCTGTACACCCACGGCTGTGCCCTCAGCCCCTTAGTGTACTCCCTAGACACTCAAGGCTGTGCCCAGGCCAACTACTGAACTCCCTGAACACCCACAGTTGTGTCCTCAGCCCCCACTGTCCTCCATGCACACACACGGTTGTTTCTGCAGCCCCCTACAGTTTTCCCTGTACTCCCAAGGTTGTGTCCTCAGCCCACTAATGTCCTCCCTGTACACCCACGGCTGAATTTCCAAATTCCAAACAACGCCAGCTACAAGTTCGCTGATGACATCACTATAGCAGTACGGATATCAAACAACGCGTCAGAATGTAGAAAGGAGATATAGGGCTTGGTAGCATGGTATATTGATAATGACCTCTCTCTAATCCTGTAAACGTAAAGGAGTGATCATTGACTCTAGGAAGAAAGAAAGGGAACACACTTCATCTACATCAACCGTTTGAGGGAGTGCAGAGCATCAAGTCCCTCGGACTGATGATAACTGACAACCTGTCCTGAACTTCTCACATAGGTCCGACAGTCGGGAAGGTTCAACAATGCCTCTCCTTCCTCAGTTGGTTCAGGAAATTCAGCATGCGCTACTTCTACAGATGCACCAGTGAGGGCGTACTGTCCAGGTGCATAACAGCCAGGTACGGCAACTGCTCGACTCAGGACCGTGAGATACTACAGAAGGTTGGGTGCACAGCTCTGACCAACATGGACTCTAACATCCCAACCATTGATTCCATTTACATGGCTCGTTGCCGCAGAAAGGCAGCCAACATCTACACCAGATTACTGAGGGAAGGGAGAGAGGAAAGAGCTGGGGCATTAATAGATATCTTTGTAGCATCCTTGAACACGGCTGAGGTCCCGGAGGGCTGGAGAACGGCACAGGCTTGGACCACAGAATGGCCTGTTTCTGTGCTGGAATGTTTTGTTCTAACATTATCAAAGAACCATCACACCCCAGTAATGGTCTCCCACACCTCTTAGAACATAGAACATAGAACATAGAAGAATACAGCGCAGTACAGGCCCTTCGGCCCTCGATGTTGCGCCGATCAAAGCCCACCTAACCTACACTAACCCACTATCCTCCATATACCTATCCAATGCCCGCTTAAATACCCATAAAGAGGGAGAGTCCACCACTGCTACTGGCAGGGCATTCCATGAACTTACGACTCGCTGAGTGAAGAACCTACCCCTAACATCAGTCCTATATCTACCCCCCCCCCCTTAATTTAAAGCTATGCCCCCTTGTAAGAGCTGACTCCATACATGGAAAAAGGTTCTCACTGTCAACCCTATCTAACCCCCTAATCATCTTGTACACCTCTATCAAGTCACCCCTAAACCTTCTTTTCTCCAATGAAAACAACCCCAAGTGCCTCAGCCTTTCCTCATAGGATCTTTCTACCATACCAGGCAACATCCTGGTAAACTTCCTCTGCACCCGTTCCAGTGCCTCCACATCCTTCCTATAGTATGGCGACCAAAACTGCACACAATATTCCAGATGCGGCCGCACCAGAGTCTTATACAACTGCAGCATGACCTCAGGACTCCGGAACTCAATTCCTCTACCAATAAAAGCCAGTACGCCATATGCCTTCTTCACTGCACTATTTACCTGGGTGGCAACTTTCAGAGATCTGTGTACATGGACACCAAGATCCCTCTGCTCTTCCACACTACCAAGTATCCGACCATTAGCCCAGTACCCCATCTTTTTGTTACTCTTACCAAAGTGAATCACCTCACACTTAGCTACATTGAACTCCATTTGCCACCTTTCTGCCCAGCTCTGCAGCTTCTCTATATCCCGCTGTAACCTGCCACATCCTTCCTCACTGTCTACAACTCCTCCGACTTTCGTATCATCCGCAAACTTGCTCACCCAACCTTCTAACCCTTCCTCCAGGTCATTTATAAAAATGACAAACAGCAATGGCCCCAAAACAGATCCTTGCGGAACACCGCTAGTGACGACACTCCAAGATGAATCTTTGCCATCAACTACTACCCTCTGTCTTCTTCCAGCCAGCCAATTCCTAATCCAAACCTCCAACTCACCCTCAATGCCATATCTCTGTATTTTCTGCAGTAGCCTACCATCGGGGACCTTATCAAACGCCTTACTAAAATCCATATATACCACATCTACCACTTTCCCCTCATCTACCTCCTTAGTCACCTTCTCAAAGAATTCAAAAAGGTTTGTGAGGCACGACCTGCCCTTCACAAAACCATGCTGACTATCCTTGATCACATCATTCTTATCCAGATGTGCATAAATCCTATCCCTTACAATTCTCTCTAAGACTTTGCCCACAACAGAAGTGAGACTCACTGGCCTATAGTTACTAGGATTATCCCTACTCCCCTTCTTGAACAAGGGAACCACGTTTGCTAGCCTCCAGTCCTCTGGCACTACTCCTGTCGACAAAGAGGACACAAAAATCAAGGCCAATGGCTCTGCAATCTCCTCCCTTGCTTCCCAGAGAATCCTAGGATAAATGCCATCAGGCCCAGGGGACTTATCTATTTTCACCCTTGCCAGAATTTCCAACACCTCTTCTCTACATATCTCAAAGCCATCCATTCTACTTATTCGTGCCTCAGTATTCATATCGACAACAATGTCCTGTTCCTGAGTGAATACTGACGAAAAGTATTCATTCAGTGCCTCCCCAATCTCTTCAGCCTCCACACGCAACTTCCCATTACTATCCTTGATTGGACCTATTCCTACCCTAGTCATTCTTTTATTCCTAACATACCTATAGATATGTTATTCCTAACAGATACCTGTATCTGTTAGCCTGACCTCTTCGATCAGGCTAACAGATACAGAAGCTTGAAAACACAGAGCAGCTGGTTCAGCAACAGCTTATTCCCGGCTGTTATGAGACTGATGAATGTACTCTCTAATCTCAGATAACGCTGATCTTGTTCGTGTTAATCTCGCCTCGCGCACGCCCTGTGCAGCGTAACCTGCATGCCTCTCAGACATGTTTTACAACCATTGTTCTGTACATCCTTGCTTAATATGAGTTGCCTGTACAAGTTGGTACATGCCAATGTAAATTCTCAACTCCCTTCCCCCAGCTCCCTCCAATGCTCGCTCCAAGGTCTCTCCAGTCCTCACCCCCAGCTTTTCCCATTCCCCATCCCTTGCTCATTGTGAGCCCATCCCCAGCTCCCTGTGTGCTTTGTCTCTCACTGTTTCTCTCACACTGTCTGTTTCCCTGTGTTTTCTTTTTCTCTGTCTTCTGTTTCTTTCCCTGAACTTACTATCTCCCCTTCTCCCTGTCCATATGACTGTTTGATTCTTGTTTTGTTTCCTTTCTCAGTTTAACTCTCTGTCCTTCTGTTTCCCTCGCTGTGTTCTCTCTCTCCTTATACGTGTCTGTCTCTTTTTCCCTCGTTGTGATGGTGATGGCTTCTCTAAAATTTTGAAGCATGTGATGGCTCTTTGGTTAGATGTTTGCAATTCAATAAACTCAATTGTGTTTTTGTATCTTGGACATAATTTAAATTTATTGGTTAAATTTCAATTGTTGTCAAAACAGCAAGCAGAACATCGATATCCATTTAACAACCATTGGTTGCATCTAAATATTTTGGAACTGTCTTCTCCCAGTGCTCTGCATTCTGACAACTGAAAGCATTCTGTTCATGTGCATAATAGTGTGACAGTAACTGCTCTTCCCAGGACCATAAGAAATTACAGACGGTTGTGTGCACAGACCAGACTATCATGGAAGACAACCTTCCAACCATTTATACTTCTCGTTGTCAGCGAAAGGCTGGCAACATCAAATATCTCTCCAAAACCTGTAATTATCTCCTACAACCTCTTCCAAAAGGGAGGAGATACAGAGGCATGGAAACATGGGCCTACATGCTCAGGAACACCTTCTTCCCTACTGTAATTAGACTGACGAATTGAAGTCTCTAACTTTTCAAATAACATTAATCTTGTGAAAGACGATCTTGCTTTGCACACCTCCTGTGCAGCTGTCACCTTGTCCGCCTCACTCTGTGTAAGTGCCCTGTGAGGCTCAAAGTCTTCTCAAGGGCGATCAACAAAGTGAACTAATGCTGGCACAGCCAGCGATTCTTATATCCCATTAATAAATATAAGAACATGACGACACTCAGGGAACACAGTTGGGATCAAATCGCTTTAAACATGATCTTAGATAGATCGAGATTGCCCTCGGTATCTGAAAGTAGAGCGTTCCTACAAAGCCTTTCATAAACTGATTCAGCATAAAGCGAAGAAGCATTAATTTATGCGCGAAAAATTTACCTTCCTTGTTAAAAGTGAAAATCCTCTTCGGATTTGTTATGGTTAGTGAAAACAGGACCTAATGGAGGATTTTCGGAAAGGGAAGTGGCAAAAAGCGAATTTTTGAAAAGCGGGGTATACATGTACCGACATGGGCATGATATTCAGGAAGGTGGGAAAAGTTAAATGAAGTGAGGTGATTCTCACATTTTATTTCCATCCCAGCTGATCATCATTCCCTTTGTTTGCTCTTTGTCTTCTGTCTCTCTCTTTCTCTTTCGATTCAACTCACTCCTCCTGCCCTTCAAAGCAGACTTCCCTGTTACCAGCATTATTCCCACTATTTTCCAGCTGCTTTCAGTTCAGAAACACTCCCCAGCACTTTCTGATCTTTTCTTTGCATTTTTTATGCAATTTCGGATCTCCAGCATCTATCTTTATTTGGTTTAACTTTCAAATTTGTTATCCCATGGGAAGTCGGCATCTCTGCCAACGGCAGCATTTGCTAATCATCACTAATTGCCCTGACTCTAACGCCATTCCACAAGCCAATATAAAGTCAAGCTCAATGATATTGGTCTGAAGTCACACATACCCCAGACTGGGTAGTAGTATTGGACTTCTTTACCGAAGGTCATCAGTGAAACAGGAAGGTTTTCAGACAAAATGTGGGTTTTATGGTTGTTTTTCGTGAAATTCACTTTTATTCCAATTCTTATCATTTTTATTTAAGTTACACCATCAGCTGTAGTAGGACTTGAAACAAATCACTTGAAACCATGTCTTTCGTTTAATAAGCTTTGCTCCTGAATTACATCCAGCGACATTCCTACTCTGATACATTGTCCTAATCAAGAAGTAATGTCCGAGACATGAACAATTTTGTGATTGAAATACATGTAACTGGAAATGTGGCCAGAAGAGAGCTTGAAATATAAGGTCTGAATTTTACCAACGTGCAGACAATGGTTTGTTCAGCCACAGCACTGACGCAGAGATGGAGAATGGAGATATTGTGAGCTGGAAGTGGACAGGGTTGGTGACAGAGAGAACAAGAGATATAAATCAGTTCAGGGCAAAAAGCGGTATCGACGTTGTGCACAGATTTGTTCTTAGATGTTTGTAAGGGAGTGGTCTGCAATTCAGATGAATGGAGACTACAATTGAAATTGAAGATAAAAGATTCTTTCATTGGCAACTATAGATAACAGAATTTGCAATGAATTCAAAATTGTTTATGGGATTAATGAATGGACAGAAATAGAGAACACCAACAATAGCGAGAATAGGTAATGATTTAGAGATGCCGGTGTTGGATCGGGGTGTACAAATTTAAAAATCACACAGCAGCAGGTTATAGTCCAACAGGTTTAATTGGAAGCACACTCGCTTTCGGAGAGTCACACCTCCACCATTGGTTAGTAACACATACCCTCCACCCAGCCCAAAATAATAATCAGCACCACAAATATCCGATATGGTAGAAATTTCCAACAGAGGAAAATGTTGAAAAGACCCAAGGAAAGTTACCTCTCCATTTGAGTAATTATCCAGTCCATTGTTCTCAGATTCATATCTGTCTTTTCCACGTCTGTGCAGCTGCTGATCTCTGTTACTGTTGGAGCTGATGCATCTGCTCCTACACTGGGATAGCGCACTGAGTGAAGCCCCTCACCAATAGGACACAGTTACAATGCATGGAGACTGACATCAATCACAGTCACTGAGCAAACAGCTCTAGCTTTCAATACAGCACATTCAGTTCACAATATATCTGGACTGGACTGGATGCTCACATCGCTGGCTATTGGTCACATCTCCCATCACTAATTGCTCTAGTGAAGTCAATTGTGAGGGAGAATGATGGATGTTTTCTTATCGCAGCCTCGATGACTCTGCCCTGTTGTACGTTTGCAATGCTGTCACCATCTTATCCCGAATCTCCGCCCCTCCACAAAAAAAGGAACACAATCAGGATGTTGTTACTGTGCTGATCTCTCCTCCACGGGAACAAACGCCACTGGGCACAATTGCCTTGAACATAGACAGGAAGTGTGGACTTCTCTGAATGGTTCTCTCACTGCTCTAATAAAGAAATGTTGGACCTTCCATATGTAATATGTATCAGTAATTAATTTATGCAAATTGACAAACATCTTAACGCAGTTTTATTTGCTGTAAAACAGTAATGTTTACACTTTTGTCCCCTCAGTCCAAAACCAAAAGTGAACTTATTCATTATGACTTATGAATTAATGAGTCAGATTTACCTCGTAGATAGGGCGGAATGGGGCCAGTGGCTGCGGAGACTGTATGGGGAGTACAATGATATCTCCCAGTCATCATCACTCTTAACGTCAGATAGAATTAAATATAGTTCACAACAAGGAACGAGCCAACGTTTGGGATATGTAATGCTCAATGACAATGTGAACTGAAACGGATAATTTTAAATGTGATAAAGTGAACTATATTTTATATACACACCATTGAATAGGGTCACCGCACCTGAAGCATTAACTTTGATGTCTCTTCACAGATACAGCCAGACCTGTGAGCTTTCCCACCAACGTCTGTTTTTGTTTGAGATTGATCATATTGTTCAAATCTGGCAGGATGCTTATAAATAAAAGCAGATGCTATTAACAAAATGTACAGGGATATGGGGTCAATACAGGAAAATAATAGTAGAAATATCGCTCATTCCAAACTGGAAGAGACAATGGGTTGAGTTTTCACCATCTTTGCTGTAATAATTCTATGTTATGCATTGAAAGCTTTTGGAGATTGGGGAGACAAGCTTGTTCAATGAAGGACACAGAGTGTTCCATCATCAATAATCTATCCCTATTATTTCATGAAGTTCAACTGCCTCTAGATTGTATTTTCAATCAAAATAGATTTCCTGAGATTTAGAAGATGTCTAGATTTTTTTTAACTTTCTATCTTAAAGAAGAAACAGATTTCGGCTGTAATTCAGGTGTCACAGAAACAAGAAAGGACCACATTGTCCAAATATTACCAAGGTCAACATGTTGACCTGTCAAGCAATATGAAATATAGTGATAATGCAAACATGAAATACAAACAGAAAATGCGGGAGAAACGAAAAAGGTGAGAAAGTGTCTGCAGAAAGCAACATAATTAACATACGTCATATGATGTGACACTGTTCTGAAAAGTCCTATTAGAATCAAAGGTTAAGTTTTTGCATCTCTGCTCAGATGTTGCCAGATCTACTGAGTTTCGGTCCAGCTCTTTTGATTTCTTTCTTCTTTCTGAACTGTGACAAAGTGTCTGATCTGAATGGTAGCGTTAAAGCTGCTACCTCAGTTGAATCTCGAGTAATTTGTTATGGTTATTAAATAAGAAATTACAAATTTCCTCTGTTTGACAGGGCTCTAAATATCAATGACGTATTGCATTGTGAGAACTTGCGATGAAAATGTGGAAACAAAACAGAAATTGTTGTAAATGCTCAGCAGGTCTAGCAGCATCTGTGCAAAGAAATCAGAGTTAACGTTTCAGGTCCAGTTCCCCTTTCGCAAAACTGATAGTAACACGGAAAATGTTTGTTTATATGCAGAAGAGACTGGATAGATCTTAATGGAGACTGTTAGGAGCTAACAATAGGGTTTGAGTAATGGATCATCAGTGGAAGAGTATGTAGCAGTACAAGGGGTAGTGCAAGGGGAGTAAGAGTGTAAGAAAAGAGTAGGACGGAACAGGAAGAATGGCAGATGAAGTTTTAGTGACAGGGAAAAGCTTGTTTATGAGGAAGTGAAATTGGATGAAAAAAAGTCACTGTACAAGAAAATCGGGATCTGGATTCCATTAAAAATGTAGAAAGGATTTCTTGTACTGTCGCTTCTATCACTTGATTCTTGTTCAAGTCGTACATGTGCTATATATTTCTATATCGCCATAAAGTGCAGACGACATGTTTCTTTCTCCCCTACGTGGTGTTTCAACATTTTTGATTTTTTTACAGTATGTATTTGCTTCCAATTCAAGGTGGATATGAGAATATGATTTGATCTTCTGCAGTTTGCCCATAATATAGAATTTATTTGAATATTTATCCCCATCACACTCACTGATTTTAAAAAAACAATGAATGAGTCCATGTCCATCCTGCAGATGAAAAATTTCTTCAGCTCTGGCTATTGCAGGGAATGTTACAAAGAACAGTGCCACACAAAATGCTAATGTTCCAAACCCTTGTTTATCCTAAATCATTTACAATATTTATAAATAAAACATGCAGAGGGGCAGAGTGTAAAAGATGAATTCAACTCTGTGTCGAAAATGCTATTTGTGGCTCACTTATAAAATGTGTTAACTACATCACTCATAAATTCACCAAAATAGGAAAAGCAAGAGACTGTAAATGTCAACTCATCCTCTGAATAACATCTGGAGAACAGGAAGGAAAACTTGGTTTGTTTGTGATATTCAGAAATGACGATTGTGAGAATGTGGAAGGTGGGGCGCAGTGGAATGATGACCAATGTTGTGAATGACACAAAGATGGGCGGGGTGGATCACAGTCAGGAGGAAAGTGTTAGGCTACAGAAGGATAGAAACAGATTATTCAGATAGTCAATGGTCTGATGAAATTTAACACCGATAATTTGGGAAGATGCAAGTCAGAAGTAACAAGACAAGTGAGTACTAATAGTGAGTATGAAAGAGGAGGACTAAATTTGCTCCTTTTTTCTATGCAGCAGGGAAAGTTGAGGAGGGAATATGGTACAGGTTTACAAGAGCAAATGGGGTATTGAGGGGATGAACAGACAGCAGCTGTGTTCCTTCTTCAAATGATCAAAAACAAAGAGACACACTTTTAAAGTGAATGTCAGGGGATTGAGAGAGGATTTGTGGAATGTGTTTCGAACTGAGAGGATGGTATGAATCTGGAATGCTTTGTCTCGATGAGTGGTTGAGGCAAGTAACCTCACAAATGTTTAAAATGTCTTTGGATATGCACTTGTTGGCACAGACGTGAGAGGCCTGTTTTTCATTGCATGATTCTTTGCAGTGGCAGCCATGAATATTCTGGTGTATCCTGAAACAATAAACAATGGCAGTTGCTGCTTTGTTCCTTTGACTGTACTCAGTAAGTGGCTATATTACAAACCAGCATCATCTCATGCAACTTCAGCACTGACTCCATCAAAGGCAGCCCAGCCATCTCTGGGACCATCCAGTGTAATTCATATGCTCAGTGGACGCATTGTCCAACAACAACACTGACACTATTCTAGTTGTTTGCAAAAATTATTAAAGCTACAGCCATAATATGAAGACAGCTTTTCCTCCATTATAATACAGACCTCTAGCAATAAGGGTGTTATTTATCTGAAGCATAATAAATTCTTTCCCAGGTATTCACTTTGACAAGCAGCAAGTTTTCCAGTGTTTTTCTACTAGTTGTTTATCACGGAATTCCCCACCCCAAAATCTTTCCCCTTTAACATTTTCTTGTGCACTGTCTCCCTGATCTCACACACCTCACTCCCTCACATCCCCCACACTCTCTATCCTTACTTGTTAATCTCTGAAAAACCTGCACCTCATCTCTATAATTTAGACGAACTCCCAACTCACTATTTTGATTCCATCTCTCGTCATAGTCATTAGACTGGCCGTGCCTGATGTCCTATTCACCTCTAGCTTCTGCTCAGTTCCTGATCTTCTGCTTTGGTTCTCACTCTACTGGTTTATTCAAATCCATCTGACTTGCACTAGCAAACCTCCCCAGAAGGATGTTGGTGCTCGTCCAGTTAAGATACAATCTGTCTTTTTTGTACAGGTCCCTACCTGTCCTGGAAGAGATCCCAATGATACAACAATCTGGAACTCTCATCCCTGAACTAGATTTTTAACAACATGTTAAGCTCTACTGTCTTCCTCATCCTTCCCTCTTTTCCACATGGCACGGGGAGTAATCCAGAGATTACAGAGGATTATTCTCTCTCTCTCTCACACACACATACACACACACACATTCAAACACACGCAGAAAGAAACTATATTACTTTGCAGAAGAATACAAATAACCTTAAAATAACCGGAATTATAAGTGGAATGAAGTATTTAGTTTAAGGGAAGATGAGAGAAATTGTGCTTCTTCTGGATGTCAGTTTGCTCGCTGAGTTGGAGAGTTCATTTTCAGATGGTTCATCACTGTACCAGGGAACATTATCAGTGAGCGTCTGGTGAAGTGCTGGTGTTATGTCCCACTTGCTATTTATGTGTTTAGGTTTCCTTGAGTCAGTGATGTAATTTCCAGTATTCGTGATTTTATGTCCAGTTCTTTTTGTCAGAGAGTGTTCGATGGGATCAAAATCGATGTGTTTGTTGATAGAGTTCAGGTTGGAATGCTATTTTTCCAGTAATTATCGTGCGTGTCTCTGTTTGGCTTGTCCGAGATGGATATTCAGACACAGTCTAAATCGTGTACTTCCTCATCTGTATGTAAGGATACTAGTGATAGTGGGTCATGTCTTTTTTTCTGGCCAGTTGTTCATGTATCCAGGTGGCTAGTTTTCTGACTCTTTTTCCGATGTAGTGCTTGTAACAGTTCTTGCAAGGCTTATTCTTACTTGAGCATAACAAACAAATATGTGAACTAATTGCTTGTATTCCAATTACTCAAACAAATCTGTCATTGCTTTGGCTCAAATCTCTTTGAAAAGGTCTGACTTTTCACTCACACGATAATATGTTCATAATATGTGCATCGTTTTTGTTCACTGTCCACATTTCATATTAAACAAGATTCTTTCTAAAAATTAAAAGATTTCAAATTATTGTTCACTAAAATTTGATAGCAATATTCTAAAATTTGAGAGCACAAATCATTTTTTTAGTTGAATATTCGCAGTCCACGTTGAAGTATAGCTGTTTCTAATTCGCTGGCAAATAACTGAAGCTTGTACATGTCGGTGAGAAATTAAACTGATTGTTTATATATACATATATAAGAACGCTAATTCTATTTGATTGTTCGATCGTTTGCTCACCCTGAACATGCAATCATTCAGAAGCCAACCACTTTCAAAATGTTGGAGTGACAATGCATTGTTTTGAATCCTGACATTGTATGTGTAATTCTGATCGCCAAAAGAGTTACATCCATGTTGTTTGTTCGATAGAAAATCAAATGTACATTCTTTATTTCTGTGTTAGAAAATCTTGACAGGAGTTTATGTTTTTGTTCCATAAATATAGAATCAACATAATGCTTTTCAGAGATTATAGTTCAGTCGAATAATCATAGTTGGCATCTTATTTTTGCCTAATTCACGAAACATAGCAAACATCTGATTAATACATGGGTCACCCAACTGATTGTATCTGAAGAAAGCAGCAGCAAATGACAAGTCAAGAATCGCGTTAATAAGTGAAATTGGCGGAACGTGCGTGATGTAGAACACCAAACATACTCTAATGGCATTCAGGTGAATGTAACAATGAACAACATAACTGGATGTTTTGGGCTAACGCCCCTCCCCAACTTCCTAATTTCATACACATCTCTCCCGCACACATTCAACAATTGATAAGAGACGACAGGCTGCGTGAAACATAAAACACAGAACAGTACACCACAATATAGACCCTTAGACCCTTGACATCCTGCCGAACCTTTATCCTACTCGAAGGTCAGACTAACTGACATATCCTTCATGTGCCTATCCAATAGTCACTTATATATCCCTAATGCAGCTGACTCTACCAACGCTGCTGGCAGTGCATTCCAAGCACCCACCACTCTCTGTGTAAAGATCCTACCTCTGACATCTCCTGAAATCTTCTTGTAATCACCTTAAAATTATGCCCGCTCGCGATAGCCACTCTGTGAGAACGACTCTGGCTACCCATTCTACCTATGCCTCTCATCATCTTATACACCTCTATCAAGTCACCTCCCATCCTTCATTGCTCCAAGGTGAAAAGCTCTAGCTCCCTCAACTTTTCTATGTAAGATATGCCCTCCAGTCCAGGCAGCATCCCGGTAAATCTCCCCAGCACCCTCTCCGAAGCCTCAATGTCTTTCCAGTAATGAGGCAAGTAGAACTGAACACAATATTCTAAGTGTAGTCTCACCAGAGCCTTTTGGCGCTGCAACATAACCTTGTGGCTCTTAAACGTAATCCCAGACTAATGAAAACATATTACATCTTAATAATCTTATCAACTTGGTCACACCTTTGATCGTCCTATGATATGGAACACACGATCCCTATTGTCCTCCACACTGCCAATAATCCTGCCTTTAACCCTGTATTCTGCATTCACATTCAACCTTCCAAAATGAATCACTTCACACTTATTAGGGGTGAACTCCATCTGTCATTTACCAGCCCAGTTCTGCATCCTGTCAATGTCCAATTGCAACCTACAACAGCCCTCCGCCCGATCCATAACTCCAACATCTTTGTTACATCATAAAACTTACTAAATTACAATTCACTTTATCATCCAAGTCATTTGTAAAAATCACAAACAACAGCAGTCCCATAACTGATTCCTGAAGAACGCCACTGGTCACCAAGCTCCAGGCTGAATACTTTCCATGTTCTACCACCATCAGTCTTCGACAGGCCAGACAATTTTGTATCCATACAGACAGATTTCCTGGTTTCCCTGCATCCCATGCCTCCTTACTTTCAGAATGAGCCGACCTTATGGTAACTTATCAACCATATGTCTAAAATTCATTTCCATCACATCCACTGCTCTACCTTCAATGTGCTTGATCCCATCCTGAAAGAATTCAATAAGTTGTGTGAGGCATGACTTGTCCCTCAAAAAGCCATGCTGACTATCTCTAATCAAACTATGATTTTCCAAGTAATCATAAATTCTGTCTCTCAGAATCCTTTCCAATACTTTGCCCAATACAGAAGTAAGACTGACTGGCCTGTATTTCACAGGATTATTCCTATTGCCTTTCCTGAATAAGAGAATAACTTTTGTCACCCTCCAATCATCAGGCAGTATTTCACTGGACAGTGCGGACACAAAGATCATCGCCAAAGGCGCAGCAATCTCTTCCCTCAGTTCCACTGACAACCTCTATTGCTTCCTGTATGGCCCAGGGGACTTATCTATCCTTCTGTTTGGACTTCACTCATTCTGTACTTCACCTCACTTTATCTGCTCCCTGTCCAACCAACTGATTGACTGCTTTCCATTTCAGGGCTATATACAGTGCTCCCCTCCTGAGCAAGTTAAATTCCAAATATTCTATGAATCATGGAATGGAAAAAAATTCAACATACCAATGCCATCCTGATGAAGGGCTTATGCCCAAAGCTTTCACTCTCCTGCTCCTTGGCTACATCTTGACTCGTTGTGTTTTACCAGCACCACACTTTTCGACTCTGATCTCCAGCATCTGCAGTCCTCACTTTCTCCATTACTAAGGGCTGATCCCGCTGCACACTGAGCAGGGAATTAATCAGCAGGAATTCATTGTATTTGAAGCTGACTGTTCAGTATTAAAAATAAATTACAATTCAACGATTATTCATACAGTCCCAGAGTTACAGTTTTAGTTCATGGAAGGGCAGCTTGATTACAAAAAGTAATTGGCTGAAGAACTCCGAGATACAGAGTATTCCAGGTGCTATATTCCAGGCTGGATGTCCTTTGCCATAATGCTGGTAATATTATCAGATCTTCAGATTTGATAAGGGAACGAGGTGACATGGGGAAGTGGATATTTTTGCCATCACATAGATGCATTTGAGGGAGGTCAGAGCTGACAACTCAATATTCTGTGGTACAAGAACTATGGGCAGCAGAGGAGAGGGGTAAAAGACAAGGTGGTGTTGCCTTATTAATTATGGAGTCAAAGACTGCAGTAAGGACGGATGATATCTTGGAAGGGCATTCAAATGACGGTTTGTGGGTTGGAATTTGGTTCACAT
Source organism: Chiloscyllium punctatum (assembly GCF_047496795.1). Classification (NCBI taxonomy): domain Eukaryota; kingdom Metazoa; phylum Chordata; class Chondrichthyes; order Orectolobiformes; family Hemiscylliidae; genus Chiloscyllium; species Chiloscyllium punctatum. Next base: position 121,666 of record NW_027309868.1, read on the forward strand.
CAATGACAGACACACTACTGGGCACATATAATAGGCCCCCAGATAAAATAAAATACAGGGGCAGGTTCATAACCAATTCACTGAGGTGTGTCAATGCAATAATAGGATCATTATATTCAGGCATTTCAATTACAAACATTGATTAGGGCAGCGATAATTATTTTTAAGAGGGCAAAAATGTCTTGACATTTATTCCAGAGAGCTCCTCATATAAATATGTAGCAGATACAACAATCGGTGGGGCTATGCCGAGCCTCACTGTGGAATGAAGCCAGTCAGGTGTTGCAGGCAGGATTGGCTGAGCATTTCAGGATCAGTGATCATGACTCAAGCATTTTTAGCTTATTAAGGAAAAGACCAAAAGAAAAAAAGGCTTGAAAAATAAAAATAATTTGGATGATAGAGGCAGATCTTATCAAAAGAAAGACAGGATCTGGCCACCGTATAATTACTTCTGGGTGAAACTTTAGCAGAACAGCGTGGGTGTAGTGGGGATCACATGCTCAAAATGGAATTGATGAAGGTGTCACCACAACATGTTACAATAAAGATAAAAATGAGGAAAACAAGCCCAGAGAGTATGGAATGTCTACAAATATTCAGAACAGAATTAAAAATGAAAGAGAAGCTTAAAGCACGCATAAAGTGAGCAGGTCAATGGAGGTCCCAGAAGAGTAGAGAACGTGTTGGGCTAAATTCAAGGAAGTAAGTAGAAGAGCAAAAAGCGGGGTGATAAAAACATTAATGGGCAATATTATCAAGAATTCAAAGACATTCTATCGGTTTATTAAGGGTAAGAGGGTAACAAGAGAAAGAATAGGGGGTATTAGGGACCGAGGAGGCAAACTGTGCAGAGAACCTGTGAATGTCAAACACGTACTGCATATTGGTGTTCACTTTGGAGAAGCAGTTCCTGGACAGAAGCTGAGGAATAATTGGAAGTTGATGCAGGATAAATAGTGGGCAAATCTCTAGATCTGGATGAACTGTCTCTTAGACTGATGTGGAAGATGAGGGAGGAGATTACAGGCTCTTACATTTTGCGCTTTATTTTGTTTTGCCTCTAGCCACAGAGGTGGTGTGATCAAACAGAACAACATCTAATGTAGGTTCAACTTCCACACAGAGTGCTAGAAAAAAAAGCCATGGGATGAAAGACCACTAAGTCTCACATCAGTGGGAGGGAAACAATTGCAGAAAATTGTGAAGGCTGTTAAGAAATGATCACTAAATATCTTCAAGGCTGAGATCCACAGATTTTTTTAAAAGGGTTACAGGGAAAACGCAGTAAAATGGAATGGAATGTTATCAGAATAAATGTACCCTAATTGAAAGTAAACGGAGAGTTAGAGAGCGGATGGACATACTGTCGCTCATATGTCCATTGGCAAACCTTTTTTAATAGACTGTACTTACTGGAATATCAACATTTCTCGCTCCGGAGTGAGACACAGTTTCGAATACAATCAGTAGTTACAAGGAATTCATAAATGCAGTACGAGGAGTCCGAAAAAACCAGAGGACTGCGCCAACGCGGATGTGCTGTCAGGGTGAATATTTGCATCAGCGCAGTCACCACTACTAGGAGGAAGACCTCAGCAAGACAACCCCACCCCCACCCCCCATGTCCAAATCCAAGCATGGGCCTTGTGTTTAGGAGTGCTTAAGGCCCAAACAATACATCACTGTAGTGTCTCCATCCTACCATAACCAAACCTAAATGTGGAGTGGTCTATTAACGTACTGTGAGTGGCAGAATAGGTAGTAATGCTTTGGTTCCAGAGAAATCGGTGAGCAGCAGTTCAGCAAAAGGTAAAGGTAAGCTCAGATAAACTCTTTTTTAACGCTAGTCTGACAACAATGGAGATGGCAGTTAGGGCAGTTTTATGTTCCTCCTGCGGTTTGTGGGAGCTCAGGGAGATTTCCATTATCCCCGATGACTACACGTGTGGGCAGTGCACCCTGCTGCAGCTCCTGGGAGACCGTGTTCAGGAGCATTCTGGATCATCCGAGATATGGAACACTTCATAGATAAAAGCTTTAGTGAGGTGATCACACCCAAGTCCCTCCCTAAGCCATGTTTCTGTAAGGACTATAATATTCCAGTCTCATGTAAAGATCCACGCCCTGAGTTCATCTGCGTTACCTGTCAGCCCAGTTCCATTTAATTTAAAGCAATTTAATCCAACAAGCTTTCCTTGCTTCCTGTCGTGTTCCAAGCAGAGAGTATCTGGGCAACCACCAGGAATGGCGAAGGGAGTAGGCAGAAAGTGCAGGAAACCCCTGTGGTTATTCCTCTCGAAACCAAGTATACCATTCTGGATACTGGTTTTGTGTATGTTGGGAGATGGGCGATAGGTGTCAGGGAATGACTGTTCAGGGGAAGGCAGCAGTAGCCAAGATGGATGCACTGGATCTGGGGGGCAGCAGGAAAGGATAAAGGTAAACAGGGTCTTAGAGATAGGAGATTTGATTGTTAGGGGGCACAGATCGGAGATTCTGTGGCCTCAAATGAGAAACTAGGATAGTGTGTTGGCTCTCAGATTTCAGGATCCAGGATGTTTCTGAGTGGCTGCTGAATGTTCTCAAGAGGGCGGGTGAGCAGCCAGTAGTCATTGTGCACGATGGTACAAATGACACGGTTAGATATAGGAATGTGTTTCTATAGAATGATTAACTGAGAACTAGGAGAAAAGTTAAAAACCAAGACCTCGGTAGTGATAATTTCCAGATTACTTCCAGTGTCATGAGCTAGTGAAGGTAAGAAGAGGAGGATATCAAGATAAATATATGACTAAAGAATTGGTGGGAGGGATTCATATTTTTAGACCATTAGGAGCTTTTCTGTGACAGAGTTGACCTGTTCAGGAGGGACTGGTGACAGATCCACTTGAGGGGGAATCAATATCTTCGCAGTCAGTTTTGCTAGTACAACAGGGGAGTGTTTAAACGAGATTGGCAGGAGGTGGAATCCTCAGCAGCAGGGAGGCAAGTGAGAGGCTGGATGGAGATACAGTAATCAAACATAGTACGTTGAGGAGCCATATCAGGCTGGACCACGATAGGGAACAAGAAATGCCGATGGATTAAATTGTGTTTATTTCAGAGCAAAAGGGCTGACAGTTAAGGCCGATGAATTCAGCGTGTGGATAGGTTATCGGTGCTCGATAGTTTAGCTATTACAGAAACATGGCTGAGGGATGGATAGGACTGACAGCTTAATGTACCAGGGTTAAATGCATTCGAAGGAACAGAGATTGTGGAACGAGAGGAGGGGTGTTGCATTTCTGAATAAAGGGTGTATCGCAGCAGTGATCAGAGATAAAATAACTGATGGATCATCCAATGAGGCTTTGTGGGTGGAACTAAGAAATAAGAAGGGGATGGTGACATTATTGGGGTTGTACGGTAGGCCCCCAAATTGTAAACAGAAATTGCAGGAACAAAAATATGTAGAGAGATTGCGGAGACTTTCAGGAATATTTTGGTTGTCATAATGGGGGCTTTAATATTTTTTATAACACAGACTTGCACTGCCAGAGCATTAAGGGATTTGATGGGATGGAATCAATTAAGTGCGTCAGGAAAATTTCCCCAAGCAGAATGTCGAGGGTCCTAATCGGGAAGGAGCAATATTTGTCCTACTCTTAAGAAATAGGTCAGGACAGGTGAGTGAGGTGACAGTAGATGTGCACTTTGGGACCAGTGACCATAGATCTATTAATTTTAAAATAGTTATGGAGAGGGAAGAAATTGGTCCACAGGTTCTAGTTCTAAATCGGGGCAAGGTTAATTTTGATGGACTCAGGCAGGAGTTTGCAGGGGTTGATTGGAGTAGTATGTTTGCAAGCAAAGGGACCTCCAGCAAGTGGGAGCTTACGATCTATATGTTCCTGTGAGTGTGAATGGAAAGTTTACAGGAATGAGGTACCCTGAATTACAAGAGATGTTTAGGCTTTTACCAAATGATATGTGGAGGCGTGGCTCAGGTAGAGGCAGCTGGGATCAAGCGAATCCCTGAAGGTGTACAGGGGATACAGGAGTTTACTGAAGAAGGAAATCAGAAGGGAGAAAAGGGCGTATGAGATAACTTTGCCTGAGAAGATCAGAGTGAATCCAAAGAGATGCTTTAAGTATATTAAAGGAAAAGCAGTAGCTAGAGAGAGAATAGGACCCCTCAATGGATATGTATGTTGGGAACCATAAGAGATGAGCGATGTCCTCAACAAATATTTCTCAGAGCAGGGGCTAGAGAAGAACTTACGGGGGCCCTGGCTGACAATTTTGATCATCAGTTACCACAAGTGAGATCCCAGAAGACTGGAGGAAAGCAAGAAGGACTGAAAAATAATGTCTGGGAAATATAGACCAGTAAGCTTAATACCTGTGTTAGGTAAATTAATTGAGAAGATTCTGAGGGATAAAATGTATATGCATTGGGAAAACAGGGTTTCATTAGTAATAATAAGAATGGCTTTGTCAGTGGAAGTTCATGCCTGTTCTTTGATGATGTGACCAGGAAGGTTGAGTAGGGCGGGCCGGTTGACATCTAAACGTGTGGTGGTGGAAAAGCACAGCAGGTCAGGTAGCATTCGAGGGACCGGAGAATCGACGTTTTGGGCACAACTCTATCATCAGGAATGTTCAAGACATCGATATTCCTGCTTCTCGGATGCTGGCTGACCAGCTGAGCTTTTCCAGCGCCACACTTCTCAATTCTGATCACCGGCATCTGCAGTGATGACTTTCTCCAAGGGTGGTCGATCTGGTGTATATGGATTTCAGTTCCACCAGAACAGGATGTGGCTTCTCAGCCCCTGGACCATGATATACATTTACAGGAAGAGACCAATCAGCCCCTCCAATCTATAGAACTAGACCCAGTTTAGATCATGCAGCAACAATGTCAACCTATTCAGCTACTTGAAGTACCACGGGATATGGAAGAGGCAATAAAGTGACTGGGCTATTGGGTTTATTGTAATAATACCAGGCTATATAGCCCGTCAAGCCTGTCCTTCCTTCAGTAAGGTCAGGGCTGATCTCTCTTGGCCGCAATTTCTCTTTCATGCCCAATTCTTTGTAGCCATAACTCCCTGATGTGTCAACATTCATTAACACCACCCTGCTCCCTCAAACATTCAGAGCTGTAGTTGTCTGGGATAGAGAGGTCCCAACAGTCACTACCCTCTGAGAGAAGGAAACAGTCCCCACACATTTACCTTGGCCGTTGACATGAACAAAAGCTATGAAGTTAAAAATCTCACAACACCAGGTTATAGTCCAACAGGGTTAAATGGAAGCACACTAGCTTTCGGAGCATCGCTCCTTCATTAGTTGAAGGTGGAGGGCTCAATCGTAACACAGAGAATTTAGAGCAAAACTTTAGTGTGATGTAAATGAAATTATAACATTGAAAAATTGATAGTCTGTTGAGTCTTTCATCTGTTTGAATACCATGATATTTAATTTTGGACACCCCAGTCCAACACCCATCTCCAAATCAAAAGATATGAACACAGCGTCAGAATGACTGGCCCTGAAAGGACATGACTGAACAAGATGTCAAGGAGGCTGAATAAAATTGCACCTAATTGGAATCAGTTGTAAATATCCCAAGCTGTTGGGCCATTTGGAGCACCATGTGGCTGATGGAGATCAATCCTCTCAGTCCCTGGATATCTCTGTTGGCGGTCCTCAGGGTAGCTTCCTCGGCACAAACATCTTCAGCTGCTTCAGCAACGTCTTACTCTCCGTCATTCGATCAAAAGTGAGGATGCTCAGAAAAGATCGCATAAAACAGCAAAACCTGGACAACATTCAAGCTCATGCTGTTAATGTGTAGGCAACATTCATGTAACAGCACTGCCGGACCCTGAACATTTCCACAGGACTAAAAATGAGGAGCTCATTCAGCATCTCAAGCTGGTTTCACAGAAATATGAGAATGCCATTCAGCCCATAGAAGCTATTGGATAAGTAGAGGCACAGCGCATTCACTCTCTCTTACCTATTACACAAGAAGAGATTTTTTTTTAAAAACTACAAATGTTGGAATTCAGGAAACTGGAAGACCACAACAAGCCAGGCAGCATCAGGAGAAAAAGTCCACATCTTGGGTATAACCTTCCTTCATGTCTGGGGGTGGGGGCAAGGGTGTGTACTGATAATGATGCGAGGTGGGGAAATAGGAGGAGACGGCGTGTTGTGGTGGCAAACACAGGTAAAGGGTACCACCGGGTTGGCCAATGGGAAGAATGAATCCAGTTGACAGTTGGAAGATGGGTTGATCAGAGGAATGGAAAGGGGAGGGGCTAAGCAGGAGATCTGGGGATTGGAAGGGAGGTTACTAGAAATTGCAGAACTCAGTGTTGAGACCCCCGGCTGTAGGCTACACAGTTGGAATATGAAGCGTTGTTCCTCCAATTTGTGCTTTGGTTCTTTGTGGCAATGGATGAGGTCAATGATGTCATGTCGGAATGGGATTGGTAGGTGTAATTGAAATAGGCAGTGACTGGGAGGTCAGGTCAGCCCTTACAGGACCAGCTGAGATGCTCAGCAAACCATTCCCCTTAGTTTGCATTTGGTCTCCCCGATATAGAGAAGACCACATCAGGAATGGCAGACACAGTAAACTAGGTTGGATCCCATTACCTGGCACATCTTCCACAAGGACTGATCCCTTCACAAATTTTGTTTCGTGCCATACTCCCCACCAAACCTGTCAATCCCCACGGGCAACTGACACTTGCAGATGAAAAATAAAATACATCACCTGCTGGCACACACCTCCCTCACCTCTATCCAGCGCCCCAAACAGTCCTTCCAGGGGAAACAGAGGTTCACCTGCCTCTCCTTCAATCTAGTTTACTGCAGTAGGTTCTCCTGATGTGGTCTTGTCTACATCGGGGAGAGCAACGTAAACTAAGTGCACATTTCACCGAGCATCACAGCCCGGTCCAAAGGGGCTGGCCTGAGCTCCCAGTCACCACCCATTTCAATTCCCCTTCCCAATTCCTTTCCAACATGACCTCCTTGGCTTCCTCTGTTGCCACAGTGAGTCAGACCGCAAATTGGACGAACAACATCTTACCTTCTGCATGGTTAGCCTACAGCCTGGAGGACTCAACATTGAGTTCTCCAATTTTAAATAACCATTCCAGCGCCGCCTCCTCCCTTCCATTCCACCAAATGACCCCACCTTCTAGTTCCCAACTATATTCATCCCTCCCATCGACCAACCACGTTGCACCCACCACTTGTGTCCACCTACCCCTACCTCACCATCCTTCTGCTCTCCACACCCCAACCACTCCTTTCCCTCTTTATCTGCAGTTCCCCCTACCCCCACCTGCAATCCTGAAGAATGGGTATACTTGAACTTTGTGACTTCTTCACCTCCTGATGCTGCCTGACTTGCTGTTTCTTCCAACCTCCTGTTTGTCTAATGTTACACAGGAATATAAGGAATCTAGTCAGCACAGCACGCAGGTAAGCAGCTACCACGGGTCACCCAATAATAAGCCTCTTCCCTGGAACGAGGAAGAGGACATTCAGCCACCCGAGACACTGACACACGAACAGAAGAGGCCATTCAGCCCCTCCAAACTGTTACACGGAAATAGGAGGATGTCATCGATGCTTTAACTTTACAAACCAATGAAGCAGAGAATGCACAAACAGACTGTTCCATGCTTTGCCTTCTGGCTCCATTGCTAATGTTTCATGCGTGTTGCATTAACGTGGTTTGCTGATGGTAAGGAGGCACAGCGGATGATTTGTGCCATGTCTCAAGGAGGCATCTTCCATCTCTGAGAAGACAGTCTAGTCTTCTGCATGGAGGTCAGAAGCTTTTGAGATAGGGGATTAAAAAGAGAGGAGAAGGTTCTCAGCTGAGCAAAGGGAGAGTGAATTTGAACTTGAGAAGTTGTGATTTAGTATGCAAAGTCAAGTGAACAGGCTGGAGAGTAAAAGGGACATTAGTGATGTATACAACTATGTCAAAATTCTGCCACATTTTGATGAGAAAGATGTTGAAGCCTTCTTTATTTCTTTTTTAAAAATGGCTAGGCAGGTAGAGTGGTGAAAGGATGTATGGGTAATGGTAGTTCAGGCTAAGCTGGTCGGCACAGTTAGTGAGGTATTTGCTGCCCTGCCAGTTGAGGGGTCAAGAGATTATGAAGACGTGAAACAAGGTATTTTATGTGCTTACGAATTGGTACTGGAAGCATATAGATAGCAGTTCAGAAACATAAAGAAGGAACAAGATCAGCCTTATGTTGAGTTCGAAAGAATTAAACATAGGCAATTTGATAGATGGGTGCAGGCTTCAAAGATAGATAAGACCTATGAGGCTCTAAGGGAGATTATTCTGCTGGAGGAGTTTAAAACCTCACTTCCAGAGATGATAATAATTCATGTGGAGGAAAAGAAAGTTCAAAAATTGAGAAGGGCAGGAGAATTAATAGATGAATAGATGCTGCTGCATAAGACAAGCTTCTAGCCAGAATTTTGTCCTGTGAGGGATAGAGTTTGGGAGAAGGGGAGATGCTACACTATAAAAGAAAGAGGAGAACATATGAGTTTACCACAGGTTAAAGAAGCTGCCCAAGAGAGTGGAAAGGAGGTGAAAGGCCTCAGGTGTTTTCACTGTAATGGAGTGGAACACAGAAAATTACAGTGCCGGTGGTTTCCGAAGGGCATTGGGAAAAGGTGTTTTCACCAACTTAAGGAGGTTAATGTATGGTCACAGTGCTGATTGTTAAGAAAAGGACTGTGGGAAAAGATGTGGTAAAAGAAGCTAAGCCAGTGGCATTAGTGAAAGATTTAAAGGAAACCCCAACAAGACCGAAGAGCTGCAGGAAAGTGCACAGCCAAGGCAGGGGCTGGGTATGGAGTTGGTACCTGATCTCTATAAAGAATTTGCGTCTGTGAGTAAAGTTTACTCAGAACTAACGGGGGTAGAAGAGCAAGAAGTTACCATTTTGAGAGATACATGATCTAACCAGACGATAATAGGAAGAGATGAATGAATTTGCAGTCTTTCTGATCTGTTACCCGGGAATGCATTAATTTATGGGAAGGATGGACAGAAATTTAGCATTTCCCAATGTAAGATCAGGTTGGAGTGCCTAATCAAGACTGGGGAAGTTATAGCGGGAAAGTTTGACAGACTGTCACATCCAGGAATGCAGTTTGTTCTTGGGAACGGTTCAGCAGGGTCCAAGTTGGGAGTGACATCGCTTGTTGTGGAGAAGCCCAAGGAAGACAAAGAAACGGAAGTGTTAAATCGGAAATATCCTGGTATTTTCCCAGGCTGTGCAGTAACCATATTTCACTATTATAAGTCACAGCACGAAGGACAAACTATAGACAAAGATGAAGGAGTTGAGATTCAGTTAATGGACACCCCGTTTGCCGTAATGGTGCAGGGAAAACCTGAACAGGCAGTGGGTCAGACAGAGGTGTTTTGTCCTGAAAGGCTAAAGGACTTGAAACAGACAAACAAGACGATAAAAGATATATATGTGGATGTGTACTCTGAAAAGGAGGCAGAGGATATTCATGAGGGTTATTATCTGAAAGATAGACCTTAAGACAGAAATAGAGACCACATCAGGTTAGTGCAGAGGAGAAATGTGCTGAGGTGTACCAGATTGTGTTGCTGGTAGCATAGAGACAGGAAGTTTTACAGGTAGGATATGAACTACCTGAAGGAGGTCACCGAGGGGTACGAAAGACTCGGGCTAAGGGACAAAAATATTTTTATTGACCTGGAATGCACAAAGATGTGGTTAACGTTTGGCATACATGTCATTCATGCCAGATGGTAGGTAGGACACGGACAGTAATGAAACTAGCACCTCTGTTGCCAATTCCCACATTTGAAGACCACTTCATGTGACTTATAAATGAGTGTGCAGGTCCCCTCCTGAAAAGTAGAGGAGAGAAAGAATTGGAGAAACAGGTGTTATTTACTCCCCCACAGAGTGAAGAATCAATTCCAAATGTCGTGGGTTTTGATGTGCCTCAAAATATGTCAAAAACGTAGAAGTCCTTGAGCAGTGGGGTAGATTAGTAAACTGTCTGTCTCCGGAGCATAGAACACAGTTGAAAGGTTTGTTATTGCAATATGAGGACATATGTTAGAATCATATGGTGGGCACTATTGTATATGAAGTTGTTGTAGAGAGTACTGTTCCGATAAAACAATCCATATCGGCTTTATCCCTCAAAGCCAGACAGTTCCAGAAGGAGGTGGAGGTTATGCTCAATGAGGACATCATCGAACCAAGCCTGAGCGAGTGGAGCTCGCCGATCATCTTAGTTCCCAAACCGGATGGGACTCAATGATTTTGCTTGGATTATTGGAAGATCGAGACTGTTACAAAATCAGACTTACATCCAATACCGACATTGGAGGACTGTATCGAGAAAGTTGGACAAGTCAGTTACATCACGAAGTTGGATTTAATGCGTGGTTTCTGGCAGGTATCTTTATCAGAGACAGTGAAATAAATTTCTGAATTGTAACAGCAAATGGTCTGTATCAATTCAAAGTGATGCCCTTTGGAATGACAAACACACCCAACACATTCCAAAGACTCATGAACAGAGTTGTAGCCTGATTAATAAACTGTGCAGTCCGTTTAGGCGATGTCGTGATCTTCACTAAGTCCTGGAAAGATCACTTGGTACAGTTGGCAGAGCTTTTTGAACGAATACGAGAACCAAAACTGCTGATAAAATTAAACAAAACACAATTTGTGAAAGCAGACATGATGTTCAAGGGACAAAATATCTGTCATGGAAGGTTGATACCATGGAACGCAAAGACAAAAGCAACCGAGGAATTTCCACGGCCAACCTCGAAGAAAAAAGGTGCTTCGCTCCTTCGGAGTCAGCGGATTCTATCGGAAGTTTGTTCCAAATGTCAGCAGTGTAGTAGCACCGTTTACCGACTTGCTGAAGAAAAACACAAAGTATTGGATGACAGAACAATGCCAGGAGACATTCGACCATTAAAAAGAAATATTGAGCACCAAATCAGTTTCAGCTACACCAAATGCTTGAAAACATTTCAAAGTTGCCGTCAATGTGAGTGACATAGGAGTTGGAGCTGCACTGTGCTGAGATGGGATCGTCCTTTTCAAAGAAGCTCAACATTCACCAGAGAAAATATTCCACGATTGAGAAAGGACTGTTGAGTTTGGTATTACAGTTATAACATTTTAATGTGTACTCACAAACAGAGTGTTGGAGATGGTTGTGTACACGGACCCCAATCTGCTGACATTTTTTGAACGCTTTAAAGGCTATTTCATTGGAGTCTTATGTTACAGACTTTTAATTTAAAAATCGTACACGTAGCGTGTCGTAAGTATGTAATCTCAGATACGTTCTCACAGATTTAACTGATAAAGATTAGACGAGATTTGAAATTATCCAATGTTACATATAGGATAAGGGGAAGAAGTTAAGGTGAACTTAGATTTAGGTTATCGGTGTGTTATGGTAATGTGTTGAAAGAATATAAAAACAAATGAGACCGTGTTTTCATTATGATTGTTCTTTTTTGAGAGAGAAGGGGTTATGAATGTGTAAAGGGTATTGTACCTTTAAGAGAGTTGAAGGATTTCCAAGCACAGTGAGTTCTGGAAAATTTACAATGTAACATGTGGTCCAGCAGCTTGCAGTACCTGGGTTACTATGAGACAAAAAATAAAATCAAATTTGATCAATCCATTTAAATTATGTCCCAAGAATCTAAACTACAATCGAGTTTACATTTGGCATTTGGCAATATTATAAAAAAATGGAAATTACCCGATGATTTGGGATAGAAAGCTGAAAAGAAATTTGACCAGTTCGGGGAGAACTGCCACGGCACCAACATCGGCAGACTGACCGGAGAATAGCTCACCAAAATGTACCTTTATTTATCAATGACCTGTGAAACAGAAGCTCTAAGGAGAAGAAGCGAAGACAGAGGAAGATACAAAGAGAAGATTCGACAGCTGCCTGGTTCTGAAATTTGAATGTTTTGGTATATCTTAATTGGGGGAGGGGTGGGGTGGGGGGATTATCGGACCAGTATTATAGAAGAGTAAGTAAAAGATTGGTCAGAGAAAGGAGTTGCAAAAAGTTGTGAGGTAATTATTCCCTGTTAGACATTTTTTTAAAAAATGTTAATTCTTGCTTTAAATAGTGACCTTTAGGATGGTTATTGGCCTTCCGAATTTTTACAAATTACAGCATGGGTTAAATCTTTTCTGTGTTGCAAGTTTAAATTAGCGTGGGGTGGTGGAGATGGTGGGAGGGGGGGAAGGTTTCCCCCGTGTTGTAACATATTAAATCGGATTTCTCTGCACAGATGCTGCCAGACCTGCAGAGCTTTTCCAGCACATTTCTGTCTTAGTTTCTGGTTTACGAAATCTGAAGTTCTCTTGACTTTCTTATGTGTATCATTGACAGCCACGGTTGAGGTCCTGGAGGACAGGAAGACAGCTAATGTTGTTACATTATTTGTAATTTGGCTGCAAAGAAAACCCAGGGAACGACAGACCAGTGAGTTTGATGTCAAGGGTGAATAAGTGTTTGTAGGAGATTCTGGGAGGCAGGATTTACATGCATTTGGAAAGGCAAGGACTGATTAGGGATATTCAGCACGTCTTTTTGTCTGGGAATCCATGTCTCACAAACTAGATTGGAGTTTTTGAAGAAGTGATCAGGAAGATAGATGAAGGTAAAGCAACATACGTTGTCTATGTGGACCTTATTAAGGCCCAACAAGGTTCCACATGGTAGTTTGTTTAATAAGGTTAGATCGCAGGAGATCAGGGAGAGCGATCCACTTAGATACAAACAGACTTGACTGTAGTAGACAGAGGGTGCTGGGAGAGATCTGCTGTTCCAATTGGAGGCCTGTGTCCAGCGTTGTGCCACAAGGACCAGGCTGCTGTTGTTCATGGTTTTTGTAAATGGTTTGGATGAGCATATTGGAACCGTGGATAGGAATTTGGAGGTGAAACCCCCAAAATTGGAGTTATGGTGGACAGTGAAGAAGGCTGTCTTAGAGAACAAAGATATCTTGATCTACTTGACAAGTGGGCTGAGGATTGGCTGATGGATCTTCATGCAGATAAATGCGAGATTTTGCATTTTGTTAGACAAAAGTGTGTAGGATTTATTCAGAAAATGGTAGCGCGCTGGGGGGAGTGTTGCCAAACAGGGAAACCTAGGGTCCAGGTACATAGTTCCGTGAAAGTGGAGTCGCAGATTGACAGGACAGTGAATAAGGCGTAAGGCAAGCTGACTTCCAATGGTCAGAGGATTGATTATAGGAATTGGCACATCATGTTGTGGCTCTACAAGAAAATGGTAAGGCCACATTTGAAGCAATTCTTGTTGTCCTGCTATTGGAAGAATGTTATAAACTGAGAAGGGGACAAAAGTATTTAAAATTATGTGACAGAGACGGGAAGTTTTAAGATATAAGGATAGGCTGGGATTTTGTTCCTTTTGCGTTGGAGGCTTAGAGGTGACCTTTATTACATCATGAGATGCATGGATAGGATAAATAGACAAGATCATTTCCTCCAGGTGGGTGTGTCCAGAACCAGACAGGATAGGTTTAAGGTGAGAGTGAAGACATTTAAAAGAGATCTAAGGGACAGTTGTTTCTCACAGAGGGTGGCGTGTATATGTAGCGAGCTTTCAGAGGAAGTAGCATTGGGGAGTACAGTTACAACATTTGAAAGACAATTGGATGTGTACATGAATACCAAAGGTTTGGAGGGGTGTGCGTCTAAAGAAGAAAAATAGTAATCATTCAGTTTAGGAAACCAGGTGAGTATGGACGAGTTGAGCCAAAATGTCTGTTTGAATATTGTATTATTCGAAGAGTCTATGACTTTTTCACGCCTCCTTCATCACTAGTCTTTAATTGCATTCAATTCATTTCCAGGTCAAAGCTCATCTGTAGATATTTTAAATGATCTAACTCTCCAAACCTTCTGAAATAGAGAATTCCTGATATTGATGTGGTTCTGCAGACCACAGCAGCATCAGAAACAGAATTAAATTCTGTTTAAATTAACGTTTTTCCTGGGATAATCCCTCAGTCTACCATGCCAACCAAGTTGATCTATGGTTCAGTGATGTATAGGTGAACGTGCCAGTGTCCCAATCGTGTGTACCTAAACCTGATGACAACCCGTTAAAGCTACCATAACTAACTGTCTGCATTCCAAACTGCAGCAATAACATGTGATAGAGAGGGTGTAATGATCACAACACCAACAAACCAACAGTCCTGTCACATCCAGCCATAAATGGTGATGGACGGTTAAACAATTTCATGGAGGAGAGGGCTCACTATTATCCCCATCCTAAATAATGGAACAGTCCTGTACATCAGTGTAAAAGATAATGATGTATTTTTGGCAAGATACTCCGCCAGACGTGTTGAGTGGATGATCCACCTCACCCTCGCCATGATGCCCACAGAATCACAGATGCCAGTCTTCAATCAATTCGATTTGCTTCAAGTGAAATGAAGAAACAGCTGAACAGAGTAGATACGACAAGGGCAAAGGGTCCTGACACGATTCCTGCAACAGGACTGAAGTCTTGTGCTGCACAACAACCGTGTCCCTGGGAGAAGCTGTTTCATTCCAGCTCCAACTCTGACATCTTCTTGGCAATGTGGAAAATTACTCAACTATGTCCAGTCCGCGAAGAGGAGAATAATTACAATCTGACCATTTGCCACCCCCTCAGTCCCATCACGATAGTTAAACTGGTAGAAATTCTTTTGGACAGATCTGTCAATCCGCACAGAAATAACCAGCTCAGTGTGGTTTCCATTAGGTCCCTACGTGGAGATGGTGCTGTTGTGGAAATATCACTGGGTTACTAATCCGGTCCAGGCTAATGCCCTGGATAGCTGATGGAATTGAAAAGCAATTAACAACATATCGAGATCTAAAATCTGGTATCAGTAATGATGATGCTGAAATCAATGCCGATTGTAAACTCCAATTTGCTTCATCAATGTACATTCAGGAAGTG
This sequence comes from Chiloscyllium punctatum, assembly GCF_047496795.1. Classification (NCBI taxonomy): domain Eukaryota; kingdom Metazoa; phylum Chordata; class Chondrichthyes; order Orectolobiformes; family Hemiscylliidae; genus Chiloscyllium; species Chiloscyllium punctatum. Next base: position 136,738 of record NW_027309868.1, read on the forward strand.
AATTCTGGCCTGGTTAATTCCATGCATTCCTGGTCTGGCCGAAACGATACTCTGTACACACATGCATGTGATAAACTTTTCAATGGTCTCGAAAACGGCAAAGTAGGACACAAAATTGTATCAAACTGCTCTGAAGTTTGTAAGGATAAAACTGACAGAATTCCCGGCACCAGCCTCAGTATCGGAAAAGGGAATGGGAAACACATTTCTGTTGACCCTGCAGAGGCCTCCTTCCTAACGTCTGAGAGCTTGTGACCGCCATACTCCAGATGCCTCCCGCTTCCTTTCGTGTCGAGAAATCCTTACTCATATTCAGTGCCTTCTGTTCCACTGCTTATGTGGCAGAGAAATTCCCAGAGTCACCAGTCACTGAGTGCAGACATTTATTCTCATCTCAATGCAGAGTGGCCTGTCTGTACCTAATACGGTGGCCTCTTGTTCTAGACGTCCCAGGCCGGGGAATTATCATCTTCCAATATGTCTCACACTGTTATAGTTTTATATGTTTCACTGAGATCTCCACTCATTTTCCTGAAGCCCATTGAACACAGGCCAAAACGCCCCAAACTCTGCTCTCACAACAAGCCTGTCATTCCAGAGATCAGTCTGGTCATCCTTCACTGCACTCCCTCAATGTCAGGTTTGTCACTGATTAGGTAAGGAGACCAGTACTGCACACAATACTGCACAATGTTCGAGATGGGCTCTCACCGAGGCCCTGTACAGCTGCAGTAAGACACCCTTACTTCTGTCAGTCAATCCCCTAGAAATTAAGGTCAACACACCGTTTATCTTCCTGCCTGCTTTCTGCTCTTGCAATATTGCTTTCAGTGACTGGTGTACAAGGAAATACAGATCCTTTAAAATGTTACAGCTCCCCACTTGGTGGGTTTGTGTACACTGGTCAGCGTGTCAATACCATTCCCAGTATTGACTTCTGGGTTCAGAACTCACTGCCCTGCACTGACTTCGGAGGGCTGCGCAACAGGAAAAAAAAAGAAAGAACATAAATCCCTTTAAAGACCAACATGTTTCATACAATCCCTTTTGAAATGATAGTTTGCTGTTCTATTGTACCTATCAAAGTACACACCATCACATCCACCCCCATTGATCTTCATCTGCCACATATTTGCCCATTCACTCCACTTGTCTCAATCACCTTGGAGCTTTTTTTTTAAATCCTCCTCACCCACTAACAATCCGACATCATTTCGTGCTGTCAGCAGACTGAGAAATATTGCATTTGATTCCCTCATCTAAATGATGGTAAGCATTGAGAATAGCTGTGTCGCAATCACTAATCCCTACGACAGGCCATGATCCTTCAACTTCAAAACAGATTGTTTTATTCCTGTTCACTGTTTCGTGTCAGTTCTCCAATTCTAAAATCATGTTCATATTTTAGTCCCAATGCCGTAACATTTGAGTTTGCACACTCGGCCATAGTCTTTATCAAGATCTTTCTGAAACTGTAAATGCATTGCATCCATTTCTTCTCTGTATGCATCGACCAGTCAGTTTGTCAAATATAATTCCCATTTCATGTTGACCCATTACATAAGAACGTACAAACTAGGAGCAGGAGTAGGCCATCGGGCCCTTCAAGCCTGTGCCACCATTCAATAAGATCATGGCTGATCATTTCATAGCCTCAGCTCCACTTACCCGCCCACTCACCATAATCCATCATTCCTTTAATCTTCAAACAATTATCTATAAGAGTTCAAACACATTCAATGACAAATCCTCAAGAATTCTTCAGGTTCACAAGCTTCTTGGTCAAGACGTTCCTTCTCAATTCAGTCCTAAATCTGCTCCATATAGTTTTGAGGCTTTGCCCTGTTATCTAATTTCACATGCTTCTGGAATCATCCTTTATATTTCTATCGTACCTACTCCCTTCACAATTATAAATGTTTCTATTCCTTCCTCCCTCATTCTTTCAAATTCCAATCAATGTATAATTCCAATGTATTCAGTCTCTCCTCATAACCAAACCCCTCTCCTCTGAAACCAACCTAACGAGCCTCCTCTGCATACATTGTAGTGCTAGTATTTCCTTTCTCAGACGGGGAGACCAAAACTGCACATACTACAGGTGTGGTCTCCTCAGTACCCTTTAAATCTGCAACATAACTCCCTACTTTTACACTCAATCCCTTTCGCAAAATTCAATTTGCCTTGTTAATTACCTGTTGCCCCTACAGACCAGCTTCTGTGATTCATGCACAAGGACACCCAGGTCCCTCTGCACAAGAGCATGCTGCATTTTTTAAACAAATCAAATAAGAGTTCTCTTTAGTATTTGTCCTACCAAAATGGATGATTTAACATTTATTATAATTGTACTCCATCTGCCAGACCTTGACCCACTCACTTCAACTCTTTATGTCCCTTTGTAAAGTTTAACCATCTTCTCGACATTTTACTCTGCCAGTCATGTTAGTATCATCTGCAACCTTTGAGACACTACACGTGCTCCCCTACACCAAATTATCTATGTAAGCTGTGAATAATTGCAGTCCCAGCACCGATCCCTGAGGCACTCCACTAGTCACTGATCATCAACCAGAAAAACAATCATGTATTCCCATTCGTTGCTTCATGTTAGTTAACCAAGCCTCTATCCATGTTAATACATTGCCCGTAATGCCACACCTTACGCAGCAACCTTTTTGGCGTCACTATATTGAATGTCTTTTGGAAATCTCAGTACACCACACCTACTGGGCTTCTGTAGTTGTAATGTCTTCATAGAATTCCAGTAGGTTAGTTACACGTGGCCTGCCTTTCATTAACCAACACTGTGTCTCCCCAACGGGACAATTTCTATCAAGATGCATTGCCATTTATTCCTTGATTACAGATTGAAATATTTTCTCCTACAGATGTTCGGCTAACCACTCTATAATTCCCCTCATGTTGTCTATCTCCCTTTTTAAACAGTGGTGTCTGTACTCCTGTTTTCCAATTTGCTGGAATTGTATCAGAGTCCAGTGAAATCAGAAAAATTTCCAAAAGTGCATTTGTTATTTCTCTCATCACCTCTGTTAGTACCTTGGGATACATTCCATCAGGGCCAGGAGACTTATCTACCTTTGGCTCCATGAGCTTGCCCAACACTATCTCTCTCTTGGGAGTGGTTGTTTCCAGGTACTCACATACCTTCCTGCCTTTGACAATTACTGACATGTTATTAGTGTTCTTGATTGTGTAGACCAACTAAATAACTCTTCAATTCCTTGTCCATTTCCTCATATCTCATTACTGGATCCCACTTCTCACATTCTAAAGGACAATTGCTTACCTTAGCCATTCATTTCGTTTTGTATATTTATAGAATATTTTGCTATCTGTCTTTATATTCTGAGGTAGTTTACTCTTGTAACCTATCGGATGTGTCTTGATAAATGTCAAAATAAAGCAACAAAAAAGTTAACGGTTTTGACATTATTTTGACATTTAAAGTTTTCGCAATCTTCTACTTTCCCACTGGTCGTTGCCATTATTTATGCCATTTATTTTAATTTGATAGCCTCCCTTATTACCTGGGTCGTTCATGGTAGATTACCCTTTTCCTACAGTCCTTCCATTTCACCATTATATGCTGTTGCTGGGAACGTTGAAAAATTGTTTTGAAAGCCTTCCACTGTTCTTCATCAACGGTTCCACCGTAAAGTCTTCACTTCCAGCCATCTTTATCCAAGATCAAAGGGTTGTACAAGTCATGCACATGAATTGTACACACCTAAGATGGCTCTTAAGTACTTAATCAGTCAGAATGGAGAGGCGGGTTTGATTGATTAAAATGCAAATCACAGAATTTATTTCAAGTCACTGCCTGGAGACACCTTCAGGTACTATCGATGTAAATGAAGTAACAGTTGCGGTCAGATAATGTATTCTAAGCTTGAGGCCTTGTTTGGACTCTGTCTGTGTCTTGCCCTGGAGTCAGACTGGTTTTATTTACAAAGTAGGAGTAGCGCGCATGTGTATGTGTGAGAGAGAGGGCGTGTCTGCGTGAAGGGGAGTGAGAGACACCCATTCTGTATGTGAGAGAGAGTGAGGTGGATTGTGCGTGTGTGTGCGGGAGGGAGAGAGAGAGAGGGTCTGTGTTCATCCGTGTGTGTGACAGAGTGGAGTGCATGTGTGGATCGTGAGAGAGGGGCAGTGTGAATTTGTGTGAGGGGCAGATAGGGAGAGTGTGCACCAGTGAATGTAACGGGGAGAGTGAGAATGTGTACTTGTCCAGACTAAGGCACAGTCAAATACGGCATGTCCCTTTCCCCACATATACTCAGTCTGTGGTTTCAGAGCTTCCCCTCTCTGGAGCCTCTGCTCCATTTGTTGTTCATGTTGCAGACCCAGATGCTGTAACTACAGTCCCCATGTTCCATTCAGAGTTGCGTCACCAAATCATCAGGTTTTCCGGAATATCTGAGGCAGCTCACAGCACAACCTTCTGCAAACCATCCCCAGCAGCTCGACTAAGTGGAGGTGAGAGAGAGGGGCGAGAGAGAAAGCAAGAGGCATGAGAGAGAGAGAGAGAGGGGATGGGCAAGAGAGAGAGAGGTGGGTGGTTGAGAGAGAAAGGGAGCAGCGAGAGCGAGAGGGAGGGTGGGCGACAGAGAGGGGGGAGCGAGAGAAGGAGGAGGTAAGAGAGAGGGAGGGGAGCGAGGTAGAGAGGGACGTGCGAGAGAGAAAGGGAGAAGGGTGAGAGAGAGAGGCGGCGGGCATGAGAGACAGGTGTGTGGGTAGAGAGAGAGGGAGGGGCGAGAGAGAGGGGGGTGCGGGACGAGAGAGGGTGGGGTGATACAGAGAGAGGCAGGGGGCGAGAGAGAGAGGTGGGCGGGAGAGAGAGGGAGGGGGAGAGGGGGGTGAGAGAGAGGGAGAGGGTGTGAGAGAGAGGGATGGGGTGAGAGAGAGAGGGAGGGGGCGAGAGAGAGAGGGGGGCGAGAAAGAGGGAGGGGAGCGAGAGAGGGAGGGAGGGGGCAAGTGAGAGACGGGGCGAGAGAGAGAGGGAAGGGGGCGAGAGAGAGAGAGGAAGGGGGTGTGAGAGGGGCGGCGGGCGAGAGAGAGAGAGGGCGTGGGCGAAAGAGGGGGGGCGAGAGAAAGAGAGGGCGGCGAGTTAGAAAGGTGGTCGAGAGAGAGTTGGAAGGTGGCAAGAGAGAGAGAGGGACGAGAGAGAGGGAGGGCAAGAGAGAGAGAGGGAGGGGGTGAGAGAGAGAGGGTGGGGGTGAGAGAAAGAGTGAAGGGAAAGAGTGGGAGAGGAAGGGGAAAAAAGAGATAGGGAGGGGGGAGAGAGGGAGGGTGCGAGAGAGAGTGTGAGAGGGCGAGAGAGAGCGGGAGGTGGCGAGAGAGAGAGGGAGGAGCGAGAGAGAGAGGGAGGGGGCGAGAGAGAGAGGGAGGGGGCGGGAGAGAGAGGGGGCGGGAACGAGAGAGGGAGGGGGCGGGAGAGAGAGAGGGAGGGGGCGGAAGAGAGAGAGGGAGGTGACGAGAGAGAGAGGGAGGGGGACGAGTGAGAGAGGGAGGGGGACGAGAGAGAGAGGGAGGGGGACGAGAGAGTGAAGGGGGCGAGAGAGAGAGTGGGTGAGAGAGAGAGGGAGGGGTGAAAGAGAGGGATAGGGAGGCGAGAGAGAGAGAGAGGGCGGCTTACAGATGCTGTAACGAAGTTGAGTGCCCGATATCCGTTCCCTCACTGTCTGCCTCGACATATGGGGAGGATCCTTCAAAAAGCCAGAGAGGACCAGGACACCTTGTGTGGAGATTCTGAAACATCGACGTCCCACCAACCAAGTAAGTATCAATGTTCAGTAAAGAGCAATTCTCAATTGAAACTCGCTGGCAGTTCCAATCTAATCTCTCTCACTTTTCAGGCTTAGTTAACAGCATTAATGAAAGACTAAAAATAAAAATAATGTTTCTTCTCTTCAGTAAAAATGTTAAAAAGAAAAAAAGTAAATGATATAAGTTCATTACGAAAAATCTAAAACATGACGTTCATTCAAAATTATGGGCAATCCTCGTAAATACTCGACATCATTTCTCTCACTAAATCTTCTTACGAGTGTTTGTATTCTAGCATCTGCTTCTTTAATTTCAACGGACTATCGTGCCCTGCTATCAGATGCTAATAGTAAAGGTCCCTTCCTCTCTGAACCTTTGGTAAACTGTCAATATATTTCCAAATAACTGGATGTTCCACATCAAGTTCGCATTGTCATCTCCTGTGGGGCAGCTTTTGCATTATTGTCTGTTTTGTCGTCATTGTTTAAAGTTCTTTCATATAAATTCCACATTCCAACTGGAAAAAGCGGTGAACGCCGACCATTTCCACTGCGTAATCTTCTACCTCCATAGTTATCCTCGAACCAGTCCAGCAGCGGTTGCAGTTCATCTGGAAGCGCATCAGTCAAATGTTCAATCGCTTCATGAATGTTTTCAATGTGAATAAATGCAAGACCGATTATCATTTTTGCTCTGAAATAAAACTCTGAGTCAGTGTTATACTTACTCAGGTGTCTCTTTAACATTTTTACTAAAGGCAATAAACATTATTTTTATTTTTATTGCTTTGATTAATGCTTTTACCTAAGCCTGAAAAGGAATAAATATGAGCTGCGCTGAAATAGTTCTGTGCCTAAATGCGTCTGCGGCAAAATGGGCTGCACCAAACAGACCCCACCAAACAGAATGAAGTATTCAGTAAATTACCGCACAGGGGGACGCCCTATAACCATCCCAGGCTGTTATGCAGAAGAGGGTGAGCCCTAGGTAGCTGTCAGGAAATGCAGAGTATAGATCATTACTCATTTTGTGTTTGGAAAGCTGTAACGAGTGGAATTCTTCAGGGATCTGTATGAGGTCATCAACAAATTACAATCTATTCTAATGAACCGGATGAAGGAGATGGAGCTCAATTTGCTCATGCACCAGGCTAGTCATTCAATAAGATGTCAAATGGAGACAGAGCGTCTGCAATGGGATACAGACAGGGGGAGGGTAGAGCGTCTGCAAGGGAATGCAGACAGTGGAAGGACAGATCACCTGCAATTGGAGACAGACGGGGAGAGGGCAGAGCGTCTGCAATGGGATACAGACAGTGGAGGGAAGACTGTCTGCAATGGGATACAGACAGCGGAGGGCCGAGTGAGGGCAGTGCGTCTACAATGGGATACAGACAAGGAAGGGCAGTGTGTCTGCAATGGGAGACGGACTGGGGGAGGGATGCACCTCTGCAATGGGATACAGACAGGGGGAGGGAAGAGCGTGTGCGATGGGAGACAGACTGGGGAAGGGTAGAGCGTCTGCAATGGGATACAGACAGGGGAAGGGAGAGCGTCTGCAATGGGATACAGACAGGGGAAGGGTAGAGTGTCTGCGATGGGAGACAGACAGGGGAAAGGAGAGCGTCTGCAATGGGATACAGACAGGGGAGGTCGGACCGTCTGCAATGGGATACAGACAGGGGAAGGGTAGAGTGTCTGCAATGGGATACAGACAGGGGAGGGAAGAGCGTCTGCAATGGGATACAGACAGGGGGAGGGGAGAGCGTCTGCAGTGGGATACAGACAGGGGAAGGGTAGAGTGTCTGCAATGGGATACAGACAGGGGAGGGGAGAGCGTCTGCAATGGGATACAGACAGGGGGAGGGGAGAGCGTCTGCAATGGGATACAGACAGGGGAGGTCGGACCGTCTGCAATGGGATAGAGACAGGGCAGGGGCAGAGCGTCTGAAATGGGATACAGTCGGGGGAGGGAAGAGCGTCTGCAATGGGATACAGACAGGGGGAGGGAAGAGTGCCTGTAATGGGATACTGATGGGTGAGGTCAGAGCTTCTGCAGTGGGATATAGGCAGGGGTGGCATAACGTCTGCAGTGGGATACAGATGGGGTGGGCAGAGCACCTGCATTGGGATCCAGATAGGGGAAGAGCAGAGTGTCTACAATGGGATACAGACAGGGGAGGGGACAGCATCTACAATGCGATACAGACAGCTGAAGGCAGTGCGTCTGTAATGGGATACAGACGGGGAAGGGTAGATCGTCTGCAATGGGATACAGACAGGGGGAGGGCAGAGCATCTGCAATGTGATACTGACAGGGGGAGGGCCGAGCGTCTGCAATGGGATACAGACAGGGGGAGGGCAAAGCATCAGCAATGGGATACAGACGGGGGGAGGCAGAGCATCAGCAATGGGATACAGACAGGGGAGGGCAGAGCATCTGCAATGGGATACAGACGGGGGGAGGCAGAGCATCTGCAATGGGATACAGACAGGGGGAGGGCAGAGCATCTGCAATGGGATACAGACGGGGGGAGGCAGAGCATCTGCAATGGGATACAGACAGGGGGAGGGCCGAACATCTGCAATGGGATATGGACAGGGGAAGGCAGAACAAGCAATGGCATAAAGACAGAGGATGGCTGTGAGCAAAGCTTCAGCAGAAAACAAAAACAGTACAATATATATGTGATGGAAATTTTCTGTTTTGTGGAAAAGACGAAACAGCAGAAATTTATTTAAATGCAAGGAGAATGCAGAACTCAGTGGTACAGAGAGATTTGTGGGTCGTAGTACATGAATCATATCAAATTAACCTGAAGATGTAGCAAGTGATTTGGAAGGTAAATGTCATGATCCTGTTTCGTGCAAGGGGTGATGGGTATGATCTTAGTGATGTTTTTTGCATCAGTACAGGGCATTGCTGAGATTACATCTGTTGTATTATGTGTAGTTATAACTGCCTAAACTGAAAAAAAAATTGCTTTCGCAATGTCTCAAAGATGTTTCTCTTTATGCATTCTTGGGATGAAGACATTACGTTGTGAAGAATTAACAGTTAGGCCTGAGAATGAGGGATGGTTTATTGACCATATAAGATCTGGAGAAGAGTGTAGTTGGTGAATACTGGATGGATATTTCTTAGGGTGTGGGAGAATAAAACTGGGGAAATAATTTAAGAATAAGTCAGTTTCAAAGGAAAGGTCATTAGACAGTAAAATTGAACTGTTAATTCTCTTCCCACATATTCTGACAGACAAGCTGAGCTTTTCCAGCAATTACTGTACATGTTTAAGAATATTCATTTTAACTCAGACTTTGTGAAGACATGAAACGCTTATTTTTACATTATACAAGCACATAGTAATACATCTTCAAAACAAGTAGGACCATTTATTGTGAATGAATTGATTCTGCAATAACACACTGACCTGGAGTCGAGAATGTTATGGAGTCATATAGTTCGGACAATGTTCAAGAAGAGCTCACAGAGTCCAGTGTGGGACTGGAAACGTTACTGATTTAACTTACAGATGGAAAATATAGCCTATCTGTGGAGAAACATTCTATTGCTCCCTTTCTGCTTCCCAATCGCTCATCACAGCAATGTGTGGGAGTGAAAAAAAGCCCAGTCGTCTTTCCCACCAATGGAGGAGTCCTGATGAGGATTCATTGGAATCTCCCCATTACCTGAAGCAAAACAATTCAGCCAAATTCAACTGTTTCATGAAGATTTCCCATTGTCAGAAGGCTGTGCAAGTAGAATAACAACAGAAGTAATTATTCGACTCGATAGTGAACAGACAGGAGATTCTGTGGCAGCAAATGGGAATCCGGAATGGTGTGTAGCCTCCCACATGCCCAGGGTCCAGGATGTCTCAGAGTGGCTGCAGAACGTTCTCACCGGGAGTAGGGGGAGGGTGGTGGGAGCGGGAAGCAGCCAGAAGTCATTGTGCACATTGGTACAAAGGACAGAATGACACAGGTAGAAATAGTGATGACATCCTACAGAGTGATTGTGGAGAGCTACGGAAAAGGATAAAATGCACAGTAACATCCAGTTTACTTCCAGTTCTCCATGCTAGTGAGGGTAAGAATAGGAGGATATGGCAGATGAAGGAGTGGCTAAAGAATTGGTGCAGGGGGCAAAGATTTTTGGATCACTGGGATCTTTTGTGGGGCAAGGTGGCGTGTTCAGGAAGGACAAGTTGTACCTGAGCTGGAAGGGGACCAGTATCCAAGCAGGCAGGTTTGCAACTGCTGCAAGGGAGGGTTTCAACGAGATTGGCTGGGGTTGGGGAGTGGTGAGATCCTCAACAGCAGGAAGGCAAGTGTGAGGCTGGAAGGAGATACAGTAATCAGAAACAGTAAAATGAAGAGACAGGTCAGGCTAGACAACGACAGGCAGCAAGGAATGTCTGTTGGATTAAATCGTAACTGTTTCAATGCAAGATGGCTGACAGGTAAGACTGATGAACTGTGGACATGGATCGCTGCGTGGGACTGGGATATTATAGCCATTACTGAAACATGGATAAGGGAGGGACAGCACCGGCAGCTTAAAGTACCAGGGTACAGGTGCTTTATGCGGGACAGAGATGGTGGAAAGAGGGGACGGGGAGTTTCATTTTTGATTAAGGCGAGTAACACAGCAGTAAACAGAGATAAAATAACTGATGGATCATCCTGTGAGGATTTGTCTGGGGAGCTAATAAATAAGAAGGGAATGGTGATAGGATTTAGATTGTACTATAGGCCCCCAAATAATAAACGAGGAATTAGTGGAACAAAAATATGTAGACAGACTGGGGAGACGATTGCATTAGTAGGAGATTTTAATTTTCCGAACATAGACTGGGAATGACATAGAATTAAGGACTGAGATGGGGTGAATTTATTAAGTGTGTTCAGAATAGTTTCCTCAAGCAGTAAGTAGAGAGTGCAAATCGGGAAGGGACGAAGCGTGACCTACTCTAAGATCTAGGGCAGGACAGGTGTCTGAGGTGATAGTGGGGGAGCCCTCTGGGACCCGCGAAAATAGTTCTATTAATTTTTAAATAGTTATGCAGAAGGATAAAATTGGTCCACATGTTCAAGTTCAAACTTGGGGCAAGGCGAATTTTGATGGAATGAGACAGGAGGTTGTAGGGGTTGGTTGGAGGAGTTTGTTTGCAGGCGAAGGGACCTCCTGCAAGTGGGAGGACTTTAAAAGTGAAATGTCGACAGTTCAAGGTCTATATGTTACTGTGAGGGTAAAAGGCAAGGTTGGTAGGAAGAGGGAACCTCGGATGTCAGGAGATATTGAGGCTTTGACCAGCAAAAAGGAGGCGTGGCTCAGGTCCAGGCAGCTGGGATCGAGGGAACACCTGGAGGTATACAGGGGATACAGGAGTTTACTGAAGAAGGAAATCAGGAGGGTGAAAAGGGGGCACAAGATAGCTTTGGCTGAGAAGATTAGGGTGAATCCAAATAGGTTCATTAAGTATATTAAAGTCAAAAGAATAGCTAAATGAGAATATGACCCCTCAAAGTCCAAAATGGACGTGCATGTCCTGAAGATTTGCGAGATTCTCAATGAATATTTCTCCTCTGTCTTTACCGTGGAGTAATACATGAACCTTGGGAGGCTGACAAAGGTCGTAGTGTTATCTTGGGGTGAGTCAATATCACAGGAGAAGGTGTGTTAGATGCATTAGACTGTATGAAGGTGGATTAATCTCCTGGTTGTAAACAGATGCATCCAAGAACACTGCAAGAGGCTACAGAAGAAACTACGGGAACCCTGGTTGATATTTTTGCATCATCGTTAGCAACAGGTTAGGTTCCAGAATATTGGAGATTAGCAAATGTTGTGCAATTATTCAAAAAGAGAAGCAAAGAACAATCTGGGATCGATAGACCAGGAAGTCTAATATCTGTGGTACGTAGGTTGTTTGAGAAGACTCTGAGGGGTGCGATATGCATGCATTTGGAAATATAAGGTTTGTTTAGAAATAATTTTTTTGACAGATTCCCGACAGTATGGAAACAGGCCGTCTGGCACAACAAGACCACACTGACCCTCCAAACAGTCACCCACCCAGTTCCATTCCTCTACCCTATATTTACCCCTGACGAGTGCACATAACACTATAGGTAACTTAGCATGGCCAATTCACCTGACCTATAGATCTTTGGATTGTGGAAGGAAAATGGAGCACCCAGAGGAAACACACACAAACACAGTGAGAATGTGCAAACTCCATACAGAGCGTCACCCGAGCTGGAACCAAACCCGGATCCATGACATTATGAGGCAGCAGTACTAGCCACTGAACTACCATGTCACCCTTGCTTTTTTTCAACACAGTTCAATGACACAGGTACAAAATCTATTCTTCCCTTCACCTATGATGCACGTTCCAATATCACATACCATGGTTAATTTATTCTCCACTGAAAGTGTCATCTTATTATTAGTTTGATATTAGTTTTATATCTTATTAGTTTGATGTTATTAATTTTAATAATTATTATTAATAGTTGTTTTTATACTGGAAAGATCACATGGCTTTGTGAGTGGGAGATCATGCCTCTCAAATTTGTTTGAGTTCATTCATGAAGTGACCAGGAATGTTGATGAGGGTAGGGCGGTAGAGTGTGTGGTTTTCAGTAAGGCCTTTGACAAGGTTACCATTGATAGGCTGGTCTGGAAGGTTAGAATCGCAAGGAATCCAGAGGGACCTGGCAAATTAGATACACAATTGGCTTCATGGTAGTAAGCAGAGGGTAATAGTGGAAGGGTTCTCTCGGACTGGAGGCCTGTGACAAATGAAGTGCCTCAGGGGTCGCTGCTTGGCCCATTGCTGTTTGTTATCTGTATCAATGATATTCTTGCGAATGTACAAGGCATGGCTAGGAAACTTGAAGATGACACTAAGATAGGTGGTATCGTGGACAATGAGGAAGTATATCAGAAATTGCAGCAGGACCTTGATCAAACTGGAGAAGTGGGCCGAGGAATATTTTGGCAACGTTAGATCAAGGTAGGAGTTTCATGTTGATTGGTAGGACCTTAAGGAGTGTAGTTGAGCAGAGGGACCATGGAGTTTTGGTCCACCGTTCTCTGAGAGTGGGGTCATAGTTAGATATGGTAGTGAAGTAGGCTTTTGCCACACTAGCAAGCATCGGTCAGGACATGGAGGAGAGCAGTTGGGAAGTTATGTTGTAGTTATACAGGATGTTGGTGAGGCTGCACTTGTAGTGCTGTGTTCAGTTTTAGTCACATTGCGATCGGAAGAATGTTTTTAATTTGGAATGTATGCAGACGGAATTTACAAAAATGTTGCCAGGACTCAACAGTATGAATTAATGGGAGAGGTTGGACAAGCGAGGACTTTTTTTCTTTAGAGCACAGGAGAGGTGTCTATAGAAATTTACATGGATAGGGTGAATGGACCCAACCTTTTTTTCCTAGAGTTGGGGAATCAAGGAGGGGAGAGCATCAGTTTAAGGTGAGAGGGGAAACAATAAAAGGGAAACTGATGGAAACTGTTTTACACAGAGAATGGTACACAAAGGGAATGAGCTGCCAACAGAAGTGGTTGAAGCATTTATATTAAGGATACGTAAATGGCATTTGGGCAAGTACATGGACAGGAAAGGACGAGAATGCTATGGGCCAAGTGCTGGGAAATGAGGTTAGTGTGGTTGGATATTTGGGTCAGCTTGGACGAGTTTGGGCCAAAGGGCCTCTCTGCCTCTCTCCATGCTCTAGGACTTGATGACTCTACACATAGAACAGTATTTGGGTCAAACTCTCATTTTTCCTAAGGTCATAAGTTCGAATCATATTTGGACAATGTTCTTTCAAGTTAACTTTGCAGATATTTTGCTTTTCAGTTTTGTTATCGACAATATGTGTGTGTGTGTGTGTGTGTGTGTGTGTGTGTGTGTGCGTGTGTGTCTTTGTGTGTGTGTGTGTGTGTATGTGTGTTTCTCAGTATTTTTCAACGGGAAATATCACTGTACATATTTGCAATATCCTCTCGTCATTCCACTTTCCATCATAGTTTGTTTTGGTCATAGACATGTTGTTTTAGTAGATTAAAGAAATCTGCCTGACTTGTTCCGAACACTGACCCTGACACACTCTGAGAACTATATCATTGGCCATATCACCAACATAGTTATAATTATTTTTTGTGGGCAGTGGAGGAGTGGGGCTAGAAAAGGGAGAAGGGAGCCAAAACAACACAGGGAGTTATCGACTCAATCAGCCAAGGTCAGAGACGAGGAGTTCCTTGGAGGGGATTCTGAGGGATAGAATTTGCATTTATTTAGAAAGACAAGGAATGATTTGGGATAGTCAATATGGATTTGTGAAATCATGTCTAATTAATGTGATTGAGTATTATGAAGAGATGACAAAGAAGATTGAAGAATACACTGTGGTGTACAATTTTTACACAAACTTCAGCAAGGCATATAATAAGGTTTCCCATCGTAGACAGATTACTAAAATTAGATTATATGTAATCTAGTAAAAGCTAACCAATTGGATACAAATTTGGATTGAAGATAATGGATTGTTTTCCAAACTGAAGACCTGTGGCCAGCGGTGTTCTGAAAGAAACAGTGCTGAGCTCACTGCTTTTTATCATGGCTATCAACAACTTTGATGTGATTATCAGAGGCATGGTTAGTAAGTTTACAGATAACATCACCAAATTGGTTCAGTGGACAGTGAAGAAGATTATCTCAGAATATAGCGGGATCCTTGACCAACAATGAGCCAAGGACTGGCAGATGGAGTTTAATTTTGATATTGGTGAGGTTTGACATTTCGATAAGTTAAAGCGGGGTAGTGCCCTTGGAAATGTTGCTTAACAAAGAGAACTATGGGTGAAGATTCATAGTTCCTTGAAAGTGGAGTTTCGGTCGGTAGAGTAGTGAGGAACGTGGTTGACATGCTTGTTTTAATCGGTCAGAACATTGAGAATTGGAGTAGGTGTAGCGTGAGGGGCTTGGACAGGACGGAGGTGAGGCCACTTTAATAAAACTGCGTACATATCAGTTGACTCTTTTAAAGGATGGATGTTGTTAAGCTTGAAAGGGTGCAGAAAAGATTTGAAAAGATTTTCTGGAACCTGAGGGTTTGAGCTACAGGGAGTTGATGAACAGAATGAGGCTTTTTCCCCTGGACTGTCAGAGACTGAATGGTAACATGACAGAGGTTTAAAAAAGTCCTGAAGGACATGAATAGTCTGATTGGACAAGATCTTTTTCCCAGAGTAGGGGCGTCCAGAACTAGACGGCATAGGGTGAAGGTGACAGGGAAATGTCTTAGAAGGGACCTGAGGGGAACCCTTTTCAAACAGAGGCTGGTGGGTGTACTGCCAGAGAAAGTAGTGAAAGCGGGTACAATTGCACGTTTAAAATGTAACTGGACAGGTACATAAATGGGAATGGATCATGTGATGTGGGCCAAATGCTGCCAAGTGGGACGAGATCTGATTAAGATGCCTGATCGGCATGGACAAATTGGACAAAAGGATCTTTTTCCACGCTGTATGATTCTCTTATTCTCACAGCGGGATAAGGAAGAATTCTAAAAGGGCCATTCGAATGGGAATTCTCTTCCCCGGAAGTTTGTGGTGCCTCTCTGATTACAAGTATTTACAGCTGAGTTAGTTAAAGATTTAACAGAGAAGTGAGTCACGGATAATGGGACACAGACAGGACGATGAGGCTGAGACCCCAATCTGATCAGCCGCAATCTTAATGCCTGGTGGAGAAGGCTCAAATTCTCTAATGACCCACTCCTGCTCCTCACTCCCATGTTTCTGTGTTCCATTCAACCCCTCTAACCTGCTAGACAGGAGCAGTTAGAGTCCACTTATTGTTATAGTATGGTGCACAGAAATAGAGGAAACAGTTCGGTCCCTCGAGACTGTCCCACTCGGTTTGGGAGATTTGGAAAATGTAATTGGAAGAACCAGGCTGGATATGGAAGATGTTGCTCATTTCTCTTTACAAAACCTCCCTTCTCTGTATCTTGTGCTTCATTTGTTGATCATGTTGTAGACCCAGATTCACTGTGAATACAGCCCCCAAATCTCACCCAGTGATGGCTCACAAAATCCACGGGTCTCCCTGATTGCAATATTCCATAAAAGACCTTCCAGGAAAATAACACATATGAACTTTCCAATAACAGAATGGGAGAGCATCAGAAACAGGGGCAGGTCATTCACATTCCAAGCCTGCCTTGCCCTTCTTTAAGATCAAGGCTGACCTGCTCCAAGTCTCAAATCGTCTTAATGTCCAAGTCTTCTTGAGCACTTCCATAGAACACAGAACAAAGAACAGTACTGATTTGGAGATGTCGGTGTTCGACTGGGGTGTACAAAGTTAGAAATCACATAGCACCAGGTTATAGTCCAACAGGTTTAATTGAAAGCTCACTAGCTTTCGGAGCGACGCTCCTTCATCAGGTGATAGTGGACAGCTTGATCGTAACACAGAATTTATAGTAAAAATTTACAGTGTGATGTAACTGAAATTATACATGGAAAAATTGATTGTCTGTTAAGCCTTTCATCTGTTAGAATACCGTGACAGTTTCACTTCTTTCATGTGTAAATCACAAAACCATTTTTAACAAAAATGTTGCATTCTCAGATGAGCTGTGAACAATGGTGATAACAAGGTGTTGGCCCCCTGTGTTCTCTGACTATGCCATGATATTTAGATTGATTCTAAGCTAAAAAGTGAGATAACGGAGTTTTACATGAATTCATGCAGATTTTGAGCTCAAGGTTCAACATGAATGCATGCAGTTAGGACCTTCAGCCCTCGACATTGTGTTGTTTCTCCTACTCTAACCTACATGCTTCTGTTCACTTTGTTCCATGTGCCTCTCCAAGAGTCTCTTAAGTTTCCCTCACGTATTTGACTCTCCTACCACCAATGGTCGTGCATTCAACACACCCAAAACTCTCTGTGTAAAGTATCTACCTCTGGCATCTCCCCTAAAACGTCCTCCAATTACCTTAAAATTATGGCAGATAGTGATAGACATTTCTGCCATGGGGAAATGTCTCTGGCTATTCACTCTCTATCTGCCTCTCATCATCTTGCACACCTCTATCAAGTCACCTCTCATCGAAATATTTCCTCCAATGAGAAAAGCCCTCACTCCCTCACGGTTTCTTTGTAAGACTTCTAGTCCAGGCAGCATCCTGGTAAATCTCCTCTTTACACTCTCAAAAGCTTCATTATCCTTCCTATAATGAGGAGACCAGAACTGAACACAATATTCCCGGTGAGGTCTGAGCAGGGCTCTATCGAGCTGTAGCAAAATCTCGCGGCTCTTAAACTCAATCCCTCTGCAACTGAAAGCCAACATACCATACGCCTTCTTAACAACCCGATCAACTTGGGTGGCAGCTTTGAGGGATCTGTGGACACGGACGCCAGGATCCCTCTGTTTCTCCACACTGCCAAGAATCCTGCCTTTAACCATGTATTCTGTGTTCACATTCCAGCTTGCAAAGTGAATTACTTCAGTTTGAACTCCATGTGGCATTTCTCAGCCCAGCTCTGCATCCTGTCGATGTCCCATTGCAACCTACAATAGCCCTCCACATTCTGTACCACTCCAACCACCTTTCTGTCATTGGCAAACTTACTAGTCAACTCTTCAACACCCACATCCAAGTCATTTTTGAAAATAACAGAGAGCAGAGGTCACTTAACTGATCCCAGCGGGACACCACTGGTCCCTTTCAGTGATCTAGCTCCCCTAACTCTCTGTGTAAGAGAATTCCTGACATTCACTACCCTCTGTTTGAAGAAGACCTTCTCTGCTTCTGCACCATGACCTATTGATATGAACAAAAGAGGTAACGCAGGGGCTCAGGTAAGAGAGACTGACCCTGAATTCAAGGCAGTATTTGACTGAGGATGACATCAAGGAACCTGAACAAAATCACACTTACTGAGAATTAATTATGACCTCTACACCACTTGGTGTCATTCACGGCACAAGGGAAGATGATTATCATTGGTGGGCATCAATCATCTCAGCCGTGGGGCACATCTGCAGGAGATCCTCAGCGTAGCTTCCTCAGCCCAGGCATCTCCAGTTTGTCATCATAGAATCCCTACAGTGTGG
Source organism: Chiloscyllium punctatum (assembly GCF_047496795.1). NCBI lineage: Eukaryota > Metazoa > Chordata > Chondrichthyes > Orectolobiformes > Hemiscylliidae > Chiloscyllium > Chiloscyllium punctatum. Next base: position 154,684 of record NW_027309868.1, read on the forward strand.
AAGAAGGCTATTTAGCCCATTGAGTCCAAACTGAGCAGATTAGATTCCCTACAATCTGGAAACAGGCACTTCGGCCCAACCAGTCCACACCGACCCTCCAAAGAGTAACCCACCAAAACACATTTCCGTCTGACTAATGCACCTAACATGATGGACAATTTTGTATGGCCAATTCACCCTGCGTGCACATCTTCGGACTGTGAGAGGAAACCGGAGCACCCGAAGGAAACTCCTGCAGACAAGTGGGGAATGTGCAAACTCCACACAGACAGTTGCCCAAGGCTGGAATCGAACCTGGGACTCTTGTGCTATGAGGCAGCAGTGTTAGCTACTGCTTCACTGTGCCAGCAGAAGAGGGGGCATTCACTGAAGACTACAAAATTTTCAGGACAGGTTGTTCCTCTTCAGCTCTTGAAACAATCTGTGACCATGTATAGCAAGACTCGGACAACTTTCATGACCGTGTTGTTAAGTCTGGGTAACATATATGTAACATCACAGTACATTTCCTGGTAAAAGGACAGGTTCATTCAGCAGCTCAATCTGGTTTCACGAGAATGTGGGGAGGTCATTCATCCCATCAAACCTACTGGGCAAAAGAAGGATAGCCCTTTCAGTTCCTCCTGCCTGTTGCACAGCAAGGTGCGAATCTGCTCTCTCCCACATGTCACGTACATGGGATCAGAAAGAACCATTTCACACCTGGAGGCACTTACACAGTATCAGGAAGAGGCTATTCAGCTTGTCAAGCCACTAACACAGGAACAGGAAAGTGTCAGAGATGCTCCAACATCACAAACAAATGGAGCAGGGGCTGCACAGACAGACTGCTCCAAATTGATCCACATTGCTTAATTACTCATGGTACATATGTGTTACTTTAACATGGGTTTTCTGGCAGTCGGAATGAAGCCAACATTTTTTAGCCATTCTCCAAGTTATCTTCCATCTCCAAGAAGGCAGTCCCATGGTCTCCGTGGAGGTGGGAAACCGGCGGGCAATAACTGTTTCAGAATGATGCTATTTTGGCTGCTGACAGGATTGTGTACAAAATGACACTCAATGCAGTGTCACACAGTAACACATTAAAGTGCTCAGAGTTCATTCAGAGTCTGCACCTCTCTGTCAATTGACATGATGGTTCAGCAGATACATGTAAACTGTCGTGAATTAAACATTCAATGAAAAGTATGACATTGTCACCCCATTCAGCTGTTTGGGACATAATGAGTTGCTGTCCATACCCATCAAGCTTCAACTTTTTATTCTCTCACAGCGCTACAGATTAAGCACATCGTTACTGCACTCTCTCCTCATGGTAACATCATGCTAGTGTTTAGTCTGGTCAAACTCCTTTGCACTGTCTCGGTGACAAAGAGATCATTGATTATAAAGCAGACCAAACCTTTACACAAAGCACCAAATACTATCTCAACAAAACACGATCAGTGGGAAAGATATTCTAACTTTTGTACTTCAATCATTTTGTCTGAAGAGCCACATATCATTTACTTCCTGCCCCTATATGAATTCTGTCAGTGACTTATTACCAAGGACATCCAGGTCCTTTTCAACAAAAGCACTCGCCAACCTCTCTACCATTTAATAAATATAAATGTACATTTGTTGTTCACATCCGAATAATTGTTATACCTTGTGAACAGCTATTGCTCAAACACTGATCCTGCTGCCACCCATCAATCCTTCAGTCCAGAGAAAAACACTACGCTTGTCGTATCTCCGTTTCTCAAATATTAATCCATGTGGTGTAGATTCCACCCCCATCTACCCATGGACTCTAACATTCCCCATTCACCTGTATTCAGACATGTCAAGCGTCTTCTAAAAATACAAATACTCCAATCCCATTGGTTCTCAACTGTCGATGTCACAACGGACAATCTCCACAAACAGGTTTATCAAAGATCATTTCCCTTTCCTGAATCTAGGTCGAATGTACCAAATCATATCATTATTCTCCAAGTGTCTAGTCGTCACGTTCCTTATAAAAGGTTCCAATATATTTTTACTCTCAAAGCTGACATCAAATGATTTAGTTTTCTGTTTTCCCTCTCCATCCTGTTTGAAATATTTAGGTTGACAATAGCTGCTGTCCAGTCTGCAGGATCCTTTCCAGAATCTATCTAGCTTTGAAGAATAATCAGTAATTATTTCACAAGCATTGTTCTCATCTCAATAACTCTGAGATGTAACTCATCAGATGCAGCAACTTATGAAACTTCAATTCAATTAGATTTTCAGTAACATCCACTTCACTAATTCTGATTTCCTGCAGTTTCCAATTTTTACCAGTCCCTCTGTTCCCTAATATTTGTGGAAAGTAGTTTCTGTACCTTCCCCTGCGGAGATTGAACCAATGCATTCCTCTCAGCAGGCAGACGGTTTCAGTCAACTCATGAATACATTGGAGGACTGCACTTCAGAGATGGTGGATATATTACCCACTGCTGCCTGAAAAGTTCCAGAATCAATCCAGTTTAATTTATCGTGAGTGTCAGCGCAGTCCTGCTACTGGTGTGAGAACACAGGTTATACTGAAGGAGGGAATACAGCTCAGTGACTACCTCAGTTTTGAGACAAGCTGGTTTTACACCTTACACCTGAATGGGTGCAGCTTAGACAAATGTTCCTGGAAATCCCAGAGAGGAAAATATAGTGCCTCACTCCTCCCTGTTTGTACAGCTTCCCTTCTTTGTACTCTCAGCTCCATTTGTTTATCATGGACCCAGACACACTGTAAATGCAGTATTCAGAGTGGGGTCCCCAGACCACCGGGGCTCCCTGAATGAACCCAGTAGCTAACATCACAATCCTGAGAACACCATCCACAGAGCCTCCACTGACTTTCCAGATGGCAGCAGCAAGTGAATTCCCCACACCTACAATGCATCCATTCAGTACTGAAAATGCCTCGGTCTCCTCAGTTTCTCTAGGAGACAGTGGGGACTGCAGACGCTGGAGATCAGAGCTGAGAAATGTGTTGCTGAAAAAGCACAGCAGGTCAGGCAGCATCCAAAGATCAGGAGAATCGACGTTTCAGGCATGAGCGAAAGAGTGCCTCATCTTCCGCCTGGGAACCTTCCAACCACAAGGGATGAATTCAGATTTCTCCAGCTTCCTCATTTCCCCTCCCCCGTACCTTGTCTCAATCCCAACCCTCGAAATCAGCACCGCCTTCCTAACCTGCAATCTTCTTCCTGACCTCTCCGCCCCACCCTCTCTCCAGCCTGTCAGCCTCACTTTAACCTCTTTCCACCTATCGTATTTCCAATGCCCCTCCCCCAAGTCCCTCCTCCCTACCTTTTACCTTAGCCTGCTTGGCACACTTCCCTCATTCCAGAAGAAGGGCTCATGCCCGAAACGACGATTCTCCTGATCTTTGGATGCTGCCTGACCTGCTGTGCTTTTCCAGCAATACATTTTTCAGCTCCTCAATTTCTTTTCCTGGCTGAGAAAGCTCTTATATCTCCACACAGTCGCACAGTAACAGTTCCTCTCTCCAAATAAGCAGTTGACAATTGAACATTACGTTTCTCTATATCTCAGCGACTATAATTATTGCTAATGGAATTGATCACCACACTCAGAGACGAGATATAGAGGGAACATAACTCATGGTAAGCAAAGACATCCCATAATAAATATGATACTCAGGAATATGTGAAAAGGGGAAATGGTAGAATAACTTCCCATTCTGTTTTCCTTCCAGTCCATCATCAGCAATCCTTTTGCTTGCTTTTCCTTTCTCTCTCTCTCCATCTGTCTCTCTTACACTCTCACTTTCTCTCTCTTGCTGGATATCATCCACTCAACACAAACCTCCCGCTCACCCTTCCAACCATCCCTGATATAATGATATTATTTCTCAGTTGCATTCAGTTTTGATAGGTTCACTGAACTCGAAACACTATTTGTGTTTTTTTTCCCGACATACTGCCATACCTGCTTAGATTCCCCAACGTTCTTTCAGACGGTGGAGAATTTTATTTCAGATCGCCAGCATCCGCATTTTCTTGGTTATGTCACCTTTAATGTTGTTGTTTCGCGGGATGCCAGCATCACTGGCAAGGACAGCATTTGTTGTCCATCCCAACTGCCCTTAACCACGCAGCCATTTGTCAAGGCAATATGGAGGCAACCATACTGTTGTGGATCTGAGGTGACACATAGTTCAGACAGGGGAAACATGGTAGGTTTCTTTTCCAAAGGTTATTAAAAAACTAAGAAAAAATATCCTGATGGTTTATGCTTGCCATGAGTGAAATTAGGCTTCATTCCTATTTTTGATATTGGAATTTAAATTTAGTCATCGGCTGTGATAGGATTTCAGACAATGCGTTTAGAGTCATAACCTGTGCCTCTGAATTACACAGTCAGTGACATTATTACTCTGTTTAAGAGTCCCTGTTGTGAAGTAACTGTAGAGACAAGAACAAGTTTGTGGTCAAACTATTTTTGATTGGAGGAGAGGTCAGAAGAGAACTGGAGCCATAAAATCTGTCGTTACCGAAGGGGGAGGTGATGGAGAAGTCAGCAACAGAACGCAGGCAAATCTGGAGATTGGGGATATTATAAAGGTGGGCGTCGGCATGTTTGATGACAGAGAGAATATGGATACATAAAACAGTTCACGGTAAGTGGACTCGAAGGTTCCGAACAGTCTTTTACCTTCTCAGATGTTTATGAGTAAGTAGTTTGGAAATTCATGAGAATGAAGTAGCGTTTGTGACTGAAAGATTATGTATATGTTAAATATAATCAGCCAGAATAGCAATAACATTCAGCATCATTCATAGAATTGATAGAGATAGACTTACCAGGAACACCAATAATAGCGAGGATGGGATAGTACCCAGCTTGAATTATCATCAGTACTGCTTGTATCCGCAACTCGAACCATGCCCAATCCCGAGAAAGATAGTAAAGACCCAAGGATAAACTCCTGTCCACTGTTATAACGTTCAAGTCTAATGTTCTCAGATTCGGATCCATTGTTGGAACATTCCTGTCTAATATTCTCAAATTAAAATCCATTGTTGGCCCATTCTAATGTTCTCAGAGTCTGATCTCTCTCTCTTTCTCTGCAGCGGCTGATCCCAATCTTGTTGAGGTTGACTCGGCGCCGAATACTATGGCAAAACAAGTTGAAAGAAGGTACTAATTATGGAAGAGGGAAATCCTCCAGTGACCCAGTTAGGTCCAGAAAGACTGATATTAATCACAGTCACTGAACCAACAGCTCCAGTTAACCCATTTCACAGCAACTCTGAAATATATCACAATAATACTTGGTGTGTGTGGGATTTTTATATCGATGATTATTGGTCTAATTGCACATCTCCAGTTGTAAACATCGAGGTGAGGGAGAGACATAATTCTTTCTCTTCACAAGCTCGATGCTTATGCTGTGTTTTGGCAGAATAGGAATTGCTGGGCTCCCGACGCCGTCTGTGTCTGATCACCAGGCCTGCTGCATCTTTTTGCTTTATTTATTTATGTTTAACTTTGACTTTTGTCTGTTCAGCATTATACGGTTTAGGTGGGTTTAGACATTTTTGAGAGCCATAGACGATGTAAATACAGTCCATTCCGTGTATTCTTGCAGCCACGGCCTGGTCCTGTGGAGTGACAGTCAAATTCTTGCAGAACCAGGATTCTTAGTTTTACCTTTCACCAGTTATTGCTGGTGTCTCAGCAGGATTGGAAGGTAGGAAATCTCTCCCAGGTGCTACACATTGTCTCTGTGATTTCTCTCGGAACTGTCTTTTGATGTTCTTTCCTCCTGGATTGGAGAACTGCATGTCAGACAATCTGTTTCCTGCATTTGTTTTTTGACATTTGTCTGCTTATTCGATGATACCATATTGGAACAGTTACTGTATAGTAGTTAAATAAACTATTATTCTGCTAAGTTTTCCAACAGAATTAAATTATTTCAAGTTCCTCTTCCTTTTGTTGTCTTTTGTCGACAGTCTTCGAATAAATTGTGTTTTGCTTTATGTCGAATATTTTGACAAAGTAAATTCTATCTCAAACACATCACCTCACATTTACCAGCGGAATTGGCCGACCTGGAGGAGTGATAATCATGTCAGGAATTATATCGGATACTCAATCCACCTCTCAGATCCAGCCCGGACACGTATAAGCCCAGATGAGATACCTGCTCAGCATGAAGTACTGCGTAGACCAGGCTAGTGTACTGCTCACCAATCCATCCAGGGTCGAACACTGTTTAGAGCTCACCAATTCACTACTTATGTGTCCAACAGTGCACTGATCTATAAACAGTGCGCTGTGCAAAACAAACAAAGGCATTGTTCTATACACACGGACTGGATATCTGTGCAGTATGGGGAAGCTATGCAGTGAATAGCAGTGAATTTATCCATTAATCTGGAGCAGTTACCTTCCCAGCATACACAGCAGTGTACACCAATCACTGCATTGCTGAGTAATACTGTGTTAGATCACTGCTCAGCGTGGAGAAACTTGCAGCTCATGCTGGAAGTGACAGGATGTGTAGCTCCCATCCATTTACTGTTCCATATCTCCATTGTGGCAAGACACTGCCAGAGAGAGATGGCGGGGGAATCAGTTTAAGTACCAACAAATGGGCGGAGGTTGGTTAAAAGAGAGGGGGAGATTGAGAGAGAATTTCAGAGAAAGATCTGATGGTAGGTTTAAAAATTGTGAAATGAAAACATTTCGATAGCATCTTGCAATATAGGCCACTGTTTCCAGGAATGATGGGTGAGCAGGATATTGGTATAACTTAAGATGATGGAGAGTTTTGGATAAGCATTTGTCCTGCAACTTTGTAACTGGGAGTAGGGTCAGAAGAGTCTTCGACTCATTGGCGTGAATCGAACAATAATTTGTCTCAGTGCCATTTTCCTTGAGTGTGACATAGTGATTGTCTGCACGAGGCTGAGCTAGTTTCCTGGTGTTATCTTATCGAACTCACCTCATTAACTATCTACCTCACTCCATGGTGTCTCTCTCATTCAATACCAGCCCGATTCTCCCACGCGTCATGGCTGGAGGAACACACCATGTCCCGGATGCCCCTGGATATTCAGTGATTCCTGGTACTGCTGACATCATTTAAAGGCCAATGGGCACGCGGCTGAGCTTTCTCAATTTGGAGCTGCCCTGCATAGTTTACCGAGCATGTCAGATAAGGGAAAATTACACCACAGCTTGTTGACAGGGGTACGGAAGTCCTGGTGAATAGTCCAGTACAGAGAGGGACCATTCTCTTCCCAGAGAGAGACGCACAACCAGAAGCACCGAGCATGGTCAGAGCACACCACCCAGCTCAGTGGAGTATCTGCAGACCAAAAAATCTAGTAATACCGGAAAAGCACCTTCCCTGCTCTGTCAGGATAAGAGTCACCGTATTGTTTCTACTCTCTCACACTCACTGTATATCTGTTAGAGCCTTCCCCAGAATAAGGCTCCATCACTCTCACCACTGCAATGTAGCACATTCTCTCTCTCTCTCTCTCTCTCTCTCTCTCTCTCTCTCTCTCTCTCTCACCTACGCAATACCACCACATGGTTATAAACCGTTCTTATGAGTACAGTTTCTAGAATTCTCTGGATGATGTCGTTTGTACAATGTTCCACATAATTTTCAAACTAATTCAACTTTAGCAAAATGTTCATCCCCCAGCATGTAACGCGTCAGAGGAAGTAGCAGATTTTTAACTTTTCACTCAGGATGATAGTGCATCATGAGGCCATTCATCCTCTCACATATGCTCCACTATTCAGACAAAGGGAGAACCTAAACACATGAAGACTCACTCTCTTCTTGAAGACAGGCGCCAGTTTGGTGTTCCACCAGTTTCACTGGAACACTCCTGTAATCCTGAGAGTTATCTAATATTTCACGCAGTGCCACCAGTCACTCTGTAAGCACTTCTATAAAAACAAGCTATGAATTGCTGATGAGCTGTAAACGCTTGGTCTTTTCTGTTTGAGAAAAGTCTTGTTCGTTTTGTTAGAGACAATGCAAAACTTTCATCTGACGACAAATTTGTTTACAATATTTAAACTCTTTGTGCCTTCCCCTGAGAGAAAAGATGTAAAATACTGTTTTAAATTCTCTGCATGTTCCCTGAAACCAGTTCTCCAGTCACATCCTCCAGGTGTCCCACATATTCATTCCTGCCTTTCTTCCAAGGGTCACACATACATCATGAACGTTATTTATTCGATATGGGAAAACTCTTGTGGTTAGTTTTTTAAAAATATTTCTTGCCAATTTTGGAATATTTTTCTTTGTATTTTGTTTTATACAATCTGCTTCTTGTTCCAAAAGTAAACTTCCCAAATGTGGCCGACGCTAGAATTCACCAATTTGAATTCTTTAGTTTGTGATTGATTAGTATCCTTCACAGCCTTTGTGTATCATGGGTGGTTCATCTTCACATCTTCATATCATCTTCTTTTTGACCAGAGTCAATAATAGCTGAACATTATTAAGCGGTACCTGCTTAAATGTGCCCCGCACCCCCCACACATCTGCTGACCTTCACCTGTGTCTATTTTCACACTCAGTATTTGACCAGATATATTACATAAATCTGCATTTGAAATACCTGATTCCTTTCATTCATTCAGGGGGAACCTACATATGTGGCTGAACACATGGAGAGTGACTCATTCTCTCAGTTTTTCTGTCTCTGTGATTTCTGTTCAATGATACCACATTCCAGTGGGGAGCTCCCTCCATGATATCCTTTTCTCTCAAACGAGAAATCCCCTCACTCTGATGTACTGAGCCGTCAGGTGTGACTGTCCCATCACCCTCAATTCAGCCCTCACGCCATCCCCTCCTTCCCAGAACAATGATAAACCCCCTTTCCCTAATTAACTACTGCACTATAATCCACATTCACAAAATCATCCTCCGCCACTCCCACTACCTCCTGCAGGACAGCTCCATCAAACACATCTTCCCCTCCCATCCACTGTCTGTATTTCACAGGGACTATTCCTTCTGTGTCACGCTCCATCACCCTGAACGTTTCCCCACAACCCCATGGCACCTTCCCATGTAAATGCAGAAGCTGCAACATTTGCCCCTTCACCTCTTCCCTCCTCACTGTCCAAGGGCCTAAACACACCTTCCAGGTAAAGCAGCATTTCACTTGCACACTTTCAATCCAGTCTCCTGCCATTGCTGCTCACAGTGCAGTCTCCTTTACATTAGTGAGCCAAACAGAAAGTGCTTTGAGGAACATCTCCACTTTGTCTGTAGGGATGACCTGAAGAAAGGGATTAGGAGAGCTAAGAGAGGGCATGAAAAATCTTTGGCGGATAGGATCAAGGATAAACCCAAGGCATTTTATGCGTATGTGGGAACATGAGAATGACGAGAACGAGGGTAGGTCCGATCAAGGACAGAAGTGGGAGATTGTGTATTGAGTCGGAAGAGATAGGAGAGGTCTTGAACAAGTACTTCTCTTCAATATTTACGAACGAGAGGGACCGTATTGTTGAAGAGGAGAGTGTGAAACGGACTGGTAAGCTAGAAGAGATACTTGTTAGGAAGGAAGATGTGTTGGACATTTTGAACAACTTGAGGATAGACAAGTCCCCCGGGCCTGACGGGATATATCCTAGGATTATGAGGGAAGAAAGAGAGGAAATTGCAGTACCGTTGACAATGATCTTCTCGTCTTCACTGTCAACGGGGGTGGTACCAGGGGACTGGAGAGTAGCGAATGTTGTGCCCCTGTTCAAAAAAGGGAATAGGGATAACCCCGGGAATTACAGGCCAGTTAGTCTTACTTCTGTAGTAGGCAAAGAAATGGAAAGGGTACTGAGGGATAGGATTTATGAGTATCTGGAAAGACACTGCTTGATTAGGGACAGCCAGCATAGATTTGTGAAGGGAAGGTCTTGCCTTACAAGTCTTATTGAATTCTTCGAGGAGGTGACCAAGCATGTGGATGAGGGTAGAGCAGTGGATGTAGTGTACATGGATTATAGTAAGGCATTTGATAATGTTCCCCATGGTAGGCTTATGCGGAAAGTCAGGAGGCATGGGATAGAGGGTAATTTGGCCAACTGGATAGAAAAATGGCTAACCGGTCGAAGTCAGAGAGTGGTGGTAGATGATAAATATACAGCCTGGAGCCCAGTTACAAGTGGAGTTCCGCAGGGATCAGTTCTGGGTCCTCTGCTGTTTGTAATTTCTATTAATGACTTGGATGAGGGAGTCGAATGGTGGTTCAGTAAATTTGAAGATGATACGAAGATAGGTGGAGTTGTGGACAGTGAGGAGGGCTGTTGTCGGCTGCAGAGGGACTTAGATATGATGCAGAGCTGGGCTGAGGAGTGGCAGATGGAGTTCAACCCTGCCAAGCGTGAGGCTGTCCATTTTGGAAGAACAAATCAGAATGCAGAATACAGGGTTAATGGTAGGGTTCTTAGTCAGGTTGAGGAACAGAGGGATCTTGGGGTCTATGTACATAGATCTTTGAATGTTGCCACTCAGGTGGATAGAGTTTGTAAGAAGGCCTATGGAGTATTATCGTTCATTAGCAGAGGGATTGAATTCAAGAGTCATGAAGTGATGTTGCAGCTGTACAGGACCTTGGTTAGGCCACAGTTGGAGTACTGTGTGCAGTTCTGGTCGCCTCACTTTAGGAAAGATGTGGAAGCTTTGGAGAGGGTGCAGAGAAGATTTACCAGGATGTTGCCTGGAATGGAGAGTAGGTCGTACGAGGATAGGTTGAGAGTTCTCGGCCTTTTCTCATTGGAACGGCGAAGGATGAGGGGTGACTTGATAGAGGTTTATAAGATGATCAGGGGAATAGATAGAGCAGACAGTCAGAAACTTTTTCCACGGGTACAACAGAGTGTTACAAGGGGACATAAATTTTACGTTAAGGGTGGAAGGTATAGGGGAGATGTCAGGGGTGGGTTCTTTACACAGAGAGTGGTGGGGGCATGGAATGGGCTGCCCGTGGGAGTGGTAGAGTCAGAATCATTGGCGACCTTTAAGCGGCATTTGGATAGGTACATGGATAGGTGCTTAATCTAGGATAGAAGTTTGGCACAACATCGTGGGCCGAAGGGCCTGTTCTGTGCTGTATTGTTCTATGTTCTATGTTCTATGACCCTTTCCTTCTGATTGCTCCCCATTTCAATAACCTACATTGCTGTCAGGGTAATGAGAATTTTTTTAGCAGGTAACGACGAGTTGAACCAGAGAAAGTTATCTATCTGAACTTCCAAAAGGCCTCTGATATGGTATCGCACAGCAGTCTGCAGAGTACGACAAGGACCCATGGTGTCAGAGGCCAAGTACTAGCATGGATAAAGGGTTGGCTTTCGGCAGGAGGCATAGTGAGGATAAAATTGTCCCTCTCAGGATAGCAGCCGGTGATTAGCAGTGTTCCACAAGAGTCAGTGTTGTAACCACAACATTACAGTTTCTCGGTTAATGCTCTGATTGGTGGGACAGAAGGCATTCTGACTACATTTGCAGATGATGCAAAGATAGTTGGAAGGGCACATAGCATTGAGGAGGCAGGGAGCCTGCAGAAATATTTCGACAGTTTAGCAGAATAAAAGAAAGAGTAGCAGATGGAATACCATGTGGGAGAGTGTGAGGTCATGCACTTTGGTATGAAGAATACAGGCGTGGGCTATTTACTAAATGGGGAAAAAATCATAAATCTGAGTAACAAAGTGACTGGGATTCCAAGTGCCGGATTCACCTTCGATAAACATGCAGGTTGAGTCAGTAGTTAAGAAGGCAGATACAATGTTGTCATTCATCTCGAGAGGAGTAGGATATACTGGTGGGGATTCTGAGGCTTTCTAAGGCTCTGGTCAGACCACATTTCCAGTATTTTGTGCCTCATACATCAGGAAGGATGTATTAGCCTTGGTGTGTGTCAAGAGAAGGTTCACGAGAATTGAAAAACTTAACGCATGAGGAACGTTGGAGGACCCTGGGTTTATACTCGATAGAGATTAGAAGGATCAGGGGTGATCCAATTGAAACTTACAGAATACTGAATGACCTGGATACAGACAAAACTGGGAGGACGTTTGCACTGGCAGGAGGACACAGGCTTCGAGCAAAGGGAAAATCCATTAGAACGGAGATAAGGTGAAACGTCTTTATCCAGAGAGTGGTGAAATTGTGGAATTCCTTACCACAGAAGTCTGTGGAAACCAGATCATTTGGTACCAACGATATACCCAGGAAAGAGACCGAGGATCTGAAAATTGACTACAGAGAGTTAGTTTGGAAGCTGAAGAGAAGGACGAGTAGAGTAGTGATCTCAGGTTTGCTACCAGTGCCACGAGCTAGTGGGATGAGGAACATTCATCGAATGCAGCTTTACACGTGGCTGCGAGGCTGGTGCAGGAGGGAGGGCTTCAGATAACTAGACCATCGGGCTACTTTCTGGGTAAGGTGGGACCTGTAAATGAAGGACGGGTTGCACCTAAACTGGAGGGGCACAAATGGCCTGTTTGGGAGGTTTGCTCGTGTGATTCTGGCGGGTTGAAACTAGTTTGGCAGGGGGGTAGGAATAAGACCACATGCCTGAGAGGGGGTTAGGTACAGACGGGACAGTGACAGTTTATATTGAATCTATCAGGAAGGTTTCTCACGCGATGGAACAAAGGGATCGGCTAAAGTGCATCTGCTTTAATGCAAGGAATGTCTAAAATAAGAGTGACGAACTTAAAGCATGGATCAGTACTTGGAGCAATGATGTTGTAGCCATAACGGAGACGTAGGTTTCACAGGGACCGGGATGGCTGCTTGATTTTCCAGTGTTTAGAAAGTTTAAAAATGTTTTGTGGCAGCACGGTGGTACATTGGCTAGCACTGCTGCCTCACAGCGCCAGAGACCCGGGTTCAATTCCCACGTCAGGGAACTGTCAGTATGGATTTTGCAAACTTTCCATGTGGATTTCCTCCGGGTGCTCCGGTTTCCTCCCATGATCCAAAGATGTGCAGATTAGGTGAACTGGCCATTCTAAATTGCCCGTAGTGTTAGTTGAAGGGGTAAATGTAGGGGAATGGTTTTGGGTGGGTTGCTCTATGGAGTGTTGGTGTGGACTTGTTGGGCCACACTGTAATTAATCTAATCTAATCTAAAAAAGAATAGGGTGGTTGGAAAATGAGAAGGGGATGTAGAATTGCTAATCAGAGAGTGCATCACAGTGACAGAAATGAAGGTTGTTGAGGAAGGTTTGTCTACTGAGTCAGCATGGGTGGAAGTTAGGTACAGCAAGAACAGTCACCGCATTTGGGGATTTTCGACAGACAACCTAATAACAGTAGAGAGACTGAAGATCCCATAGGCGGGCAGATTCTGGAAAAATGCAAACATAGCAGGGTTATTGTTATGGGTGATTTCAATTTTTTCAATATCGACTGGAACCTCCTAAGTGCAGATGGTGTGGATGAAGCCGGTTTTGTCGGGTGTGTTCAAGCGGGTTTCCTTGCTCAGTATGGAGACAGACCAACAAGGGGAGAGGCTATTTTGGATTTGGTGTTCGGCAACGAGCCAGGACAAGTGTCGGAACTCACGGTGGGAGACCATTTTGGTGAAAGTGATCACAACTGCCTCACATGTAGCATAGCCTGTGAGAGTGAAAGGAGCAGTTTCCCAGGGAAGATATTTAATTGTGGAAAAGGAAATTATGCTGCAATCAGACAGGAGTTGGGAAGTACAGACTGGGAGCAATTGTTCCACAGAAAGGGCACAGCAGATATGTGGAGACTATTTAGGGAGCAGTTGTTGCGGGTAATACACAAATTGCTCCTCTGAGACATGTAAGAAGGGGTAAGATTAAGGAACCTTGGATGACAAGAACAGAGGAACGTCTCGTAAAAAGGTAGCAGGCAGCTAACGTAAGATGGATCTAGCACAGCTTTATAGGATTGCAGGCTTGCTAGAAAGGAGATCAGAAAAGGACTGAGGCAAGCCATGATGGGGCACGAAAAAGGCTTGGCAAGAAGGATTAGGGAGAATCCAAAGGCATGTTTCTCATATGTGAGGATTAAAGAGATTAATCAGAGAGAAGGTAGGGCCGATCAGGGATTGCGTAGGAACTTATGCGTGGAGTCTGAGCAGATACGGGTAGCCCTAAATGAGTTTATTGCTTCGATTTTCACCAAGGAAAGTGAACTTGTAAATGAAACGTAGAGGAGCTGGGCCAGATCAGTCTTGACCAGATAAAGATTGATGAAGTTGATGTGCTCGCTATTTTGGAAAACATTAAGATAGATATGTCCCCAGGGCCAGAGCAGATTTATCATAGACTGCTCCAGGAAGCAAGAAAGGAGGTTGTTAAGCCGCTGGTGAGGATATTTCCCTCCTCACTCTTCACAGGAGTCGGACAAGAGGATTCAAAGGACGCAAATGTTGTTCCTTATTTCAAGAAAGTTAATAAGGAAATCCCTGGCAATTAGAGACCAGTCAGTCTTACGTCTGCGGGCAGCAAAGTTTGGAAAAACTTCTGAGGTATAGGATTTATGACTATTTGGCAAAGCATTGTGTGATTAAAGGCAGTCAGCATGTCTTCATGAGGGGCAGGTAATGCCTCACAAATCTTATTGATTTCTTTGAGGAGGTGACAAGACAGGTCGATGACAGTCGAGCAGTGGATGTGGTGCATGTGGACTTCAGCAAGGCATTTGATAGGGTTCCCCATGGAAGGCTCATTCATAAAGTCAGGAAGTATGGGATACAGAGAGATTTGGTTATCTGGATTCAGAATTGGCTGGTTGGCAGAAGGCAGACAGTGGTTTTAGATGGAAAGTATTCTGCTTGGAGGACAGTGTTGAGAGGGATCACACAGGGCTGTGTTCTTGGGCCTCTGCTCTTTGTAGCTTTTATAAATGACTCGGACGAGGAGGTTATGGTGTGGGTTAGTAACATTGCTGATGACACAAAGGTTGGAGGTGACGTCGGTAGTATAGAGAGCTACTGTAGGCTGCAGCGCGACATAGACAGGATGCAGAGCTGGGCTGAGAAATGGCAGATGGAGTTCAACCTAGATAAAAGCAAAGTAATGCATTTTGGAAGGTCAAATTCGAATCCTGAATATGACATTAAAGACAGGATTCTTGGCAGTGTGGAGGAACAGAGGGACCTGAGTGCGCAAGTGCATAGATCCCTCAAAGTTGCCACCCAAGTGGATAGGATGTCAAGAAAGCATATGGTATTTTGGCTTTCATTAATAGGGGGATCGAGTTTAAGAGCCGTGAGGTTTTGCTGCAGAACTACAAGTCCTGGTGAGACCACACTTGTAATATTGTGTCCAGTTATTGTGTCCAGCTTTCCTACTATTGGAAAGCTCAGAGGCTTTGGAGAGGGTGCAAAGAAAGTTTACCAGGATGCTGCCTGGATTGGAGGGCTTGCTTTATGAAGAAAGGTTGAGCGAGCTTAGATCTTTCTCTCTGGAGACAAGGAGGAGAGAGGAGAGCTGATCAAGGTGTACAAAATAATGAGAGGAATAGATAGTGTCAATACCCAGAGACATTTCCCCAGGGCAGGATTGACTAGTCCGGGAAATCATAGTTTGAAGATATTAGGAGGAAGGTAAAAGGGAGACGTCAGAGGTAGGTTCTTTACGCAGAGAGTTGTGAAAGCATGGAATGCATTGCCAGCTCTGTTGGTGGAAGCAGAGTCATTGGGGAAATTTAAGCGACTGTTGAACATGCACATGGATAGCAGTGAGTTGAGGGGTGTGTAGGTTAAATTACTATTTTTTATATTTGGATAAAGTCTTGGGACAACATCGTGGCCCAAGAGGCCTGTTCTGTGCTGTACTGTTCTATGTTCTATTTAGTATATTTAAAACAGACACAGATAAGTTTTGATTGTCAAGGGGATCAAAGATTACTGAGAGGAAGCAGGAAAATGGGGTTGAAAATCTGACAGTCGTGATCGAATGGCGGAGCAGACGTGATGGTCCGAATGGCTTCATTTCTGCTCGTATAGAGTTGTGACCTTATAATATTTCGGTCCAGGATGGCACGGTGGCTCAGTGGTTTGCACTGGTGCCTCATAGCATCAGGGAACTGGGTTCGATTTCCTCTGGGTGTTCTAGTTTCCTGCCACAGTTCAAAGTTGTGCAGGTTAGTTGAACTGGCCATGTTGAATTGCCGAAGTTGATGTTAGGTGCAATAGTCAAGGGTCTATGTATAGTATTATGGTAGAGAATGGGATAGGTTCGCATACTCTTTGGAGGGTCAGTATAAACCTGTTGGGCTAAAGGACCTGTTTTCACACTGTAGGGATTCTAAGAAAATGCAGGTTGCTGCAATGTTCCAATGAAGCACAACTAAGCTCAAGTAACACCTCACTTTACACATTGGTTCGTTACAGTCTGTAGGAGTCAATACTCAATTCCATAAATTCACAGCCTGAACCCATTGTGGTTGTTCTCCACTTTCCGTACACTCTCCCTCCTGGGCTCCCTAAGTTCGTGTCTTGTTTATGTTGCATTCAACAGAGAAAATCGATTTCTAATATTTGCACATTAATTTACACCCATTATATATCTGTGCCTCTTTCACCACAATTTCAAGCCCATTTGTCTTTCACACTCGGCCTCCAAACACTCTTTCCAACCTCTGCAAAGATACTAAAGCGCTCACTTTCCCATCCTTTACACTTCTGAAGAAGATTTACACTGGACTTGAAACATTAAATATGTTTCTCTTTCTCTGCAGATGTTGCCAGACCCCTGAGTTCCTTTAAAAATGAAAAGTTACAGAATATATTTTCAATACAGCAAAGATCATTGGATACAGGAAATCTGAAACAAAAACAAAAATTGTTGGACTGACTGGGTGCTTTGAGGAACAGTCACAGGACCCGAAATATTAACGCTGCTTTCACTCCACAGATGCTGTCCAGATTTGTCAGTGTCTTCAGCACTTTCTGTTTTTGAACAAGTTTCAAACGTGTGTCAAATCTGCTCACACGTCCTGCCCAACATGGAGCGCCATACACCAGGAAGTGAATGATAATGCAAGGTAGACAAATTCATTTGTTCTGAAACTACATACAGCTGTCATCACCGACACAACAGAGCTCTTAATCATGGTCATGGAGAGAAACAGAAGGAAACACATTCACTTTAAACAGAAGATGGCATTACCAGTGGGGAAGAGATTCAGGTGAAAATGTTAAATGCTTTTGAGGAATGCGACAAATTGGAGGCATGGCATCATGAAGATGCCCCAAAAGGATGATAATTTTTAAAAATGGAAGCGTTCCCACATCAGAAACCGGGATAGGGTACTGTGTACAGGGGAGAAGGGTGACTGGGTCCCCGTGCGAATGAGGACAGGCAGCAGAATTGTATTGCAGATATTGCAGCTCAAACTGGGCATTCATGTGATGCTGCAAATCATAGCAGCTGAAGTAGCATCAGCAGCAGTAGAATTGTATTCAACCACAATATAATCACTCAGTCTACCATTACCATAAAGCTGATCTCCGGTTCAGTGATGAGTGTGGGTGAACATGCCAGGGTCAGAACCATGTGTATCCAAACCTGATGACAACCCATTCAAGCTACCGCACTTACTGCTTACATTAACAAACAGCAGAACTAACATCTGTTAGAGAGGACACCATGATCCCAAGACTGTGACCATTTCTTTTAAAACCAGCTATGAATTACTGCTAACCTGCCTACTCTTAGTCTTATCTGTTAGAAAAATACTTGTTCCTTTTGTTCGAGACGTTTCAAGAACTTCCCTCCTATTATCATTAGGTTTATATCATTGAAATACTTACTGTGCCTTTCCCTGTGAGGAAAGATGTAAAACATGGGTGTAAATTATCTGTCTGTTCCATGTAGCTAATTCTTCAGTCACACCCTCCAATTATCCTCAGTATACTTTCCTACTTAGTTTCACCTAAGGTCATACACTCATCTTAGACTTTTTTTATATGCTCGGAAAAGCTCATGCTGCTTGTTTTTGTATTTCTTGCCAATTTGTTGCATCATGTCTTTTCTCCCCTTTTCCTCGCTTTCTAGATTCATACAGTCATATCGCGCACAAACAGACCCTTTGGACCAACTTGTCCATGCTGACCAGGTTTTCCAAACTAAACTAGTCCCATCTGATTGCATTTTGTCCATATGCCTCTAAGCTTTTCCCATTCATATGTTTGTCCTAATGAGTTTCAAATGTTGTAGCTGTACCTGCACCTCCCACTCTTCCTCTAACAGCTCATTCCATATACACACATCAGCCTCTGTGTGAAAATATTGAGCCTTCGTCCATTTCAAATTTTCCCTCTTTCACCTTAAACCAATGCCTTCTATGGTTGAACTCCCCCAATCCGTGGAAAAGACCTTGGCGATTCACTCTATTCAAACCTCTAATGATTGAATAAACTTCTGCAATGTTATCCCTCAAAATCCTACACGCTGTCTGACACTAACTTCACGAACAAGCATTTAAAGATAAGTACTGCAAATTTGATACAGTATTCAAATGACAGGTAAATAACATTCAGCCCAAGCTTCCTACTGTGATTTGTTTTTCTCCATTTTACAGTAACTAAGGCAGCAGGAAACTCTTACGAGTACCAATAAGAGGTCAAACACCTGAATTGCTTTGTCCAAATCGTGTGATGATCTCTACAGAAAAAGCGCATCTCTGGCCTGAACCATATAAGAAGGAGAATTCTTGTACCACACGGTCAGCGTCGACCTTTATCAGAGTGAGATGAAGGCTGAGTATACGTTTTCAAATTTGGATCACAGTGTGAATTCAGTGCAAAGGGGGAGAGGTGTTTTCATTAAGGTTCACTCCAAGATGGAAACTTTCCAGAGTGAGATGTGAGTGGGAGGGTGTAAAACAGCATGAATGGAGAGGCCGAGCCACATTGAGACCAGAGGCAAAGTGTCAGCACAAAACGCATTTTGATGCTACAACAGATTAGGTAGACTTGATTAAAGAGTTTCAGGTGAAGTGGTTAGGGACCATAATGTGAGAGAATGTATTCTGTAATTTGAGAGAAAGAACCTGGAATCAGGAAGGGGAGAGGAACAGGGAAGAGGATGGTACAGCAATGGCAGTGTTTTCTGCCAGGTAAATCAGGAAGCACAGCTGAAATTCATGCCTAACATCAGCTTATGGTCCCTGAAATAAACATTATAAATCTGGCCCTCCACTAATGCTCATCAATAGTATCCTTGAGATCTTTTGTCAACCATGGGTGGTTCATCTGCTTCCCGAGTTCTTCGTTTTGAACAGAAACAATAATTACTGAGCGGTTTGGGATATCTGCTTGAATGTCTACTCACGTATAGTCACTGACCTTCCTCTGGGTCTACTTTCACATTCCGCTTCAGACGAGATCTGAGGCAGAAATGCTCAATTTAGATGCCTGGTTCTTTTCAATCATTCAGGAGGAACTTCTGCATGTGGCTGAACACATGATCAGTGGAGGCTGACTCCATCCTCCAAGTTTCTTCATTTCTGTTTGATGATGCCACATTCCTGTGAGCTGCATCTAACGTGACCTCATATTCCTTCAAACCAGAAATCCCCTAAATCTGGTGGACAGGGCCTTCATCTGTCACTGTCCCATTCCCCCACGGTGTTGCCCTCAATCCGTCCCCTCTATCCCAGAACAATGATAGATTCCTCCTTGTCCACACTTCCTCCTGCATTAGAATCCACATTCACATAATCATCTTACGCCATTTATACTATCTCCAACAGGACAGTACCATCAAATACATCTTCCCCTCCCGTCCACTGTCAGTATTTCGCAGGAACCGTTCTCTCTCAGTCCCCTCCATTACACCGAACACTTCCAAACTCCCAGATGGCACCTTCCATGCAATTGCAGAAGCTGCAACACTTGCTTATTCACCTCTTCCTTCCTCACTGTCCAAGGAACCAAACGTACCTTCCAGGTGAAGCAGCATTTCATTTGTAACCTTTCAATCTGGTCTCCTATCATTGCTGCTCACAATGCAGTCACTCTATATCGGCGAGACCAAACAGAAATTGCTTTGAGGAACACTCCCACTCTGTCTATGGAAATAACATTCACCATCTCATTGCTTCCCATTTCAATAACCTCATGCTAATATTTCGGCCCTGGGCTGCTGCAATGTTCCAAGGAAGCACAGCCCAAGCTCGAGTAACAACTCCCTTTACACTTTCGTACGTTACATCCTGTAGGAGTTAATGTACAATTTCACAACTTTACAGTCTGACCCCATTATAACTGTTCTGCAGTTTCCGTACATTCTCCCTCCTGGCCTCCCTATGACCTTGTGTGGTTGTAACTTCTTTATCGTTCACTCAATAGAGAGAACCCCTTTTCCCCATTCACATTTTAATTATTAGGCTATTTCACATGATCTTCTCGTTCTTCACTACTAAAAGCATGTTTGACTTTTGCCACACCCTGTTTTACCCGTCAACCCACTCCCCACATCTGTCAATGGATTATAAAGCTCATATTCCAATCCTTCTCAGTTCTGAAGAAGTGTCATACTGGACTTGAAACGCTAACTCTGTTTCTCTGTCTCTGCAGCTGATACGAGACCTGTTGAGCATCTCTAGAAATGAATAGGCTCAGAACAAATTTTCAGTTAAACAATAACTATGTATACTGGAAATGAAAATGCAAAAATTGCTGGAGAAAATGGGAGCTTTGTAGAAGGTTCACTGGCACTGAAAGATTAACTCTGCTTTCACTGCGCGAGATGCTGCCAGACCTGCTGAGTTTCGTCAGCAATTTCTGTTTTTGAACAAGTTCCACAGACATGTGTTAAAGCTGCTCAAACGTCTTGCCTAACACGGAACACCGTGTACTGGGAAGTGACCAATAATGCAAGGTGCACAAATTTCTTGATCTGAAACTACATAAGGCTGGCATCGCTGACCCTGCAGAGCACTTCATCATGCTCAGGGTGAGAAACAGAGGGGAACACATTCTCATAAAACACAGGAGATGGCATTGGGGGTAATGGAAGAGATTCAGATGAGTATGTGAAGGGGTTTGAGTAAAATAACAAATTGGAGGCGTGACACCAGGGAGAGCAGAATGAGAATAGGAAAATGGAAGTGTTACCACATCAGAAACTAGTTTAAGTCACTGAGTACATGGCTGATGGATGAAGTGGTTTTGGTGTGAACTGGGGGACAGTCAGTAGAATTGAATTGAACATCTTGGAGCTCAAAGTGGGCATTAATGTGGTGCGGTAGAATCACAGCAGCAGCAGAATTGTATTCAACTGCAATCTGTAACATTTTCCCCAGGTTAATCCCTTAGCCTACCATTACCATCAAGCTGATCTATGGTTCAGTGACGAGTGTGGGTGAACATGATATGGTCGGAACCATGTGTACCTAACCCTGATGACAATCCATTAAAGCTACCGCACTTGACTGTTTATATTCGCAACAGCAGGACTAACATCTGATACAGAGGGCGAAATGATCCCAACACTAACAGATCAGATTGAAGTTCTGCAGTGCTGCCACATCCAGACATAAATGTTGATGGACTATTAAACAACTCACTGGAGGAGAGGACTCCATAAATATCGCCAACTTAAATAACGGGACAGCCCTGTACATCAGTGTAAAAGGCATGGTTGTATTATCTGCATAGTCCTCAGCCAGAAGTGCTGAGTATATAATCCACCTCACCCTCACCATGCTGCCCGCAGAATAGCAGATTCCAGTCTTTAATCGATCTGATTTGCTGTATGTGACATGAAAAAACACCTGAACACAGTAAATACGACAAAGGCAATGGGCCCTGATCCCATTCCTGCAATGGGACTGAATACTTGTGCTGCACAACAAGCTGTCTCCCTGGGGAAGCTGTTTCATTCCAGCTCCAAATCTGACATCACTCTTGCAATGTCGAAATTTGCTCAGCTATGTCCAATCCCATAACAAGGGAATAACTACAGTCTAACTATTTACGATGCCCTGAGTCCCATCGCGATAGTCACATTTGTGGGAGTTCTTTATGACAGAACTGTCAAGCAGCACAGAAATAACCAGCTCAGTGTGGTTTCAGATAGGTCCCCATGTGGAGATGGTGCTGTTGTGGAAAAGTCACTGGATTACTAATCCAGACCACGCTAATGCTGTGGCAGCTTGTGGACGTTATAATTAGTAAAATATCGAGATGTAAAACCTGGACTCATTAACAACCAATGTCGATTGTAAACACCAATTTCGTTCCTCAATGTACTTTCATGAAGTGAATCTCCCGTGCTTTCCTGGTCTGGCCTAAACGTGACTCCATAGAACATAGAACATAGAACAATACAGCACAGAACAGGCTCTTCGGCATGGTGAAAATCTCCTCAATTCAGTTTCCCCCAAACAGTGTTCATATCCTTTAGTATGTTTAAACATCGGAACATATAAAATAGGAACTGCTGTATTCACTTTGCTCCATCAATTTTGATCCTCTATTTAATATACCGGCAGTTATCGAATAAAGGTGTGTTTATTAAACACAATTTCCCTGCAACACAATTAGTGAATTGGGCCCCTTTCTGTTTAAAGCGAGCTCCCGTTCACTGTTATGGGTGTTCCGTCTCTGGCTCCAGCTGAACTGTAAATCCCAGCCTCAGGATCCCTCTGTCTGCCAAATGCACCCTCAGTGTACTCAGCTAAAGCAGGAATGTAATCCGTTCTGCAAACCTTGAAACTGAGCCTGGATATGGGATTTGTAGTCTACATTTAGAAGGAAATTAATTTCAAACCGGGAGGGGATATCTTGGAGAGAGCTTGAATTCCGCATCGGCATCACGTGGTCAGTCAGTCGCCCACTTTCTGAAGAAGATCTTGGTGAAAGGTGCAGGGCTGTCGTCAATGACTGTAGTGTTAAAGTGTGACATTTACTGCACTAATTCATTACAATATACGGTTTAAAGATTTATGCAGCCTCGGTTTGGATGGAATGGATGAGGGTTACTGAGGGAGAGACTATAAATCTTTTAATCTTTTTAATCTGTCTTCCCTCTATATGTGAGTATTGTCGGAACACTGCACTGTTGCATATGTTTCACCCTCATTACAAAAAGGAGGCAGGAATAAAATAACAGACGGGATGCATAAAATGTTTGGTGGAGAAGTTTCTAGATACCTTTGTCTAATGCTGCTCCAAGTTTGAAATTCCCTGTTATCAAGTCCTTTCTTAAGCTAGTGACATCATTCAGAGCATTCAAACTGCTGCTCAGGAACAGGGAGAAACAGGAGGTAACACTCAACTGCTCGATTCTGGGACATAGGGACAGGAGACAGTCTTTCAACTGTTCGAGATTGGGACACAGGAAAACAGGAGTTAGTCACTCAACTGCTCAATACTGGGACACAGGAACAGGAGGCAGTCACTCAACTGCTCGCGACTGGGATACAGCGAAACATGGAGGCTAGTGAGGCCCCAGATTTCTGTTCGCCAGGAACAGGAGGCGGTGACTCACTACCCACCAGTCTGGGACACTGGGAGAAAAGGGAAATCGGCTTGTTACTAACAGAAAAATCTGAAAAAGTTGCATGAGCGACCCAGTCAATCCTGCTCCAACATTCTTCAAAACCATGACTGATCTGATTGCAATTCCCTCATTCCACTTTACAGAGATTCCCCTCTCTGCAGTCTCTGCTCCATTTGTTGGTCATGTTGCAGATCCAGATACCATAACTACAGTCACCATGTTTCATCCAGAGTTGGGTCACCAAAGCCTCTGGTCTTCCTGAATTTCCACAGCAGTTTAAAACATAGCGTCCCGGAAACCATCCCCAGCACTTCCACGAATATACAAAAATTAGAGTTAAGTCAAATGTCAGTGAAATGCAAGTGAGAAGCCAGGTCTGAATCATTAACAGTTGTGAGGATTCCTCATGTTACTGAGCACATGAGCAGCAGAGAATGATTAACACAGGCGTTCAATGATAGGCACAGAGCAAGTTACAAAGATGTGCCTTAAAACTGCTAAAACCCCACTCTCCAACATGGAGCACAGTGCAGGACACTGGGACACACACAGAGACAACACATGCACACAGACCCACACGGACACACAGACACATTAGCGTCTTTAAGATATAACTAGATAAGTTATGCTTAATGATGGGATCAAGGCTTTTTGTGAGAAGGCAGGAGAATTGGCTTGAAATGCATGTCAGCCATGATCAATAGCTCAGTAGACTATATGGGCCAATGGGCTTTTATTCTGCTCTAATTATTTATGGTCTACGGTACATGCATTTGTCTGTGTTTGTGCGCATACTTGTATGTGCGTGTGTCTGAGTGAGTGACTGTGTTTTTGTGTGTTTGAGTGTGGCTGTGTATGCATATCTGTATGTGTGTCTGAGTGTGCTTCTCTGTGTATGTATCTGTGTGTGTGTCTGTGTATATTTGTGCTCCTCTATTTTCAGAAATGGAAATGTAAATGTACATTTTAAAAATTTTCTATTCTGTTTGACATTCACCTTGCCATCATAGTTTGAGGAACTTTGTTTTCGTCATGAATTTGTTGTTTTAACAAATGAAGAAATTCAACCTGACCTCTTCTGAGGATGACCCTGATCCAACGTGAGACCTATAACATTGGCCATATCATTAAAATGGTTGCACTGATAATTTGCTGTGACCAATGGAGCAGTGGCAGTAGAAAATAAAACAGTTACCCAACAACCCAAGGAACCCTGGACCAGTGAGCCCGACATCAGTGGTGGGTGAGTTGTTGGAGGGGATTCTGAGGGATAGCCAATTGCATGCATTTTCAAAGGCAAGGATTGATTGGGGATAGTCACCATGGCTTTTTGCATGAGAAATCGCGTTGTACGAATTTGACTGAGTTTGTTAAAGAGCTGACAAAGCAGATTGATAAAGGCAGTGTTGAAGATGTTTTCCATACAGATTGGAACAAATTTTTTAAAAAGATTCTGCATATTACGTAAGTTAGTAAGATTAGGTCACATGGGAACCAGCGCAACAAAGCCAATTGAATACAAAATTAGATTGAAGGGAGGAGACAGAGGTTGGTAGAGGATTGCGTTTCAGACTGGAGGCCTGTTTTAAGGTCCGAGCGGAAATAATTTAGAGTGAACTTAGATACAATGTTTTCATACAGAGGGAGGTGTCAATATGGAATTATCTCCCAGAGGAAGTGTTGGAGTCTGGCATCTTGATGCATATCTGTACAAGGAGGTTTACATGAATATGAGCAAAATACTCTCAAATCAGACTCGATCATAATGGGATATCTGGTCAGCACTTATATATTTACATGCTTTATGACTGTATCAGAGGAATGAGCAGAAATTCTTATCAGGCATTTCAAGTGGGAATTCTCTTCCCCACAAGTTTGAGATGCCTCTTTGTTTATATTTATTCAATGCTGAGTTAGTTAAATATTGGACAGAGAAGTGATTCTTGGACAATAGCACACAGACAGGAAAGTGGAGCTGAGACCACAACTTGATCAGCCACAATCTTAGTCCCTGATAGAGAAGGCTCGAAGTGTCCAATGACCCACTCCTGCTCCTCAGTGCCATGTTTCCGTGTTCCATTCAGCCCATCAAACCTGCTAGACAGGAGCAATTAGAGGCTATTTACTCCTTTCACAGAAACAGAGGAGTCCACTCAGCCCCTCAAAACTGTCAAACCCAGTTTGGTCTGGTTTTAAAATGTAGTAGGAAAACGCAGGCAGGGCTATGAAAGAGGGTCCTCATCACTCCTAACTGAGCTTCCCCTTTCTGCAACCTGTGTTTCGTTTGTTGGTCAAGTTGTAGATCCAGTTTCACTGTGAATACAGCCCCCATTCCTCACCCAGAGATGGCCCAGACAGTCTGACAGCATTCAATAACAGAACTTCCAGGAAAATAACAGCCTCTACTTTCCAATAATAGAAAGTGAGAAGGCCACAAACAGGGATATGTCATTCATCCACGGGCCACCCACCCCCCTCGCCCCCCCCCCAACCCACAAGCAGATCTTCTCCCACAATAAGATCATAAGGTCTAATATCCTCTTTCGTGTCCAATTCGTGTCTGAGCCCTCAACTCTGATTGGTGAAAAAGCATTCCCTGCCCTCACACTGTGACCTGTTGATATGAGCAAAAGACGTGAACACAAGGGCTCAGGGAAGAGTGACCAGCCCTGACATCAAGGCATCATTTAACTAAGGACGGTCTCAAAGAGCCTGACCAGGATCGGACTTAATGGGAATGAGTTGCAAAATTCCCTGGTTAGATTGATTTTAAGCATAACGCACAACGATTGTGGTTTGGGTACAAAAATCCATACAGTCCTGGACAAATCTGCAAACGTTCCTCAAGGTAGCTTCCTCAGCACAAACATCTTCAGCTGCTTTATAACTGTCTTGCCCCCACCATAAGATTAGAAGTGGGGGTGTTCACAGAAGATCACACAATATTCGGGAAAAAAATGTCCCTCTTCAGCTCCTGAACTAGGCTGTGTCCATATGCAGCAAGACCTGGACAACATTCAGGCGTGTGCTGTTGGAAGTATCGGTAACATTCATGCATCAGTTCTGTTGGACACTGCACATTTCCACAGATAAAATGAGGAGATTATACAGCTCCTTACGCTAGCTTCACAGGAATATGAGGAAGTCTTTCAGCTCAATGAAATTATTGGAGAAGTGTAGAGATAGCCTACTTAGTGCTTCCAACCAATTCGACAGGAAGTGAAGGAGTCACGTGTTATGGACGACAGCAGAGCTCCTCAAAAATATTTGAAGGCGTTGGCCTCGTCTCTATTAATAATTAAGTGTTCTGATACATGTACTTGACAAAAAGGAAAGATCAGACACAGGTTCTCAGATGCAGTTCTCCAATCGAGGAGGGAAAACAAATGAAGTGAAAATTTAGAGAATGTTGCAGCCAGGAGACTTCCACTGAAGCTTCCAACTCTGTGGAGACCTCAATAGTTTCTGGTGTTACTGAGAAACCAAAACACTTCCTGTAATGTGGCTGCCAGAGCTGCACACAGTATTCTGTCTATGGCCTAACCAATGGCATGTTTAACTCATATTTTGTCGCCTCGATGAATAAACACTATGCCTATAGTCCCGTGTGATTTCTTAACTGGCTATTATACTGTCCAGTCACGTTCAAGGATGTGTGGAGAAACACCCTCTTACGTCCCTAGTGTTCTGCTATTCATTGAATTCTTCCCTGTCTGGTTACTTCTTACAAAGTGCATCACCTCATATTTATCAGAGTTCCATTCCATCTGTCATTGATCTGACCATCTGACCATTCCACCTGTATTTTCCTTTAACATAAGGCCTTCCTCCTCACTGCCAACCACCCGGCCAATCTTTGTGTCAAACACAAAATTACTTATTATGCTTAGCCCCCACCCCCCACCACCCCCTCCAAATTCACATTTATATCATTTATGAATACCACAAATAATTTGATACACTGCACTGCTCGCTGTGGTACACAACCAGACACTGGTCTATCTCTACCACCTTTCCAGCAACTTGGGACCACATAGCTGTTCTCTAGTCCTCTAGCATCTCCCTTGTGTGGTCAGATTCGACTAAAACATTTAGGTCAGGGCATTTCCTCTCCTGTCTCCAACAGCATCCTGCGATACAACTCATCTGGGCTTTATATTATCCAAAACCATCAATCCCAACTTGCATCTTATATCAAACTGTTCGAGAGTTTCCCAGTCCATCTTCTTGAATTCTGTACTTGCATCTTCCTTATCCCAACTAAAACAGATGTGAAGCTCTCGTGTTACAGTCTATCAATGATCCCCAGTTTCACATACTGATTATCCCCTTGGTTTCGAAATGGATCCGAATTTTACCCTGGTTATGGAGGAGACCTGAAACATGCTGGAATTGATCTCAGCCAAGCTGGAGAAGCATGACCAGGAGATCCAGCATCTCGGGCCACATGTCGTGGAGGTGTAAGAGTGGAATGCGGCTTAGAAAACCATGGCGGAATCCACAGTTGTTCGGGTCCAAGCCCTAGAATGGTAGGTGCAGGCCTTAGTAGAGAAGGTCGAGGACCTCGAAAATTGGAGCTGTCAGAAGAACATCAGCTTGGTCAGGCTGCTGGAACGGGAACAAGGAAGCCAGCTCGTCAGCTTCTTGGAACAATGGCTCACACAATTTTTGAAACTAGAAGTCAGGGCAGACTGGGTGAGCGTTGAGCAGGCCCACCTGGTCGCAGTGTGCAGGCCCGGATCGGACCAGTATCCCTGTCCGGTCTTTGTGCAACTCCAGCACGATAGAGAACAACAGGTGCTGGAAACTCCTTGAGCCGTGGGGCACGTCGTATAATTAAGGGGAGAATTTAACTGACGTATGGACCCCGAGGTGGATAGGATGTCGAGGGGTATCGGAGGTTTGTCCCCGCCACCCAGGCAGCTGGTGGACCTGAACAGGTAGCTGGGTTGGTGGATGTGTGAGATGTCTTCACCCTGACGATAGGAACTTCACCTTTTTTTCTAACCCACATAAATGCTATACTAGGATTGGCATGTTTTTTTGCCCATTGGTCTTTAGAAATTCGATGTTGTCCTTTAGAATTGGGAACGATTTCTGATCATGTGGCAGTGTACATGGAGGTCAAGGATGGTGGCGATGGGACAGGCTCACGACACTGGCACGGGGATCCTTTCCTCCTGAAGGATAGCAAATTCATTGAGTATTTTTTGGGGAAATTTAATTTGTTTTGTTACATGAACTTGTGCACGACCAGTAATCCGACTGTGCTCTGGGAGACTGCCAAAGCCTATACAAGGGATTTGATTATTTGTTACTTGCTGACTCAGAAGCGGCAGGAGGGAGAACAGTAGCGTATGTTTGAGGCTCGGCTGAAGAGAGCTGACACACCATATTTTGTCAGACCGTCTATAACTGAATTGCAGCAGGTTACAGCCGTCCGGACTGCTCTGAATGCTGCATTCGCCCAGAGAGCAAAGAGAGAGATTTCCTTTGCGAAACAGAAGTTATTTGAGCATGGTGATAACCAGGTAGATATGAGGCGTACTTGGCCAGAAAGAAGATTGCTGCTATTATCACCCGCGATCCCAAAACGATTAATGCAGCATTCAGGAAGCTCTACTCTGGGTTGTTCCATTCAGCGGGCTGGGAGGACAGATTGGCGACGATGGAGTCCTTTATTAAGACCTTGGACCTCCCAGGTGTAAGTTCAAAGCAGGCATCTCTTTAGAATGCCCCTCTCATAATCAGAGAGATACAGGAGACAATGAGGCAGCTCCAGAGTGGTAAAGCCCCCGGCCCAGATGGACTTTCAGAGTGAGATTTAGAAGGAGTTCATTGACATGCTGGCTGGGCCAGTGTTGGATATGTACAATTATTCATACAGTCAGGACTGCCTCCCATCCTCTTTTCGAGAAGGAAATATTCATCTTCTTCTCAAGAGAGGGAAAGTCACAGAGGATTGCACTTTGTATGTGGCTAATCATTAGTAAACGTGTACTTCAAAACTTTGTTGAAAATGCTGGCTTTGAAGGTCCATTGTGAAAGAGGACCATTTTTATTAGGAGTCATAGGTCCTCTGATAATATTAGAAGAGTGCTAAATATGGTTCCAGTCTGCCAGCAAGATTTGATTCCAGGTTCAGTAATCTCCCTGGATGCAGAGAAAGCATTTGACCGGATGGAGTAGATGTGCATCTTTTATGTCCTTGAATGGTTTGGTCTTGGAGGGGTCTTCGCCAGGTGGGTGGCAGTGTTATATCCGCTGAAAGCAGCGGATTTCACTAATGGTATAAGATCTGACAATTTTAGTATTGACAGTGGCAGCCAGCAAAGTTGCCCCCTTTCACTGTTATCAATTACATTAATGATTGAGCCGTTGGCATCCCGGGGGACGCCAATACCGCTCGCAAGGAGGGAGGACCAGGAAGGAATAAGAGCAGATGGCGTTCCTCTCTTTATAACTAACCCAATGATATCTGTGTTCTGTTTAATACGAATGATTAATTTATTTGGATCTTTCTCAGGGTACAACATCAATTTTATGAAATCGGAGGCCATCCCTGTTGGGGGTCTTATTGGAGTACCCAACCTTGTGGTGGAATCTGATTCCCGTTCAGATGGTCACAAGGAGGTTTAGGTATTTTTATCATCCAAGCCTTCGATTAATTATATAAAGCTAACTTCGTGCAGTTGCTAGAGAATATAAGACAGAATCATCCAATATTCTGTTTGGGTTAGCTCTGGTTAAAATGAATGTCCTTCCTTGTTTATGATACCCCATGCCAATTCTCCCTTTGACGCTGCCTAGGCAGGCGCGACGGATGATTAACAGTTGGCTTTGATCTGTCATCTGGCGTCACAGATGGCCTCCTATTAACCTGGACAAATTGCAGCTTCCGCAGTGAATGGGGGCGGGTCGATTTTCCATAGTTAAAGAAATACCAACCAAGTTCCTTGCTTTCCGATGTGGCTGATTGTACTTGTCAGGACCCATGGTCACTTTAGCTGGACATCGAGGCCTTCTAGGCAAATTGTCCCCTCATTAATCTGTTGTTCATGGACAAGATGAGGACTGTTGTGGAGAATTGCAGAAACCGATTGTCCCTAACACAGTGAAAGCATGGAGGATGGTGGGACAAGTTGAAGGCACTTTACAAAACAAAAACTTCGGCTTTCACTCCCATTGTAGGATTGGTAGGATTCCAGCGAGATTTATGGATTTTGGCTTTAGGCTCTGGGAGTCCAGATGAGTTTCCTGTTTGGGAACATTTTTTGACAGGGAGGTCATGATGAATTTTGAGCAGCTGAGCCAGGAATATGAGATATCTGGGAGGGACCTCTTTTGCTACTTTCAGCTTCAGGATTTGATACAGAAAAAAGTCTATATTAATGGTTTGTCTCTGTAAGTCAGATATGGAGACGAGAGTGCTTCAGAGTACGGGCACTCTCTCGTTCAGCGTCTTCTGCCATTTATTAGGAGGTAGTGTCTCAAAGGACATTGACCCTGTTACAACAGCACAGGAAGAGGCTATTCAGACCCTGGAGCCTGATATACAGTTACGGGAGGAGGCCAGTCAGCTCCTCGAGTCGATAACACTGGGCCCAGAGTCGGCCATGCAGCACCAGAACCCTGTTATGCAGCAATAGGATCAGTCTATTCAGCCTCCTCAAGTATGTAACATAGGAACTGGAAGAGGGACTGGTGATTGGTGCACTGGGATACCAGGAGGATATTCAGTCCCATCGAGCCTGTTGCACGGGAATTGGAGAAGGATGCAATCTATAAGATTTCTTATGGGAAAGGAGAAAGAAGCTTACCTCACATGTCTCGTGTATGGGAACAGAAGAAGGCCAATAATTCCCTCAGTCCTATATCAGGGATGCAGGAGAGACCATTCAGTCTCTCCAGCCTGTGATGGAGGAATATGATAAGGTGTTTTCAGCCCCTCAAACTGTGACACAGCAACAAGAAGGTTGCATAGGCCCTCACGGCTCTTACGCATCAACAGGAGGAGGAAAGGCAGACCATCGAGTCTGTGATGTGGAACACCAGAAAGACATCAGCCCACCGGGTTTGTGCACAAGGAAGAGAATGAGTCCATTCAGCGACTCCGACCTCTTACAGAGCAATCAGAGCAGGTCATTTCACGCCATGTGCCAATTATACAGGATTGGAGCGAACAAAGAGATTATAGAGCAGTAAGAATTTAGAATTATCACCTTCACGATGGAATATAGTAGTGAGAAAACTGTTCAAATTTAAGAAATATTGGTAAGGTCCATTATTCAGGAATTAATGGCAAGAAATTTGCAAAGTCCAACCACAATCCATCAGAATCAACATGATTTCGATCATGAGGATCCGAGAGATGAAATACTTGGACTTCCAGAAGGCATTGAATAGCTCTGCACAAATGATTAATCTGCAGAATAAGATCGTTTATGGGTAAAAGTAATTTATCAACTTGGTACAGGCTTAGTGAAGCTACAAAATGCAGTGAGCTGGAAAAAATATGGGTCATTTTGTGTTGGCAAAATTCAACTTTTAGGAAACCATATGTCTTGGTCCCCATGCCCCAACTATTTACAATCTATAGTTTTAAGTAGTTGAGAAGATAGAACATGTTATAACCAATTAACAGATGACACTAACTCAGGTGTGAAATTGCAACGAAGATGTAAGAAGTTAGAAAATGTATATGGATAGGTTGGGGCAACACTTGACAGAAGAAACTGAACAACAAAAAGTGTGAGTGTATTCATTTGGATCAGTGTCGCAGAAAGGCAAATTATTATCCAAATGGAGAGAGACTTCTAAGTGATTAGGTACAGAGGGATCTGGCTGTCCGCGTCCATACTACAGAATACTCCGATGTAGGTACAGCAGATAATGAGAATGGCAAGTGCAACTTTGGCATTTATTTCTAAAAAAGTGGATTATAAAGGGAGGGAGGTGTGAGATCGCAACTGAGTACTGTGTGCAGTCTTGGTGTCCTGACTGTAGGAGGGGTGTATTTGCCATGGAGGCAGTTCAGAAGTAGTTTACTCGATTTACTCCAGAGATGTGGAGTTTGTCCTCTGAAGAAAGACTGAGCAGTTCAGGCCAATACTGCCTGGAGTATAGAAAAATGAGAGGAGATGTCAGAGGTCTGGACGATGTTAAAGGTGATTGACAATGTAGATGTGAAGTGGATATTTCCTCATGTGGGACAATCTCGAACGATCCTAAAACCATAGTTTTAGGATGAGGTGGGGGAGAAGTGAAACAGGGGTGAGGAGAACATACTTCTGTCACAGTTTTGGGAATCAGTGTAATTCACTGCCCCAGAGTGCAGTAGGTGCTGGGATATTGAGTAAGTGAAGGAATATGGAGATCGGACAGGAACGTGGAACTGAAGCCGCAATGACATCAGCAATGATTGTATTCAATGTCGGAAGAGGCCTGAGGGGCTGGATTGCCGAACTGATGCTCCTCGTCCTTATTCAGCGCTTCGAATGTGTTACACATAAATGGGGGAGGACTGGTTATCAGACAGGAAGCAGGCACTCTAGAAAAATCAACCTTAGTCAGTTTGACAGAACGTCACGAGTGGAGTCACACAGTGACCAGTGCAGGGTCCACAGCTCTTGACAATCTGTATGAATGATCAAGAGGAGTGCAACAAATGTACTGTAACTATGTATGCCGATTAAACTAAAATAAACAGGAAACTAAATTATCAAGGGAAGGTGGAGAGTCTGCAATTGGATATGGACTGGTAAAGTCAATGGATAAAAGTTTAGCAAAGGGGATTAAAGATAATATATAATCTGTCATTTTCTTTCGGAAGAATGGTAGGTGGTATGTTACTGAAACGGAAAAATACTACAGGACTTAGTGATGCATGGAGGGTTCATCTGGCCCGATCAGACACGGGAAGTGTTTCTCCATCTTCCTGATGTTCCCAGGGACCCCATTGCTCTCAACCACCATATATATACTCCATCTCCAAATGGTGATGTTGACGTCGGCATACTGGATCACTACATGGGGCACACCGGGAAGTGAACAATAGCCCCGCACACACACATCTCCCTGTCCATGGATCACCACATGGGGCAAACCAGAAAGTAAACAATAACACAGGATACACACGCCCCTGTCCATGGATCACCACATGGGGCAAACCGGGAAGTGAAAAATAACACAGCTCAGACACCCCTGTCCGTGGATCACCACATGGGGAACACCGGGAAGTGAAAACTAGCCCAGCATACAAAACTCCCTGTCCATGGATCACCACATGGGGCACACCGGGAAGTTAACAATAAAACAGCACAGACACTCCTGTCCATGGATCACCACATGGGACACACCGAGAAGTGAACAATAGCCCATAACACACATACCTCCCTGTCCATGGATCACTGGGAAGTGAACAATAACACAGGACACTCACACGCCTCTCCATGGATCATCACATGGGGCACACCGGGAAATGAACAGCAGCCCAGCACACACACAGCCCTGTCCATGGATCACCACATGGGGCACACCGGGAAGTGAACAATAGCCCTGCACACACACAGCCGTGTCCATGGATCTCCTAATGGGACACACCGGGAAGTGAACAATAGCCCAGCACACACACACCTCCCTGTCCATGGATCACCACATGGGGCACACTGGGAAGTGAACAATAACACAGGACAGACACATGCCTCTCCATGGATCATCACATGGGGCACACCGGGAAGTGAACAATAAACCAGCACACACACACACCTGTCCATGGATCACCACATAGGGCTCACCGGGAAGTGAACAATAGATCAGCACACACACATCCCTGTCCATGGATCACCACATGGGGCACACTGGGAAGTGAACAATAGCCCAGCACACACACACCTCCCTGTCCATGGTTCACCAAATGGGGCACACCGGGAAGTGAACAATAATCCAGCACACCCCTCCCTGTCCATGGATCACCACATGGGGCACACTGGGAAGTGAGCAATAACCCAGCACAGACACCCCTGTCCATGGATCACCACATGGGGCACACTGGGAAGAGTACAACAGCCCAGCACACACACACCTCTGTCCATGGATCACCACATGGGGCACACCGGGAAACTGGAGCACCCGGAGGAAACCCACGCCGACACGGGGAGAATGTGCAAACTCCACACAGAGAGTCGCCTGAGGCGGGAATTGAACCCGGGCCTCTGGCGCTGTGAGGCAGCAGTGCTGACCACTGTGCCACCGTGCCGCCGTGGGGCAAACTGGGAAGTGAACAATAACACAGGACACACATCCCCTCTCCATGGGTCATCACATGGGGCAGTCCGGGAAGTGAACAATAGCCCAGCACACACATATCCCAATCCAAGGATATCCACATGGGGCACACCAGGAAGTTAACAATACCCCAGCACACAACTCCCTGTCAATGGATCACCACATTGGGCACACCGGGAAGTGAACAATAGCCCAGCACACACATATCCCAATTCAAGAATCTCCACATGGGGCACACCAGGAAGTTAACAATACCCCAGCACACAACTCCCTGTCAATATATCACCACATGGGGCACACCGGGAGGTGAACAATAACCCAGCACACAGACACCTCTGTCCATGGATCACCACATGGGGCACACCGGGAAGTGAACAATAATCCAGCACACAGACACCTCTGTCCATGGATCACCACAAGGGACAGACAGGGAAGTGAACAACAGCCCAGCACACACACACCACTGTCCAATGATCACCATATGGGACACAACGGGAAGTGAACAATAGCCCAGCACACACACACCCGTGTCCATGGATCACCACATGGGGCACACCGGGAAGTGAACAATAGCCCAGCACACACACCTCCCTGTCCATGGATCACCACATGGGGCACACCGGGAAGTGAACAATAGCCCAGTACACACACACCCCTGTCCATGTATCAAAACATGGGGCATACCGGGAAGTGAACAGCAGCCCAGCACACACACGCCCCTGTCCATGTATCACAACATGGGACACACCGGGAAGTGAACAACAGCCCAGCACAGACTCACCACTGTCCATGGGTCACCATATGGGGCACACCGGGAAGTGAACAATAGCCCAGCACACAAACACCCCTGTCCATGGAGCACAACATGGGACACACCACGAAGTGAACAATAACACAGCACACACACACCACTGTCCATGGATCACAACATGGGACACACCGGGAAGTGAACAATAGCTCAGCACGGATACCTCCCTGTCCATGGATCACCACATGGGGCACACCAGGAAGTGAACAACAGCCCAGCACACACACGCCTCCCTGTCCATGGATCACCACATGGGGCACACCAGGTAGTGAACAATAACACAGCACAAACAACCCTGCCCATGGATCACCACATGGGGCACACCGGGAAGTGAACAATAGACCAGCACACACACATATCCCTGTCCATGGATCACCACATGGGGCACACTGGGAAGTGAACAATAGACCAGCACACACACAACACTGTCCATGTATCATCACATGGGGCACTTCGGGAAGTGAGCTATAGCTTAGCACACACCTCACTGCCCATGGATCACCACATGGGCCACACCGGGAAGTGAACAATAACACAGCACACACACACCACTCTGTCCATGGATCACCACATGGGGCAATCCGGGAAGTGAACCATAACACAGCACAGTTACCTCTGTCCATGGATCACCACAAGGAGCACACTGGTAAGTGAAAAATAACACAACACAGATACCCCTGTCCATGAATCACCACATGGGCCACACCGGGAAGTGAACAATAGCCCAGCACACACACACCCCTGTCCATGGATCACCATATGGGGCACACCGGGAAGTGAACAATAACACAGCACAGATACCCCTGTCCATGGATCACAACATGGGACACATCGGCGAATGAACAGCAGACCAGCACAGACACACCACTGTCAATGGATCACCATATGGGGCACACCGGGAAGTCAACGACAGCCCAGCACAGACTCACTACTGTCCATGGATGACCATATGGGGCACACCAGGAAGTGAACAATAGCCCAGCACACACACACCTCTGTCCATGGATCACCACATACGGCACACCGGGAAGTGAACAATAGCCCGGCACAAACACCTCCCTGTCCATGGACCACCACATGGGGCACACCGGGAAGTGAACAATAACACAGCACAGATAGCCCTGTCCATGAATCACCACATGGGGCACACCGGGAAGTTAACAATAACACAGCACAGATAGCCCTGTCCATGAATCACCACATGGGGCACACCGGGAAGTTAACAATAGCCCTGCACACATATACCTCCCTGTCCATGGATCACCATATGGGGCACACCGGGAAGTGAACAATAGCCCAGCACACACACACTTCTGTCCATGGATCACCATATGGGGAACACCGGGAAGTGAACAATAGTCCAGCACAATCACCTCCCTGTCCATGGATCACCACATGGGGCACAACGGGAAGTGAACATAACACAGCACAGTTAACCCTGTCCATGAATCACCACATAGGGCACACTGGCAAGTGAACAATAGCCCAGCACACACACACCCCTGTCCATGAATCAAAACATGGGGCATACCAGGAAGTGAACAGCAGCCCAGCACACACACGCCACTGTCCATGGATCACAACATGGGACACACCGGGAAGTGAACAACAGCCCAGCACAGACACACCACTGTCCAAGGATCACCATATGGGACACACCGGGAAGTGAACAATAGCTCAGCACGGACACCTCCCTGTCCATGGATCAGCACATGGGGCACACCAGGAAGTGAACAACAGCCCAGCACACACACAAACTCCCTGTCCATGGATCACAACATGGGACACACCGGGAAGCGAACAACAGCCCAGCACGCACACACCTCCCTGTCCATGGATCACCACATGGGGCACAGGGGGAAGTGAACAATAACACAGCACACACACCACTCTGTCCATGGATCACCACATGGGGCACACCGGGAAGTGAACGATAACACAGCACAGACACCCCTGCCCATGGATTACCACATGGGACACACTGGGAAGTGAACAATAGACCAGCACATACACAACACTGTCCATGGATCATCACAAGGGGCACTTCGGGAAGTGAGCTATAGCTTAGCACACACCTCCCTGTCCATGGATCACCACATGGGGCACATCGGGAAGTGAACAATAGCACAGCAGACACACACCACTCTAACCATGGATCACCACATGGGGCACACCGGGAAGTGAACAATAACACAGCACAGTTACCTCTGTCCATGGATGACCACATGGGGCACACCGGGCAGTGAACAATAACACAGCACAGATACCACTGTCCATGAATCACCAAATGGGGCACACCGGGAAGTGAACAATAACCCAGCACACACACACCCCTGTCCATGGATCACCATGTTGGGCACACCAGGAAGTGAACAACAGCCCAGCACAGACTCACCACTGTCCATGGAAGACCATACGGGGCACACCAGGAAGTGAACAATAGCCCAGCACACACACACTTCTGTCCATGGATCACCACATGGCGCACACTGGGAAGTGAACAATAGCACAGCACAAACACCTCCCTGTCCATGGATCACCACATGGGGCACACCGGGAAGTGAACAATAACACAGCACAGATAACCCTGTCCATGAATCACCAGATAGGGCACAATGGCAAGTGAACAATAGCCCAGCACACACACACCCCTGTCCATGGATCACCACATGGGGCACACTGGGAAGTGAACAATAGCCCAGCACACACCCCTGTTCATGGATCTCCACATGGGGCACACCGGGAAGTGAACAATAATCCAGCACACACGCACCCCTGTCCATGGATCACCACATGGAGCACACCGGGAAGTGAACAATAGCCCAGCACACACCCATGTTCTTGATCACCACATGGGGCACACCAGGAAGTGAACAATAATCCACCACACACTTCACTGTCCATGGATCACCACATGGGGCAAACCGGGAAATGAACAGTAACCCAGCACACACGCACCACTGTCCTTGGATCACCACATGGGACACACTGGGAAGTGAACAATAGCCAAGCACACACACCCCTCCCTGTCCATGGATCACCACATGGGGCACATTGGGAAGTGAGCAATAACACAACACACAGACACCTCCCTGTCCATGGATCACCACATGGGGCACAGCGGGAAGTGAACAATAACACAGCACACACACCACTCTGTCCATGGATCACCACATGGGGCACACCGGGAAGTGAACAATAACACAGCACAGACACGCCTGCCCATGGATTACCACATGGGACACACTGGGAAGTGAACAATAGACCAGCACACACACAACACTGTCCATGGATCATCACATGGGGCACTTCGGGAAGTGAGCTATAGCTTAGCACACACCTCCCTGTCCATGGATCACCACATGGGGCACAACGGGAAGTGAACAATAGCACAGCAGACACACACCACTCTGACCATGGATCACCACATGGGGCACACTGGGAAGTGAACAATAGCCCAGCACAGACTCACCACTGTCCATGGATGACCATATGGGGCACCCCGGGAAGTGAACAATAATCCACCACACACTTCCCTGTCCATGGATCACCACATGGGGCAAACC
Source organism: Chiloscyllium punctatum (assembly GCF_047496795.1). Classification (NCBI taxonomy): domain Eukaryota; kingdom Metazoa; phylum Chordata; class Chondrichthyes; order Orectolobiformes; family Hemiscylliidae; genus Chiloscyllium; species Chiloscyllium punctatum. Next base: position 193,867 of record NW_027309868.1, read on the forward strand.
GGGAAATGAACAGTAACCCAGCACACACGCACCACTGTCCTTGGATCACCACATGGGACACACTGGGAAGTGAACAATAGCCCAGCACACACACCCCTCCCTGTCCATGGATCACCACATGGGGCACACCAGGAAGTGAACAACAGCCCAGCACACACACAACCTCCCTGTCCATGGTTCACCACATGGAGCACACCGGGAAGTGAACAATAGCCCAGCACACACCCCTGTTCTTGATCACCACATGGGGCACACCGGGAAGTGAACAATAATCCACCACACACTTCCCTGTCCATGGATCACCACATGGGGCAAACCGGGAAATGAACAGTAACCCAGCACACACGCACCACTGTCCTTGGATCTCCACATGGGACACACTGGGAAGTGAACAATAGCCCAGCACACACACCCCTCCCTGTCCATGGATCACCACATGGGGCACACCAGGAAGTGAACAACAGCCCAGCACACACACAACCTCCCTGTCCATGGATCACAACATGGGACACACCGGGAAGTGAACAACAGCCTAGCACGCACACACCTCCCTGTCCATGGATCACCACATGGGGCACAGCGGGAAGTGAACAATAACACAGCACAGACACCCCTGCCCATGGATTACCACATGGGACACACTGGGAAGTGAACAATAGACCAGCACACACACAACACTGTCCATGGATCACCACATGGGGCACACCGGGAAGTGAACAATAACACAGCACAGACACCCCTGCCCATGGATTACCACATGGGACACACTGGGAAGTGAACAATAGACCAGCACACACACAACACTGTCCATGGATCATCACATGGGGCACTTCGGGAAGTGAGCTATAGCTTAGCACACACCTCCCTGTCCATGGATCACCACATGGGGCACAACGGGAAGTGAACAATAGCACAGCAGACACACACCACTCTAACCATGGATCACCACATGGGGCACACCGGGAAGTGAACAATAACACAGCACAGTTACCTCTGTCCATGGATGACCACATGGGGCACACCGGGCAGTGAACAATAAAACAGCACAGATACCACTGTCCATGAATCACCAAATGGGGCACACCGGGAAGTGAACAATAACCCAGCACACACACACCCCTGTCCTTGGATCACCATGTTGGGCACACCAGGAAGTGAACAATAGCCCAGCACACGCACACCTCTGTCCATGGATCACCACATGGCGCACACTGGGAAGTGAACAATAGCCCAGCACAAACACCTCCCTGTCCATGGACCACCACATGGGACACACTGGCAAGTGAACAACAGCCCAGAACAGACACACCACTGTCCAAGGATCACCATATGGGGCACACCGGGAAGTGAACATCAGCCTAGCACAGACTCACCGCTGTCCATGGATGACCATATCGGGCAGCCGGGAAGTGAACAATAGTCCAGCACACACACCACTCTGTCCATGGATCACCACATGGGGCACACCGGGAAGTGAACAATAACACAGCACAGACACCCCTGCCCATGGATTACCACATGGGACACACTGGGAAGTGAACAATAGACCAGCACACACACAACACTGTCCATGGATCATCACATGGGGCACTTCGGGAAGTGAGCTATAGCTTAGCACACACCTCCCTGTCCATGGATCACCACATGGGGCACATCGGGAAGTGAACAATAGCACAGCAGACACACACCACTCTGACCATGGATCACCACATGGGGCACACTGGGAAGTGAACAATAGCCCAGCACACACCCCTGTTCATGGATCTCCACATGGGGCACACCGGGAAGTGAACAATAATCCAGCACACACGTACCCCTGTCCATGGATCAACACATGGAGCACACCGGGAAGTGAACAATAGCCCAGCACACACCCCTGTTCTTGATCACCACATGGGGCACACCGGGAAGTGAACAATAATCCACCACACACTTCCCTGTCCATGGATCACCACATGGGGCAAACCGGGAAATTAACAGTAACCCAGCACACACGCACCACTGTCCTTGGATCACCACATGGGACACACTGGGAAGTGAACAATAGCCCAGCACACTCACCCCTCCCTGTCCATGGATCACCACATGGGGCACATTGGGAAGTGAGCAATAACACAACACACAGACACCTCCCTGTCCATGGATCACCACATGGGGCACACCGGGAAGTGAACAACAGCCCAGCACACACACAACCTCCCTGTCCATGGATCACAACATGGGACACACCGGGAAGTGAACAACAGCCCAGCACGCACACACCTCCCTGTCCATGGATCACCACATGGGGCACAGCGGGAAGTGAACAATAACACAGCACACACACCACTCTGTCCATGGATCACCACATGGGGCAAACCAGAAGTGAACAATAACACAGCACAGACACCCCTGCCCATGGATTACCACATGGGACACACTGGGAAGTGAACAATAGACCAGCACACACACAACACTGTCCATGGATCATCACATGGGGCACTTCGGGAAGTGAGCTATAGCTTAGCACACACCTCACTGTCCATGGATCACCACATGGGGCACAACGGGAAGTGAACAATAACACAGCAGACACACACCACTCTAACCATGGATCACCACATGGGGCACACCAGGAAGTGAACAATAACACAGCACAGTTACCTCTGTCCATGGATGACCACATGGGGCACACCGGGCAGTGAACAATAAAACAGCACAGATACCACTGTCCATGAATCACCAAATGGGGCACACCGGGAAGTGAACAATAACCCAGCACACACACACCCCTGTCCTTGGATCACCATGTTGGGCACACCAGGAAGTGAACAATAGCCCAGCACACACACACCTCTGTCCATGGATCACCACATGGCGCACACTGGGAAGTGAACAATAGCCCAGCACAAACACCTCCCTGTCCGTGGATCACCACATGGGGCACACTGGGAAGTGAACAATAACACAGCACAGATACCCCTGTCCATGGACCACAACATGGGACACACTGGCAAGTGAACAACAGCCCAGAACAGACACACGATTGTCCATGGATCACCATATGGGGCACACCGGGAAGTGAACAACAGCCTAGCACAGACTCACCGCTGTACATGGATGACCATATGGGGCAGCCGGGAAGTGAACAATAGCCCAGCACAAACACCTCCCTGTCCATGGATCACCACATGGGGCACACCGGGAAGTGAACAATAACACAGCACAGATAACCCTGTCCATGAATCACCACATGGGGCACACTGGCAAGTGAACAATAGCCCTGCACACACATACCTCCCTGTCAATGGATCACCACATTGGGCACACCGGGAAGTGAACAGCAGCCCAGCACACACACATAACTGCCCATGGATCACCAAATGAGACACACCGGGAATTGAACAATAGCCCAGCACAAACACGCCCCTGTCCATGGATCAAAACATTGGACACACCGGGAAGTGAGCAATAGCCCAGCACACACACACCCCTGTCCATGTATCAAAACATGGGGCATACCGGGAAGTGAACAGCAGCCCAGCACACACACGCCCCTGTCCATGGATCACGACTTGGGACACACCGGGAAGTGAACAACAGCCCAGCACAGACACACCACTGTCCAAGGTTCACCATATGGGACACACCGGGAAGTGAGCAATAACACAGCACACACACACATTCCTGTCCCTAGATCACCACATGGGACACAATGGGAAGTGAACAATAGACCAGCACACACACATATCCCTGTCCATGGATCACCACATGGGGCACACTGGGAAGTGTACAATAGCTCAGCATGGACACCTCCCTGCACATGGATCACCATATGGGGCACACCGGGAAGTGAACAATAGCCCAGCACACAAACACCCCTGTCCACGGATCACAACATGGGACACACCGGGAAGTGAACAACAGCCCAGCACGCACACACCTCCCTGTCCATGGATCACCACTTGAGGCACACCGGGAAGTGAACAATAAAACAGCACACACGCACCACTCTGTCCATGGATCATCACATGGGGCACACCGGGAAGTGAACAATAGCCCAGCACAAACACCTCCCTGTTCATGGATCTCCACATGGGGCACACCGGGAAGTGAACAATAATCCAGCACACACGCACCCCTGTCCATGGATCACCACATGGAGCACACCGGGAAGTGAACAATAGCCCAGCACACACCCATGTTCTTGATCACCACATGGGGCACACCGGGAAGTGAACAATAATCCACCACACACTTCACTGTCCATGGATCACCACATGGGGCAAACCGGGAAATGAACAGTAACCCAGCACACACGCACCACTGTCCTTGGATCACCACATGGGACACACTGGGAAGTGAACAATAGCCAAGCACACACACCCCTCCCTGTCCATGGATCACCACATGGGGCACATTGGGAAGTGAGCAATAACACAACACACAGACACCTCCCTGTCCATGGATCACCACATGGGGCACAGCGGGAAGTGAACAATAACACAGCACACACACCACTCTGTCCATGGATCACCACATGGGGCACACCGGGAAGTGAACAATAACACAGCACAGACACGCCTGCCCATGGATTACCACATGGGACACACTGGGAAGTGAACAATAGACCAGCACACACACAACACTGTCCATGGATCATCACATGGGGCACTTCGGGAAGTGAGCTATAGCTTAGCACACACCTCCCTGTCCATGGATCACCACATGGGGCACAACGGGAAGTGAACAATAGCACAGCAGACACACACCACTCTGACCATGGATCACCACATGGGGCACACTGGGAAGTGAACAATAGCCCAGCACAGACTCACCACTGTCCATGGATGACCATATGGGGCACCCCGGGAAGTGAACAATAATCCACCACACACTTCCCTGTCCATGGATCACCACATGGGGCAAACCGGGAAATGAACAGTAACCCAGCACACACGCACCACTGTCCTTGGATCACCACATGGGACACACTGGGAAGTGAACAATAGCCCAGCACACACACCCCTCCCTGTCCATGGATCACCACATGGGGCACACCAGGAAGTGGACAACAGCCCAGCACACACACAACCTCCCTGTCCATGGTTCACCACATGGAGCACACCGGGAAGTGAACAATAGCCCAGCACACACCCCTGTTCTTGATCACCACATGGGGCACACCGGGAAGTGAACAATAATCCACCACACACTTCCCTGTCCATGGATCACCACATGGGGCAAACCGGGAAATGAACAGTAACCCAGCACACACGCACCACTGTCCTTGGATCTCCACATGGGACACACTGGGAAGTGAACAATAGCCCAGCACACACACCCCTCCCTGTCCATGGATCACCACATGGGGCACACCAGGAAGTGAACAACAGCCCAGCACACACACAACCTCCCTGTCCATGGATCACAACATGGGACACACCGGGAAGTGAACAACAGCCCAGCACACACACACCTCCCTGTCCATGGATCACCACATGGGGCACAGCGGGAAGTGAACAATAACACAGCACAGACACCCCTGCCCATGGATTACCACATGGGACACACTGGGAAGTGAACAATAGACCAGCACACACACAACACTGTCCATGGATCACCACATGGGGCACACCGGGAAGTGAACAATAACACAGCACAGACACCCCTGCCCATGGATTACCACATGGGACACACTGGGAAGTGAACAATAGACCAGCACACACACAACACTGTCCATGGATCATCACATGGGGCACTTCGGGAAGTGAGCTATAGCTTAGCACACACCTCCCTGTCCATGGATCACCACATGGGGCACAACGGGAAGTGAACAATAGCACAGCAGACACACACCACTCTAACCATGGATCACCACATGGGGCACACCGGGAAGTGAACAATAACACAGCACAGTTACCTCTGTCCATGGATGACCACATGGGGCACACCGGGCAGTGAACAATAAAACAGCACAGATACCACTGTCCATGAATCACCAAATGGGGCACACCGGGAAGTGAACAATAACCCAGCACACACACACCCCTGTCCTTGGATCACCATGTTGGGCACACCAGGAAGTGAACAATAGCCCAGCACACGCACACCTCTGTCCATGGATCACCACATGGCGCACACTGGGAAGTGAACAATAGCCCAGCACAAACACCTCCCTGTCCATGGACCACCACATGGGACACACTGGCAAGTGAACAACAGCCCAGAACAGACACACCACTGTCCAAGGATCACCATATGGGGCACACCGGGAAGTGAACATCAGCCTAGCACAGACTCACCGCTGTCCATGGATGACCATATCGGGCAGCCGGGAAGTGAACAATAGTCCAGCACACACACCACTCTGTCCATGGATCACCACATGGGGCACACCGGGAAGTGAACAATAACACAGCACAGACACCCCTGCCCATGGATTACCACATGGGACACACTGGGAAGTGAACAATAGACCAGCACACACACAACACTGTCCATGGATCATCACATGGGGCACTTCGGGAAGTGAGCTATAGCTTAGCACACACCTCCCTGTCCATGGATCACCACATGGGGCACATCGGGAAGTGAACAATAGCACAGCAGACACACACCACTCTGACCATGGATCACCACATGGGGCACACTGGGAAGTGAACAATAGCCCAGCACACACCCCTGTTCATGGATCTCCACATGGGGCACACCGGGAAGTGAACAATAATCCAGCACACACGTACCCCTGTCCATGGATCACCACATGGAGCACACCGGGAAGTGAACAATAGCCCAGCACACACCCCTGTTCTTGATCACCACATGGGGCACACCGGGAAGTGAACAATAATCCACCACACACTTCCCTGTCCATGGATCACCACATGGGGCAAACCGGGAAATTAACAGTAACCCAGCACACACGCACCACTGTCCTTGGATCACCACATGGGACACACTGGGAAGTGAACAATAGCCCAGCACACTCACCCCTCCCTGTCCATGGATCACCACATGGGGCACATTGGGAAGTGAGCAATAACACAACACACAGACACCTCCCTGTCCATGGATCACCACATGGGGCACACCGGGAAGTGAACAACAGCCCAGCACACACACAACCTCCCTGTCCATGGATCACAACATGGGACACACCGGGAAGTGAACAACAGCCCAGCACGCACACACCTCCCTGTCCATGGATCACCACATGGGGCACAGCGGGAAGTGAACAATAACACAGCACACACACCACTCTGTCCATGGATCACCACATGGGGCAAACCAGAAGTGAACAATAACACAGCACAGACACCCCTGCCCATGGATTACCACATGGGACACACTGGGAAGTGAACAATAGATCAGCACACACACAACACTGTCCATGGATCATCACATGGGGCACTTCGGGAAGTGAGCTATAGCTTAGCACACACCTCACTGTCCATGGATCACCACATGGGGCACAACGGGAAGTGAACAATAACACAGCAGACACACACCACTCTAACCATGGATCACCACATGGGGCACACCGGGAAGTGAACAATAACACAGCACAGTTACCTCTGTCCATGGATGACCACATGGGGCACACCAGGCAGTGAACAATAAAACAGCACAGATACCACTGTCCATGAATCACCAAATGGGGCACACCGGGAAGTGAACAATAACCCAGCACACACACACCCCTGTCCTTGGATCACCATGTTGGGCACACCAGGAAGTGAACAATAGCCCAGCACACACACACCTCTGTCCATGGATCACCACATGGCGCACACTGGGAAGTGAACAATAGCCCAGCACAAACACCTCCCTGTCCGTGGATCACCACATGGGGCACACTGGGAAGTGAACAATAACACAGCACAGATACCCCTGTCCATGGACCACAACATGGGACACACTGGCAAGTGAACAACAGCCCAGAACAGACACACGATTGTCCATGGATCACCATATGGGGCACACCGGGAAGTGAACAACAGCCTAGCACAGACTCACCGCTGTACATGGATGACCATATGGGGCAGCCGGGAAGTGAAAAATAGCCCAGCACAAACACCTCCCTGTCCATGGATCACCACATGGGGCACACCGGGAAGTGAACAATAACACAGCACAGATAACCCTGTCCATGAATCACCACATGGGGCACACTGGCAAGTGAACAATAGCCCTGCACACACATACCTCCCTGTCAATGGATCACCACATTGGGCACACCGGGAAGTGAACAGCAGCCCAGCACACACACATAACTGCCCATGGATCACCAAATGAGACACACCGGGAATTGAACAATAGCCCAGCACAAACACGCCCCTGTCCATGGATCAAAACATTGGACACACCGGGAAGTGAGCAATAGCCCAGCACACACACACCCCTGTCCATGTATCAAAACATGGGGCATACCGGGAAGTGAACAGCAGCCCAGCACACACACGCCCCTGTCCATGGATCACGACTTGGGACACACCGGGAAGTGAACAACAGCCCAGCACAGACACACCACTGTCCAAGGTTCACCATATGGGACACACCGGGAAGTGAGCAATAACACAGCACACACACACATTCCTGTCCCTAGATCACCACATGGGACACAATGGGAAGTGAACAATAGACCAGCACACACACATATCCCTGTCCATGGATCACCACATGGGGCACACTGGGAAGTGTACAATAGCTCAGCATGGACACCTCCCTGCACATGGATCACCATATGGGGCACACCGGGAAGTGAACAATAGCCCAGCACACAAACACCCCTGTCCACGGATCACAACATGGGACACACCGGGAAGTGAACAACAGCCCAGCACGCACACACCTCCCTGTCCATGGATCACCACTTGAGGCACACCGGGAAGTGAACAATAAAACAGCACACACGCACCACTCTGTCCATGGATCATCACATGGGGCACACCGGGAAGTGAACAATAGCCCAGCACAAACACCTCCCTGTCCATGGATCACCACATGGGGCACACCGGGAAGTGAACAATAGCCCAGCACAAACACCTCCCTGTCCATGGATCACCACATGGGGCACACCGGGAAGTGAACAATAACACAGCACAGATAACCCTGTCCATGAATCACCACATAGGGCACACTGGCAAGTGAACAATAGCCCTGCACACACATACCTCCCTGTCAATGGATCACCACATTGGGCACACCGGGAAGTGAACAGCAGCCCAGCACACACACATCACTGCCCATGGATCACCACATGAGACACACCGGGAAGTTAACAATAGCCCAGCACAAACAAGCCCCTGTCCATGGATCAAAACATTGGACACACCGGGAAGTGAGCAATAGCCCAGCACACACACACCCCTGTCCATGTATCAAAACATGGGGCATACCGGGAAGTGAACAGCAGCCCAGCACACACACGCCCCTGTCCATGGATCACGACTTGGGACACACCGGGAAGTGAACAACAGCCTAGCACAGACACACCACTGTCCAAGGTTCACCATATGGGACACACCGGGAAGTGAACAATAACACAGCACACACACACATCCCTGTCCCTAGATCACCACATGGGACACAATGGGAAGTGAACAATAGACCAGCACACACACATATCCCTGTCCATGGACCACCACATTGGGCACACCGGGAAGTGAGCTATAGCCCAGCACACACACACCTCCCTGTCCATGGATCACCACATGGGGCACACCGGGAAGTGAACAATAATCCAGCACACACTTCCCTGTCCATGGATCACCACATAGGACGCACCGGGAAGTTAACAATACCCAGCACAAACTTCCCTATCCATGGATCAACACATGGGAAACACCGGGAAGTGAACAATAGCTCAGCACACACACACCCCTGTCCATAGATCTCCACATGGGGCACACCGGGAAGTGAACAATAATCCAGCACACACGCACCCCTGTCCATGGATCACCACATGGAGCACACCGGGAAGTGAACAATAGCCCAGCACACACCCATGTTCTTGATCACCACATGGGGCACACCGGGAAGTGAACAATAATCCACCACACACTTCCCTGTCCATGGATCACCACATGGGGAACACCGGGAAATGAACAGTAACCCAGCACACACGCACCACTGTCCTTGGATCACCACATGGGACACACTGGAAAGTGAACAATAGCCCAGCACACACACCCCTCCCTGTCCATGGATCACCACATGGGGCACATTGGGAAGTGAGCAATAACACAACACACAGACACCTCCCTGTCCATGGATCACCACATGGGGCACAGCGGGAATTGAACAATAACACAGGACACGCACACCCCTGTCCATGGATCACCACATGGGACACACCGGGAAGTGAACAATAGACTAGCAAACACACACCTCCCTGCCCATGGATCATCTCATGGGGCACACAGGGAAGTGACCAATAGACTAGCAAACACACACACACAACTGTCCATGGATCACCACATGGGCCACACCGGGAAGTGAACAATAGCCCAGGAGACACACAACACTGTCCATGGATCACCACATGGGGTACACTGGGAAGTGAACAACAAGCCAGCACAGACTCAACACTGTCCATGGATCACCACATGGGGCACACCGGGAAGTGAACAATAACACAGCACAGATAACCCTGTCCATGAATCACCAGATAGGGCACACTGGCAAGTGAACAATAGCCCAGCACACACACACCCCTGTCCATGGATCACCACATGGGGCACACTGGGAAGTGAACAATAGCCCAGCACACACCCCTGTTCATGGATCTCCACATGGGGCACACCGGGAAGTGAACAATAATCCAGCACACACGCACCCCTGTCCATGGATCACCACATGGAGCACACCGGGAAGTGAACAATAGCCCAGCACACACCCCTGTTCTTGATCACCACATGGGGCACACCGGGAAGTGAACAATAATCCACCACACACTTCCCTGTCCATGGATCACCACATGGGGAACACCGGGAAATGAACAGTAACCCAGCACACACGCACCACTGTCCTTGGATCACCACATGGGACACACTGGGAAGTGAACAATAGCCCAGCACACACACCCCTCCCTGTCCATGGATCACCACATGGGGCACATTGGGAAGTGAGCAATAACACAACACACAGACACCTCCCTGTCCATGGATCACCACATGGGGCACACCGGGAAGTGAACAATAACACAGCACACGCACACCCCTTTCCATGGATCACCACATGGGGCACACCGGGAAGTGAACAATAGACTAGCACACACACACCTCCCTGCCCATGGATCACCACATGGGGCACACCGGGAAGTGATCAATAGACTAGCACACACACACACACACACACAACTGTCCATGGATCACCACATGGGGCACACCGGGAAGTGAACAATAGCCCAGGACACACACAACACTGTCCATGGATCACCACATGGGGTACACCAGGAAGTGAACAACAGCCCAGCACACACCTCCCTGTCTATGGAGTATGACATGTGACACACCGTGAAGTGAGCCACAGTGAAACACACACCCCTGTCCATGGTGTACCACATGAGATACACCACGAAGTGAACAACAGCCCAGCACTCACCTCCCTGTCTATGGACTACCACATGGAACACACCTGGAAGTGAACAACAGCCCAGCACACACACCCCTGTCTATGGAGCACCACATGGAACACATTGGGATGTGAACAGCAGTCTGACACATACCATTTCATTGTTTCAGAGTTTTGCAATGCCAGGTCTCGATACACTGGGGATCCAAATGGGACCCACAGCCGGGACGTACAGGAGACCACGAGCCATACGTTTTGCATATTGTTTCTGAGCTTCATAATGATTTCCCCGGTATTCCAGGTATATGAGCACCAACGGCCAGGTTAAGGTACAGAAGGACGGATATTCATGTGATAATTGGATGATTACTTGATCGGCAAGATCGACAACGTGGCTCTTCTCAGACAAATGGGATTAACTGGATGAATAGTACTTTCTCAGGTCCAATAACAAAAATAAGAATATAAAGTAAATGTGGTGACAAGTCAGCTGAAATCCTCATCACAGAATCAGACACCATAATCCAGATGATATATCTGTGCAGCATGTAGCAGTGTTCAGTCCAGGCTAGTGTACTGCTCAATACAACCCAGCAATCTGTGCACACCACACCAGTCCATGAACTGCCTCTCCCGCACTGGGAGCTATGCATTGAACAGCAGTGAATTGTTATGTAAACCAGGAGCATTTACCCTCCTAGCATGTAGAGCAGTGTACGCCACCCCAGGGCATGAACCTGTAAACCAGGAATAGTTACCCTACCAGCATGTAGAGCTGTGTACACTGCCCCAGTGCATTGTTCAGTAACACTGTGTTAGATCACTGCCCAGCGAGAGGAAACCTGCAGCCCATGCTGGAAGTGACAGGATGTGCAGCTCCAATCCATTTGCAGCTCCATATCTCCATTGTATCAATGGATGTAGAATATCTCAAGAGGAAGGAGGAAAATGGGACTTAGGGTTAAGTAGGCAAGGATCAGACAAGGCTCTAGAGGGTTACAAGGTAGTCAGGAAGGAAGTGAAGAACAATCTCAGAACAGCGAGAAGCGGGCATGAAAAAGACTTGTTGAATAGGATTAAAGTAAAACTTAAGATGTTCTATTCTTTTGTGAGGAACAAGATGATTACTTTAGTGAGGGTAGGGCTCATCAGGATAGTGGAGGGAACTTGCGCCAGGAGTCGGAGGAGATAGGGGAACATAGAACATAGAACACTACAGCGCAGTACAGGCCCTTCGGCCCTCGATGTTGCGCCAACCTGTCATACCAATCTGAAGCCTATCTAACTTACACTATTCCATGTACGTCCATAACATTGTCCAATGACGACTTAAATGTGCTTAAAGTTGGCGAAAATACTACTGTTGCAGGCAAAGCATTCCAACGCCCTCTCTTTATAGGTCTTTCCTGGCTATCTTGTAACCCTCAAGTGCCCTAAATGAGCCTTCACATCCCATCCTAACATAAGTCACCGTCTTCCTCTTGACCAGAGATTCCACTTCATTCGTAAACCACGGTTCCCGCGCTCTACAGCTTCCTCCCTGCCTGACAGGTATATACATATCAAGGACACACAGTAGCATTTCCTTGAATGAGCTCCACAATTCTAATGTGCCCATCCCCAACAGTATCCTTCCCCATCATATGCTTCCTAAATCTTGCCTAATGGCACCGTAATTGCCTTTCCCCCATCTGTAACTCTTACCCAGTGGTATAAACCTATCCCTTTCTATCACTAAAGTAAACGTAACAGAATTGTGATTGCTATCACCAAAGTGCTCAACTACTTCCAAGTCTAACACCTGGCCGGGCTCATTTCCCAATATCAAAACTAATGTGGACTGTCTATATACTGTGTCAGGAAGTCCTCCTGCACACACTGGACAAAATCTGACCACTCTATAGTACTCGTGCTATAGTGTTCCCGTTCAATATTTCAAAATTTGAAGTTCCCCATTACATCTACCCTGTCGCTGTCACTCCTATGGAGAATCATCTTTGCTATCCTTTCCTCTACATCTCTGGAACTATTCGGAGGCCTATAGAAAACTCCCAACAGGGTGACCTCTCCTTTCCAGTTTCTAACTTCAGCCCATACCACCTTAGTTGACGAGTCCTCAAATATTCTTTCTGCAACTGCAATACTGTCCTTGACCAACAATCTAACACCACCCCTCTTTTAGCATCTTCTCTGTTCTCACTGAAACATCTAAATCCTGGAACCTGCAACAAATATTCCTGTCACTGCTCGAACCATGTCTCCAAAATGGCCACAACATTGAAGTCCCAGGTACGAACACATGCTGCAAGTTCACCCACCTTATTCCGGATGCTCTTGGCGTTGAGGTAGAAACACTTCAAAACAACCTATTGCTTGCTGGTGCCATCTTGCATCCCTGAAACATAATTTTCGACCTCCCCACTCTCAACCCTTTCTATACTTGAACCACAATTTTGGTTCCCATCCCCCTGCTGGATTAGTTTAAACCCACCCCAACAGCCTTCGCAAATTCCACCCCCCCTCCCCCCAGGAGATTGGTACCCCTCTAGTTCAGATGAAGCCCATCCAGCTTGTAGAGGTCCCACGTACCCCAGAAAGAGCCCAATTTATCCAAGAATACAAAACCCTCCCTCCTGCCCCATCCCTGCAGCCACGTGTTCACCTTCTCTCTCTCCCTATTCCTTGCCTCACTAGCACGTGGCACGGGCAAGAAGACAAAGCCAACAACTCTGTTCGTCCTCGCTCTAAGCTTCCATCCTAGCTCCCTGAATTTCTGCCTTTAATCCCCATCTCTCTTCCTACCGATGTCATTGTTGTCTATGTGGACCACGACTTGGGGCTGCTCCCTCTCCCCCTTAAGGATCCCAAAAACACGATCAGTGACATCACCAACTCTGGTACCTGGGAGGCAACACACCAACCGTGAGTCTCTCTCGTCCCCACAGAACCTCCAATCTGTCCCCCAAACTATGGAGTCCCCAATGACTACTGATCTGCTCCTCTCCCCCTTTCCCTTCTGAGCAGTAGGGACAGACGCTGTGACAGAGCCCTCTACCCCACTGCTTTCCCCTGGTAAGTCCCCCCCATAGTATCCAAAATGGTATATTTATTGTTGAGTTGAATGGCAACAGCGGATCCCTGCACTTCCTGCCGGTTCCCTTTCTGACCCCTGATTGTAACTCATTAACCTTTTTCTAGTACCTGAGGAGTGACTACCTCCCTGTAACACCTCTCAATAACCCGCTCTGCCTCCCGAATGATCCGAAGTTCTCGCAGCTCCAGCTCCAATTCCCTAACACGGTTTTCAACGAGCTGCAGTCAGGTGCACTTCCAGCAGATGTAGTCAGCAGGGACACTGGTGGTGACCCTTACCTCCCACATTCTGAAGGAGGAACATTCAACTGCCCTAACCTCCATTCCCACTAGTCTAATTCCCAAAGAGTTGTTGAAAAAAAATAAGGAATAAAAAAACTAGTCAACTTTCCAAGCTGTGGCGAGGTGCTTTGTTTTTGGTTCGAGGAGGAGGATGGGTGCTTTAACAGATTTTAAGGCAAGGTAAGCTTTTCTGGGTGTTTGGTTTAATTCACAAACGGGTTCATTGCTGTGTCGTAACAGCACACGTAGAACATTGTGTTCAGTTCTGTCGCCTTGTTATAGGAAAGATGTAGAAGCTATAGTGAGGGTGCAGAGGAATCCCTAGGGATCAAGAGAAATATTGGCACACACCACACGATCGAGTGAAATATTGAGGAAATCACCACGCGAAAAATAAATACTGGCAGATTCTGCATGTCTGTATAAACGTCAGTGTGTCAGTGTTTGTGGTGTGTCTCTACTGATGTCTGTCTATCTGCATGTGCATGTGAATCAGTGTATTGGCATTTCTCTCTGTGTGCTTTAGTATTTGTGTGACTGCACCAGTCTCTATGTGTGCCTGTGTAACTATATGCATATGTTTCTGTATCTGCGTGTCTCTGTGCATATCCGTGTGCACAGTGGATCTGCCAGCCTCTGTGGTTTTTAAAGTTATGCAATGTCCGCCTCTGCTGGCCTTCACACTCTACTGCATTGATGGCAGTGGAGGGAGAAAACCATAAGAGATTCAGTCTAGGAAGTTGGGAGGGGGAGGTAGATCATAGCACCATCCAAACTGACTGCAGCATCTGCACATGCGCACACACACACATTTGGGAAAAGGGAGGATCATATTTGTACTGAGGACACTCAGTGTGGCGAATGTTCCTGAGTAATATCTGTGCTGTCTCTGCAATGTGAAAGTGATTTGTCGTTGAAGATTATTCGTTGCACAGAGTGTACACCTTAAAGAATTTATCCACTGCAACTGCATTCAAGAAACTCTGACCAAGTCATATGTAAGGTGATGCGATGAATTTATTCCGTTCTTTAAATTGAAATATTTTATAATTCACCTCAACAAGGTGTAAGTGAGAAATGTTTGAAAAGTCCTGGAACTGACCCAGTGGTGATGTTAATATATCTAGGTATCAGACAAAACTGTTCTGTGCATCCAAAGATATTTGCAAAACCAAACAGCCGTGCAATGTGAGAGATTCACAGTATTTGATGTCCTCTGATAGAAAAAAAACTGACACTTGTGCAGTGGCATGGGGAGACCAGCAGAAGGTGGCATTGTATGACTATAAATTTAACAGGGACAGACGTAGAGGTGGAAGAGGGCAGTCAGGGTTTGTCTGAATTTCAATGGACTTACCCCCAAAATCACGGAGCCTTCATTTCACAGAGATGCACACAAACATACATAGACACATTAAACACACAACACATACGTACCGATATGGACACTTACACACAAACACATGCACACGCCCACACACAGACAACGTGTTTTCTTTAAGATAGAGATAAGTATGTTTTTCATGAATGAGGGAATCAATGGTCAGTTGTTTAAGGCAGGAGAATGTGGCTGAGAAACATATTAACCGTGATCAAACGGCACAGCAGATCCAAGGGGCTAAATGAACTAATTCTGTTCCAATTTCCTATTTTGTAAAGGGATTCATTTTGGAAGTCGAATTTGAATGCAGATTACTGGGTCAAATGTAGGATTCGTAGCAGTGTGGAGGAACAAACGGATCTTGGGCTCCATGTCTGTAGGTGTCTCAGTTGCCACCTAAGTTGATAGGGTTGTTAAGAAGGCGTATGATGTGTTGGTTTTCATTAGCAGGTGGACTGAGTTGAAGAGCCGCAAGATTATGCTGCAGGTCTATAAAGTTCTGGTGAGACCACATTTGAAATGTTCTGGTCACCTCAGTCAAGAAAGGATATGGAAGCTTTAAAGCAGGTGCAGAGGAGATTTACTAGAATGCTGCCTGGACTAGAAGGCTTGTCTTATGAAGAAAGGTCGAGGGAGCTATGGCTTTTCTCATTGGAGTAAAGAAGGATGAGAGGCAACTTGATCGAGCTGAACAAGATGGAGAGAGTTACAGACAGAGTAAATAGCCAGAGACTTCCTCCCACGAATGATTGTCACGAGGTGAGCATAATTTTAAGGTGTTTGGAGAAAGGTTTTGGAAGATGTCAAAGGCAGTAAGACAGCAGCCCCCCTCCCTCTCCCCTCAAACCGGGTCCCAGGTACAGTGAGACAGCAGTGCTTACCACTGAAATATCATGTCCCTCTCCCCTCCCCCCCAAAACCAGCTCCCTGGTACTGTGAGGCAGCTATGCTAACCACTGAGACACCATGTCCTCCTCCCCCTCCCCCAAACCGGGTCCCTGGTACTGTGAGACATCCGTGCTAGCCACTGAGACACCATGCCCCCCTCCCCATCCGCCCAAAACGGTTCCCTGGTACTGTGAGACAGCCGTACTAGCCACTGAGACACCATGACCCTCTCCCCCTCTCCTCCAAACCGGGTCCCTGGTGCTGTGAGACAGCCATGCTAACCACTGAGACACCATGCCCCCCCTCCCCATCCCCCTGAAATCGGGTCCCTGGTACTGTGAGACAGCCCTACTAACCAATGCGACACCATGCCCCTCTCCCCCTCCCCCCCAAACCGGGTCTCTGAGAATGTGAGACAGCCGTACTGACGACTGAGACACCATGCACCCCCTCCCCCTCCCCCCAAACCAGGTCACTAGTACTGTGAGATAGCCGTGGTAAGCACTGAGACACCAGGCTTCCCCCTCCAAAACCAGGTACCTCTACTGTGAGACAGACATGCTCACCATTGAGACACTATGCCCCCTCCCCCTCTTCCCAAACCAGGTCCCTGGTACTGTGAGACAGCCGTGTTAACCGCTGAGACACCATGACACCCTCCAACTCTCCCCCACTCCGGGTCCCAGGTACTGTGAGACAGCCATGCTAACCACTGAGACACCATGGCCCCTCCCCATCCCCCATAAACCAGGTCCCTGGTATTGTGAGACAGCCGTGCTATGCACTGAGACACAAAGCCCCATTCCCCCTCCCCCCAAACCAGGTCCCTGATACTGTGAGACAGCCGTGTTAACCGCTGAGACACCATTACACCCTCCCCCTCTCCCCCACTCCGGGTCCCAGGTACTGTGAGACAGCCGTGCTAAACACTGAAACACCATGCCCCCCTCCCCCTCCCCCACAAACTGCGTCCCTTGTACTGAGAGACAGCCGTTATAACCATTGTGACACCATGCACCCTCCCCCTCCTCCTGTCCCCCAATCCGGATCCCAGGTACTGTGAAACAACCATGCTAACCACTGAGACACAATTCCCCATCCCCGCCCTCTCCCCCAAAACGGAGTCACTGTCCTTGGTAATACTGGGGAAATGTAAATAAAAGTGATGAGCTTAGAGCTATGATGTTGTGGCCATAACAGAGACATGGGTTTCTCAGGGGCAGGAATGGTTGCTGGATGTTCCAGCGTTTACAACAATTAAAAAGAATAGGGAGGAGGTAAAAAGAGGAAGGGGTGTAGCACTGCTAATCAGAGAGGGCATCACAGCTACAGAGGTTAACATTATCGAGGAAGGTCTGCCTACTGTGTCATTATGGGTGGAAATTAGGAACAGTAAGGCAGCAATCACCTCAGTAGGGGTTAAATACAGGTCCCCCAATAGAAGCAGGGAGATTGAAGAAAGCATAAGTCGGCAGATTTTGGAAAAGTGTGAATGGAATAGGGTAGTTGTAATGGGTGACTAACTTTCCCAATATTGATTGGAACCTCCTTCCAGCAGATGGTTTGGAAGGAGCTGTTTTTGTAAGGTGCGTTCAAGAGGGTTTCCTAACTCAGTACGTTGACAGGCCGACGAGGGGAGAGACCATTTTGGATTTAGTGCTCGGCAATGAGCTGGGGCAGGTGTCAGATCTTGCGGTGGGAGAGCATTTTGGTGATAGTGACCACAAATGCCTCATCTTCTACATAGCCATGGAGAAGGAGAGAAGCAGGCATAATGGAAGGATATATTGTTGGGGAAAATGAAACTATGATACTATCATACTGTGTTGCGAAGCATGGACTGGGGGCAATTGTTCCATGGAAAGGGCACTATAGACATGTGGAGACTGTTTAAGGAACAGTTGTTGCGAGTGATGCATAAATGTGTTCCTCTGAGACAGGCAAGAAGGGGTAAGATAAAGGAACCTTGGGTGATGAGAGTGGAGGAGCTTCTTTTCAAAAGAAAGAAGGCAACTTATGTAAGGTGAAGGAAGCAAGGGTCTTGCTCAGCTCTAGAGGATTACAGGCAGGCGAGGAAGGAGCTCAAAAATGGTCTGAGGAGAGCCAGGAGGGAGCAGGAAAAAGGCTCGGCAGGAATGATTCGGGAGAATCTAAAGGCATTTTGCACATATATGAGGAATAAGAGAATGATCAAAGAACGAGTATGGCCGATCAGGGATAGCATAGGGAACTGGTGGATAGAGTCTGAGGAGGTAGGGGAAGTCCTAAATGATTTTTTTGCTTCTGTCTTTACAAAAGAAAAGGACTTTGTAGTGACTGAAACCATTGAGGAGCAGGTAATCCTGCTGCAACAGATAGATTGAGGAAGCTGATGTGTTGAAACTTTTGTCAAACATTAATATTAACAAGTCGCCAGGGCCAGACCAGATTTGTCCTCGGCTGCTATGGGAAGCGAGAAATGTGATTGCTTCGCAGCTTGCGAAGATCTTTGCATCCTCGCTCTCCACCGGATTCGTACCTGAGGACTGAAGGGAGGCAAATGTAATTCCTCTCTTCAAGAAAGGAAATACGGAAATCCCCGGAAATTACAGACCAGTCAGTCTCACGTCTGTCATCTGCAAGGTGTTAGAAAGGATTCTGCGGGATAGGATTTATGACCATCTGGAAGAGTGTGGCTTGATTAAATGTAGTCAGCACGGCTTTGTGAGGGGCAGGTCATGCATCACGAATCTTATTGAGTTCTTTGAGGATGATACTACAAAAGTTGATGAGGGTCGAGCAGTGGATGTTGTGTATCTGGACTTCAGCAAGGCATTTGATAAGATTCCCCATGGTAGGCTCGTTCAGAATGTCAGGAGGAATGGGATACAGGGAAAATTAGCTGTCTGGATATAGAATTGGCTGGTCGACAGAAGACAGCGAATGGTTGTGGAAGGAAAATATTCTGCCTGGAAGTCAGTGGTGAATTGTGTTCCACGGGCTCTGTTCTTGGCCCTCTGCTCGTTGTAATTTTTATTTATGACTTGGATGAGGAGATTGAAGGATGGATTAGCAGGTTTGCAGAGGACACAAAGATTGTAGGTATCATTGACAGTATACAGGACTGTTGCAGGCTGCAGCACGACATTGCCAGATGCAGAGATGGGCTGAGAGGTTGTCGATGGAATTCAAACTGGATAAATGCGAGGTGATGCATTTTGGAAGATCGAACTTGAAAGTTGAGTACAGCACCAAAGGCAGCATTCTTGGCCATGGGGAGGAACAGCGGGATCTTGGTGTGCAGGTACATAGATCCCTTAAAATTTCCACCCAGGTGGACAGGGTTGTTAAGAAAGCCTATGGTGTTATTGGCTTTCATGAACAGGGGGATTGAGTTTAAGAGCCGTGAGATTTTGTTGCAGCTCCATTTACTCATACCCCTATACTTATTCTCCCATTTCCTCACACTCCGACACTGAATTCTCCTGCTTTTTCATATAACGATACTAATTCTGCCATTTCCTCATATCCCAGTATGATTCTTTCATTTTCTGATGCCCAAGTTGAAATCTCGCATTTAGGAGTGCCCTACTCGAATTGTACATTTTAATGGTGACTTGCACCAAATATCTAATTTAGGTCCACTCTGCACCACTTCTTCCATTAACTATGTAGCTGCAATGATTCTCCCATGTCGTGATCCATTGCTGTAATTCTCCAATTTAGGCGTTTACTGCATCAAATTCTCAAATTGCCAATTCTGCAATAATCCACCCTTTCGTCATGAACTGAAGAAACTCTCCCACTGAGTATTGCCTTGCCCCAACTCTCCTGTTTTGCTGTTTCCTGGCAAACATCTTCCACATAATGGGTTACTGCTCAAAGTTTTTTCATTAACTTCGCCCTGCATCGAATGATCACTTTCCTGCACTTTACAACATTTCTCCGACTTACTGATTCCTGCCCGTGTTCTCCCATTTAACTATGCTCTGTTCCAACTCTGCATGCTTTAAGCACCCCACACCAACTCTCGAATTCAATATTGCCCTGAAACAATTCTCATGTTCATTGATAACCAAACCAACTTCTCCCAGTGTGGGGAACACCACTCTGACTCTCTGAGATAGTGGTGCCATACCCCAATTCGCTGTTAAATTTCCACTGTGCAATTTTTCCATTTTGTGGTTCGTGCAACAATTGTCCCAAATACAGCTTCACTTCCGTGCACCATTCTCCCATTTTCGAGTCCTGCAAGAATCTTCTTTTCATCAGAAACTGCACCTCCACCACATTTAATATTATTCAGCACCAGTTCTCCCACGTCTTCCACCAATTCTCTACATTCGTGACATCGGCACCAACTCTCCCATTATTGATGCCCTGCGTCAATTGTCCCATTGCGTTGTTTCCTGATACACTTCCTCCACGTATTGGCTTCCCTGCTCCAAAGTTTTTTTTTTCATTTCTTGGTGTGCGGACTCGAATCTCGACCTTACTGTTGCTTTCAAAATTGTTCCTTCTCAATGATTCCCTGCCGCTATTCTTCCATTTAGAGGTGTTCTGCTAAAAATCTTTAATGAATAGGCAATTTGTACTAATTTTCCAATGTAATGGCACTGTGCATCAATTCTCCCATTTACTGATACCCAAGAATTCTCCCACTGCCTGACACCCTGACACCTGTCGTGGAAATTTAATCGACTCGAATCAACTGCTAGCAAGAGCAAAGGAAAGGCTTAATTTTTCAATCCCTGTATGAAGAGCGGCCAATACACTTGGCAAAAGTGCCTTATGTAAGGGCTGTGAACAAAATTCACATATTCGTGTTCTACTATTCTTATGACATGCTCAAGGACAGGTGTTGGGAAACATTCGAGCTCATATTTTCTCATTCCCATGACTTGGACATAATTGTCTTTATGTTTTCCGAAGCTTTTTTTCTGAACTCAGCTGCTTGCAAGGCCAGGTGAAATGTTTGCAAAGTTCCACAAAGACAAGCTGACTCCTCGACGCAGAATTCAGCAAAGTATTTGCATATTTCAGCGAAGTATTAAACTTTGCAAAACATTCTCTGACAGATTTCACAGTAAATGTTAACTTTGTTAATTTTACATTACATTTTACAAATTTTTGTCATGTTACAACAAGGACAACAACCAAATAAAAAGCCAGATAGCTATATATCAAAAATACTTTATAAAAACCAGGCATTTCCTCAGACACCACCTAACTCTATCAAAGCTTTGTGGTGGTTTTTCCATTTCCCTGGTTTGCCCGATACACAGCCCATCTTCACACATCACATTCGTCAACATCGCTGTAGGATGTGGACAAGCAATCGGATCTTCCTTCTTTGGGGCCACTGATAGTTTAACATTTCGCATCCTACTGCATTCATAAGCAAGTGGTGTAGGCTGGTACACAACTAGGGTCTTATTCAAAGCAGTATGAGTAAGACCAGTCCTACAACTAGTGGAACGATAAGGGTCCATTACCCCCATCCTCCATAAGGGACGAGAGCCATCGGGAGGAGGAGTCATCTGCTCGTGGAGGCGGTCATTTAGCTGCCTTCATACCATTTATTAAACCAGTAATATTTTGGGACTCAACAGGAACATTAATACAGCACGAGGTACCTAACGTTTTGCAGACTCCCCTCTCTCGGCCGTCAGGATGTTTAGTACTAATCGATTTTGTGTCACTGCTTCCTAACCGCCATTAACTCAGTGTTAATGAGTGCTAGGCCTTCCTCCGTCTCATTTGCGAATACACCATATGCGAGGATGTTCTGCGAGTGTGTACCCATTCCAATGCAGAGGGATGCCCCTTCGAGTTCGGCAATTGCTGCCTTTTAGGGCGAACACTGTTGTGTTGGTGGTCAGTATCGCGTTGTAGCAGCAACCCTTTCTCCCCGGGGGAGTGGTGGTACCCTTTCTCGCCACCTGCCCATATTATACCTGCCATCCTGATTGGATTAGATTACTTACAGTGTGGAAACAGGCTTTTCTGACCAACAAGTCCACACACACCAGCCGAAGTGCAAGCCACCCATACATTTACCTAAAAACTAACACTACGGGCAATTTAGCATGGCCCATTCACCCTACCTGCACATCTGGTGACTGTGGGAGGAAACTCACGCAGACACAGCGAGAATGTGCAAACTGCACACTGTCAGTCGCCTGAGGCGGGAATTAAACCGGGTTCTTAGCACTGTGAGGCAGCAATGCTAACCACTGTGCCCACCATGCCGCTCATGGTCTGACCATTGATAAAGGAACAAGCAATGTTTATGGTCGTATCATTTGTGTATGTTGCTGTACAAGAGTCATAGTTCAAGTACAGCATCAAGGTACACTGGGAGATACCCAAAAGGAGTCTCCCCCGATTGGCGCAAATACACGTTTCTCCCCTGCAATCTACTATCTGGAATGCTGTGGACGGTAGCGTGTCAGGTTTGGGGATGTAGTTAGCCTGGAGTTCGGGTGGTGACACGAGATTTGCCCAAATTGCCCCCCCCCCCCACTATCACGGTCAGGCTAGTCGCCTCCCGTGGAAGCAGACGGCTGGCATTTCTCTTCAGGCTGTCAGTAATTTGCTGGGCAGTCTACCTTTGGGCTGTGTGCAAACATATCCAACAAGTGTAGCCAACGTCTAATCTCTCGTTTTGTCTTATGACCAAAGCACATTCTCTGTTCCCTTCACATCTAGCAATGGCCCTTCGCAGCTCCCAACCTACTGGCGTCGCATTTATGTCATTTATATCCAGCAGGCAAATTCCCCATCTGCTTTAAATTCGCTTTCTCACCACGGCCGTCTCCCTTCGGGTTCGGTTGTGTCATTAATGACCTTTACCCAGCTTGGGGTTAGGTCCATGATCTGGTTTGATCTGGTTGCCATGCCCCACTGCTCCTATTGTCTGTAGTACATTCTGCACTGCATCTCGGAGGGCGGGGGTGGGGCGATTGCACCACTATATTCACCTGTCTACAGATTTCGGAGAAGGATCTATCTATTCCACACCACGAGACTCCCTCATTGCTCTTCTGAGTCTTACTTTGATCATAGAATATCTATTTCCCATGTCAGGTGCCCCTTTTGCCGTGGTGGCTACTACTAAATGCCAGTCACCGGCGCGGCATGGATCCCTGCATAAATCTTAATTATCCAATTTATAGTCGTCCTTGTTACTGAACGGCTATGGGTCGCATGTGAAGATCCACTTCGTCCTATCAGTTAAGATTACCTTCAGCTGCTGCATCCCAGACGCCCCTGCCCTGATGAATAGTCCTACCAGGGCGCTTGCCAACAGTGTGAACTGGGGCAGCCCCACATTTGCTTAAGTCTTCTCATAAATACTTGCTCTAAATTGGTTTTGGTGTTGTGCGATGTCTCCTCAGTCCCAGCTGCAAGTTTGTAAGGGCTGGCGTGTATCCACGTGGCTGTTCCGGCGACCTTAACAGCTATCTGTGGTGTAAGGCGGACTTGAAACGGTCCCAGCCACCTCTTCGCCTTCATGTTTTCCCTCCTGTAGTCTTTTGCCACGATTCAGGCTCCAGGTTATAGATCGTACATCTTCTCTTCTGCTTATTGGAGTAGTGCTGTCTTGACTTGATTCTGTAATTGGGACAGAAGTGTAGAGAGTTTCATGCAGTAACACAACGCCTCATCCTTATAGTGGCCTGTTATCTGGCTTCCCTTACGTCTCGGGACAATTCCTGTGTTTGGCGGCCTACCAAAAAAATTTTCAAGCGG
The DNA here is from genome assembly GCF_047496795.1 of Chiloscyllium punctatum. Classification (NCBI taxonomy): domain Eukaryota; kingdom Metazoa; phylum Chordata; class Chondrichthyes; order Orectolobiformes; family Hemiscylliidae; genus Chiloscyllium; species Chiloscyllium punctatum. The sequence continues at coordinate 218,801 of NW_027309868.1, forward strand.
GCTAAGGTTAGCTCTCCCTCTCCTCCTAGATCTCATACACATGAGCACAATTGGAAGTGCCTTTGTCCATGCCATCCCTAGTTCCTCACAGCATTTTCTCAATATATTTTTTAGGTATAATTTTCTCTTTCCGCTGCCCTACCGCTCGTTTGGTGGTAGGCACAGTGTTATCCCATGTTTATTCCCAAATACTTACTAATCTGCTGTAGGGCATTATGGACAAATGGTGTCCCACTGTCACTACTCAGCCTAGAGTGTAGGTTTGCTCGCTGAGCTGTAGGTTTGATATCTAGACGTTTCATTACCTGGCATATGGAGGTTAGTGGTCTAGTGTAGGTTAAGTGGGCTTGGATCGGAGCAACATCGAGGGCCAAAGGGCCTGTACTGCCCTGTATTTTTCTATGTTCTATGTTCTAGGTAACATCATCAGTGACGAACGCCAAGTGAAGAGAAGCTGTTGTCTCCTGCTTTCCAGTTATATGTTTGTCCAGGATGGGGTTACTGGGGTTTGTGGTGATGCCATTTCCTGTTCGTTTTCTGAGGGATTGATAGATGCTATCTAGATATATATTTTTTTATGGGGTTGTGGTTGGAGTGCTAGGCCTCAAGGAATTCTCTGGCATGCCTTTGCTTTGCCTGTCCCAGGATAGATGTGTTGTCCCAGTCGAAATGGTGTTTAAATTTCATCCGTGTGAAGGGCTACGAGGGAGAGAGCGTCATGTCTTTTTGTGGCTAGCTGGTGTTCTGTTTCCTGGTGGCTAACTTTCTTCCTGTTTGTCCTACGTATTCTTTCTGGCAGTCCTTGCATGGAATTTTGTACATGACGTTGGTTTTGTCCATGGGCTGTACTGGGTCTTTTAAATTTGTTAGTTTTGTTTGAGACTGTTGGTGGGATTCCGAGGGGTCTTAATAGTCTGGCTGCTTCTTCTGAGACGTCATTGATGTATGAAAAGGTCGATAGGGTTTCTGGCTGTGTTAGGTCTACTTGTCGTGGTTTGTTCCTGAGGAATCTGTGGACTGTATTTTTTAATTATCCGTTCTTCTTGAATACGTTTTATAGGTGGTTCTCCTCTGTTTTCCGAAGTTCGTCTGTGCTAAATGTGTGGTGGTTCGTTGGAATAGTGTTCTGATACAGCTTCCTTTTTGCGTGTTGGGATGGTTGCTGGTATAGCTAAGTATTTGGTCAGTGTTTGTCGGTTTGCTGTATATGCAAACACCAGAGAATTCCGAGAGGCCTCGCACTCCAATCACAGCGCCATAAACAAACACATAGATCTATTTACCATCTGTCAACCCCTCAGAAAACGAATAGGAAATGATATCACCACAAACCCCAGGAAACCCATCCATAACAAACATATAAATAGAAAGCAGGAGACAACATCTTCACTTCACTTGGAGGTCGCCACTGATGATGTTACCTAGCCAGGTAATGAAACATCTGGATAACAAACCTACAGCTCAGCGAGCAAACCTACACCCTAAACCTCAACCGGAGCTATAAACCTTCACAAACCTTGGGACTACTAAGCCTCTCAGGGATGCTCCATCTCGGAATTATTTCAGTTAGGAAAGCTTTGGTTATGGCACTGGCATTCTGTTTTGCCGTGGGGAACGCTTGCACCCATTTGGAAAACATATCTACGATTTCCAGACAATACCTTTTTCCTTCGAGGGTGTTAGTTCGGTAAAATCCAGTTGTAAATGTTCAAATTGTTTTTGGGATTTCGGAAGTGCTACATGACTCATCTGTATTCCCCTCCCCACATTATTGTGGCACAGATAACACATCGTTCACAATATTTATGTAAGTAATGAGTAAATCCCTCAGTGTACCACTGTGCTGAAATGCTGTCATATCTCCCCTCTTTTGACACATGTTCCTTACCGTGTGTCAGTTTGGCATAGAATGGAAATAATGGTCGTGGTAGAAAAGGTTTAACATTGGGGCCACACCATACCCCGTACCTCAAACTGCACTCTGCTTTTTCCCACTCAAACGTGTCTTCAAGCCTGGATTCGACTGTGACTCCCTTACGTCTGCTGTTGGAGTAAGGATTTTTGTCATTCCCATGTCAAACTGATCATTTACCGGCTGCTGGGCTGCCGTCCTTCCCGCTGAGTCTGCCCTTGCATTTCCTTGAGAAACGGAATCGTTATTTTTCGTGTGGGCTTCATATTTACACACAGCGATTGATTTAGGCAATAGGACCGCTTCCAAGAGGTCAGAAATCTAATCACAGTGTGCGATGGGCTTTCCGGTGAAGGTCAAGAAGTCCCTGTATTTCCATAGGGTTCCAACATCATGTGCAACTCCGAATGCGAATCTGCTATCGGTTAAATATTCGCTGTCATTCCCGAAGCCAATTTACATGACTCAGTCAATGCAACCAGCTCCGCTGCTTGCGCTGACAGTTGAGAAGGGAGTGATCCCACTTTGAATACCTCATGGGTAGTTATTACAGCATCCCAAATACAATTCTGGCCTATCTCCTTACTCCTGAATGCTGACCCATCCACAAAAAAACGCCATATTTGGATTCTGAAGTGGTGAATTCTGCAAGTCTTGTCGAGGCAGCACATTTCATTAATTACAGCGATACAATCATGTGGGTCTCCGTCTCCTTCTCTAGTGAGAGGACAAGCAGCATTAAGGACGTTACATCGTTTTATTGCAATGTTAGCCTTCTCCAAGAACACAGTATTGTATCTGAGTCAACGTGCTGCCGACTATGTGCTTTGTTTTGCTCGGAAAGCAGTAAGGATACTGCATGTGTGATCAGTTCGGTAAAGTCGCCATAACCGATTATATAGCAACCACAGCTCGCAGGCATTTACGCAATCCTGCCGCTACGAGGTCAAGCTTAGCCGAAAAATAAGCTGCCAGCCTGGATTTTCCCCCATGATCCCACAACAACACAGATGTCATGCAGCCATGTTTTTCATCTACCATTTGACAGAAGGCTTGTTTGGATTCGGAATCCCCAGTGTAGGTGTACTTTGAAACGTCTTTTTCAATTCAACTCGGCCGCTGTGATCCATTGCAACGGACCTTGGTTCTGCTCCCCTTTTCCATGGGCCTTGTCACTTCAGGGCACCTCAAGATTTGTGTAATGTGGGATAAACGTTCTTCAGTAGGAGCGTATGCCCAAAAAGGATAGCAATTGTTTCCTCATGTGAGGCCTTGGAATTTGCTGAATTACTTCCACTCTATCTTGACCAATGGTCTTCCCTTGTTCAGATATTAAGTGAACAAAGAACTTCACCTGTTGTTGCATAAATCGAAGCTTTGCGAGACTGGCTTTGTGCCCTTCCCTCGTGCAATGCAAGGGAATCCTTCTCACATTGTTCCTCTTTTGGTGCTACTATTCAGCAATCGTCTACAGATTGCGGAAGAGCAGACCCAGGGGTTAAAACAAGAGTGTTCAGACTCCTGCGTAGAGCCTCATTATATATGGTGGGTGACTCACAGTAACACTAACAAAGTCGTGTGAACTCATAAGATTTCCCTTTGAATGAAAAAGCGAACCAGAATTGACTGTCTGGATGCACCATTCCACTAAAGAATGTATTTGCTAAATCCACAGCAGAGAACCATTTACTGTCCGGTGGAAATTGAGCTAATACAGTATAGGGTTTGGGAACATTTGATGCGCGCGGGACAACACTGTTATGGACTGCCTGCCGGTCTTGAACAAACCTCCATTCCTCCCGTTCACTTGGAATTTTTGCCTTTTTGATCAGAAAAATGGGAGTTCTCACCAGTGAGTTTACGCAGGGGATTATCTCTCTAGCCTTTGGGAAGGACTGAAAGACTGGAGTAACTACATCTATGGCCTCGGGTTTTAACGGGTATTGTGCTCTGCAAGGACGATACTCCGACTTCGTGGTCAATCGTATTGGTTCACAACCTCGTATATGCCCCACATCATGTTTGCCTTTTACCCATAATTCAGTAGGGACCGTTATTAATCTTGGGTCTGAGAAGTTTATCTTAGGGAAACGCCAGGCCAGACTTCTAGGCTCTTCGGGACTAGAGGGGGTTATCCTCGACTGTTCCATTGCCTGAGTTAGACAAATTAGTTTCTTCCTATATGTCGACACATCTGCATTGAACCACATACCCACATGGTCCCAGAACACCCAACATTTCGTTCTTTATGCCTTTAGTCCCCATGGCCCCAAATCCTGCCACCAGTCACTGGACACCTTCGCCAGTGACACGCGAGGAGCATAGCCTTCCATATCAAAAATATAGAGTTTACTTGCCGTCGCAGGTACTTTACATAAGTTCACACTGACTGCACATCGGTCATCTCAACAATAAAATTTGCACAATAACAACTGACCTGGTTTAACCAATCTCCTGAATCAATACTTCTCTTATGGTTCCTCAGGGCTATCGTGGTGTATGTGTGCTGTGCAGTGCAGCATATTCCCGCAAAGAAAATCGGTGTTAATAGGATTAACATGGTTACCTGCTTCCAGGGCGTGTGAATTGCTCACTGAACTCATTGCTCTCTGGCTTTTTAGCCACTCATAGACATACACCAGGGGTGGTGGGTTGTATTTTACAGTTTACACTTGTGAATCTTCCCTTTGAATTACCTGCAAGCCCGTCGGAGTACTGAGCAAATACAACCCCAGTCTCACTATGAGATCCTAAGCCATCAAATGTAAAGGACAGAATTCCGCTAACAAAATTGAGAATTAAAATGGATACACATTACTGATTTCACACAATATGGGTGCGGCAAAACTCTCTCGTATCACGATGCCTGATGCCTCCATTGAGTTCAGGAACATTCCACTCATCTTTATTGGTGTCAACTCTCTGAACTGTCTTGATTTGAGGAGTGAATATGCTGGCCATGTATCTACCAAAAAGGTAACTGGTGTACCTTCCACATATAAAATAGAGGTAGGCATCGACATATACGCATCATTGTTATTTTGAACATATTGTCCACACTTCGCAATCTCAATGTTCAATATAGAGTTGGGACACATCTCAGTGCCCGTTAGGTTAGTAGAAGTGATTAGCATTGGGGATTCTTCGTTGCCAAGTATAAAGGAAAGAGGTTAACCTGTACCTTGTGGCCTGCCCACCTCAACCTCAGTCGTCCCCTGTCAGTCACCATGCTGTCCAGCCTCCAGGACCGATTGAGGCTGTCTGTGCGGGCACTGTGTTGACCAGTGGTCCATTGCTCCGCAAACAAAGAACCAGCCAGATCTATCTCTGCAAGCGCACTTTCGCGATCCCTTCCTCTTTTGTGAACTCCACCTGTGCCTCTCTCTTTTCCCGCAGTCCCTCATTCCAATGGTTGAACGACCATTTGCATCATAATAAGCTGAGGTTCATGTGATTGCTGTTCCATCTTTAATTTCTGGTTATGGTTCTCTTGAGCCAGTAGTATTTCAGCATGCATCACATATTGTTCTATCTAATTCAACTTTCCCGTGTCCCAGGTAATACACGTATATTATTACCTATTTTGTTGTTTTGTACTTCATTCCATTGATGAAGCTGCTCCTCATGGTGTGCCTCATACGGTGTGATCTCTGCCGTCGTTATGTCCTTGGGGGGTATCAGTCCACAATAGACGTTATCGACTTTTGTGAGGCGCTTAATGTACTGGGACATTGTCTCGACTTCTTTAGGGATTCTTGCTTCAATTGATTATCGGTACGATATGCTGTTGGTGATTCAGCAGACCCTGAGGCGGCGACCGTTGACTTGGAATCTTCGTGAAGTGGATCTCGTAGGGGGGCTGTAGCTCTTCGAGGGCACCCATTAAGGTCAGGATCTGATCCAGTCTTAAGACACTGTCCAGCTTCATTCGGTTGTTTTCCGTGTGTGTGTGCATGTGCACTGGTGTTTGTACGTGTACTTTATCTATCTTTATTTCGAGATTTTCTTTCCCTGAAATGAGGCTCAGCCTTCAACATGTGATAAGCACTCCAATTCCCGGGTTCTATTTTACCCTTCCATTTCTCCTTCTCTCTCTCCTCCAACAGTGACCTCAGCATTTGCAACTGAATATTACTGAAACTTCCTTCCTCCAGAAAAACACATTCCTTGATTTACATTTTTAACTGCTTTACAGAAACTGAGCCATAATTATTTAGCATATATTGTATTTTTTCTTGACCATTCCGAGTTGTCTGTCGACCCTCTTTTTGTTCGCTCTTGCTGGAGCCGATTTTCATGGATATTGGAAAAGTGTTCATCTCTCTCTGTCTGTTTCTCTGTCTGTCTATCTGTCTATCTCTCTCTCTCTCACGATACCATAATCTTCTCTTTGCCAATATAACTTGCTTTTACCTCCGGAGGTCCCCTCTCAATGGGCGCGACCGCCTCATTGCCTTGATTTTCACAAACCAAGAACCCACATAACCAGTACAACTTTGGCAACTCCAATGCTGCCCATGGTGGCTCCAAGTCTCAAACCACCTTTAATCTTGCTGTCTCTTAAACTCTCTAGAGACGGCAATCCTTTCCCTTGAGTTTTACTCGCATACCGCACGAGAGTTCACTGGTCCCTCTTCCTGGTTCGTCTATTCTCTTCGAACGAGTCTCTATGTCGGATTACTTTAGCCACAACTCTTATCCTGACCCTATTTGATTCGGAACGCGACTCTGGGGCGATCCACCTATCCCCAGAACTCTCACTCAAAGGGGCCAATTCAGTGCTCGAGATGAAGTGAAAGACCTTCAAGCCAGTGGCGCGTACACCTCCTGGGAATCTTCAAAATCTTACCCAGTCGCAGGGTCCCAGGCGAGCCCCCGAGTTTACTGACGTGGAATTTCAATCGACTGGATGCAAATTCTACCAAGAGCAAAGAAAAAGTTTATTTTTGAAATTTGCAGAATGGACCCGACGCATTTGCAAGACGCCTCATAAAATGGACGCCTGACGGTTTTCACATATTCCCTTTATACTATATATCGCCTTGCCTTATCACACCTCAAGCCAGGAACCTGGATCAGTCGAGTTCCTTTCCACACATGGAGTTGCTTTTTTCTAATTCATTGACTGCTGATATAATAGATTATTGGCCTTGAGAATCAGCTGAAAATTAGGTTGAACTTTACTTTTTTTCTGTCTTTTTGCAAAGTTAGGTCCATACTTCTTTGTTTCAACCACGCTTTCACAGATTTCACCAAAACTGATAATTTTCCATTACAAGGGATCAGGCTGACAGTGACTCAATAAGTGTGAACGGAGTGAGGATGATAGTGACACAATGAGAGTGAGGTGTCAGCTTGGTAGTGACGCAGACTGTGTGAGTGGATCAGGCCGATAGTTACGCCGTGAGGGGTTCAGAGGGATTGTGATGCAGTAAATCTGAGGGATCAGACCAATAGTGACGCAGTAAGTGTGAGGTGGTCAGGGTGATAGTGAAGCACTTCGTGTGAGGTGTCAGTGTGACAGTGACGCAGTAAGAGTGAGTGTTCAGGCTGATAGTGACGCAGTAAGTTTGAGGGGTCAGTCTGCTAGTGAAGCAGTAAGTGTTTGGGGTCAGTCTGATAGTGAAGCAGTAAGTGTGAGGGGGTAAGGCTGATAGAGACGCAGCAAGTGTGTTGGGGTCAGGCTGATAGTGATGCAGTAAGTGTCGGTGAGTCACAGTGATCCTAATGCAGGAAGAGAGAGGGGACAGGGTGATACTGACGCAGTAAGTGTGAGGGGGTCAGCGTGATGGTGACAGAGTAAGTGTAAGTGTTCAGGCTGATATTGATGCAGTATGTTGGGGGCGTCAGTCTAATGCTGGACAGTAAGTGTTAAGTGACAGGGTGATAGTGATGCAGGAAATGTGAGGAGTCAGACTGATAGACATGGTGAAATTGTGAGGGGTCAGGCTGATAGTAATGTGAGAAGTGTGCGAGTGTCAGGCTGATAGTGACGCAGTAAGTGTTTTGGGAGCAGAGTGATAGGAATGCAATAAGAGTGAGCGGCTCTGGATGATAGTGACAGGTCAGTATGAGGGGGAGGATGGTAGTGATCCAGTGAGTGTGAGGTGTCAGGATGACAGTGAAGCAGACTGTGTGAATGTGTCATTGTGATGGTGACATGGCAAGTGTGATGGGGTCAGGGTGACAGTGACGCAGTGAGTGTGAGATGTCAGTGTGATAGTGACGCAGAACATTTGAGGGGCCAGGCTTATAGTGACGCAGTATGGGCAAGGATCAGGGTGACAGTGATGTAGATGCACTCACAGGGCCAGGTTGTAGTAAAGCTGTAAGTGTGAGTGTCTCAGGCTGATATTGATGAAGTAAATGCGAGGGGGTAAGGATGTTAGGGATGTTGTAAGTGTGCAGCGGTAGTGCTAGAAGTGATGCCATAAATGTGAGTGTTGAAGCTGATAGTGACGCATTAAGTTTGGGGGATCAGGCTGATCTTGACGCAGTAAGTGTGACGTTGTCAGGATGATAGTTTCGCTGTGTGTGTATGGAGGCACAATGATCTTGACGCAGTAAGAGTGGGGAGTCAGGGAGACAGTGACGCAGTAAGCATGAGTGGGTAAGCCTGATAGTGACGCAGTATATGTGAGGGAGTCAGCCTGGTAGTGGCGCAGGATGTGTGAAATGGTCAGGCTGATATTGATGCAGTTAGTGTGTTGGGGTCAAAGTGATAGTGACACAATAGGTGTAAGCGGCTCAGGATGATAGTGACACAGTGGATGTGAGATACCAGTGTGATAGTGATGCAGTAAGTGTAAGGGGTAAGGATGACAGTGACACTAAGTGTATGCCCTCAGTGTGATAGTGCCACAGCAAGTGTGGGGTGTCAGGGTGTAAATGACGTCGTGAGTGAGAGCGGGGCATTGCGATAGTGAAGCAGTAAATGTGAGGGTGTTAGGGTGATAGTGAAACAGTCAATGTGATGGGGCAGTGTTTTAGTGACAAGATAAGTGTGAGGCGTCAGTCTGATACTGACACAATAAATGTGATGAAGTCAGGCTGATAGTGACACAGTAAGTGTGAGTGGTCATCCTGATAGTGACAAAATAAGTGTAAGGATTCAGGGTGATAGTAACATGTGAAGTGTGAGGGCGTGACTGAAAGTGACGCAATAAGTGTGTGGTGGTTAGGCTGATGGGGACGCAATAAAAATAAGGCCGGCAAGGTGAAATGGCAAAGACTGTGTGAGTGGGTCAGGGTGCGAGTGACGCAGTAAATGAGAGAGGATCAGAGTGAGAGTGACGCAGTAAGTCTGAGGGGTCAGACTGATATTGACGCAGTAATTAGGAAGGGGTCAGGCTGAGCGTGACACAGTCAGTGTGAGGGGGAGAGTTTTAGTTACACAGAAAGTGCGAGGCGTCAGACTGAAACTGATACAAAAAGTGTGGTGGAGTCAGGCTGATAGTGATGCAGTAGGTTTCAGGAGTGAGGGTGATATTAACATAGGAAGTGCGAGAGCATCACTGATAGTGACACAATATGTGTGTGGCTGTCAGGCTGATAGTGACGCAGTAAAATTGAGGATGTCAAGGTGAAACTGGTGCAGTAAGTGTGAGGATGGCAGATGGACAGTGATGCAGTAAGTGTGAGGGGTTCACGCTGATATTGAGGCATGCAAGTGTGAGAGGCCAGGTTGATAGTGACACTGTGTGCTGTCGGGTTCGGCTGATAACAACGCAGAAAGTGTGAGTGTCTCAGTGTGACAGTGACGCATTACATGCGAGAGGGTCAGGGTGATAATGACAGAGAAAGTGTGAGGGTGTCAGTTTGACAGTGATGCTGTAATTGTGAGCTTGATCAGCGTGATAGTGAGGGGCTCAGGCTAATAGCGACACAGCAATTGTGAGGGGGTCAGGGTAGTAGTGACATAAAACGTGTGAGCGGCTCAGGCTAATAGTGATGCAGTACGTGTGAGGTGTCAGGCCGATAGTGACGCAGTAAAGGTGAGAGTGTTGGTAAACTAGTGACGCAGTAAGTGTGAGCCGCTCAGGATGATAGTGACGCAATAAGCGTGAGGTTTCAGGTCGACACCCATACAGTAAGTGTGACGTGTTCAGGGTGACAGTGACGCAGACACTTTGAGGGTGTCAGATTGAGAGTGACACAGGAAATGTGAGGAGACAGGTTGAGAGTAACATAGTAAGTGTAAGAGATCAGTCTGGTAATGATATACTAATTGTGATGGAGTCAGAATAATAGTGGTGCTGTGAGTATGAATTATCAGGGTGATAGTGACACACACGGTGTGAGTGGGATAGAGATATAGTGATGCAGCAAGTATGAGGAGGTAAGAGTGATAGTGTGCAGGGTCTGGCTGAAGGTGATGCAAGAAGAGTGAAAGGTTCAGTGTGATCTGGACGCACTAAGTTTGGGGGGGCAAGGTGATAGTGATGCTGTAAGTATGAGTGGGTCAGTCTGATAGTGACACAGTACATTTGAAGGGATCAGGCTGGTAGTGATGCAGTAAGCGTGAGGGGGTCAGGCTGATATTGATGCACTAAGTGAGAGAGTGTCAAGATGATGGTGACGCATTAAGTGTGAGCAGGTTAGAGAGAGAGTGACGCCGTTAGTGAGTTGGGTTGGGCTGATAGGGATGCAGTGGGTGTGCATGTCTCAGGGTGTGAGTGATGCAGGAAGTATGAGGGTGCCAGAGGGATAGTGAAGCATTAAGTATGAGGGGGTCAGAGTGATTGTGATGTAGTAATTCTGAGGGGATCAGAGAGATACCAACGCAGTAAGCATGAGGGGGCAGGCTGTTAGTGACGCTGTCAGTGTGAGCGCCTCATCCTAATAATGATGAAAAAAATTTGAGAGAGTAATGCTGATTGTCAGGTGATACGCGTGAGTGAGTCAGGCTGGTAGTGACACTATAAGTGTGAGTGTTGAAGCTCATAGTGAAGCAGCACGTGTGAGGTGGTCAGTGTGATTGTGGCGCAGACAATGTGAGAGGGTCAAGGTGATAGTGACAAAGTAAGTTTGAGGAAGCAGTGTTGTAGTGACACGGTAAGTGTGAGGCGTCACTCTGGTACTTACATAATAAGTGTGATGGAGTCAGGCTGATAGTGACACAGTAAGTGTAAGGAGTCAGGATAATAGAAACATAGGAAGTGTAAGGGCGTAACTGATCGTGACAAAGTAAGTGTTTGGCAGTCAGGCTGATAGTGACGCAGTCAAAATGAGGGTCTCGAAGTGAAAGTGGCGCAGTAAATGTGAGGGCGCCAGATGGATAGTGATGCAGTAAGTTTGAGGGGTTCACGCTGATATCAAGGTGGTAAGTGTGAGGGGTCAGGTCTCTCGTGATGCAGTAAGTGTCGGCGGGTTAGGCTGATAGTGATGCATTCAAAGACCAAATATCCAAGGCTCACTGTAGTGCTGAATAGCGAGACTTCTCAAGGTTAAGACAAAAATCAATCGTTCGCATCCTGGTCATAAATCACAATGCTTCATTTTAAAATTGTCCTCTCCTGCTTCTAGATACACCATTGAGGGAACAAAATTTAATTGCACCACCCTGTTTATCTCTTCAAATATTTTGCAACTCTCAATGAGATTACCTCTCTTGTGTTGAAACTGTAAAAAACAGACCGGATTTGCCCAATTTCAATTCACAGGACTAACGTTTACCCATGATATCAAGGCTAATCACCATTTTTGGTATTCCTCATATGGCAATTAGTATCTTTCCTAAATTGAGGATTATAATTCCTCATACTGTAGTCCATGTGCGGTCGAACTGAGCCACAATACATTGGAAATAATGCTTCGTTCTCGTGCCCTGAAATCCTTCTGCAGATTTCACAACAGACTTCTACAACTGCTACTAGACTTCAATGACTTATTAAAAACTTTTCCAAGATTCAATTCTAAAAATCTGTACATCAGACTTTCTACTTCAAACCTTCGACAAATAATCTCCACACATTTCCCTCCTGACAAGTATGATAAAGTCAAATCGTTGCTATTTATTAAATCATGAAGAACATGGATAGGTTGACTCGTCAAGGTGTTTTCTTGCTGGTGAGTAAGTCAAAATTTAGAAAATATCGGTTTAAAATTAGTGGGTAAGGATTTAAAAGGGACGTCAGGGGCAACTTTTTCAGTCGTGTCCAGAATGAGCTGCCAGAGAAATTGTTGGAGACTGGAACAACTGTAACATTTAATGGCATCTGGATGGATATATGAGTAACAAAGTTTAGAGGGATGTGGGCCAAATGTTGGCAAATGGGACCTATTAATTTCGGATAACTGTCCACCATGGTCAAGTTGGAAAGAAGGGCCACTTTCCATGTTGTATTGTTCAAGGACTTGATGACTCTAGAACAACCGCGAAAACTTTGCAAATAATTCCGTCAAGACGATGTCAAGTTCCGAATCTTCGGTCAATCTTCCTCTCTTGTGCTCACAAGTTCATTACCTGATGTCCGAACTTACGGATTAGTTGCTGGATCCATTCCTGTAAATTGGTTCTGCATTCTTTCTAATTCCGATTTTTTTTTTGCGAATGTCGCTAGAGTTTATGGACTTAGCATCAATATTTCTAATACCATATTTCGATGAATATTAAAAAACAACATTAGCACCAGATGATGAGCAATTGAGTCAAAATCGATCGGACACAGTGAGACAATGATCCTCTCTACATGTGGTGTACATCCGTGACTCTAGAATTCGATGAAGAATCATTCCCACAACTTCAGCTGTGTCCGAATCTAGTTTGCGGTGAAAGCTGTCAATCTGCTAAGGTAACGTTCGTCTGGGTCCCTGCAAAGGATTTGGCGAAATCTTTGGGTCTTGACAATTTGTTCTTCAAACAAATTACGTATGTCATGAATTCAGTTCTTTTACTATGAAAATTGGCAACTTTGCTGCAGCTGTAATGGCCGAGAGGTTAAGGTGTTGGCTGTGAAAGCCAATGGGGTCTCCCTGTGCTGGTACGAATCCTGTTCACAGCGTTGAAACTTTTAAAATTCATTAATTCCTTTGCAGAATTTGGATTTCTTGGAGCTTGAGCTTTGCATTCAATCGAAAGTAAATTTTCAAATGTGAAGAATCCGAAGTAATTTCAAGACGTCTAATTGAATAAATTATATGTCGAGACACAAAAAGCCACCAACTTCCAACACGAATCAGTTTCAAAACATTTGTTGAACTATCGTGAAATTTGGATGTTCTGGGAGTTGGGGGGGGGGGGGGTGTTGGAATTAAGTAAAACAAGAAGCAATGCAATACATTTACCTGCAGGTGATGAATTTTTTTTAGGATCAGTTGAAAGTCAAGCTGAGAAAGTTCAACCTAATTTACAACTGACTCTCAAGGCCAATAATCTATTATATCAGCAGTCAATGAATTTGAAAAAGCAACTCCATGTGTGGAAAGGAACTCGACTGATCCAGGTTCCTGGCTTGAGGTGTGATAAGGCAAGGCAATATCAGTGGAGTAGAATTTTCTGGAAATAGTAGAAATGGAATGTTAACGGTCTTCTGCTGTCCACATTTGTAAGAAACTGTGCATTAAGAACTGAATTTGAAAATTAACGATGAAAATCAAACTTAGCCCTCTGCTTGTGGTGTAGCATTGTTCAGAACAATAGGTTGTTGAGGCTAAAATTGACCAAAATAATCGATGGGGATCTTATCCACGGCCTTCGTTGGAGCAGTTGGTGTGGAGAGCTCAGCTTGAAGAACCAAATGGCAGTTATTCATTTTGGCTGTCTGAATTGCTTAGTTAAACATACTCCCAGTTTAATGTAAAACCCTTTGCTATCAGAGCTAGATGTTTTCATGTCAGCATGTTCCGGTATGAGAAGACACTCCATGGAGTAGATGTGAATTAAATTTTTACTCTAACGTCAGAGATGTTGACACATTTCTGCACCAAAACAGCACTACCATTGGTATCAAATCAATCTGAAAAAAGGACTAGTTACCTTAGACATTTGCTTTCTGCAGACTCTGCCAATGGACCGTTCAGGCCCGATGTAGGAATAGGGCGTGGTGACATCTGTTCGCAAGTGGATCACTTCATTCTTGCTCACGATCCATAAACAGTAATTCATTTTGAACATCTTAGCCATCAGCATGATAAATGTTACATAATGCACAGGTTTGCTTCTCGAAAGAAAGAGCGAAATCTTATTCAATGCAGACGCAAATTCAAGTTGTCCCTGGTCGACCAGAAGACAGATATCGTGAAACAAATTAAATACAGAAAACAATCAATGTTTTCTGGGAGACAAAAAGGTGTACTGGAAGAACGGAAACATATATTTGGAACTCAAGTCACATACCAATTCCAGACTAAATGTTCTTGAACCGTTGTCTTAATTTGACCTTCATGTCCACCATTGCTGCAAAAATTATCTTAACAACTTAGTACTTTGTGTTCTTTGATATTGTCTCCTTCATGTTTCTCTTGATTTTGAAACTAAAACCGAGCAAGAGTAATGCACCCTATTTCACATGCAAAGATCAGAAGAAGATCAATTTATAAGAGAACAGAAATAAAGCTACTTCTGTCTTCCGAGAGAAAACACAGTTACCATTTCGACTCCAAAAAGTCTTCTTCAGAAGTCTGCGCAATGAACTCGAAATAGTAGACCGAAAACGATAAAAAGAAGCCATAATACCGCGAATACACCACCCGCAAACGCAGCAAGTCCTTCTCGAATACGCTGTATTACTACTCTCAACATCAGTGGGGAACGGAACAAAGCTCATTCTGCAGATGACAACCTGTTATGACGTAGTTTGTAAAGTCAGAAATAGGATTAGGTAAAAAGCGGGATGAAAGCGGGATATCGGAAGTCTGAAAAAAGCAAGTGCGTGCTTTGCTTTGAAGAAGGTTGGCAGTGATGAAAATGGAAATTAACTACAGAAAGGGACGCTTAATTAATACTCAGAATCGTTGCAACACACAGGGACGCAATTCCTTTTTCTAGGTTTCTGTTCTGCCATTTTATAATCACGACTGCTGTCGGGTTTGGTTTCCATTCCAGGCTTAGGTGACTGCCTGATGGAAGTTTGCACATTCGCCCAATTTCTGTGTGGTAGCTCTGGTTTGCTGCCACATTCTGAACATTTGCAGGTTATTTGGATTCGCCATTGATCGCACATGGTTACAGAGACAGTGATGTGGAGAGTGTCTGGATAGGACGTACTTCAGAGGATTTTTGTGAACTTAAATAGACAGAGTGGGGTTAGTCTGCTGTTTTCTGGGTGAGCGACTTGGACAGAGAGGGGTCAGGGTATTCTTCCCTGAGGGAGAGACATTGACAGAGTTGGGTTAGTTGCTCTTACCTCTGTCAGTCACACAGATACAGAAGGGTCAGTCTGCCCTTGCTGGGCGAATTTCTTTCACAGAGTGGTAACAGTCTGCTCTTCCCTGACTGAGTGAAACAGAAAGAGCGGGGTCAGTATTCTCTTCCCTCGATAATTTATGTTGACAGTCTGGCTTCCGTTTGCTCTTCTCTGGCGAGTCACATTGGTAGAGTGGGGTTAGTGTTCATTCATTGGGTGAGTACCATAGACAGATGGGATCAGTCTGCTCTTCCCTGAGTGAATTACAGTTATAGAGTGGGATCAGACTGCTCTTCAGTGAATGACTGATATTGACCGTGTGGGATCAGTCTGCTGAGTTACACTGAGAGTGTGGGGTCAGTCTGCCCTTCCCTCGGTGAGTAACACTGACTGAGTGGCGTCATTTGCTCTTCCCTTAGTGAGTTACATTGACAGAGTGGCAACAGTCTACTCTTTCCTGTTCGAGTTACGTGGAGAGAGTGGCGTCAGTCTGCTTTTCACGGAGTGAGTTATTTGGACAGTGTGGAATCCGTCTGCTCTTCCCTGGGTGAGTTGCATTGACAGAATGCAGTCAGTCTGCAATTTCCTCATTGTGTTAAAGTGATCGCGTGAGGTCAGAGTGCTCTTCCCTGGTTGAGTCTCATTGACAGATTGGGCTGCATCTGGTCTTCCCTGGGAGAGTCATATTAACAGAATGGGGTCAGTCTGCTCCTTTCTCAGTGGGTAATATCACAGAGTGACTCAGTCTATTCTTCCCTGCGTGAGCTATGTTAAGAGAGTGGTGTCAGTCTGCTCCTCCACGGGCGTGTTACTTTCTCAGAATCGTGACAGTCTGCTCTTCTCTGTCTGAGTTTAACAGCAAGTATGGTTTAATTACTGTCTTCGCTGGATGATTCTCATAGACAGAATGGAATAAGTCTTCTCTTCTCTGAGTGAGTTACTTTGACAGAGTGGGGTCAGGCTCATCTCCCTGCTTGTGTTTCATTGACAGAATCAGATCAGCCTGCTCTTTCCTGGATGAGTGACAGAGACAGAATGGGTACAGCCTGCTCTTCTCTGAGTGAGTTACGTTGACAGACTGGCGTCAGTCTGCTCTTTCTTGGGTAAATTTTGCTGACTGAGTGGTGTCAGTCTGCCACTGGCTGGGTGAGTTACATATAAAGTGTTGGGTCAGTCTGCTCTTCCCTGGATGACTAACATTGACAGAGTGGTGTCAGTCTACTCTTCCCTAGGTGAGTTATATTACCAGAGTGCGGTCCGGCCATAAATTCATCGTTGAGTTACATTGATCGCGTGATGTCAGACTTCTGTCCCCTGGTTGAGTTACATTGACAGAGTGGGGTCCTTCTGCTCTTCCCTGGGTGGTTTACGTTAGCAGTTTGGGGTTGGTCTGCTTTCTGCAATCCAGGAACTCCATCTCTAGCGGTTTCTTGTCGGTACCTCCATATTAAGGATTTGAGGAGTTCACAAAAGTAACTCGTTCCCTATATCTTTGGGATAATTAGGGATGGGCAGTGAATCTTATATCATTGATAGACAACTGTGTCCCAGAAATGCATTTGTAATAATTGCATGTTCTAATTCGACACTGCAAGCGGTCGGGAATAACTTGAGGAGAGGTGCAGGGTAGAATAATTAAAGTCAAATGCACTGATGCCTAGGAGACATAACACAAGATGTGAGTGTGGAGCTGATGGTGCAAGGCTCAGTGTCATTGCTATTGGTTCAGCAGTTATTGCTCACTGTTCGCAATGACTCACACACCACTGCTGTCAATTCACAACAATGAGCCTGTTCATCTTGGTTTGAAAATACCTGCGTGTGTATTAACGTGGTTAATGGGACGTGAGAGGAGATGAGCACATTCTCTTTATTCTGTCAGTTTAAACGACGAAAATATCTGTTGGATGCCAATGCAAGAGGATACTGTCTTTTTCTGTGCCTTTTTAGTGGGGCATGCTCAGCATTGAAATGTCTATTTTTGCACAAGCAGAGTTTGATTGCCATTCAAACTGAGCAACATTAATACAAAAAATGCGTTTTCGAATTCCTGTGATCAAGTGGTTCAGGCATTGCACATATGGACGAGAAATCTGGCTCTTAACGTGGCGCCATGGCTTAGCTGGTGAAAGCAGCTCCCATCACACTGGTGCCTGCTCATTGTATTGAAACCTCGTTATTTCTCGCAAGTATTGTGTTGCTGATCGAGAAACTCAGTGTCCTGTTTGAATTGCTGTACATTCTGATTTCGCGTTCCGGCTTCATTTTCCTGGTTTAAATCCAGTAGTGTAGGTTGCTCTTTTTAACTACTATTTTAACCTGGAGATTCTTCCCGCAGTTCCACAAGCACTTCTGCTTCTCATCCTTTTATTCTCATTCCTTCATTCCCAGTTTTGTAGAAATTAAGTGGTGAAGCAGGAGACACTGCAGCATTCCCGGGAAATGTTGTGGTAATGGCACTGACACCACGACATGATCACCCTCGTTCTCTGCTGTCACCATTTATTCGTTGTACATCAACAGTAAATGCATCGTTGTTCTTCTTCAGCTGTCATGTAATTACTTTCTTTTTCTGTTAGATAAGGAATTCAACTTTAACTTCGAAAGAGTCTTTAGATTTTGAGGAAGAAATGTCTCCTTGCATCAGGTCGAAGTGACAGACGCATTATCCAGAGAATGTGAGACTCCTTCGACCGACTCCAGCCAGGCGTCAGAAAGCCTCTCAGCAGTTCGAATCTCAAACTGTCTCTGAATATTAGGCTTTTCAAGAGCAGAAATGGGAAATGAGGGATATGGGCAGCCAGAGAGTCGGAGAATGTGAAAAAGGCCAAGGCGGATACAGAGACAAATATAGAAAAAACAAAGACACATATGGAGACAGACACTGTAAGAAACAATTCTCCATTCGGCGTGACTGCTAAATAACGGAAACTAAAAGGAAATGTAGCCATTAAAACATAGCCTTCCACCAGCTCAGGAAAATGAAAGTAGCATGACAGCTGATTAGGTCCTTTTAAGATTTTGGATTCGATGTTTGTAAGCTCAAGAGTAATTTTGATAAATATCCTGGTTCGACAGGTAAGATTATCATTTTCCCAACAGTATAATCTAGAAAACTATAACTAACCTGTTTCCGGTCCATCTTAAGAAAATAAACCTGTTTCTCTCCACAGATGTTGCCAGGTGTAGCGGGTTTCTCTATCAATTCTCGTTTTTAGTTCATATTTCCAAAACCTGCAGCTTTTGGTTTTTGATAACCTGGCACAAAACCAAGCATTACCAGGTTCGGACCAGTGTAAGAAATACTGGTACCACGATATATTTGCACAATAAAACGTGCATTCCCTGTCCGAGAATAGAACCAACACTATTGCGGTTAGAGTTCCAAATCCTAACTACGAGATTACATGGAATGAAGACAGACGCTCTTGAACTTATTCTCAATGAAATGGATTTTCCATTTCATTTCCGATCAGTTTCACTCCAGATTGGTTTCTACTCGTCTTCAAGTTTTGCAGAATGGAAAATCCCATTTGGCCCATGGTGCAGTCTGGTTTAAAGACATTCATCTATTCTATTCCCAGTTTCCAGCTTTGGTCCATAACCTTATGTGTTCTGATGTTTCTAGTGCAAATAGCAGTGAGGTTCTCGCTTTAATCTTAGATGACACAACAATGGGATTGAAGTTTGACATAGTCACACTGTGTTATTACCCACGTCGTGTCTCCCACAGAAAGAGACACACAGACACATTCCACGAGAGTGGCAGAGTTCTCAGGATTTGACCAGCTCCTTGTGCTTCACTTCAGATGTCCGCTCCAACTAACAACTTCAACCTCCAAAAGGCAGCTTTTGGTTAAACCAAAGCCAGTTCTACAGACAATGAGAGACGTTGATCTGAGCTCGAATTCGAATTGAACGAAAGAAACTGTAAATTCGAAAACCCAAACCCTTCCGTTCCTGACAGACAACAGGAATGGACTAGCACGCTGTATCCTTGTGATTTTACATGGGAACCGACAATCCCTGAATTCGACGTCAGGCGTGTTACCAATTCCGTCACTGATCCAAAGACCAGGTCTGACTGTGACAGTTTGTATATAGGTAATGGAAACGTCCACATCAGGGAAACAGCATTCACAACGTGAAAAATCAGCGAACATAATCACCGTCACTGTTTCACTTGGAATGCCCCACTCTGTGAAACATTTCCTTTCACTATACTTTCACACTTGAAGTTTTTTACCTTCCAGAGCTTGAACTAATTCAGCGAGAAACCACTGGGCATTTCGGGCCCGTCATCCGGAATGAGGCGAGTTGAACGGTGCCTTTCTTGCTGCCAACACATCAGCGCAGCTCAAAACGAGCTCGTGTTAGCATCAGTCTTTACTTAACTTGCTGCAATATATCTGCTGAACAACAGCAGATTATCACAGCATTGCCTTCTTCACACTGAAACCAATGGTGATAATATGAACCGACTTGGAAACTTGGAGAGAGAAACACTCTGACGAAGACGATTATGACGTGAAGAGCAGGCACTAGAGTTTGTTCAGGTCCCAAAGGCTACTGCAGTATCAATGGATATCCCTGCATTCGGGTCTGAGTTTCCATTGCCCAGAACAGGCTTTCATTCCCAGTCAGGAAATGAAGATTTAATTCTCTTCTTGTGAATTATCCGAAGGAAAACTAAATCCTGGTTGCACCCAGAACACACACACGGATCCTGCCAGAACAATTCAGTGATCGATCAGCATCTGTCTGGAAGGACAATGGCAGCAAATACAAGCGAAAGCTATCACCACAATTACCCCTCCAAGGTTCTCGCGTTTCCCAGTTGAAAATGTTTCGCTGTTTCTTCAATGTCACTATGTCTAAATCCTTGCCTCATGGCATCATGCCTGTACCCCGCTACTGAGGGCATCCAGGGTTCTGTGGAGTAACGCAAAATCTCAATCTCTCGAGTAATTAGGGATTGACGGTGCATCCCACAACATGGAGCAATGACTTTGTTCCAGTAATACGTTTCCAAAAGCTACAGTTTCTAAGGGAACACTTGCAAGCTGTCGGGAATAGGTTGTGACTCTGAGATGCCGGTATTGGACTGGGGTGTACCAAGTCAAAAATCACACAACATCAGGTTATAGTCCAACAGGTTTAATTGGAAGCACACGAGCTTTCGGACCGATGCTCCTTCATCAGGTGTTTGTGGAGGGCTCGATCGTAACACAGACTTTATAGCAAATATTTGCAGTGTGATGTAACTGAGATTATACATTGAAGAATTGTTTGTCTGTTAAGCCTTTCATCTGTTGAAAGAAGTGAAACTATCACTGTATTCACTGTGTAAATCACAAAATCCTTTTTTTAAAAAAGTTGCATTCTCTGGTTAGCTGTTAACAATCGTAATAGCTAGACAATATGTTGAAGGTGTAAGCCCCTTGTGTTCTCTGTTTATGACCTGATGTTTAGATTGATTCCAATCCAAAAAGTGAGATAACAGAGTTTTACATAATCTCATGCAGTTTTTGAGCTCAGAGTTCTTCATGAATGTATGTGGTTTCTGAGCAAAGTGCAATGTAACTCTGAAAGTACCAAAAAGATTCACCACACAAAATATATGTGTGCGTGTGGGTCTTTGTCTGTGTGTGTGTCTCCAGCGAAACCAAAAACTGACAACTCATGAACAGAAGCAGAACTGACAAAGAGAACATATTTTCCGACACACGGACTCATGAATGCTGTCTGTGAGGCAGAGCGAGTCGTCTGGCTCATGAGCTGCTCACATAAATTGCAGCGAGGCAATTCCAAATGATGCTTTCAAAGTACTGGCGCCTTAGAGCACCAATACTTCCAGGAAAGTGCTCAAGTAACATGAATCAGAACTGACTAACAATGAACCATAAAAACAGTGAAGATTATCAATTACAGTCTTGATTAGATGAGGTTAACAATTGGGCTGATGTCTCCACCGGATCGAGAGGGCCAATCACCAGCCTCTCTCATCAGGACAGAAATTAAGGAAATTAGGGAAAAGTAACCAAGTTTCCTATCGCAATTTCCCTCCTTTTCGCAACAGCTACAGAAAACCGCGAGCAGATTCAATGTAGAACCGAAGTTCACATCAACAGGGAAATAAATATCTCCATTCACTTTCAGAGAAACTGTGAAAAATGCAAATTGTCTGGAATATGAAAGTTTGGCGCAGCCTGTTTTTGAGTCGCATATTATGCTGGTGGCCTTTCGA
Organism: Chiloscyllium punctatum; assembly: GCF_047496795.1. Lineage (NCBI taxonomy): Eukaryota > Metazoa > Chordata > Chondrichthyes > Orectolobiformes > Hemiscylliidae > Chiloscyllium > Chiloscyllium punctatum. The sequence goes on from NW_027309868.1 coordinate 240,306, forward strand.
GCTGGAGGGGAACGTGACAACTACAGCAGAAGGGGAAAACATGGGCACTGACATGTTGGTTGTTTTCTGCTGTGCCACACCACAGCCGGGTTAGAAGAAATGACTGCTTTTTTTTCCTGTTCAACTTTAACAAAGCTCATCCCTGCAAAACGTTGCCAGCTTAATCCATTAGCACACGTGGCCGCGCAGGGATACAAACACAAGCCTTCTTAAGAAGTGGAATCTGAAAACAGAGTCTCAGCTTGCTCAGCCACGCGAGCACACAGGCCAAAACCGGAAACCCAAGAGCATGTACCTGATGATACCCTGCAGCATACTCACACCAACTGTCCCAGTTCTGCAGAATAAGCGGTGGGAAGGAATTTCTCTATCTGAGAGGTCGTGCTTGTTGTTCTCATCAGCAAATCTGGCTTTGAATTTGCTAGCCCATATCTGCTGCCATGCTGAAACGGAATGCAATTCCGATTACTCGCTGTGTGAAACTTTGTTCACTCTCTCTCCTCAGATAAAGTGATCACTGGAGATGATGAATTCTGCTCCTGCCCGACCCTCAGATGAACTGAAAAACTGGTTTAGCACTGGAATCCGAGAATGGCAGAACACGTAGCAAGATTATTCGAAACCCACAGCCAATAAGAGTTCCAACTTTCATGTTATTTCTCCATAATAGTGCATAATCCAGCAGAGTGATGAACAACTGCCACCTGGCTGCAAGCTGAGTTAGAAACCTATGTGGGAATCAAGGACATGTGACTCACTTATTGTCGGTAAATCAAACAGTTCTCACTTTGAGGTGTGCAAAGATTAGTTCCTATACATATTCAGGGAAGGTCAAAGGCGATCTGAGATGTCAAAGAGGTGGTCACTATTCTTGATTGCTCTTTGTTCGAGTTGTGAAAAGGTTTCCCGCTTTAGTCACATTCACGTTTCTTATTGATGACTGAATCAGACAGAAGGTGTTTCACCAGAGCTGCACTTGACTTGCATTCTTTTCCCTCGCTGTCATATTTTCCTGGAACTCTGTGAGAACAAGAAAACAAAATACATGCTGTCATTCGGCAGCCTGTCTGTGATTTCCACATTTTAAGTTACAACATGGCTTAGACTTCAGGCCACACGGTAATATTAGTAACAGTATGAGAACAAGAGTCGATAGTTCATCTGTGCCTGTAAATCTTTACATTCTGAATGAACTGTATCCGTGTCTGCTGCTTCGAAACTCGAATATGTGAACTGCTCCAAACTATGATTGAGGATTTCTGGTTTTGGTTGACACACGTTGAGAAACGCCAGACAGCGTTCAAATGAAGCTTTCAGAGCACATTTTCGGATGCATTTGACAGAGGCTAACATCATGAATCCAGTGTTCCCTGTGATAGAAGGAAATGAATGCTCTCCTTGTTACTGATCCGGGACACCTTCGCATGTAAAGCAAATGCGGTACTGTTGTTACAGAAAGGATCAGTGCCCGGTAACTGTGTCCTTAAAGTGGACATGATCGAAAAAATAAAGAATACCATATTGAAATGTCCAGGAAATATTGGCTGAAAAGGCGCAGTCAATTTTGCCTGCAGCGCCAAGACAGAGGAACATATGTAACTGCACTCTTAAACAGGATGGCCAGCAGTGATATAAACATCGCCACATATGAAGGACCACTGCGAATAGAACTTTGAGAATGAAATTCACGCAGCAGGTATTCGGAATTATATTCTTTCCACCGCTACAGTAGTATTGAGCGAGTAAATTCAAAACCAGGCTTGCTGATGAGTATGCAATAAAGCCCCATCGAACACGATATGAAAGACTGTCATCCGGAAAGATGGAACAACAATGTTTCTTCTAAGCTTTGTACTGGGCCACTTTCGCACAAACTGATACGGCTACTCTCCAGAAAATATCAGGGCTCGCGGCATGCACTCTTAGAAATGGTGACCATCAGTGCTGGAAACATCCCTGCACATTCAGAACAAGGAAGAATACATATCGAATAAAAGCGTAGATGGCAATTAATTGGACTTGTATTCCCTTTCACCACAACAGCTAGAATGTGCGGGGATATACACAGTAAGGTTTACAGACCAGGTCAGAAAGCAATTACCTCCACATATCTTGACACACAAGCCTATCTTTCTTTCTGTCAGTTTTTTTTTGTAAGAGCCGATCCTTTCCATAGGAGATGAAGATGATTACTGCTCCCCCGCAGGAACACGGTGGGGCCAGAGACCCGATCGAGCTGCTCAGAACAGTTGGTGTTTGCCGAGAATCACTGAAATTGAGATTGATGAGACGTAGACACGGTGTAACAGCTGCCAACACATGTGGAGGGTTTTGGGACGGATTAGGACCCACCCTGGGAAAAAGACTGTATCCTAAAACCGGGGATTAAGTGCTCAGGGAGACGACTGGAGAATGGGGTTAAGAACGATATTAGCCAAGATCGAATGGCGGAGCAGAATAGATATTCTGAAAGCGCTAACCGTCCTCCTATGTCTTCCAATCTCTGGCCATCTGGTATCTAAGGAAATAGAAACAGAGTTATTTGTTCAGTTGGAAGTCCTGGGCAAAGCAAGAGATAGAACAAGCATGATACAATTTTAGATACTGGGAAAATGTTTGGAGAGGAAGCAATAAATGTGAAGCTGGATATAAAGTTTGAAATCAGGACATAATTCAATAAAAAGGAAGTTTGTAAAAAGGCAGAGGGACATGGAGATGGAAAAAGAAGTGTCACCAGTCCCGAAATCTCATTCGGATTTCATTTTCAAGATGCGACCAGACCTGCTGAGACTTTCCAGCAATTTCATTTGTTGATTCTGAAACAGAAGATGGGACTGATCCTGGACCGATCAGCTCTCCCATGTTCTAGGAATATTTGACTTACCCGTTCGATCAGATCACGTTTGTCGCACACTGAAACCTCAGAGTCCTTCCCCACCCCCACCCTCGTTACTAGCAATAAACCGTTCATTACATAAACTTACATGAGCACACAACAAGAACAATTGCAAAACGTTGAGGGAGAGCTCCGTTCCGTTCCATCAGCACATTCTGAATCAGTTAATTGTTGTTCAGGACCCATGAGACATTAAGCCGTCTCTGTCAGACCAATAACAAATGGCCGTTCGCGTTCTGTGTCTTTGAACACTTTGGTTGGTGCACCGATGTAGTGGAATCTCAGTTTTGAAATGAGAATATTGCCCCTGTACTCATTGGAGTGTAGAATAATGTAACAAGACTTTACTGAGATACATTAGATTATAAGGGACATGATAGGATAACTTCGGAGAGAATGATTCGCCTTGTCTGAGAATCGACGACCAGAGAACATAATCTCAGAGTAAACTATTTAAGAAAGATGTGGAGGAATTTCTTTCTCTTCGAGCCGACTGAATATGTGAAAGTATTTCCTGCAGGTCGCTCTAGAAATTGGCAGCTCAGTGTATCCAAGATTACACTGAGATTAGGGAGGGTGGTAAAAAAAGGAGGGGGTTTGGCGTTGCTAATTAGAAATGGTATATTGGCTGCAGAAAGGCAGTTCGAGGGGGATCTGCCTTTGGAGGTTGTATGAGCTGAAGTCAGAAATAGGAAAGGAGCAGTCACCTTGTTGGGTGTTTACTTTCCGCCTGCCAATAGCAGCAGAGATGTGGAGAAACAGATTGGGAAACAGATTTTGGAAAAGTACAGAAGCCACAGGGTAGTAGTCATGGGTGATTTCAACTTCCCAAATATTGATTAGAAGCTCTTTAAATGAAGTAGATTGGACGGGGTGGTGTTTGTGCAGTGTGTCCAGGAAGCTTTTCTAACTCAGTATGTACATTGTCCGACCAGAGGGGAGGCCATATTGGATTTGGTACTCGGTAACGAACCGGTACAAGTGATGGGCTTGTTATTGGTGAGCATTTTGGTGATGGTGACCACAATAATGTGACTTTCACCTTGGTTATGGAGAGAGATAGGTGCATGCAACAGGGTAGGTTTTTCAATTGGGGGAAGGGTAAATACGATGCTGCAAGGTAGGATCTGAGGAGCATAAGTTGGGAGCATAGGATGTCAGGGAAGGATGTCATTGAAATGTGGAACTTTTTCAAGGAACAGATACGACGTGTCCTTGATACGTATGTACCTGTCAGGCAGGGAAGAGATGGTCGTGTGAGGAAACCTTGGTTGACGAGGGAGGTTGAATATCTAGTAAAGAGGAAGAAGGAGGCTTAGATAAGGCTGAGGAAACAAGGTTCAGACAGAGCGTTGGAGGGATACAGGATAGCCAGGAGGGAGCTGAAGAAAGGGATTAGGAGAGCTAAGAGAGGGCATGAAAAATCTTTGGCGTGTACGATCAAGGATAACGTCAAGGCCTTTTATGTGTATGGGAGAAACATGAGAATGATGAGAACAAGGGTAGGTCCGATCAAGGACAGTAGTGGGAGACTGTATGTTGAGTCGGAGGAGATAGGAGAGGTCTTGAATGAATACTTTTCTTCAGTATTTACAAATGAGAGGGACCATATTGTTGAAGAGGAGAGTGTGAAATGGACTGGTAAGCTAGAGGAGATACTTGTTAGGAAGGAAGATGTGTTGTGCATTTTGAAAAACTTGAGGACAGACAAGTCCCCCGGGCCTGACGGGATATATTCTAGGATTATGTGGGAAACAAGAGAGGAAATTGCAGAGCCGTTGGCAATTATCTTTTCGTCTTCACTGTCAATGGGGGTGGTACCAGGGACTGGAGAGTGGCGAGTGTTGTGGCCCTGTTCAAAAAAGGGAATAGGGATAACCCCGGGAATTACAGGCCAGTTAGTCTTACTTCGGTGGTAGGCAAAGTAATGGAAAGGGTACTGAGGGATAGGATTTATGAGTATCTGGAAAGACACTGCTCGATTCGGAACAGGCAGCACGGATTTTGTGAGGGGTAGATCTTGCTTTATGAGTCTTATTGAATTCTTTGAGGAGGTGACCAATCATGTGGATGAGTGTAGAGCAGTGGATGTAGTGTACATGAATTTTAGTAAGGCATTTGATAAGGTTCCCCATTGTAGGCTTATGCGGAAAGTCAGGAGGCATGGGATAGTGGGAAATTTGGCCAGTTGGATAGAGAACTGGCTGTCCGCTTGAAGTCAAAGAGTGGTGGTAGATGGTAAAGATTCTGCCTGGATCCCAGTTACAAGTGGAGCTCTGCAGGGATCAGTTCTGGGTCCTCTGCTGTTTGTAATTTTTATTAATGACATGGAAGAGGGAGTCGAAGGGTGGGTCAGTAAATTTGCAGACGATACGAAGATAGGTGGAGTTGTGGACAGTGAGGAGGGCTGTTGTCGGCTGCAGAGGGACTTAGATATGATGCAGAGCTGGGCTGAGGAGTGGCAGATGGAGTTCAACCCTGTCAAGTGTGAGGTTGTCCATTTTGGAAGGAAAAATAAGAATGCAGTATAAAGCGTTAACGGTAGTGTTCTTAGTAAGGTGGAGGAGCAGAGGGATCTTGGGGTCTATGTTCATAGCTCTTTGAAAGTTGCCACTCAGGTGGATAGAGCTTGTAAGAAGGCCTATGGTGTATTATCGTTCATTAGCAGAGGGATTGACTTCAAGAGTCGTGAGGTAATGTTGCAGCTGTACAGGACCTTGGTAAGGCCACATTTGGAGTGCTGTGTGCAGTTCTGGTCGCCTCACTTTAGGAAAGATGTGGAAGCTTTGGAGAGGGTGCAGAGGATATTTACCAGGATGTTGCCTGGAATGGAGAATAGGTCGTACGAGGATAGGTTGAGAGTGCTAGACCTTTTCTCATTGGAAAGGTGATGGATGATGGGTGACTTGATAGAGGTTTATAAGATGATCAGGGGAATAGATAGACGAGACAGTCAGAAACTTTTTCCCCGGGTACAACAGAGTGTTACAAGGGGACATAAATTTAAGGTTAAAGGTGGAAGGTTTGGGGGGAATGTCAGGAGAAGGTTCTTTACCCAGACAGTGGTGGCGGCATGGAATGCGCTGCCTGTGGGAGTGGCAGAGTCAGAATCATTGGTGACCTTTAAGCGGCAATTGGATATATACATGGATAGGTGCTTAAGCTAGGACAAATGTTCGGCACAACATTTTGGGCTGAAGGGCCTGTTCTGTGCTGTATTGTTCTATGTTCTATGTTCTATGTTCTAAGACTGTGAGAAACAGATTTTAATCAGCAAGGTATTCAAAGGTTAGGTGCTATTGCAGGAACTTGAACCTGAGGATTATCAGATCAGCTGCAATCACACTGAATGGTGAGAGCAGGCTGCACAGGTTTAATTGACGACTTCTGCTCTTGCATCTTATTATCTTTCCTTTCTGGACTTTCAATTGCTTCTGTTTTTCCTTTATCAATGAATTTACCGGGCATTAGAAGATGAAGATTTACAGTGCGAAGGCCAAAAAGCAAATATCACTTCAGTATCTGATGGTGTTGTCCAGTTGATTGTTGCCTGAATATGATTCGCTTTTGAACATGAAAGGGAAAAGCATCATTCACAGTGTGGAGAAACTGTACACGTGTTGTACGTGTGGGCAGGGCTTCACCAGATCATCTGCCTAGTCAGAACATAAATACAGTCAGACGAGGGAAAGGCCATTCGTTTCGAGTGTGGGACAGAATTGACTTGATCCACTACGTTGTTATAACAACGGCAAGTCCGCATAGCGGAAATGTCTTTTAAATGCCCTGAATGTGGGAAGCGGCTTAAAATATCTGAGAATCTGTTGACCCATCAATATGTTGACACTGATGAGAAACTTCATTTGCTCCCAAACTGGGCCTGGATTAAAGTGGTTAATTGGACTCTCTGTGCACCCGCCATCTCACTGTGGGGAGAGGCTGTTCACCTGCACTGGTGTGGGAGGAGATTTTATGTGAAATCCAACCTACTGAAACAACAGCAAGTTCACAAGTGAACAAAGTGCCTGTTTTTTACTGTGCTTCATCGTGTGTCAAAGTCTCAACTAAAAGCTTTGGTTTGAATTCCAGCTTACTGTGGAGCTATTCCATCGAGTTTAATGTATAGGAAAGGATTAGAAGGTTACGGGGCAATGGCAGGGAGATGGGGTTAGTCTGAATGTGCATTTTGGTCGGAATGGGCCAGTTTGGACCAAAGGGTCTGCCTCTGTGCTTTAGGACTCTATGACTCTAACAACCATTGCTTGTCTCCCACTGAATGTCATATTGTACTTTCCCAATTCACTGGAGCGAACTTGACCCTCCACCCTCCAGGCTTCCCTGATGTTTGACAATCATGTTCAACATTCGATATTATATGCTGATGCCGTGTAAAATGCAACATATTAATTTCACATTTCCTGAGAACACGATTATTAATTAGTCCTTCTGAGCACACATCACCAAATCCAAACTAACCTTGTCTCTAGTTTAGATTACAACACACTCTTCCAGCTGCCTGATACACACTTGTGTAATGTATTTTTCACAGCATTAGCAGTCACTTAGTTTATGCAGTTTAGATGTAACGTGAGATAATTCAGTATTACTGCAGCACCAACATTACCAATTTTCCACAGCATAAGATATACAAAATTTGCACGGCAAAACACACCAAGGCTTGTTTCTCATTACTAAGATCCTCCCAAACCGATTCTGTGGGATCTGAGGGACAGGGTCGGTGGCATTATTAGTGACAGACTTAGAGAAGACGTTCATTGAGGCTCACCTCGACGCTGAGATGATCTGAAGAAATGTCCAGGACATTCTGTATCCTCGTTCTACCAGGATAAGTATGACCGTATTCTCTCTGCTCCCTCACACTCACTGTATATCTGTTATCGCACCTACCCCCGAACAAGGCTTACGCTCTATCTCCAAATAAAGTTCATGTACTTCCAATCTCACTGTTGAATTCAGCAACTTCCTTCCATCATTTTGTCTGTCGCCCATGCAATACACCCACACCAATAACACCTTATGGATTCTGCACTGTGGACTGACTCCCTCCAGACACCTCACCGTTCAGCAACACTCCCCCCCCCCCCCCCGCCCCCACCACCACCACCGACAATAGTACAAACAACTCATTCCCCACTTCCCTTTCTCCCATTCCAGGATAAACAGCCTGGAACAAGGCAGAAAGGTCCAAGCCGGGTGGTGGAGTGTCCAATATCCGTTCGCTTTCCCCCCCTCCCCTCTCCCCGCCATGTTGGTAGGACCCTTGCACGAACTGGAGAGCACCGAGTGAATCGTATGGAGATTCTGTAATATCCACCTCCTCCCAACTGAGTAAGAAGCAATGTTTTATGGAGGGCAATTCTCACTTTAACCGCTCTGTCTTTTCCGCTACTTCTTTCCCTCCCAAAACAACAAATATCTCATTGCAGAAAGATGCAGACACAGAAATACTAAGAGACATATGAAAACACCACAATATACTAACACTCACAGCACATGTAACGAAATGGACCCGCACACATGTAGAGGCATACAGAGACATACACAGTCACACACAAACAGACTTAAACAGATAATACAGAGGCTAATACACGGAAAAACAAATGTATACACACAAATACACAGACACACAAACACATGAACAAACACACACGCACGCATGCAGATTCACAGAAACGCAGGCACTTGTGTCTATAAGCCAGAGATAGATAGGTTTTTGATGAATAAGGGTACCAAGGGTTACCGAGAGAAGTCACTAGAATGATGTTCAGAAACCTCTAAGCCATTATTAAATGACATTCAGCTTCGATGGGCCGAATTGCCTAATTCTGCTCCTTTTTTTAATGCTCGTGTGGTGTTATGCTATCTGGTATTCTCTTCCTGGGACAGGAGTGGAGAATGAGTTTAATACATATTTGATTGGAAAGTGTCAGTGGTAATGTTGGACAGGTTTAGAGGGCTGTATAGTCTATGTCTATTTCTAATTATTCTGTCCTTATGTTTCAAAAAAGGTGGCAATTTGATGTTAGTTTAAAACAGTTTTAAAATAATGGGTCCTGCAATGAAATAAGGACGTTCCTTTCCCTTTCGTGTTTTGCTATCTGTGGTGCCCTTTTCCTCAGGGAGCACTAAAGACGCGGCTTTTTAAGCTAATCAAGGCTGACCTCGAATAATCTTTCCTGGACAGGAGGGTCAATGTTTATTGGGAACAGACCAGAAGATGGTCAGAACATTCGGATCAGCCATGAGCATTCTGAATGGTGCAGCCGAATGGCCAACTTCTGCTCCGATCCATTAAGGTAGTCCACAGATTTAGCAAGTGGTATGAAATGATGTTGTTTCTGGGAAAGGGGATCGGGTTTAATCATAGCAATGTTTTACTGCATCTGGACAGCGAGACTGCAGATGCTGGAGGCCAGAGTCAATAAATGTTGCCCTGGAAAAGCACAGCAGGTCAGGCAGCATCCGAGGAGCAGGAAAGTCAATGTTTCGGGCATAAGCCCTCCATCAGGACTGTGCCCGAAACATGCCTCTCCTTCTCCCTGTCCACACGGTCCTGGGAGGCCTTTTGATAAGAAGCATTACCAGTTTAGGTATTGGATGCGAAATCTTTTTGAACCATACACGATTTTGTGAAAAAATTAGCTGGATACATATTTTATCTTGTTAGGGTGTTTGAAACTACAGAATAAGTGTTAAGAATAAAATGTGTTGATTGATAAAAATGCTTAGGCGGGTACTGCACCTTTTAAAGAGAGTAAAAGTTGGCAAGGACTTAACAAACACAGAGTGTGCTGATTTTTTTTAAAAAAGTAACATTTGACTGAAAGAAACAGTTGAGCTGAGTGCTATGATATGCAACAAATTCGATTTAGGCTGATCAGTTTAACTTACGCCCAAGAAACCAAAATCCAAACGAATTTGAATTTTAATGCTATAAAACCAATGAGACATTCTGGTGTTTTGTGGTATAAAATCGGGCATTTTGAACAGTTAGCCAGGGCGGCAAAAAGCACTAATAAATGCAGACTGCCTGCAGAATCGCTCTTTGAAAGGGACCTGTTTCCATGAAATCTGTGCAGTTGAAGACCGAAGAAAAGACCCGGGAAAACCGACAGATGAAGATTCACAGGAAAATCGACATAACTCACTCGGGGTTTTGAAGTTCAATTTCTTTTTGTAAATCTTAATCGGGTGGTTTTATTTGATCAGTACATTGCTATAGAGTGGGAAGTAGATAAACTGATCAGACCAGGATGAGTACAGTGTGGAAAGTTGTTGATTAATGTTCTCTTTTTTTTCTTGGAGTTAAAAAATAAACTATTATTTCTTTCGATAGATAGTGGGATTTGGTCGTTCTTTGTCACTCACACTTTTACAGACTATAGGCGAGGTGATTTTTTTTTTCTGTGTGTCTGGTTTAAATTAGCAGAAGGGCTTCACACACTGTCGTAACATTGATTTTTAACGCAGATATAATGAAGACATCAACCGATTCCTTAAAATTATGCAGACACATGTAAACATGCCATGAAATTATGCAGCTGGGATTTTGTTTTTCTTTTGCTCAGAAAAGGCACTGTGTACAACAGCAGTAATGATGCATTTGTATATAGGATCTTATCATCCATTGCAGAGAATTTTCAAGGAAATCACACGTGGTCCTTTTTGGTGTTCAGTTAGCATTATTTCATAGTTTAACACAGGGAGGGATAAAAATGTTACCTGCCACAGAAGCAGCAGCCTCGTGCCCCCCTCTCTCATTTTTTTCCACCTGACAAGAGAAAAAAAAAATCCTGCGTCATCTTTACCAATCGTGTAGGTTTCCTGATGAAAGATTCTTTGGCATCTTTCCACTGTCTGACGTAAAGTGAATTGAACCAAATCCAGCTGTTCCGGGGAGATAGCCTGGAAGCAGCTTGTGTGAGCGGAAGAACTTCAGAGGACCGAATAACATTTGGGACATTCTGTCATCTTTCCATTTGTTAAGAGTTCAGCTATTAAAGAACTTGAGAAAGCTTTCTTTTTTTGTTTTGTCTTAAAATGTGTGTGTTCATGTGTGCATGCAGCGGCACTTTTGTGTGTTTGTCACAGTTCTCTAGAAGGTGAGCCAGGCTGACACTTATATCATTGGCCTTATCACTAAACTTTGAAATTTCTTGTAACCAGTGGAGGAGTGTGACTGCAAAAGGAATCAGTGACCCTGTAACATTGGTTGGAACACGAATGAGAAATTCTGAAAGAGCTGTAAAAGCGGGAATTCCCTTTCCCAGAAATATGTGATGTCTAGGTGTTTGTATTGAACAGAGAAATGAATGAATGGAAATGGTGCATCCAGAAAAGTGCTTTTAAGACCACAACCAGATCAGCTACGAACTTAGTACCTGGTACAGCAGTGGCAAAGTGGTTAATGACCCACTCCTGCTCCTCACTCAAATGTTCCAATGTTCTATTCAGCCCCGCACAGGAGCAGATGGAGGCCACTTGCACGAAATACCTGGTTCACAGTAACACAGTATATCATTCAGTTCCTCCAGACTGACACACACAGTATGGTGTGGATTGGAAAATGCTATTGGGTAATACAAGCTGGGTTTGAAAGACGCCTCTGGTCTCTTTACAGAGTGTTTCCGCTCTGCAATCTGTGGTTCATTTGTTGGTCATGTAGTGGACCCAGATTACAGCCCAGATTGAAAACAGCCCACAGACATCACTCAGAGATGATACACAAAATTATTTGCGCTCTCCGACTGCAACATTCAGGAAAATTACAACCATTAACTTTCCAGATACAAGATATCAGAGCATAAGGAACAGGATGACGTAGGTCGGCCAGTCAATCCTGCTGTGCCATTGTAGACTATGATGGCTGATTCACTGTTGGTAGCAATTCCATTCAATTCCCAATTCTTCACACCCTTCAACAAAATGATAGTGGGCAAAAACCAATCTAGCTCCACTGTAACTACGTTCAGTGATCTAGATCCCCGAACTCTCTCATCCAGATGGTTCCTGACATGCATTACCCTCTGTGAGAAGAAAACACTCCCCACACAGACACAATAACCTTCCCCACACAGACACAATAACCTATTGATGAGTTCAAAAGAGGTGAACACAGGAGCCCAGCTAAGAGTGGCAGACCCTGATATGAAGGCCGGAGTTGACTAAGTATGGTATCAAGGAACGCTGACTAAATTAAATTTCGTGGGCATCAGCCACAATATCTCTTCTGGTTGGGGTCATCCATAGCACAACAGAAGATATGCGTGGTTTGTGGACATCAATCCTTTCAGTTCCAGGACAACACTTCAAGACATCCTCAGGGGAGCTTCCTTAACACAAACAGCTCCAGCTGCTGCATCAATCCTTTCCACCACCATAAGATTAGAAGTTGTGATGGTCACTGAAGATCAGACAATATTCAGGACATTTTGTACACTGTCAGCTCCTGAACCAGTCTGCGTCCATATGCAGCAAGACCCGGACAACATTCAGGCTTGTGCTGTTAAAGTGTCGGTAACATTCATGATACAGCACGGCCAGATACTGCACATTTCCACAGTTAAAAGAGGAGCTCATTCAGCATCTCAATGTGGTTGCACCCGGATATGAGGAAGTAATTCAGGCCATCGAAACGAATGAACAAGAAGAGGGACAAACCATTCAACCCTTCTGCCTGTTCCACAAGAAAAGAAGCAGTCTCGTCAGTGCATCTAACTGCTAAACAGGAACGTGAAAAGTCCAATCAGACCCTTGAGCGTGTTCCATGCGACCTGGACGAGAACATTCATCTCCTCAAGGGTTTATGGAGAAAAAGGAGGATGTCATTGATGCTCCAACGTGACAAACAAAAGGAGCAGAGACTGCACTCAGCGATGGCTCCATGATGTTCCTCGTAGCCCCATTGCATGTGGAACGTGTGCCATTTTAACATAGTTTCCTGGCGGTGAGGAGAGAAGCCACATATCTTATGCGAGGTCTCAAGGAGACATCTTCCCCCTCCGAGAAGACAGAACCATGTTCTCCATCCAGGACAGAAGCTGTTGGGAATAGTTAACTGTTTTAGAGTAAAGATATTTTGGCTGCTGTCGGGATTGTGGATAACATGACGTTCTGTGCAGAATCACACATACCGAATGTACTATATTAATGTCGGAGACTGTATGCAAACCCTGAACCTGTCTCTGTCAATCGACATGGAGAGTAGGGCTGAAGTAGGAGAAACGTTCTCAGAGGCACTTAAAATATCGAGAATTATAACCCGCGTAAAAAATACAAACAATGGAATTTATCACGTTCTTAGTGTCTGTTTAGAACATAATGAGTGATTGCCCATTCCCCTCAAGTTTCAATGCAATTACCTCTTATTGTGTCACAGAGCTACAGATTAATCTTCACACACTCCTCATGGTACAATGATTCCTGTGATTAGTCTGTTGACACTCTTTCACACTCACTCTGTGACGAGGAGATCATTCCTTATAAAGGAGAGAAAATCTGCCCACAATATCCTAAATACTGCCTCAACAACACTCTCAGGGATGATCATAATAATTCCCTTCCCTCACTTTGCCGTCTCTGTTTCTTTCCTGTGGTGTGAAAAAGCCATTCCTTCTCTATGCCCTGAGACTGACGTGAAATTTACAAGTTCCTTCCGTCTGTACATCAACATCAATAAAGCCAACACCAGAGATGGAGATGAACATCACTCTTGTGGAGAACTTCAAAGATATAGAATCCACCTAAAACAAGGAATGGTCACCTCCCCCAATGGAAATGGGCTGTGGGAATATGGTAAACACGGAGAGGGAGGAGCTCTCTTTCCTTTGTTCTTCCCTCACGGGATGTGTGCAGCCCTGGTCAGACCAGCATGTTATACCGATCTGAAACTGAGTGGCTGGTTCAGCTGTTCCACAGGACAGTAAAGAATAAACTACATTGCTGTGGGATTGCAGTCACACGGAGACCTGTCCAGGCAAGGATGACCCATTGTCTTCTCAAAAGGACATGAGGCAAGCAGATGGGCTTTTTCTCACAAATGATAATGGTTTCATTTTAATTATATCAATTTCTTTCATGAGATGTCAATGGATTATTATTCAATGGCAGTAGGTTAAGTGTCATTGACTTGAGCACTATACACTGTCTTACATCTGACAGATTTTGTTCAGAGAACAAGTTAAACATCTCAAATGCAATTATTTTGTAGTGGACATGTGGTTTGAAGAGATTTGAAGAAACAGCTGTATCGGATTTAACAAAAACACAAACGATGGTTCATTCAGGAGTTGCACTGAGGCTGAGGAGGCGACTGGGATATCATAATGGTGGTATTGGACAGGATTGGTGGGTAGGGAGGATATGGAAATGAAAATTTGTGCAGGACAGAAAGGATTATGGAGTTTGAGTTCCTTCTCGCATATCTGTGAGTAATTTGTAAATAGTAATTTGCTTTATATATTTTATAAGGAAAGGAACTTTTGATTGGAACTGAAGACTTTGATTGCCATTTCCTATTATTTACATATCATGAGCAGAAATTCAGTTCGACCCAGTTTAACAGTCAAAGAGAATGACTTACTAAGAACACCAACTATAGTGAGGATGGGTTAGTAACCACCTTGAATAATCCAAAGGATTTCCTGGATCCGCCATGCTAATGATATCCAAGGCTGAGAAAGAAAGTAAAGACCCAAGGATAAACTCCTGTTCATTGTGGGAACATTCAAGTCTAATGCTCTCAGATTCTGATCCATTGTTGGAACATTCGAGTGTAATGTTCTCAGATTCTGATCTCTCCTCCCTTCCCTTTGGAGCTGCTGATCCCTGTTAGTGCTGTCGGTAATACTCCCTCTCACACTATCGGATAATACATTGACAGAGCCCATTTATCGTTTAACGATGGAAACCCTCCACTGGGATAATTAGAATCCACAGAGATTGGCAAGAATCACAGTCGGTGAACAATTAGCTCCAGTTAAACCCTTTCAATTCAATATTAATTTTATTAAAATTCAAAATAACGTTTAAAATTTTCACAGTCCGCATGGGATATGTTGGAGTGACTGTGGGAAGGGATGTTGGAGATGGCAGATTGTTTGTGTGCAATCATTCAATCTGCCTTGGATATGAGAGCAATGACAGAGAATTGTTGGAACATAAACGAGTTTCTCCATTTATCAATGGAAATGATAGCCTGAAATTATTGATCAGTGATTATATTGATGAATTAACTTTTATAGCCCAAAATCTGATGGGAAAATGTGTTTAATATAACATGGATTATAACAGGCAAACTGCATGGATATGTTAACAGAGAATTGTACATGACAAATACAATTCAGATTGTTATTTGAGGATGAGAAGGGGCAAGTAAGGGTCATGCTGTTGACGTTATTGATGTCAATGAACTCTGATAAAGTATAATTTATTAGACTTCAATTACTGTGTGATTATGACATTGGGGAGGAGACAGAAATCAGAGAGAATTGGAGGAAATGGCTGCTGCGACTGGAGGGAGAGATAATGATATTGCCAGTCATCAGTATTGGAACGTGCCTCTTTATAAATCATAAGGTCAGATTCATGATGCAGCTATAATAAGGGATGAGGAGAGCCAACATTAACCATAAGATCAGAAGACATAGGAGCAGAAATGTGGCCTTTCCGCCCATTGAGACTGCTCCGCCATTTGATTATTTCTGTTTAGCTTCTCAACATCACTCTCCCGCTTTATCCCCATAACCCTTGGTCTCCCTGACAATCAAGAACCTATCGAGCTCAGTCTTAAATATACATAATGACCTGGTCTCTCCAGCGTCTGTGGCCGTGAATTCCATAGATTCCCGACTCTCTGGCTGAAGAAGTTTCTCCTTATCTGAGTTCTAAAAAGTCTTCCCTTTATGCTGGGATCTAGAGTCCTAGTCTCTCCTATCAGTAGAAACATCTTTCCCACATCCTGTCTGTCCACGTCATTCAGTATTTGGTAAGTTTCAATTAGATTCCCCAGATAATTCTAAACTCCATCATATACTGACCCAGAGTCCTTAAATGTTACACATATGTTAAGCTTTTCATTCGAAAACCATTCCTATGAATCTTCTCTGAACATCCTCCAGTGTCAGTACATACTTCCTGAGATACGAGGCCCAAAACTGCACACAATGCTCCAAATGTAGTCTGACCAGACCCTTATACAGCCTAAGAAGTATATCCCTGCTTTTATATTTAAACCCTTTTGAAATGAATAGCTTCATTGTATTTGCATCCCTTACTAGTGACAACCTGCAAGTCGACCTTGAGAGACTCCTGGACTAGAACTCCCAAGTCTCTGCACTTCAGACTTCTGATTTTACTCTTAATATTGAAAATAGTCCATGCCTCTTATCTTTCTGGCAAAGAGCACGACCACACACTTTCGCGCACTGTACTCTATTGACCAGCTCTTTACCCAATCTCCCAAACTGCCCACATCCTTCTGCAGGCGAAGGTGAGGACTGCAGATGCAAGAGATCATAGCCCAAAAGTGTGGTGCTAGAAATGTACAGCCGGTCAGGCAATATCCGAGGAGCAGGAGGTGCGACGTTTCAGGCATAAGCTCTTTGTCAGGATTGAGGAGGGTGGGCGAAACGGTGCTGAAAGATAAATAGGAGAGGCTGAGGCTGGGGGGATGGTAGCATGGAATGCGATAGTTCGACGAAGGTGGATTGTGATCGTGAAGGACAGGGAAGATGGAGAGATTGGACAGTTCAAAGGGACAGTGCGAAGTTGGAGTGTTCGATGTGAGATAAGGTGGGGAAGGTGAGATGAGGAAATTGGTGAAATTGACATTGATACCGTGTGGTTGCACGGTCCCAGGGTGGAAGATGAGATGTTGTTCCTCCAGGTGTTCGGTGACTTGGGTTTGGCAGTGGAGCAGACCCAAGACTGGCATGTCTTTGGCGGATTGGGAGGGAGAGTTGAAGTTTTCGGCCATAGGGTGGTAGGGTCATTGTGTGTGTGTGTGTTTGTGTGTGTGTGTGTGTGTGTGTGTGTGTGTGTGTGTGTGTGTGTGTGTGTGTGTGTGTGTGTGTGAGTGTGTGTGTGTGTGTGTGTGTGTGTGTCCCAGTGATGCTCCCTGAAACGTTCCAAAATTTGACATCGTGTCTCCTCAATGTAAAGGAGACAGGGAACAATGGACAAAGTACAATGTCTACGGGGTGTGGAAGGATCCTTTAGGGCCTTTGATGGAGTTGATGGGGAAGGTGTCGGCGCGCATTTTACACAACTTGGGATGGCAAGGGAAGGTGCTGGGAGTGGATGATGGCTTGGTTGGGGGGGTTGGGGCGTGGACCTAATGAGGGAGTTGTGGAGGGAATGGTCTCCACAGAATGCTGATAGGGGTGGGGAGGGAAATATATCTCTGGTGGTGGGGTCTGACTGGAGGTGACAGAAATAGTTGAGGATGATGATTCTATCTGGAGGTTGGTGGGGTGGAACTTAAGGATCATGGCAGTCTATCCTTGTTGTGGTAGGAAGGGTGGGGTTCAAGTAGAGAGGTTTGGGAAGCTGAGGAGAATCGGTGGAGCAACTTTCCACAAGCTCACTACCTCTTCAATGCTATCTGACCCTCTTCATATCTTTGTACTGTCTGAACATCAAGCTATCGGTGGCATGGTGGCTTAGTGGTTAGTACAGTCTCAGGGACACGGGCTCGATTCCCACTTCGGGTCAATGCGAGTTTGGAGTTTGTGTATTCTCCCCATATCTGCGTGGGTTCCCTGAGGGTGTTCTGGTTTCCTGCTGCAGTCCAAACATGTGCAGATTAGGTGAAATGGGTGTGTTAAATTGCCCAGATATTACGTTCTTAGTCAGCAGAAAATGGGTCTGCTTGGATTATTCTTCGGAGGGTTGGTGTAGGACTTATTTTGCCAAAAGGTCTGTTTCCACACTATGGTGATTCTAATACTAAAAATTAGCCAAAGTGCCCTCTGTTCCTTCATCTAGATCGTTAGCTGTATAAGGTGAAATTTGGTGCTCCCAACACTGAGCCTTGTGGCAATGCTTGTCACTGACTGCCATCGTGAGATGGCAGATTTTATGCTTACTCTCTGTTGTCTTCAATCGATGCCAGCACGTTGCCTCTGACACAATGGGTCCCCTTTCTCTATAACCTCCAGTGTAGCAATTTGTCAAAGGACGTCTTGAGGTGTAGGTAGATAATATCCATTGGCTCTCCTAATCTGCTCAGTACTTCCTCAAAACATTCTAGTATGTTTGTCAGGCATGACCGCCCCTTGATGAAACCAGGCTAACTCTGCCCTATTTTACCATCTACATCCAAGTATTCAGAAATCCCATCCTTCATGATGGATTTCAGAATCTTACTCACAACTGAGGGTAGGTTAATCAGTCTGTAATTTTCTGTCTTCTGCCTTAATCCCTTGTTAAACGGGGTGTCACGTTAGAGATTTTCCAGTCCACTTTGCCCTTTCCTGATTCTAGTCATTCCTGAAAGATCACAACTAACGCTTGCACTACACCTTCAGCTATCTCCCTTACAAGGCGTGGGTGTAGTCCATCTGGTCCAGATTATTTATCTGCATTCTGGCTGTTCAGTTTTCTAACCCGTTCTCTTTGGTGATGACCACCATACTCTGTTCTTCCCCTCACTCTGTTGATTTTTTGGGGAAAGTAATCCTGTCTTCCACTGTGAAGACTGACGCAAAGTTCCTCAGCCATTCCTTTGTTCCCCACCACGACCTCTCTGGCATCATTTCCAATATCTACTTTTGCTTCTCTTTTGCACTTTATATATCTAAGTGGCTAGCTTACCTCATTATTTAATTTTCTCCCTCCTGAAACATTTTTGTTGCCCTCTGTTGGTCTTTATAAGCTTCCCAATACTTTGGTTTCACACTGCCCTTCACCACATTATATACTTCTCTCCTTTGCTTTGATGCTATCCCTAACTTCCCGCGTCAGCCATGGTTGCCTCATCCTCCCTGTACCATGCCTCTTTGTCCTTGCAATGTATCTCTGCTGTGTCTCCTAAATTACTCTTAGAGCCTCCTACCATTGCTGTTCTACTGTCTTTTCTGCAAGGCTACTCTCCCAGTCAATTCTACCCAACTTCTCCCTTATGCCTCTGCAGTTGCCTTTATTCAGCTGAAGTACTGTTGGCTCTGATTCTATCTTCTGCCTCTGAAATTGTAGTATAAATTCAACCATGCTATCACCGCTTTGTGGGCGGCACGGTGGCACAGTGGTTAGCACTGCTGCCTCACAGCGCCTGAGACCCGGGTTCATTTCCCGCCTCAGGCGACTGACTGTGTGGAGTTTGCACGTTCTCCCCGTGTCTGCGTGGGTTTCCTCCGGGTGCTCCGGTTTCCTCCCACAGTTCAAAGATGTGCAGGTCAGGTGAATTGGCCATGCTAAATTGCCCATAGTGTTAGGTAAGGGGTAGATGTAGATGTAGGGGTATGGGTGGGTTACGCTTCGGCGGGGCGGTGTGGACTTGTTGGGCCGAAGGGCCTGTTTCCACACTGTAAGTAATCTAATCTAATCGCTGCTTCCGACGGCTTGCGTCAATTTAAGATCCCTTATCTAGTCTGCCTCTTTGCACAACACTAAATCCAGTATTGCCTGTTCCCTCGTGGATTGCACCACAAGCTACTCAAAAAAAATCTTGTAGACATTTCATGAATTTCTTTTCTTACAATCCACTACCAATCTGATTTTCCCATTCCCCCCTGAATATTGACATCGCCCATGATCACTGTAACCTTGCCTTTCCTACACATCTTTTCTATCTCCTGATATATCTGATGGCCCAGCTCCTCACTACTGTTTGGAGGCCTGTATAAGACACCAACTGTCGTTGCTTTAACATTGTGCTTCCTCCATTTTACATATGCAGATGCTACACCATCTGACCCTATGTTATTTCTTGCTATTGATTTAATTTCATTTCTTACCGATAAGGCAACCCCACCTCATCAGCCCACCAGTGTATCTTTTGGATAGGGTGCATATCCTGGAATATTTAGCTCCCAATCCTGATCCCCTTGCAGCTATATCTCCGTGATGCCCATCACGCCATACCTGCCAATTTCGATCTGGGTCACGAATTCATTTACCCTATTCCTCATACTGCATGCATTCAGATATAACGCTGTCAGTCCTGTGTTAACCATCTCTCCTCTCATTGTCATTCATATTCCAGTGTGCTTGAAGTTTGTTTGTTAATCATTTCTAGATACTCAATGCTATTTATGTCTGTGATGGAGATGTTAATAATCTACCCTGAATTCTGCACTCTTACCTCCTCTTTTAATTCAGGTTTCTAATTACCCCTATAACTGACTCCCGCTCCCCCACTCCTATTCCATTTACATCTCTGTCTATCGCCCTAGTTAAGCGATTCATTCGGACTCTGGTCCCAACATGGATCCGATAAAAGCTGTCCCATCAGAACAGGTACTTTCTTCCCCAGAAATGATATGCGTTTATTCAACACAAAATACAGGGACAAAATGATTTTCTCGACAAACCAAAGTATGAAATGTACAAAGAGATAAGATTGTTCAAATACCCTCATGATATCGAGCTCTATGAAGTGAAATGTGGATTACTGAACCATGGAAGTGGGGTGCAAACCTTTTCAGTCATTACTTGACCCACAGCTGAGATGCTGATTTCCCCTCCGACAGTGATCCCCCCTCACTGAGATTCTCTGGCTCAGTCACTCGCACAGTGTCTCAGGGGGTTATCAGTTCCTGCTACCATTGGCACAGTCTATTTAAATTCATTCACCTTCTCTCTGGAGTCAGTCAATTGGTCTATTGGATTCTGTTTAGCTGTCAGCCACTCAACTCTGTGATATTATAGGAGATAAATGATCTGGGATCATAACCAGTATCACCATGGTGCTCACAGGGTATGGCTCCCAAACAAAGACCTTTTGGTTCAGGGGAAATGTTGAAATAAAACTTCCATGTTCTGTCTATGTCTCCTCATGCTGTCTCCTGATCTACCTAATTTCATCCCCATTTCACACCCCTTCATTTCTCACTCACTCTGTCACTCCGTTTTCTCTCCTCTCTGTTCATCTCCCTTCACATTCTTTCTTTCTATTTCATTCTCTCTCTCTCTCTCTCTCTCTCTCTCTCTCTCTCTCTCTCTCTCTCTCTCTCTATCTCCAATAACTCTCTCTGCTTTCTGATTGCATAGTTGGAGAGCTCGTGAATGTACGAAGGACTGAATGGCTTCCGTCTGTGCTCTATTAATTCTGTGGTGCTCTGACCCACAATAAAAATATTAGTTGCCTGTAGAGACAATCTGATTCAGTGAAGGACACAGGTCACAATCATCCATTATCTCTTTCTGTTCTCTGGTATACAGCGACTTCGAAATATCTGTTCAAATAAAATAGATTGAAATTCGAACAGTCGAGAGGACGTTCGCCAGGTGATATTGCAATCAGGATTTAATAAACAGTTGCCACATACAAAATGTGGATTTGTCTGATAGCTACTCCTCCTAATTAACACTCCCTAGCTCCTGCCTGATACTGACATAACTTACCTTACTCCAATTCCATAGCTTCTCAAAAGGTCCTGACTTATCCATGTTCTTAGCTATCTTAAAACTGAAGGAGTTTCCAAAATGATTCCACAATGCTGTCCTTGAAATGTCAGTCAACTGTCCAGGCTCATTAGCCAATACGAGGTCCAGTACGGCCCTTCCTGGAGTGGACTACCCACATACCGATTCAAGTAACCCGCTTGGATGCACCAAATTCTGCCCCGTCTCAGCCAATTGCTCTAAGGGAGTCCCAGTTCATATTGGGGATTTTGAAGTCACTCAAAATGACAACTCTGTTTTTATTACACCTTTCCATTACTGGTCCACACATTTGTTCTCAAAGCCTCGGTGGCTGTTGAACGGACTATAGTATCATCCGAACACAGTAATTGCATCAATCTTATTTTTGTACTCTACTCATATTGCATCAGTGGATGAGCCCTCCAGTACGACCTCTCTGAGTGCAAATGCAACATGATCCCTGATTAGTAATACAGCTCCTCCACCTCTTTTACCTTCCTTTATATCTCATCTAACACAACAATACCCTGGAATGTTGAACGCCCAGTCCTGTCCCTCTCCAAACTAAATGCCTGTAATAACTGCAACATCATGGTTCCATGTTTTGAATCAGGCTGTAAGCTCATCTGCCTTACCCATAATAATCATTGCATTGACATAAACACACTTCAGCCCAATGCCATCAGATCCTGAGTCGATAGGATATACACAAGAAGGACAGGATGGACCTTAATTGGCAGCAATCTCCGATATGGGGATCATTGGGATTTTCAGGTCGGTAGGATGTTCGCAAGAAGAACGGGATGCACCTGAACTGACAGCAATCTCCTGGCAGGCAGGTTTGCTGTTGTCAAACAGGAGGGTTTAAGCTAGTGTGGTCGTTGGGGGGAGGGGGGAACAGTGGGAACCAGAGCAGTAGGTCCACAAGTACACGACTGAGGCGGGGTTGGTGACTAATCCCAGTACAACTAAGACCAACAACAAACAGACAGAGGTTACTGAACACAATGATCCTGGCAGTCTGAAGTGCACTGATTATAATGTGAGGAGTATGACAGGCAAGACGCATGAACGTGGAGCTTGGGTGAGTATATATCACTGCTATGTTAACATTATAGAGATTTGTTTGAGAGAGGGACTTGGGAATCACAATGATACACATATTGGAAGTGCTGCCTCCTCTACCAGTTCTTTGCCCATGTATTTAACTCTACCTCCATCCTATTCCTAACCTCATTGGCGCATTGAATAATCTTGTCGCATGAAAATGTAAATATCACTTCAGCACAACTCCGGCAATTACATTGTCTTTAAAATGGACAGACTTGACAATAAATACTTAAGAGTGAGTTCATTAACTGGGAAAGAGGAGTCCTCTGAATCAGTCCAGTGATGACAGGATCTGATATCTATCACCTCCACCAAACCTGCTTGACAACAACCTCCATTTTTCCAGAGCGGCGGGGAGAGGAGGAGGAGTGAAGCGAGGGCTGATGGGAAGGTTAGGGCTTAATTTATATCTGGGCTGTGGCTATACCGAGATAGGACACGGATATCTCCCTAACGCCTCGCTCAACTAACCAGAAGAAAATGATCCTGTAAGGTAAGGATTTTATATCTTATCCATCCTTTTCATTTATTTAAGTGCATTGTTTGGTTTTAGTTAGTTCATATAAAGTTAAGCTTACAATGGCAGGGGACCTCAGACACGTGCCATGTGACTATTGCTTGATGTAGGAGCTTAGGAACGTGTCTGTCGTTCCTGACTCTTACACTTGCAAGAAATGTGTCCAGCTGCAGCTGTTGTTTGACCACATGTCGGCTCTGGAGCTGCGGATGGACTCACTGTGGAGTATCCGCGATGCTGAGGAGGGAGTGGATAGCACATTTCGTGAACTGGTCACTCGGCAGGTTAGGATTGCTGAGCGAGACAGCGAATGTCTCCAGCTACCACATGATGCAGAAATAACACATCCCCCGACCCACCATCGTTATTGTATTGAATTTGTGGTGTTTTTATTTTTAAATGTTTTTATATCTCTACTTATGCAACTTGTAACCAATAGATGAACAAAATTCAATTTAAGGCAGATTCATATTTCGCAGAGTCCCAATTAGCCAATCAAATCACATCCTTCCTTGTCAAACTTGCACATTCTCATCTGAAAGAATTCTGCCAGACTGGTCAGCGAGACCTCTCCTTGATGAAGTCATGCTGACTCAGCCCTATTTTACTACGCAGCTCCAAGTACTGCCTTCCAAGGGCCCAGTTCTGCAGCGAAATATCCCATGCCAAGCCATATCCAGCTGCTTCATCAATGTCCTTCCCTCCATCATAAGTCCAAAAGTGGGAACGTACAATGACAAATGTGCAATTAATACCACCCACAACTCCTCAGTTTAAATTTAACATAGCACAATCCATTAGAGATTGGGCAACTTTAGATTTAGTCCTAGCAATGAGAAATTCTAATTGCCAGGCCCCAAGGGATCTTTCCATATCGCCACAAATTCACCTGCACTCCACACATATCATTTACTGCATCCGCTGCACCCGATGTGGCCTCCTCTATATTGGGGAGACAGGCCGCCTACTTGACGAACGTTTCAGAGAACACCTCTGGGACACCCGGACCAACCAACCCAACCACCCCGTGGCAAAACACTTCAAATACGCCCCCCCCCCAACTCCACCAAGGACATGCAGGTCCTTGGACTCCTCCATCGCCAGACCATAGCAACATGACGGCTGGAGGAAGAGCGCCTCACCTTCCACATAGGAACCCTCCAACCACAAGGGATGAACTCAGATTTCTCCAGTTTCCTCATTTCTCCTCACCCCACCTTGTTTCAGTCCCAACCCTCGAACTCAGCACCACCTTCCTAACCTGCAATCTTCTTCCTGTCCTCTCCGCCCCCACCCCCACTCCGGCCTATCACCCTCACCTTAACCTCCTTCCACCTATCGCATTTCCAACGCCCCTCCCGCAAGTCCCTCCTCCCTACTTTTTATCTGAGCCTGCTTGGCACACTTTCCTCATTCCTGAAGAAGGGTTTATGCCCGAAACGTCGATTCTCCTGCTCCTTGGATGCTGCCTGACCTGCTGCGCTTTTTCAGCAACACATTTTCATCCTAAATTATTCACAAGGTTTATAAATAAAACATGCAGAGCCGGCAGAGCGTACGTAAAAGGAAAGTTCAGCTCTGTGTTCAAAATGCTACTTCAGGCCCCCTCAGAAATGACCTTAACTACATCACTCTGTACATTCCCCCCAAAATAAGAACAGCAAGAGATTGTCCCACTATTTCCATCGCTGTGAGCATCATGTGGTGAGGAATACAATCTCCAAGGTTACACAGCATCCTGGCTTGAATCAATATCATTGTCCCTTCACTGTCACTTGTTTAGAATTCTGTGGCTCTCTTTGAAACATATCAGTTAGTGCCCCTGCACCACGAGGATCACTGGGGTTCACCACCATATTCTGAATGGAAATTAGACATGGGCAATAAATGCTCGTCTTGCTAACGGAATTCACCTTACAAGAACAACTGACAGGAATCTGCTCAATTAACGGCATCCATTCTAAACTATCTGATTTCTAACGCAGTTTTAATGAGGCTTTTACTTTGACCTAAGCATCTGATCTTTCTGTAACTCCATGAAACTTCCACGAGTGCTTTCGCAGTGCTGATTAAAAATCACATTTGCGAGTTGTGCTCATCATTCTGAAAGGGAGAGCCTTTTTGCATTTGACAATGCTTTCATTATTTTTTCAGTATCTAACGGCAATAGCAACAAAGAAACTAAGATCAGGAGTAAGTGATTGGACAACTTGAACCAAGTCTGCAATGTGATAAGATCATGGATGATCTGATTGTGGCTATGCCCTATAACTTTAATTCATAATTCATAGCCAATAAACTGTCTGACTGTGTCTTAGAATATTCATTGTCTTACCTTTCATCACTCTCTGGGAGGGAAGTTCCCACAGACAAAGTACCCTTTGAGATGGTTAAAACAATCACCAACTCCTTCACTGGGATATTCTCCAGTTTCCAGGAGTCCATCCATTTCTGGAAATCTCTCGCACAAATTGAAATATTGTTTCAGCATTCAACTTGAATAGACTACTCAGAATATTATGGGTTTAAAAGGGATCATGCGTCATTTGCCTAAACCCCAACTGATCCAAGGCCAATCTGACAATGTTCGTCCAGAGATAAATGCTCCTCACAGGAATCAGTTGAGTGAATCTTCTCTGGACTGCTTTTTATGTCATTGGGCCCTCAGCTCTCCTAATGTGGTCTCACCATACCCTACAAAACTATAGGATATCTTCCCTACTCCTGAATGTATTCTCTTTCGAAAGGTTTGAAAATTTATATCGCCTCCCTATGATGTGCACGCACTGTGATTTTTTTTGTTATCCAAATGTCTGATTCCTCTGTGCCTCAGCTTTGCGATCTCTCCATTGGATTAATGCACTTTTTTTTATTCAAATCACCAATCTATTCAAACACAGACTCATGTTTCCTGCTATGCCCCATATACCAATATATCATTCACTCTCTATAATATAACGAAGTGGAGGTCAACATCCATCTGATAATTAAAAGCAATGCACCCAGCGAAGAGAGTGTGACAAGTGATGTAACCCACCTCCTTTTTGACAACCCAGTTTGTTATAAAGGAATGGTTCAATGAAATGGAATCCTTTCACGCATTCTGTAATTAACAAGTACTATTTGCTTGTCTAGGGGTGACACCGTGGCTCAGGGGCTAGCACTGCTGCCTCATAGTGCCAAAGACCCAGGCTTGATTCCAACCTCGGGCAACTGTCTATGTGGAGTTATCACAGTCTACTCATGTCTGCGTGGGCTCAAACACGTGCTCCTGTTTCCTCTCACAATCCAATGATGTGCAGGTTACTTAAATTGGGCATGCCAAATTGCCCATAGTGTTCATGGATGTGTAAGTTAGGTGCGTTAGTCAGGGGTAAATATAGTCAATAGTGTAGAGGAATGCATCTGAGTGGTTTACTCTTTGGAGGGTCAGTGTGATCCTTGTACGTCCGAAGGACCTGTTTCCCTACAAACATATTCTATGATTCTAACTTTAACACTGAACAAATCACTTACAAACTGAACAATCTCTCTGTAACTAATTACGTTTTCCGGAAAAAAATCAAGATTTTCCTGATATGCTGTTTCACTAATGCAGATTCCACTCATAAATCCATTATTACTAAGAGTAAAATTAAAACTTAGTCTCTCAAAGTTCATCCAGTATGGACTGTCTTCAAATTTCTGTATCTTATTCCCTCGTCTTTCTCTGTCTGAAATGCCTTCTCAGTTGTTTTCTGGTTTCAAGAATATTTGCTCAGCGTGTTGTGTACCTTTATTGATGGATAGAGCTTTTTAGGCAGAGCATGGAGATTTTTTGTGAGACCCCAATATTTCTTTCACAGATGACACTTCCCTGTCATCGTTTTTTCAGCTTGCAGTGGACTCTTCCCCTCGTCCAATTGCCTCTCTGTTATATATATCTCCTTGACACAAGAAATTCTTAGTATATGATTGGTTTCATATTGTTAATGCTAAAATGGATCCTTAATCTCCAAGTGCCTTTTTAAGTTAATTGGCAGCATTTGAACTGTTGCCTGGATAAAAATGCTGCTTGGGCCTGATAACTGAACGGGTTTGATCCATTCTGTCAATTTGGGCACCTGGAAACTGCTTACCCACAGACATTTGTTCTTCTGTTTAATCACCGAAAAGCACCTTACCTTTTCAAAGGTCATCATGGTATTGCCCAAAATTTTGCAAGTTTGCCGCTTTTACGCACCAATAGACTGATATGCATACGGATACCTCCACCTCGATAATAATAGTCCGATCAAAAAATCCTGATGAAGATTTTTTAAAAACTCTTATTTCAAAACCAGACAGCTGTCGATTCTTCTCCATATTCCTGTCTTCTTTTCTTATTCTTGGGGATTCTGCTTCCCAGGTCTTTGGTTGATAAAGGTCCCTGTCAGAGAGCAGATCTTTCTGCTGCCAGGCTGGACTTGTTAGCGGCTTGCTGCTCTTTGCCGCTCTGGCCAACTGTTCAAAATGTTTGATATTTATGCCCTAAAAGATTGGATTGTTTCATAGGTTTTAATACTTTAAAAACACTAAATACAAACTTGATTAGCATTTGGCATCTTGGCACATTATTTAAACTGATTGGCTGAATCTGAATTTGAATTTGTCTCATAGCAACCAAGATCCTGCTAGCTGTTTGACCAAATATTACATTTTTAATTGTTCCAGTACTCTGGCCAGCCTTTCAACTCTCTTGAAGGTATAGTACACTTAAAAATTCATAAAACTGTCCACCCTATCTAACCCTCTGATTATCTAATGTAGATCAATTCAGACAGCTCTCATCCTTCTTCTCTCAGCGACAACGACCTCAGACTTTCCTTATAAGACCTTCTCTCAAAATCAGGCAACATTCTTGTAAATCTCTTTTGATCCCTTTCCAAACGTTCTACGTCCTTCCTGTAATGCAGCAAGCAGAAATATACAGTACTCCAAGTGCAGCCACATCGGAGTTTTGTGCACCTGCAGTATGATCATGTGGTTCCAAAATTCTATCCCTCTTCCAATAAAAGCTAACATACTGTACGCCTTCTTAACAAGCCTATTAAACAGATTGGCAACATTGAGTGATCTTCGTACATTGACACTGAGATCTCTCTTCTCATGGACACTGCCAAGAATCTTACCATTGGCCCAGTACTCTTTATTCATTTTGTTACTTCCAAAATGAATTACCTCACACTCTTGCACATTAAACTGAAGTTGCCAACTCTCAGCCCAGCTCTGTAGCTTACCTATGTCCCTCTGTAACCTGCAACATCCTTCACCACTATCCACACTTCACCAACCTTAGTATCATCATTAAATTTACTACCACATCATTTTATGCCCTCATATAGGTAATTTATTAAAATGACAAACAGCAGTAATCCCAACAAGTTCCTCTGTAGGAACTACAGTTTTTAGTGTAGTCTGTGAAAACAGAAAACATTGCTTTTGTGCCTCTGCCATTTTTGAGTTTTCCATCGTTATCTTGTCAGTTTCATCCTGCAAAGAGCCATCACTTAGTTTCACTCTGCGATTCTTTTTTATCTACTAGTGAAAGCTAATGGTATCAGTATTTATGTATCTGTTCATTTCTTGTCATAGCTTCTTTTAATGTTGTGTGTTAACCCTTTGCTGATTTTTTTTGTTTGTTTTCATTAATTCACAGGAAGAGGGCATTGCTGCGTGGGCCGGTATTTATTGCCCATCCTTGATTTCCCAGAGGACAGTTAGGAGTTATCTACATTGATGTGGGTCTGGAGTCACATATCGGCCAGACCAGAGAAGGATGGCAGTTTCCTTCCCCATAGGACATTAGTGAAACAGACATTAGCTTCTCCTGACAATCTAGTCATGTTCACCATCAGTTTGTTAATCCCAAATTTGAATTCAAATTCCACCATCTGCCATAGCAAGATGCGAACCCAGCTCCCCAGAACATTATCTGGGTCTCTCGATGAGCAGTTTAGCTGTAATGCACTAGGCCACCGCCTTACCCAATCCCCCGGAGCATGACTAACTTGTGCAGTATGATTTGCCCTAGTTTTTGCCCTCATGCTGTCATTGAATTCCTTATCTAGACATGGATAAATTTTCTCTGTCATGCAATTCCTCTTCTCTCACAAATATACTTTACTTGAGACGTATTTAGTATCCCCTTAGGTATTTGCCAAATTTCTTCATCTGTCCTGCCTTTGACTGTTCCACACCTCCACACCTCCCCACCCCCCCCCCCCCCAACCAACACCTTCCTTAGGCCACTGTAAGTAATATTACCCAACACTAAGGCTCTCGTATGTGACTCTGTTCTCACCAGTATGTTGTGGTCATTCTTTCCAAGAGGATTCTTTCCTGCAAGATCCTTTTTCATTCCTTGCTTATATCAAATCTAAAGTACCCTGCTCTCTGGTTGGCTCCATGACATGTGTTCTTAGAAACAATCCTTCATATACTCTATGATTTGTACTTGGAGCCTACCCTTTGCCAAGTTGATTAATTGATTCAATATGCACATTTATCCCACCGTTGTTCCCTTGTCACGAACCCTCATCATTTCCGAACTCAGAAGTACTTTGGGGAGACGGTGGCTGAAAATTACTCTTCCAAAGAGGTTTCTTCAGTTGCTTTTTATTTGCACCTGGACTGATTTTAATTTGTTCCCTTGTGCCAATATCATTTCTTAATATAGCCTTGATATCATCCTTAACCAATACCCCAATTCCACCTCCTTTACCTTCATGTCGATCCTTTCGGAATCCCGAGTACCCATGGGCAGTTCACTGTCCAGTCCTGATCTTCCTGTAACCATGTTTCAATCATCCTTACCAGGCCATACCCATTTATCTCAGTACCTACTGCCAGCTCATCAATTTTATTCCAAATACTGTGTGCTTTTAGGCCTAAGGATTTTAAATAAGTCTTTTTCGATTTATTTTTCCCCGTTGTTTGAGTACGAGCTTCCTGATCTCAAACACCTCACTCCTTCATGAACCCCATACATTCCATCTTCATTTGCTAATCACTGACATACATCTCTATCATTTATTCCAATCTCCAACTCACATTTTGGACTGATTTGATTCCTTCTCGCAGCATGGTTATGAGACTGGCCGTGCCTGATGTCCTACTCACCTCTACATTCTGCTCTGTTCCTGACCTGCTGCTTTGTTTCCCAGCCTTCTGGTTTATTAGTTTAAATCCACCCAATTTGCACGAGAAAACCTCCCCACTAGGTTGTTGGTGCTCATCCAGTTAAGATGCAATCTCTCCATTTCTTAAAGCCCCCACCTGTCCTGGAAGAGGGCCCAATGATCCAGAAATCTGAAACCGTCGCCCCTGAACTAGCTCTTTTACCATATGTTAATCGTTACTTAATCCTTACCTCTTTTACACGAGGCACTGGGTGTAATTCATATATTACAGAGAATTGTTTTTTTTTGTCTCTCTCTCTCTCTCTCTCTCTCTCACATACACAAACACACACACCCTTCATAACTTTGAAGAAGAATACCTGGAACCTTATAAATAATCAGAATGATAAGTGGAATGAAGAAATTAGTTAAAGGTAGGATGCGAGAAATTAGAGTAATGAAATTACTCCTGATTGATCAGAACAGACGAAGATGTGAACTTATTGCAGTGATCAAAATTATGAAAAAAAGGGTAAAATAAGAATACTTCGTTTCTCTTAGCTGGCTTTACAGCATCCCATTTTCAAGATCATCGGCACAAGACCTTGGAGTGAGATAAGGCAAAAGCTGTTTACTGAGAGAGTTGTTAGGATTTGGAATGCCCTACCTGGGAGATTTTTAAAGAAGACTCAAGAGGGAACTGGATATATATTTGAACGTTCTGAAATTAAAGGGCAACAGTGATAGAGGTGGCAAATGGGAGGATTTGGGAGACATTTCACAAGCTGATGCATACACAGTGGCCAAATAGCCTCCTTGTGTACATTAAAGTTCTGTACTCTACCATGTACAGATGCAAGTCAAAGCCAGTATCAGATTATTTCCAGCTGTAAATGTTGGCAAATATCTGATCATTTTGCTGCAGCATAACCATTTATAATGCAAGTATTGCAAGTTCAGCTTGATGATGAAGTCTAATTAGTACTCAGCACACGAATATTTTAAATTTTGTATCCCAAAAGATAAAACAAATATTTCCTTTGCTTTGCCACAAAACTCTTTCGAATATGTCTGACTGTTCACTCACATGGATATGTTCTTCATTCTTTTTCACATTTCACATTAATACCATTCATTCTGAAAATTACAAGGTTTCAAATTGTTGTTCACTTCAATTTAATAACACAAATCATTTATTTAATCTAATATTCTCTGTTCATACTGAATTATTGTCATTTTTCAATTGTTGGAAAAGAACTGAAGCTCGCACATTCAGTGAGAAATTAAACTGATCGATTATGTATAAATATGTAAGAACGCAATTTCTATATGACTGTTCAATCGTTTTCTCACTCGAAAAATACAATCATTCAGACGCCAACGACTTTCCAAATGTTGGAGCAACGATGTATTCATTTGAATACTGACAATGAGTATGTAATTGTAGCGAGTTTTGAGAAGATTTGTAGCTCAGGTTGAAGTTTTGGATGTAGGCTTCTTTGCTGAGCTGGGAGGTTCATTTCGAGATGTTTTACCATCTTCATCTTCAGTGGGCCTCAGGGGAACCAACGCTGAATATTCCTGCTTTCTATTTATATGTTTGAGTTTCTTTGAGTTGGTCATGTCATTTCCTGTGGTGAAGTCACATCCTGCTCCTTTTCTCAGGGGTGATAGTTGAGGTCTAACTCGGTGTTTTTGTTGATAGACTTCAGGTTGAAATGTCATGCTTCTAGGAATTCTCGTGCGTGCCTCTATTTGGTTTGTCCTAGGATGGATGTGTTATCCCAGTTGAAGTGATGTTCTTACTCATCCGTTTGTGAGAATACTAGAGAGAGGATGATGTATTTTTGTGGTTACTTGATGTTCATGTATGCAAAAGCATGTAATTGTGATCAGCACTATAGTCAGATAACATGTTCTTTGTTTGGTATTAAATAAAACATACAATCTTTATTTTTGTATCATAAAATGTTGGCATGTAAGTATATTTTAGGTTGGTGTTATATTTATGGTACTAATTGTTTTCAGAGGTGATGCAATTATTGTTTGGTTGAATAATAATATTTCACACTTTTGTGAATCACAATTCACGAACATAGCAAATATCTGATTTTTTCAGATCAGATTGCAATCATAACCTACATTGAAAAAAGACTTTAAAAGATTTGAATTCAGTCACAGCTGCCTGTCATACTGGGTAAGACATTTGTCTGCTCTTAAATGAATCCAGAGAGCTTCCACCTGGGTCACGGCAGTCATTCAAACATTATTTCACAACAAATTATTTCGACTCCATCTTCGGTCTGAGCCTTGACTGCGGGCAGATGAATGGACATGGAGTGTCAGAATCACATCGCACAAGTTAATTATGGTGATGATATCTGGCCTGCCTCCCAGACTCCAAGCTATCTGGACCAGACACTGGGTAAAGATGTTAACAAGGTGACAGTATTCTGCAGCACATTGTGTCTCTCAAAGAAAGCTCCAAAACCGTGTTCAATAAATGTCACCTTCACATTCACCAGTATACAATTGTACAAAATTGTACATCTCTGTTGATGGAGAAAAATTAATACATGGGTCAACCAACAAAATCTATCTGAAGAACACAGCAGCAAATGACAGGTCCAGAATCACCTTAATAACAGAACTTGACGGATTCTGTCTGGTGTAGGTCATCACACACATATTGCACTAGTACTCAGGTGACTGTAAGAATGAACCCCAGAAGTGGACGTCTTGGCCTAACGCCCCTACAGAGCGTCCTGATCTCACACACATCACTCCCTCACACATTCAACAATTGAAAAGAATCCACATGCTGAGTGAAACATAGAACAGTACAGTGTAGACCCTTTGGCCTTGACGTCCTGCTGACTCTTTATCCTACTCTAACATCAGACTAACCTACATACCCTTCATTATGCTATCATTCAATTGCCTATCCAATGATCTCTTAATATATCCCCAATGCAGCTGACTCTACTACAGTTGCCAGCAGTACATTCCAACCATCCACCATTCTCTGTGAAAGGAACCTACCTCTGACATCTCCATTCAACCTTCCTCCACTTACCTTTAGGTTTTTCTCCCTCATGATAGATATTTGCACCATGGGAAAAAGTATCTGGCTATCCACTCTATCTTTGCCTCTCGTCATCTTATACACCTCTATCAAGTCATCTCTCATCCTCCTTTGAATTCATCAAATGCAACTTTCGTGAACTAAGTCATGGAGAAAGTGAGAACTGCAGATCCTGATGAACTGCTGATGCCCAAAGCTTTGACTCTCCTGTTCCTCAGATGCTGCCGCACTGGCTGTGCTTTGCCAGCGCCACACGTTTCGACTCTGATCCCCAGTACCTGCAGTTCTCACTTTCTCCATTACTTAGAGCTCTCCCCTCTGCACACTGCACAGGGAATTAATCAGCAGAAACCCATTGCATGTGAAGCTGACTGTTTAATTCTGGGAAGTTGCATTTGATGAATACATTTATTAAAAGACAAATTACAATTCATTCCCAGAGTTACAGTTTTTGTTCATGAATTGGGCAGCGTGAGAACAAACAATGAATGACTAAAGAACTCCGCATTATAGAGTATTCTAGGTGTTATATTCCAGGCTGGATGTCGTTTACTTTAATGCTGGGAATATCGGATAAACAGATGTGATAACGGAATGAGGTGAAATCGGGAAGTGTGACATTTTTGCCTTCACAGAGATGTGTTTGAGGGAGGTCAGAGCTGACAACTCAATATCCTGTGGTACAAGATCAATAGGCACGACAGGAGAGGTGGTAAAAGAGGAAGTGGGGTTGCATTACTATTGTGGAGTTAGTTACTGCAGTAAAAATGATCTAATGCGGCTTGGTGGTTAGAGCTCAGGATCAAAACCATGAAGACACACCGCTGGGGATATATTATAGACTCCCAAACAAAAGAAAGTACAGGAGCTGATATAGAACCAATTTACTGAGGTGTGCTGATACAACAATAGGATCATTATATTCAGGCATTTCAATTCCAAACATTCATTCGGGCAGTGATAACATTTTTAAGAGCGGACAGATGCCTTGAAATTTATTGCAGGGAGCTTCTTATGTCAACGTGCAGCAGATACAACAATGGGCGGGGCTGTGCTGGGCCTCACCGTGGGGAACGAAGCCAGTCAGATGTTGCAGGCAGGGTTGGGTTGAGCATGAAAGGACCAGTGACCGTGTCTCCAATGTCTTGAGTTTGCTAAGGAAAAGACCCGAAATTGTTTGAAAAATAAAAGCTTTTTGGATTTGGGAGACCGATTTTATGAAAAGATTTGACAGGATTTGGCCAAAGTGCTGATGCTTCTGGGTGCAACTGTAACAGAACAGCGTGGGGCTCGAGTTAGGGGGTCACTTGAGCAAAATGTAATTGATGACAGTGTCGGCCCAGCATGTTGCACCAAAGATGAATTTCAGGAATACAAGCCCAGAGAAACTCAGGTGTCGACACATTTCCGAACAGAATTAAAAAGGAAAAAGAAGCTTAAAGCAGTTACAAAGTGAGCAGGTCAACGGAGGTCCGAAAATAATATAGAAAGTGTAGGGCTAAACTTAAAAAGTCAGTAGAAGAGCAGAAGTGGTGGCGGGGAGTTAAAACATTCGAGGGTTGAGATGAGCAAGAATTCAAAGACATTCTTTCGGGTTATTAAGGGGAAGAGGATAATGTGGGAGAGAATGGGGAGTATTCGGGAACAAGGGGGCAGTCTGTGCACGGAGAATATGTTAAACACTGACTTTCTTCCGATCTTCAGTTTGAAGAAGGAGTTCCTGGATTCAAGGAGAGTGACCGTGTGATCCTTGAGTGAATTGATACAGAAGCTGGCAATGAATTGGAAGTTTTTGCGGGATAAAGAGTAGGCAAATGCACAGACCAGAATGAGCTGTATCTTAGGCTGACGTGAGGAGATTACAGTCTCTTAACTTTTCATTTTTGTTTTGCCTTTGGCCACAGAGAAGGTGTGATAGGACAGGATAACATCTAATATTCATACAACTTTCAAACAGAGTGCTAGAAATACCGCATGGGGTTAAAGACCACCAAGTCTCACATCAGTGAGAGGGAAATCATTTTCGAAAATTCTTCGGGCTGTTGAGGCTGGCTCATTAAATATCTTTAGGATTGAGGCAGACTGATTTTCATACAAGGTTTATGGGGAAAATATAGACAAGTGGAATGGGGGGAATTATCAAAATCGATCTCACCGAATTGAGTGGAAAAGCAGACTCAGTAAGGGGATAGACATATTGTTGTCCCTATGTCGAATTGTATCATTTTTACAATAGCCTTGTATTCACTGGAACATCAACCTCGCTCGCTGTGGAGTGAGACACAGTTTGGAATGCAGTCAATGGATTCAAGGAATTAATAAATGCAGTACTCTTAGACAGAAAGGACCAAGGGACTGTGACAACGCAGATTTTCTGTCGGGGTGAAGATTAGCATCAGCGCAGTTAGCACTACCAGAAGGAAAATCTTAGTAAGACATCTTCCAAGGCCAATCAGTGATCTTGGATGGAGAGCAGGTAGTTAGTGGCCAGGTGTCAAGGAGTGCTTAATGCCCAAATACTACATCACTGCAGTGTCTCCCTCCTTCCCAAACCAAAACTAAATGTGAAGGGGTAGAGAGACATGCGGTTCGTAGCAGAGTCAGGAGTAATGTTTGGCTCAAGAGGTTTTGGACAGCAGCAGCTCAGCGAAAACTACAGGCAAGATCAAATAAAGACCTTTCAACTTTAGTCTTGCAGCAATGGAGATGGCAGTTAGGACTGTTGAACGTTCCTCCTACGGGATGTGGGGAGCTCAGGGAAATTCCCACAGTCCCTGGTAACTACACGTGTGGAAAATGCACCCAGCTGCAACTCCTGGGAGACCGTGTTCGAGAGCTGGAGCTGGATGCACTCAGGATCATCTGAGATATTGAGAACTTCATAGATAAGAGCTTTCCTGTTGTGGTCACACCCAAGACTCGCCCCAATCATGTTTCTGTAATGAGTATAATATCCCAGTCCCGCGTTAAGATCCATGCTATGAGTACATCAGGCTTACCTATCTGTCCTGATGCATTTAAATAAGGGCAATTTAATCCAACAGGAGTCCTTGCTCCCTGTTGTGTTCAAGACAGAGAGGAAGTTGGCAACCAGCTGGAATGGCAAACGGAGTAGGCAGAGAATGCAGGAATCCCCTGTGGCAATTCCCCATGAAAACAATTACACCGTTTTGGATACTGTTCAGGGGAAATACATTCCAGGGGAAAGCAGCAGTCGCCAGGTTGGTGGCACTACCATTGACTCTGGGGCACAGTTGGAAAGGGTAACAGTTAACAGGACCTTAGAGACAGAAGAGTCGATTGTTAGAGGGACAGATCGGAGATCCTGTGGCCTCAAATGGGAATCCAGAATGTTGAGTTACTGCCCAGGTTCCAGGGTCCAGGATGTCTCCGAGCGGCTGTAGAATATTCTCAAGGGGGAGGGGGAGCAGCCAGAAATCATTATGCACGTTGGCACAAATGACACGGGTAGATGTAGGAATGAGGTCGTACAGAGTGATTAGTGAACACTGGGAGAAAAGTTAAAAACCAGGACCTTGACGGTGGTAATCTCCTGATTACTTCCATTGTAATGAGCTAATGAAAGTAAGAACAGGAGGATATGGCAGATAAATAGATAACTAAAGAATTGGTGCGGGGGTGGGGGGCAGAGAGATTCAGATTTTTACATCATTGGAGTCTTTTCTGTGACAGAGTTGACCTGATCAGGAGGGACAGGTGGTGCATGCACTGGGAAGGGGACCAGTATCTTGTTGGCGAATTTTGTTCATGCGACAAGGGAGGATTTAAACTATATTGGCGAGGAGCGATACCCTCATGATCAGGGAGGCAAGAACGAGGCTGGTCGGAGATACAGTAATCAGAAACAATAAATTGAAGAGACAGGTCAGGCTGGAACATGATAAGGAGTAAGGAATGCATGTTGGATTAAACTACTTTTATTTCTGTGCAAGAGGGTTGGCAGGTAAGACCAATAAACTAATGGCGTGGATAGGAACATGGGATTGGGATAATATAGCCTTTATAGAAACATGGCTAAGCGAGGGTCAGGACTGGCAGCTTCATGCATCAGGTACAGGTGCTTTAGGCGGGACAGGGATGCTGGAAGGAGGGGAGGAGGAGTTGAATTTCTGATTAAGGGATTATCACAGCAGTAATCAGAGATAAAATAACTGACCAATCACCCAGTGAGGCTTCGTGGGTGGAGCAAAGAAGTAGGAAGTGGATGATGATGTCACCGGGGTTGTACTATAGGCCTCCAAATAGTCAACGTGAATTGAGTAACAAATATGCAGGGAGAAGGGAGACATGCAGGAGCAATATGGTTGTCATAAGAGTGGATTTTAATTTTTGTAACAGACTGAGACTGCCAGAGTGTGAAGGGATTTGATGGAGTGGAATCCGATAAGTGAATTCAGGAAAGTTTCCTCCAGCAGTATGTAGAGGGTCCTACTTGGGAAGGGGCAAAACTCGAACAACTCTTGGGAAACAGAGCAGGACAGTTGACTGAGGTGACTGTGGGGGAGCACTTTGGGACCAGTGACCATCGTCCTATTAATTTTCAAATAGCTATGGAGAGGGACAAAACTGGTCCACAGGTTCAAGTTCTAAATTGGGACAAGGGGATTGTTGATGGGATTAGACAGAAGCTTGCAGGGGTCGACTGGAGTAATTTGTTTGCAGGTAAATGGCCCGCTGGCTCGTGGGAAGCCTTTAAACGTGAGATAGCTAGAGTTCAAGGACTATATTTCCTGTGACGGTGAAGGGAAAGTTTGGCAGGAATGGGGAACCCAGGATGACAAGAGATATTCAGGCATTGAGTGGAAAAAAGAGGGATGCGTGGCTCAGGCACAGGCAACGGGGATCAAGGGAGTCCCTGGCGCACAATAGGGGAGATAGGAGTTTACCTTTGATGGAAATCAGGAGGGCGAAAAAGTGGACATGAAAAAACCTTGGCTGAGAAGATTAGGATTAATCCAAAGAGGCACTTTGAGGATATGTGAGAAGTCTGGTTGAATTTATAACACAGATGGCAAACTGGAAGATTAAGTCCAATCCCAAGATCCTGTGATTAAACAAAGTAGACTACAACAGGATGAGGCAGTAATTTTTCAAAGTGTACAGCAAAATTATATATATTAGTGAAAAGGAAGGACTGTAGGAAAAGGAGTAATCTGCCATTTGTATCTAAGGAATTAAGGGAGTCTATCAAATTGAAATAGAAGGCATACAAATTGGCAAAGACCAAGGAGAAACTAGGAGATTAGAAAAACTTTAAAGATCAACAAAAAGCTTGATGGGATTTTGACTGGGTCTACAAATGAGTAGCTATCCCCAGGGCAAGAATAGCAGTTTACACTGCTCGAGGAAACCTATTGCATGGTGAACATATGGCCTATTTAATTGTTGAAGTACTTATCTGAAGAAGTCTGTCAGCATAAAGATGAACCTGATAAAGTTAAAAATTACATCGTGCTTGGAAAGCAAGTGCTTCCTAATAAACCTGTTGGACTATAGCCTAGTGTCGTGTGATTTTTAACTTTGTCCACCCCATTCCAACACCGACTCCTCCACATGAGAATCCTGACAGACAACCCCACCGAAACTGAAACACCTGTCAAGTACTTGACTGAGCCACGGAGGTGTTGGGGAGGGGTGTGTTGTTTAAACACAAAGTGCTGAATTGAACTAGACTTTTTCAACTGCCGTTGCCATGGAGATAATCCTGACAACCAGCCTCCATTCAAAGCCACAAAGCACGTGAACATGGACTTGGCTGTGTCTCAGTACTTTTTCCAGTCACACTGACATTTGAAATATTCGCCCACGGACAGAATGCAAACCTTTCCTTCAAGATGAAAAGGCCAATGATATTCAGATCGGCATAGATCAAGTAACTATCAGATCTGAACATGAAATTCAATTCGAATTTCTCATCTGCAAATCCACCCTTTCCGTACCCTACAACAGAAAAAAAAACAAGTTAATACAGGATGGAACTCTATAAGACAATGATAGTATTAAATTGTAGTTTCCTTGTTCCCCCAAAGCTTTAAATCTCAGTCTAACAATTTCTCTCTCTTCTTAACTGAAATCCAAACCAATCTCATTCCTCCTTTCCTCCACACCCAGTTCTCACAATCTCTCTCCTCGCCTTGAATTCAGTTTCCGAGCTGCTGTCTGCAGACTAAGAACCAAATCAATGAGTTTGACTTGGAGCCTCCAGGGTGTTGGTGAATCCTCCCCCCATCTCCCAGAACCCCCATTCTGTGATGAGAACCATTCTGCACACACTGGCCAAATCATATCTGGTTGAACTAAAATTAACCAAATTAGAACTCCAATTAGAGGCCCATTCTTGTCATTTTCCATAACAATCCTGACTATTCATAAGAGTTCTGACAACTTGCTGCAAAATGCTCCCCCATTGATACTTTGGCCACTCGTCAGGACACCAGGCAAAGGGCTATTCCCCTGGGTCGTGTCCTCAGAAGAAAGAAGGAAGGGAGCTGCTAATGACAGATTAATCCCACAGCTTCCCTCCCTGGCACTGACCTGCCCTGCACATACGCGCCAACAACTAGCCAGCACTGCACCCGTGCTCTGATCTCCCTTCCAACGGAACATGCTCTCGATCACACAGGAGCCTGGGTGATTGACAGCAGCTGCTGCCCAATAGAGTGGAGGGGGAGGGGCTGGAGGACGCGAAATAATGGGATTGTAAACAATGAATGAATGTGGAGGACACTGGGGGATGGACAGGTCAGTGAGGGACAGGATCAGTGCAGCAGCAGGAGGGGATCCTGGACAAACTGAGTAATGGGAGAGTCTGACAGATGAGAAACGACAGGATGGTTCTGTTTGGAGGCTCAGGCAGGGACAGCTGGGAGACAGTATGGCCTGGTGGCTTGGGCATGTTTTCTAATCATCCTCTTCAAAGCTGCTGTTACCAAACTCTGAACCCGATCCTCTTGGTCCAGAGGAAAGGACACTACCACCATTTCATAGTGGGGTGGTGGAAAGAAAGGAAGATTTGCTCAACCTCACTCACATGGAAACTCCATGAGCTCCTCGTACTTACTGTCTACGGTGGGGATGGAGGAGACAGAGCAGGTCGGAGGGGGTAGGGATATAGGGACTGCCTTTCAAAAGGAACTCACCTGTGTTGGTGTTATTAACAAGACCCAGTACACAGTCAACAACACAAAGCTGGTGTACGTGAACGTTATCCAGAATATTACCTCCTTTAACTGGGCGACACAGACCCCAATGTACAGAGTTAAGTCCTGGATATCAATAACAGCCTTCTGCGTGGGAAATCATGTCTCATGAACTGGACTGAGTTTACTGAAGAAGGAACAATGCGGATTGATGAGGGCAGAGAGGTGAACATGATCTTCACGGACTTCAGTAAGGCGTTCGACAAGGTTCCTCATGGGAGATTGGTTCGCAAGGTTAGATCTCATGGAATACTGAGAGAAGTAACCATTTGAATATAGAACTGGTTCAAAGGTCGAAGACAGAGAGTGGTGGTGGAGTGATGCTTTTCAGGCTGGAGGCCTGTGACCAATGGAATGTCACAAAGATCGGTGCTGAATCCACTACTGTTTGCCATTTATATCAATGTGAACATAAGAGGTATTGTTAGCATGTTTGCAGGTGACACCAAAATTGGCAGAGTAGTGGGCAGTGAAAAAGATTACCTCAGAGTACAATGGGATCTGGATCAGATGGGCGAATGGGCTGAGGCGTTCAGTTTGGAAAAATGTGAGATGCTGCATTTTAGGAAAG
This sequence comes from Chiloscyllium punctatum, assembly GCF_047496795.1. Lineage (NCBI taxonomy): Eukaryota > Metazoa > Chordata > Chondrichthyes > Orectolobiformes > Hemiscylliidae > Chiloscyllium > Chiloscyllium punctatum. Next base: position 281,450 of record NW_027309868.1, read on the forward strand.
CAAACCTTAACAGGACATTTACAGTTAATAGTAAGTTCCTGGGGAGTGTTGCGAAACAAAGAGACCTTGGAATACAGGTTCATAGTTCCTCGAAAGTAGAGTCACAGGTGGATAGGATAGTGAAGAAGGCAGTTGGTATGCTTTCTTTTATTGGTCAGAGAATGTAGTATCGGTGTTGGGATGTCATATTGTGGCTGTACAGGACATTGATTAGGCAACTTTTGAAATATTCCAGCAATTCTGGTCTCCTTCTTATCGGAAGGATGTTCTCAAACTTGAAAGGGGTCAGAAAAGAATTACAAGGATGTTGCCAGCGTTGGATAGGCTGTTTTCCCTGCAGCATCGGAGGCTGAGGGGTGACCTGATAGAGATTTATAAAATCAGCCGGTCATGGGTAGGGCAAATAGACAAGGTCCTTTCCCTGTGGCTGGGGTATACAGAACTAGGTGAGAGGGAGGGGAGAGTAGGCAGAGAGGGTGGGCTGAGGGTGGGGGGAAAGAGAGGATGTGGGGATTCAGAGGGGTGGCACAGGTGAGGACAGAGATGGAGGCAGGGGAGGACAGGCAGAGGCAGGGGAGAATCAGAGAACGGGGAGTGGAACAGAGGGGGAGGGAAACAGAGAGGGGGGAACAGAGAGTTATTTTATGGATCTACAACTCAACCCTGTTCCTGTTTTCTCCTCCTCACTTTCAATCGCTCTGAAGTGCTCAGAACTGCATAGTTCCTGGAAAGTAGAGTTTCAGGGAGACTGGCTGAAGACTGCATTTGCGAAGCTGACCTTTATTGGTCTGTGCACTCATCAATAAAGGGACCTGGGTTCGATTCCACTCTGTGTCGTGTTTGCACATTCTCCCTCTGTGTGTTTGCACGGGCATCCTCTGGGCGCTCTGGTTTCCTCAAAAAATCCAAAGAGGTGCAGGTTAGGTGGATTAACTGTGGGTAATGCTGGGTCACATGGTTCAGGTGGGATGCTATTCCGATGGTTGGTAAGGTCTCATGGGCTGAATGGGCTGCTTCCACACTGTATGGATTCTGTCATTGAGTATAAGAGTTAGGAGGTCACGTTGTGGCTTTACAGGGCATTGGTGAGGCCAGTTTTAGAATACTGCATTCAATTCTAGTCTCCCTGATTTCAGGAAGATAGGACTCAGCGCCATAATAACAAGTTCCTGGGAAGTGTTGACGAACAAATACACTGTGCAGAGTGGTTTGATAGTGCCTTGAAAGTGGGGCTGAAGGTAGACAGGTCGGTGAAGGTGCTGTTTGGTATGCTAGCTGTTATTGGGCAGTGCATTGAGTATAGGAGTTGGGAGATCATGTTTCGGTTGTACAGTTTATCAGCTCAGCCACTTTTGGAATGCCCAGACTGCTTTACATTCTAGTCTCCCTGCTATAGGAAAGATGTTGGGAAACCTGAAAAAGTCCAGAAAAGATTTATAAGGGTGATGCCAGTATTGAAACATGTGACCCATAAGGAGGGGCAGAGGACATTTTGCCTGGAGTAGTGGACGTTGTGGGATGGCATTATACAACGTCTTCAAAACTGCAATGTTTCCTGCAACTATCACCATTTCAGATGCTGCCAGACCTGCTGAGGATCTCCAGCAATTTTTTTTTGTTTTTATTGCAGATTTGCACGATTTTGCTGAGGCACTCAGAGTCATCGACATTTAAATGGTTTTATATTTTGTTGACTCTCACCCCTGGGATGGCAGGACTGATGGATGAAGAGAACACAATCCTTGTTTAATTCTCCTTTCCTTTGTCTTTCTGAGCTGTTGCCTGCATCACCAATACTCTATCCCCCATTCCCTGACCTGAATCTGGCCCATCTAAGCCACTCTTTAACTCCCAACCCCCTGCCAGACTAGTTACAATCTCACCAATGGAACTGGCAATCACCCCACCAGGAGATTTCTCCCAGCCCTGCCCAGGGGTAACCAGTCAGGCTGGTACAAGTCTCACCTAGCCCAGAAACGGTCGCAGTGCCTGGAAAATCTAAACCCTTCTCTGGTACACCATTTCTCCAGCCACACATCCAGCTGATCTATCCTCTTGTTCCTGCTCTCACGAGCACATGGCACTGGGTGTAAGTCTGACATTATTACTTTTCATTTTAATATATCTCTGATTTTCCTTTATACATATTTCAGGCCCTCATCCCTTTGTTTCGCGATGTCGTTGGTATCTGTGTGTTCCACAACCATTGGTTATTTACCCTCCAGCTGCAGAACTCACCGTAGCCACTCCATGCTATTACAGATCCTAGCACCAGGGAGGTGACATGCCATCCTTGATTCATGTCTATGGCCACAGAAGTACCTGTCCTTACTCTGACCATTGATCCCACGTCACTATAGCCCTGCAACTGTCTTTCCTCCTGTTCGGTGCAGCAGAGCTATCTGTGGTGTCATGACCCTGGCTGTTGCTGATTTCCCCGAGAGGCCACCCCACCCATTCACCCCCAACAGAATTCCAACCAGTATACAATATCTGTTTGAGAAGGGGATGATCAATGGGGACTCCTGCACTCCCTTGCTGAGCCTTTAACTTGATGTGATGGTCACCCATTCCCTTTGTGCCTGTGTAACCCTCACCTGCAGTGTGACAAACTCACTAAACGTGCTGTCCATAATATTCTCAGTATCATAGATGGTCCACAGTGAGTCCACTCACACCTCCAGATCTGAAAAGCAGTTTCCCAGGAGCGCAGATGGACACACTTCCTACACACATAGCCGTCAGGGACACTAGAAGCATCCCTTATTTCCCACATTGTACAAGAGGAGCCCACCACGGGTCTGAGGGGTCCTGTCACAATGTCTCTCTAGATTTAGCTAGTTACTCCCATTAAGAGAATTTAAAAGAGCTTTCAACCTTCCTTCACTTCAAACATGTCCATTATAATCAATAGCCCCAATCTTTACTTAAGCTGATATATTTTACTTTAAAAACTGTTAACAAATACTCCGCAGTATCGCTTACAAATTGGCTGTTCCCATTGGGACCATGCGAAATTCTGTATGGCCTGAACTAAAACTGAGTTTCAGCTTCAGCTTGTCCCTGTCTCATCTCCCTCTGTTTTCACCCAACTCTAAAACCCACTCATTGAGCCAAGCAGCCCTCACAGTGCAGCCCTGTCATTTTCATTGTCTGCTCATACCTACACTGCCCTCAGCCTCCTGAACTGTTCCAATGCATCTCAATGGGAGCTCAGGGACAGCATCTCATCTTTCAATTCAGCCCTTTGTAACCCCAGAGTCAACATGGACCTCAGCAGTTTCTGAATGAACAGACAGTTGTCAGAACCTGGAACATTTCACCTGAAAAGGTACTGGAATTTGAGTCCATAAGAAATTTTAATGGGAAATTTACAGGGAATTGAAAGTAAGGAGTTCACAGGTTAAAGTCATGAAGTGGTTGACTGGGTCAAAACATGACAGTTCCTGCAAAGAGTCGAGGTGTAGTTTGGATAAATCTATGTTCCCTCTCAGACCAATATCTCCTTCCCGAGCTGCAAGGCCCAAAACAGAGCACATACCCCAAGGGTGATCCAACCATGAATTTGTACATCTTTCTGGTATTTGCTTGACAAAGATATGAGAGTCTGGAATAGGGTGGTTCTGGAAAAGCACAGCAGTTCAGGCAGCATCCGAGGAGCAGTAAAAGCCCTTCATCAGGGATAGAGACAAGGTGCCTGCAGGGTGCAGAGATAAATGAGAGGAGGGTGGGGGTGGGGAGAACGTAGCAAAGAGTACAATAGATGAGTGGGAGTGATGATGAAGGTGATGGGTCAGAGAGGAGGGTGGAGTGGATAGGTGGAAAGGAAGATAGGCAGGTAGGACAAGTCATGGGGACAGTGCTGAGCTGGAAGTTTGGAACTGGGGTGAGGTGGGGGAAGGGGAAATGAGGAAACTGGTGAAGTCCACATTGATGCCCTGGGGTTGAAGTGTTCAAAGGTGGAAGATGAGGCGTTCTTCCTCCAGGCGTCTGGTGGTGAGGGAGCAGCGGTGAAGGAGGCCCAGGACCTCCATGTCATTGCTGAGTGGGAGGGGAGTTGAAATGTTAGGCCACAGGACTTTGTTTTTACCTAAAAATATGAGCTACTTTTCAACAGACAGAACAGACAAACCTTTCTCGTTCCACAGTTAAATGCCAATGATATTCAGATCCTGATGACTCCGCTGACTGTAGAAACATGCTTTTGCGATCCTGGTGTCAATTATTCTCAATTAATATCTGATAAAAAAAAGTTCACAAGACAAAGCTCACAGTCAGTGCAAGATGAATATCAAAGACAAATATTTCCTTGGTATGTGTCTGATGTGTAAATGCTCCTCTTCAAATCACCCCGCCGCCGCCCCCCCCCCTCCCACCAGGAAGAGGACATGTCCATGCGCCTCGCTGTACCTTGCCCCCAATAAAGATGGTGGCCATAACCCAGGACCTATCATTGCCTGAGGGCCACAGACATTTTCCCATTTGCTGCAAACGTGGGAGCAGGAGTTTCTAATTCAGGACTAGCGACCTGAACAGAGTGTAATTAAACCCCTCCCAGTCTAAACTGATGCATTTCATTCGGTTTCCACTGCCACTTCCCCTTTCCCGTTTCCATCTCCTTCACACACCAAGGGTCATTCCGGTACCTGTGACCCTTCCTTAGATCCGATTGTAGGAATTCTAAATTTTCCCAGCCACCGTGTGGAAACAGGGCCATCGGCCCAACAAGCTCACACCCACCCTCCGATGATTATCTCAGCCCAACCCATTCCCCGACCCTATTGCTCTACATTTCCCCTGACTAATGCACCTAAACTATGCATCCCAGAATACTACGGGAAATGTAGCTTGGCCAATTTACCGAACCTGCATATCTTTGGACTGCAGGAGATAGGGGATAAAGAGTAAATAATAGGTTGAGATGGAGTGCAAAGAGAGACAGGAGTATTTGGAAATACAAAGGAGTGGAGAATGATCTTGCTGGGAGGGTGCATAGCTGTTAATGGAGGGGACAGGAACCTGTGTCTGGCAGCATCTCAGTGGCGGTGGTGGAAATGGTGGCTGATGATCTACGTTCTGCTGAAAAAAAGACCCTGAGCTTCCAGTTGCCTGCTCTTTAACACACAAGACTTCACTGGCCAACATCTCTGTCTCAAGCTTACTGCAGTGTTCCAGTGATACTTGATGCAAGCTGGCAGAACACTCCAGAACATACCAAATTGCCTCCTCTTTCAACGATTCACAATTTCCCCTCCAATGTGGTCAACAATGCTCTCCAGTGTATCTCCTCCACTTCCTGTACCTCTACTGTTGAACCCCACACCTCCAACGCAACAGGGATAGAACCCCCCAGTCCTCACCTTCCACCCAGATACAACACATCATCCTCTGCCAGTTCCACCACCTTCGAGCAGACCGCACCATCAGAGATATATTTCCCTTCCCACCCCTTTCAGCATTCCACAAAGACCATTTCCTCTGTGACTCCCTCATTAGATCCATGCTCCCCACCAACAAACCCTCCACTCCCAGCACCTTTGATTGCCAGTTCAAGAGGTGTAAAACCTGTGCCCACACCTTCACTTCACGTCAATCCAAGGCTCCAAAGGATCCTCCCATATCCAGCAGAGATTTCCCTGCACGTCCAGATACCTCACCTATTTTATCCTTTGCTCTCGATGTGGTCTCTTCTTCATTGGGGAATCAGAACGCCAACTTGATTCAGAACATTTCTGGAACACATGCACCAAACAACTCCACCACCCTGTGGCCGACCACTTCAACGCCCTCTCCCACTCCACCAAGGACATGTAGGTTCTGGGCTGCCTCCATTGCCAAATCCCAGCCGCTCGACGCCTGGAGGAATAACACCTTATCTTCCATCTTGGGACCCTTCAACCACACGGCATCAAGGTTTGCCCATCTCCCCTCCCTCCCACCTTATCTCAGATCCAACCCTCCAACTCGACACTGGCCTCTTGAACTGTCCCACCTGTCCATCTTCCTTCCCAATTATCCACTCCAACCTCTCATCATACCTCCCATCTACATCTACCTATTGCCTTCCGAGTTCCCATCCCACCAACCCCACACACCCTCTTATTTACCTCTCAGCCCTCTTACCTTTGGAGAGCTGATGAGTTAAGCAGCCTCCTTTCAGCATTAACATTCTGTGAACATTTTATTCTGAGCCCTCTAAGGAAATATCAGGGCAGGGTTTGTAAAGATGTCAGATTGAATGAGGGTCTCAGTGAACAAAAATGAGACACAGATACAGAGATGGTTTTGGAATGGATTGAATCAAATGTTATAAATTTGCATGGCTGTCAACATTACAGCAGTTACAAATGGAAGTGATCAAAACAATGGAATTAGAGCAGCAAATAAGTCTTAAACATTTATGCAGCTAAAGGGGATGCTGGGTAAAGATACCACAGTTAGTGCTGATTTCATTCCAGACACACCAGCCAGGGCACACATCCTTGCTGTGTCTACCATATTGATCTCTTTAAGATTTTCGTTCATTTGAAGTGTTTCATGTTTAGATAGTCCAGAGAAGACAGTTTCATTCTCCTCAATCTCTTCTGCCAAGGCAATGCTGCTGTTAGAATTCAAGTCGCTATGGCGTGTTACTGGCTGCTTCATGGACTGGAAGTGGCAATTGAGACTGAAAGGCAACTGTATAAAATATCTTCAATTGTTTTGCCAGACACATGAGGGGTTTTAAGAAAAATAACTTAAATGATGGGCACTGAGTGTCAGAGTGCCTCCTGTTGTGGGGACATTCTGTTCAGATACAATCTATTGGTAATTGTTAGAATTGACTTATCCTGGCTCCAGAGAAGTGGGCAGAGCATTATAACGGTCGTCGAAGATGGTAACAAATTTCCCAGAGGTTACAAATCGTAAATGACAGAGTAGGCATGAGTTCTGCTGGTAAAGTGTATAAATTTATTCAAAATGGCTCCAATTTACTTTCAGAAACAAATGAGAGAAAAGCACATTCCTGAGGTCTTTGCATTAGTCCAAATTTAGACATTCAGGAGAGCTGAAGGGAGAGCTGGTGTTGGCAGTTGGAGTAATGATAGGAAAAAACTTGTTTCACAGAGAGAGAGAGTTCATAGATGGAAAACTCAGCTTTAACATCACATCAACTGCAGAGTTGTCCAATTCTGCAGGTCCTGATCCTTATCAGTAACATAAAAGGGGAAAGCAGCATTCCGAGCTCAGAGAAATCATTCCCATGTTAGGCAGCTGGTCGAATATTTAACCGGTCATGTGATCTGGGAAGACACCAATGTAACGGAACCAGGGTGAGGCTGTGTAAATTTGGGGACTGTGGGAAGAAATTGACTTACCCCTCCCAGTGGGACACTCACTGACACAGTCGCACTGCGGAGAGGCTGTTCACCTGCCTCACGTATGGGAAGGGATTTACTCGATCTTACAATCTGCTGAGGCACCAGAGGGGGCACAATGGATTTAGATCCTTCACCTGCTCCATGTGTGGGAAAGGATTCACTCAGTCCTCTGATCTGCTGAAACACCAGCGAGCTCACTCTGGAGAATGACCATTCACTTGCTCCCAATGTGGGGAGAGATTCACTCAAATGCACCACCTGCTGAGACCCCAGTGAGCCCACACTGGGGAGAGGCCATTCAGATGGTCAGGGTGTGAGAGGGGATTCAGTGATTCATCCTGACCCCCTGAGTCCCCAGTGAGCCCACACTGGGGAGAGGCCATTCAGATGGTTAGGGTGTGAGAGGGGATTCAGTGATTCATCCTGACCCCCTGAGTCCCCAGTGAGCCCACACAGGGGAGAGGCCATTCAGATGGTCAGGGTGTGAGAGAGGATTCAGTGAGTCATCCTGACCCCCTGAGTCCCCAGTGAGCCCACACAGGGGAGAGACCATTCAGATGGTCAGGGTGTGAGAGGGGATTCAGTGATTCATCCTGACCCCCTGAGACCCCAGTGAGCCCACACAGGGGAGAGACCATTCAGATGGTCAGTGTGTGAGAGGGGATTCAGTGATTCATCCTGACCCCCTGAGACCCCAGTGATCCCACACAGGGGGAGAGGCCATTCAGATGGTCAGTGTGTGAGAGGGAATTCAGTGATTCATCCTGCCCCACTGAGACCCCAGTGAGCCCACACAGGGGAGAGGCCATTCAGATGGTCAGGGTGTGAGAGGGGATTCAGTGATTCATCCTGACCCCCTGAGACACCAGCGGGTTCACACTGGGTAGGAGATGTTTCCCTCTCTGTGTGACAAGGGATTTGCTGAGACTCAACACGACTGAGCGCCCAGTGAGTGCACACAGGGAAGTGGTCATCCCCCTGCTCCGTGTGGGGTAGAGTTCACACATCACTGCAGGACTCTGATTCTGCAGTTACTGTCCATCAGAGTCAGGGGTGGACCTTGTACATGATGACACTGCTGGAGTATTGATGTTGTTGTTAACCACATTAACTGGGCTGGAGTTGACTGAATTTATATTGCCACTTTCTGAACCTCAGGATGCCTCTCTGGGCAGTAGGTCACCACAAACAGCAATGTGACAAGGGGCAGGGTTCATCTGTATTGATTTAAATTGTGATCATAGCACTGCTGTCTCACAGCACCAGGTAAAAGGTTGCAGTCCAGCCTTGGTCAACGGCCTATGTGGGGTATCCACATTCTCCCCATAATAGTGTGGGTACCCTCCATGTGCGCTGCTTTTCTCCCACAATTCAAAGATATGTAGGTTAGGTGGATCGATCGTCATAAATTGTCCACAGTGTTCAGAATTTGCAGACTAAGTGTATCAGCCATGGGATATGCAGTGTTACAGGGATGGAGTGCCCTGGGCGGGATGTTCTTCAGATGGTTGGTGGGATTTGATGGACCAATGCTCTCCTTCCACACTGTAGGGATTATATTCTATGATTGAGGACAAAGAATATTCTCAGGGTGTCCTTGGAGGAGGAGCATGTGGTGTGTATCAATGTTCTCTATGCCATTAGATAAAGGTGGGCACCACAGGGGATACAGTGCTTTATCTCCACCGCCACCGCCACCCCCTCACCCCCAACTCTACATTGATTTAGTCCCTTCCCACTCTGTCACTTGTAATGGTTTGCTTTGCCCATAATGGGCTTTGTTTGTAAATATTCAACTGATGACACTGGTGTGCTACTGCTGGCGATTATATGTTAACAAAAAGCAAAATAATGGAATAATGATGTTGATGGTGGGAAGGTTGCTCAGCTGGGTGAGATAACACTTCTGGGGAGGAGAAATGGGAGAAAAATGCTTCACAGCTCACAGAACGAGAACTGAAAGTAGTTAAATCAAACCAAAGGTTCAGAGAGGGAAGGAATATTTCCCTGGAGTTTGAGTAACTGAAACGTGATGGTGTCCGGGAGTAGACAGGATTTTGTTTAAAGGGCATTTGAAATTTTAAAAACTGTTATATGCAGATAGTTTCGATTCTTTAAGTTTTATTTATTGTGGAATAAGCTTGTACTTTTCAAAAGAAAACAAATTCACAAACCTTGCGTTAAAGACAAAAGTTAAATAAAATCCATCAAACCATCCCTCAATGAAAACTGAGGAGGAACTGCAATCTCCTGCAGAATCCCTGCCCTGACTACTTCTTCCTACCCGGGCTCCATGGCTATATAAATAATTAATATATGTATATGTACCTGGGAGATAGCAGCAGGAGAAGGTCATTCGGCCTTTGAATCTGGCTCCACCATTCAATGGAAAACAGCTGACCATCCAGCTCAATCCCCTGTTCCTGCTCTGTTCCAATCTGCTTTCATGACTTTACCACGAAGAACTATATTTCAGTCCTCCTTGGGCTTCACTGCCTTTTATACCAGCGATGTTGCTGTGTTATTGCTGGGTGGAGGCAGGGGTAATGTGATGGTGCTCTTCCTGGAGGACACACTCAGCGTCCCTCATCATCCTGCAGTAACATCAACTGGGTTTCAGCAACCAGAGACAGAACCCATTTCTAGGATATGGTCATCACTGGCTCAGCCAGCATTTATACCCCATCACTAGTTACCATTGTGAAGATGGTAGTGAGCTGCTGTCTTGAACCATTCACAGTCCATCTGGTGCAGATAGACCGACAATGCTGTGAGGGGGAATGTTGTGGGGTTTTGTCTGAGTGATTCTCCATCTTTGGTTCTTCAAATACTGGGTAACTTAATCACTATCTGCACATGATTTTGAGATTTCAGTCTGCAAATCTTCACCATCTAGCACCCTGTGTAAAGGAATATGCACAGATTAGAAATTCAGAACAGACTATTCTAGTTTCTCTGGAATATCTTTTTCCCCTTTCTTCCCCCAAAGCGGTTACCTTTCCAGCCCAATTACCCTCTCCTACCATTCTGGCTCTGGTGCCCCTAATGTACACCCTCCTCATTCTCATGGAGTTACTGATAAACAGATCCATGCCTCCACTTCCCGTCCCTGGTTCGACTCTGCACCCTTTCTGGGTTCACTTGCTTTCCCTTCAGTTGCTGCAAGTCAATAATGTAACAGCAGAATGAAACAGATGGAAACAGAAAAGGAGGTGGCAGATCCTGGACAGAAGAGGAACTTTCATTCTGGGAGAATGGGTCACATTCTTCCTTGTTTCCCATTAGTTTATTCCGAGCATTACAAAGAACTGGGGATGGAGAGTGGTCCCACGTGGGTGTAGTGACACTTTGACCCCCCAACTGATCAATACTACAAGCAGATACGTTCCTCCTCTAGCCAATCACAGTGTGAAATACTTTCCCCTAATTACCCCAAAACATGTGCTCCAAAACCGGCCCACATTCTGTACATATACAGTGCGGGTTTACCCACACACCTGTGGTCCCTGCCTCAGGAATTATGGGAGTTGCAGTCCCCATGAAGTCACTGGAGCCCTGTCTCTGTATAGTGAATGAAACGTGTGGGGTGGAAGGGTGTTATGTATAGGATCCCCATTCAGACAGACAGGACATATGGTTTATCATTGGGTTTTACTGAGACATCTGGTTAGACAACCCAGTTTCTGACGTAAGGAATATAGATTCAGTCAATTGCGGGGTGTAGGGGGCAAGAAGGGGAAGCAGTTTTAGGCAGAGGTGGCTCAGTGGCTAGCACCTCTGCCTCACAGCTTCAGAGACCCTGGTTTGATTCAAGCCTTATGTGACTGGGTGGAGTTTACACGTTCTCCCAGTGGCTGCATGGTTTTGTTCGGTGTTCCAGTTTCTTCCCAAAGTCCAAAGATGTACAGGTTAGGTGGATTCGCCATGCCAAACCACAGTGTCCATGCATGTGCAGATTAAGCCATTAACCATGGGAAATACTGGGAATGGGTGAGTCTGAATTATAGGATTGGTGTGGACTCGATGGATGAATCTGCACTGTAGGGATTCTATTTTATTCTCATGAAGAAGAATGTACCTATCTCGATGTGTTATGAATCTGTGGAATTCCCTATTCAAAACGCAGTGGATGCCAAGATAATGAGCAAATTTAATGGACAGATACAGATTTTTAATTTGAAATGAGCTGAAGGGTGAGAGAGAGAGAGAGAGAGAGAGCGCAGGCAGGAAAATCCAGCTGAGACCGAGGTGAGCTCAATCATCATGGTATTAAATGGTGGAGTTGATTCGAAGGGCTGCATTGCCTCTCCTGTGCCCAGGGCTTATCTTCTTACGGTAGTAACTGGAAAGCGGAATCCAAAACTCACCACCTTCACCAAAGGAGATTTTCAAAAAATGTAGGATAGTCAAGTGGAATAGTATTCAAAACTGAGATAGTGAGGAACTGTGTAGAAGATAATGATTTTGCAATTTTAAACTGAGGGGTAACAGTGATTTATAGTTATAGACTGTGTGGTACATTCACAGCGTCCAGACTACTCTGTTGTGAATATCTATCCTGTACTTTGTTACAAAGCCAAGGTCACTGATAATGAAAACCAAAACACCCAGGAAACATCGCCTCACCTCGTAATCTGACAAAAACCGCGTGATAAATCTGGTTGAATTTAGAACACAGATGGAAAGCAGATAGATTAAATCCAGTCCGAAGATCCTGTGCTTAATCAAAGAAGACTACAATAGGACGAGGCAGGAGTTGGCAATATAGACTCGGAGCAAAGACTTTAAGGTGGGACAGTTGACAGACAGTGGAGGAATATCAAAGCAATTTTTCGAAGTGCTCAGCAAAAATATATATCAGTGAAAAGGAAGGACTTAGGAAAAGGAGTAAGCTGCCGTGGGTGTCTAAGGAAATAAGGGAGTCTATCAAATTGAAACAGAAGGCATACAAATTGGCAAAGACCAAGGAGAAATTAGGAGATTAGAAAAACTTCAAAGGTCAACTGAAAGCTTGATGGGATTGGGTATAAATAGTGATGAGTAGCTCTCCCCAGGGACAGAATAGCAGTTTACACTGTTAGAGGGAAACCTATTGTTTGGGGAACATATGGCCTCTGTAATTGTTGAAGCATTTAACAGTTACCAGAGAGATAATCCTGATCAAGTTAAAAATCACAGCACACTCTAAAAGCTTGTATTTCCAAATAAACCTATTGGACTATAACCTGGTGTTGTATGGTTTTTAACTTTGTCCACCCCACCCCAACCCCGGCTCCTCCACATCAGCATCCCGATAGACAGCCCCACTGAAACTGAAGTGCCTGTCAGATACTTGAGGGAGCCAAGGGGGTGTGGGGGGAGGGGTGTGTGGTTTAACCAGAGTTGAACTGAACTAGACTTTTTAACTGTTGTTGACATGGAGTTAATCCTGAGAGACAGTCTCTATGCAAAGTCACAAATCACAAAGGTAGAAGAATGGGAGCCGTATCGGACCTGATCCTGCCTAAAGGCGTTTTGCACGTAAAATACCCAGGTAACTACCATGTCTCATCAATAAATACTCAAAGAAGACCTCTCGGAGTTCTGTGCCTTGTAATTCCTATCCAGCAGGGTTCAGGAAGATGAGTACACAGCAGTCAGTTTTCACAGTGGAGAACACGAAGAACATGCCAGTAATTGATAAGGAGACTGAGGAAGGTGAGTATCTAGAAACGACCATTATCATGAAAGAGTTAGAGCTGGGAAAGCTAATGGCGTTAATGGTAGACAAGTCTCCTTCCCCTAATGGAATACATCCCAGGATACCAACAGAGTTCGTGGGAGAAATAGCAAATGCACTTAGTTACAGCATCCTACAGCAGAGACAGGCCCTTTGGCCCAAAATGGCCCATGCCGATCAGAATGTCCATCCATGCTAACCCCATTTCCCTGCACTTGGCCCATCTGCTTCTGACACTTTGCTATCCATGTATTTGTCCAAATGCCTTTTACATGTTGTTAGTGTACCCGCCTCAACCACTTCCACTGGCAGCTCATTCCATATGCGTACAACCCTCTGTGTAAAACAGTTGCCCCTCAGCTTCCCTTTTATTCTTTCTCCTCTAACCTTAAACTGATGCCCTCCAGTCCTTGGTTCCCTGGGAAAAAGACAGAGTGCATTCACCTTACCCACGCCTCTTATGATCTTTTAAACTTCTCTAAAAAATTCCCCCTCGGTTTCCTCTGTTCTAAACAAAAAAGCCCTCGCTTGTCCAACCTCTCCCTGTAACTCAGACCCCTGAGCCCTGGCATCATCCTTGTAAATTTCTTCTGCACCCTTTCCAGTTTAATAACTGAACCCTACACTGCATTGATCACATTTCCAGTGTTTCCCCACGGCGTTGGAACAGATATGACAATGACAATGGATTACAATCCACGATCAATAATTTACCCCCTAACAACAATCCCATTTTCAAAGCTTTTTCCATGATGCAGGAATCCTTTTGTCTTTCTGGTTTCATGGTTAATTGTCCTCATACAAAACCAGTGGCTTAACTGTTCCTGGGAAATGTGCCATGATTTTTTTAGACTTTCAAAAACCAATGAAATCTCTCTCCACAGTCCCCACGCTAACATGGACTTCACTGTCTCAGTACTTTTTTCCCAGTCACACTGATATTTGAAATATTCGCCCACGGACAGAATGCACACCTTTCCATCCAGATGAAAAGGTCAATCATATTCATATCGGCACGGATCAAGTAACTATCAAAACTGAACCTGAAGTTCAATTTGAATTTCTCAACTGCAAATCCCCCCATTCAGTACTACACAACAGAGAAAACAGAAAGTGCTGGAAATCCTCAGCAGGTCTGGCAGCATCTGAAACGCTGACAGATGCAGGAAACATTGCAGCCTTGAAGAAGTGGTTAGATTATCACACCAGGCACGTGTGCTTGATGGCCAGTATGTAGAAGATGGGGGCATTGTGTTCAACAGTTTTATACCAGAGACTCTGACCTCATTTGATTCCATGTTTCTCTGCGATTCCCTCTTTTTCGGAAGCAGGCAGGAGTGGGAAGCAGTGGAGAATGTAAATGATGGGTGACCTTCCTAGTGAGAGGATTCGTGTACAGGAGCAGGGATCCCTTTCTGGAAGGGCCTTGGTGAGATCACACCTGAAGTACAGTGTATACCTTTGTTCCCCTTTCCCAAGGAAGGCTCTCCTGGTTATTGAGAGAGTAAAGGAGGGTCACCAGCCGGAGTCCTGGGATGTGGTGATAGTTATGGGCTGCAGATGCTAGAGGTCAGAGTCCATACAATGTGGATCTGGGGAAGTGCAGCAGGTCAGGATGCATCACAGGAGCAGGATGGTTGATATGTTGGGTCGGAACCCTTTGTCAGCCCTGATGAATAGTCCTGACCCGAAACATCACCTTTCCAGCCCCATCATATTCATGCTGGTCATCAAGCACCTATTAATTCTAGTCCCACGTTATGGCACTCAGCGTGTAACCGATATTGTAGTACCTGGTGTGATCATCTAAACACTTCTTCAAGGCTGCAATGTTTCTGTCAGCATTTCAGATGCTGCCCGACCTGAGGATCTCCAGCACGTTTTGTTTTTATTGTGGATTTCAAGCACTTAGAGTCAGAGAGCTGTACAGCTCCATATTTTGCTGACTATAATTCCTGGGATGGCAGGACTGATGGATGAAGAGGGACTCAATCTTCATTTCATCCTCCTTTCCTTTGACTTTCTGAGCCGCTGACTACATCATTAATATTCTACCTCCCATTCCCTGTCCTGAATCTGACCCATCTAAGCCTACACTTTAGTTCCCATCCCCCTGTTAGACTAGTTAAAACCGCACCAATGGGACTGGCAAAAGCCTCCACCAGGAGATTTCTCCCAGCTCTGCCCAGGGGTAACCAGTCAGGCTGGTACAGGACCCACCCAGAAACGGTCCCAATGCCTGAAGAATCTAAACCCTTCTCTGGTACACCATTTCGCCAGTCACACGTCCAGCTGATCTATCCTCTTAGTCCTGCTCTCACTAGCACATGGCACTGAGTAAGTCTGACATTATTTCATTTCAGGAGCTACATTTTACTGTATCCCTAATCTCCCTATATCCAGCTTTCAGGACCTCATCCCTTTGTTTAGTGATGTCATTGGTATTGGTGTGTTCCACAACCACTGACTTTACACTCCAGCTCCAGAATATCCTGCAGCTGCTCCATGATAATCGCGGATCCTGGCACCAGGGAGGTAACATACCATCCTGGATTCATGTCTGTGGCCACAGAAGTGCCTACCTGTAGCCCTGACCATTGAATCCCCTGTCACTATAGCCCTGCCACTGTCTTTCCTCCGGTTCTGTACAGCAGAGCTATCTGTAGTATCATGAAGCTGGTTGTTGCTGATTTCCCGAGAAGCCACTCCACGCATTCACCCCCAACAGAATCCCAAGCAGGATTGAGAAGTGGATGATCACTGGGGATTCCCGCACTCCCTTCCTGATCCTTTTATTTGGTTTGATGGTCAACCATTCCCTTTCTGCCTGTGTAACCCTCACCTGCAGTGTGACGAACTCAGTAAACGTGCTGTCCATAACACTCTCCGATGCTCCACAGTGATTCCACTCATAACTCCAGGTCTGAAAAGCAGTTTCCCAGTAGCTGTAGGTGGGCCCACTTCCTGCACACATAGCCGTCAGGGACACTGAAAGTATCCCTTATTTCCCACATTGTACAAGAGGAGCACACCACGGGTCTGAGGGCTCCTGTCACAACGTCTCTCTAGATTCAGCTAATTACTCCCATTAAGAGAATTTAAAAGAGCTTTCAACCTTCCTTCACTTCAAACATTACCATTATATATCAAAAACCCCAATCTTTACTTAAGCTGATACGTTATATTTTAAAAACTTAACAAATACTCTGCAGATATCACTTACAAATTGGCTGTTCCCATTGGGACCATGTGAATTTTTCAATGGCCTGAACTAAACTAGAGTTTCAGCTTCAACATCTCCCTGTCTCACCTCCCTCCGTTTTCATCCAACTGCAAAACACACTCATTGAGTCAAGCAACACTCAGTGCAGCCCTGTCATTTTCATTGTCTGGTCACACCTACACTGCCCTCAGCCTCATGTCCTGTTCCAATGCATCACAATGGGAGCTCAAAAACTGCATCTCATCTTTCAGCTCAGCCCTTTGTAACCCCAGAGTCAACATGGACGTCAGCAGTTTCTGGATGAACAGACAGTTGTCAGAACCTGGAACATTCCACCTGAAAATGTGCTGGAATTTGAGTTCACAAAGAATTTTAATGAAAATTTCGCAGGAAGTTGAAAATTAGGAGTTTACAGGTTAACATTATGAAGTGAGTGATTGGGACTAAATCTGACAGTTCCTGCAAAGAGACTATGTATAATCTGGATAAATCTGTGCTCCCACTCAGGCCAAATCGCCCATGGGCGATTCAACCACAAATTTGAACATCTTTCTGCATGTTGCTTCACAAAAGTATTGGAGATATTTTCCCAGAGACAGAACAGACAGCCCTTTCTCCTTCCACAGTAAAATGCTCATGATATCCAGATCCTGATGACTCCACTGATTGCAGAAATCTGCTTTTTTGAGATCCTGTCCTCATTTATTCTCATTTAATATCCCATAAAAAGAATTCACAAAACAAACTTCAGCCAGTGCAGGATGAATTGGAAAGACAAATATTTCTCTGGTATGTGTCTGATGTGTAAACGCTCGTCTTCAAATCACCCCTCCCCCACCCAGGAAGAGGACATGTCCATGCACCTTGCTGTACCGTGCCCCCAATAAAAATGGCGGCCATAACCCAGGACCTATCACTGACTGAGGCCCACAGCCGTTTTCCCATTTGCTGTAAACATGGAACCAAGAGTTTCTAATTCAGGACTAACATCCTGTACAGATGTGTAAATAAAACCTCCCAGTCTAAACTGAATCATTTTCTCCCGGTTTCCGCTGCCCCTCCCCCTTCCCAGTTTCTGGCTCCTGCACACACCAAGGGCCATTCCGGGTCCAGTGACCCTTCCTCAGAACCGATGGCAGCTGGGAAAATTAGACTCCCTAGTGTGTGGAAGAAGCTCATTCGGTCCAACAAATCCACATTGACACTCTGAAGAGTATCTCATTCCACTACTCTATTACTCTAAATTTCTCCTGAACAACGCACCTCACCTTCACATCCCTGAACACGACAGGAAATTTAGCTTGGCCAATTCACGAACCTACACGTCTTTGGACTGCAGGAGTTAGGGGTAAAAGAGTAAATAATAGGTGGGATGGAGCGACCCTTCAACAACATGGCAACATTTACTCATTTCCTCTCCCCGACCTTATCTCAGATCCAACCCTCCAACTCAGCATCGCCCTCAAACTGTCCCATCTGTCCATCTTCCTTCCCAATTATCCACTCCACCCTCTCACCATTACCCCCACCTGCATTTTCCTATCGCCTTCCCAACTACCTTCCCACCAGCCCTACATACCCATCCTATTATCTGTCCTCTTCCCCACCCTCACATTACTGAAGAAGTGCTTAGGCCCAATATGTCAATTCGCCTGCTCCTTGCATACTCCCTGACCTGCTGTGCACATCCAGCGCCACACTTTAACACAAGCTGGAAGAACATCACCTCATCTTGTACCTGAGGACCCTTCAGTCCTCTGGCCTCAATATTGGATTCCATAATTTTAGGTCCTAATTCTCCTACGTACTAGTGTCCTAGCCCCCATCCCATAGACCAGGCCCTGTTATTACATCGCCTGCAATTACACACTACCTATGGTTAGTCACGAACAGTCTCCATAAACAGCTATTCACCCTCCCCCAGCCAGATCGTTATCCACTCCTTTGTCCAACTGCTCCCATCGCGTTCTTTGGAATCTATCACCACCTATCATTTACACCTTCACCCCTACCTTCTGCATATAAACCAACATTGTTTCTCAGGAACATCAGTTCTGACGAAGGGTCTTTGGATCAGAAATGTTCACTTTGACTTCTCTTCACAGATGCTGCCAGACCTGCTGAGCATTTTCAGGATCTTCTGGTTGTTGTTTCTGATTTACAGCATCCGCAATTCCTTTGGTTTTCATTTACTGGGAGTTGGTAATTCAGGTCCAGCAGCCTACATCGTGTGTTTATCAACCTACCCAGTACGCAAACTCAATTTCTCTCCCAGTCTCTGCTGTCTCTCCCACTCCCTTCACACTCACTGGGTCCCCCCTCACAGTGACATTGCACCTGCACAGCTCATGGTCACGTGTTGGCCTGCTGGCCACACCCCTCATTCACTCCCATTGGCAGGAGGATTACACCAACTCCCCTATTGGTCTGAAGCTGCCATCAATCAGCCAGGTCCCATTGTGACTTGAGTGGTAGGAGGCTGAGGGGTGACCTCAGAGGTTTATAAAATCATGAGGGGCGTGGATGGGATACAGAGACAAGGTCTTTTCCCTGGGGTTAGGAAGTTCAGAACGAGGGGGCATAGGTTTAAGGTGAGAGGAGAATGATATAAAAGAGACCCAAGGGGCAACTTTTTTCATGTGCGTGTATGGAATCTACTGTCAGGGAAGTGGTGTAACTATACAAGCTATCACCATTTGAAAGGCAGCTGGATGGGTATATGAATAGGAAGGGCGTAGAGTGATATGGGCCAACTGCTGTCATATAGGACTAGATTAGGTTGGGATATCTGGTCAGTGTGGACGAGTTTGACTAAAGAGTCTGTTTCCTTGCAGTACATGACTGTGGCTCTGCCCTGGGATGAGCTTCATCATTCAGTGAATGGGGCAGTATCACAGAGCACAGGGGCTGGGGGCTATTCAGCCCATTGGGGCTGTACTTTCTTCCTCTGGAGATGCTGCCAATCTGCCCTTACTCCACTCCCATTTACCAGTCGCCCTCCACAGTTATCCTCAAATAGTTAAATTCCAAATGTGTTTTGACAAATAACAAAAGCTGCATCCGGCTGTGATTCAAACTGTTCCAGATGCTCAGAACCTACTGAGTTTTTAACCTGCATTATTTGCCAATTGCCTGAAGGTAGTTACCAAACATTGTGACAATAATTTCTCAGTGTCTCTGTAAATTAAACATCCTGGAAACAAATCTGTTTCTGGTTGAAATCACTGCTTAAGCTCCTCAGCTCCAAGGAGACTTGTCAGGTCTTTTGCTTACTCTCCATAAAAGAGAAATGTATCTTAATTTTAATTTATTAGTGTCATAGAGATGCACAGCACAGAAACAGACACTTCTGTCCAAATCGTCAATGCCGCCCAGATATCCTAAATTAATCTTCTCCCATTTGCCAACACTTGGCCCATATCCTTCTAAAAGTTTCCTAAACACGTACCCAATCAGATGCCTTTTAAATGTAATCGTACCAGCCTCCACACTTCCTCAGGCAGCTCATTCCATACCATATTCAGCTTGAAAACATTGCTCTTTAGATCGCCTTTCTATCTTTTCCCTCACCCCTCCCGTCGGTGCTCTCTGGTTTTGGACTCCCCCTAACCTGGCAATAAGACCCTGGCCGTTCACCCTAACCATGTCCTTCACCATTTATCAAACTCGAAGGTCACCTCTCAGTATCCGATGCTCCAGTGAAAACAGCCCGAGCCTATTCAGCCTCTCTCTGTATGGGTCAAACCCTCAACCCTGGAAACATCTTTGCACATCTTTTCTGAATCCTTTCAAGTTTTATAATATCATTCCGATAGCAGGGAGACCAGGACTGAAAGCAGAATTCCAGAAATGGCTGAATCAATGTCCTGTACAGCTGCAAAATAATGTCGCAACTCCTATCCTCAATGCACAGACCAATAAAGGCAAGTTAACCAAACGCCTTCTTCACCACCCTGCCTATTCCACTTTCAAAGAACTATGAACCTGCGCCTCAACGTCTCTTTGTTCAGCAACACTCCCCAGGCGCTTCCCTGATTTGTTTTTCCAAAATGCAGCACCTCACATTTATCTGAATTCCACTCCATCTGCCACTCCTCAGCCCAGTTGATTGAAGTCTCATTGTACTCGGAGGTAACTTTCTTCCCTGTCCACTGCATCTCCAATTTTGGTGTCTATGTAAAGTCACTAATCATAGCTCGTATATTCACATAGAAATCATTTATATAAATGATGAAAAGCAGTGGACCCAACCCCAATCCTTACACCATATTGCTCAGCACAGGCCTCCAGTCCGAAAAGCAACCGTCCACCACTATCCTCTGCCTCCAATTTTCCAGCCAATTTTGTATAATTTGTTAACCTGTCTGTTATGTTGAACCTTGTTGAACGTCTTTCTGAAGACCAAGTTAGTGATTTCCATGAACAAAGCCATGCTGACTATCCCTAATAATTTCTTGCCTTTCCAATTACATCCAAATCCTGTCTCTGAGAAGCCCTTCCAACAACTTGCCTGTCTTCAGGCTCACCGGTGCATTGTTCCCTGGACTTTCCTCACCACCTTTCTCAAATAATGGCGCCCGTCTTACAGCACCTCACCTGTGGCTATTGGTGATACAAATATCTCAGCGAGGGGCCCGGCAATCACTTCCCTAACTTCCCACAAAGTTCTGGGACACACCTGATCAGGTCCCAGGGATTTATTCAGCTTTATGTATTCTAAGATATCCAGTACCTCATTCTCTGTAATATGAACACTTGTCAAGCTTTTCCTATTTATTTTTCCAAACTGTCTCACTTCCACATCCTCTAAGTAAAAGCTGACATGAAATCCTCCCACCCCCGATGGTTCCACAGACAGCCTTGCTGATCTTTGAGGACCCCTAATCTCTGCCTGGTTACTCTTTTGTCCTAGGTGTATTTGTCGAATCTCTTTGGGTTCTCCCTTAAACCTATTTCCCAAAGCTATCTCATGTCCCCTTTTAGTCCTCATGGTTTCCCCCGACTTTACTCCAATTGCCCTTTTACTCCTGGAGGGATTCACGCAAACCCAGCTGTCTGTACCTGCCATATCCCTCCTTCATTTTCTTGACCAGGCCCTCAATTTCTCTCGACAGACAGCATTCCCTACACCTACCAGCCTTGGCCTTAACAGGAACATACTGTCTGTGTACTCTCGTTGTTGCAGGCCTATGGATGCAATGGCAGATGAGGACAGAGAAGCAATCATTCTCAGTAAAGAGGTGGTATTGGGAAAGATAACAGCTGAAAGGTAGATGGGTCGTCTGGCTGTGATGGAGTGCAGCCCAGGGAACTATAACAGATGGAAGAGGCTAAATAGCAAACACACTCGTGATAATTCACTAAAATGTGCTGGACTCTGGGACGGTTCTGACAGATTAGATAGCTGCAAATGTGATGCCAATATTTTAAAATGGACCTGTTAGCCTAACTTCTGTAGTGGGGGAAATGCTCGATCTCTCAAGGAAGAAATAGTGAGCTATCTGGATAGAAATTGTCTCAGAGCAGACACAGCATCGATTCATGAAAGATAGACAACACTAAGCTGAGTGGTAGAGCAATGTGTGCAGAGGCCAATGAAAGTCTGCAGAGGGATACGGATAGGTTAAGTGAGTGTGTAAGGGTCGAACAGATGGAGGACAATGTTGGGAAATGTGAAGTCATCCATTTTGGTCGGACTAACAGTTAACTGACGAAATGGTGAAAACTTGCAGCAGTCTGCTGTACAGAGGGAGCTGGGTGTCCTTGTGCATGAATCACAGGAAGGTGGTTTGCAGGTGCAGCAGGTAAATAAGACAGTGAAGGGAATATTGTCCTTCATTGCTCGAGGGATGGTTATGCTGCAGCTGTACAGGGTGCTGGGGAGGCCACACCTGGAATACTGTGTACAGGTTTGGTCTCCTTACTTCAGGAAGGATGTACTGGCACTGGAGAGGGTGCAGTGGAGGATCACTAGTTTGAGTCAGGATTTCATAGGGTTGACATATGCGGAGAGATTGAGAAAACTAGTTCTATACTCATTGGAATTTCGAAGAATGGGGGGTTGGAGAGGAAAAAAATTGAAATTATTAATGGAGTAGATAAACTAGAAGCAGGGAGGTGATTTCCACTGGGGACGGAGCAAACTAGGGAGCAGAGAGTCAAAATAAGGGGATATCAGATATAGGACTGAGTTCAGGATGGACTTCTTCAGATAAATCTGTGAATCTGTGGAATTTGCTGCTGAGTGTAGCAGTTGACGTTATCAACTTGACTATCGTTAGGTCAAAAGGTAGATTTATGAACAGGAAAGGAATTAAGGGTTATAGTGAGAGAACAGGAAAGTGGAGCTGAGGCCATGAAAAGATCAGCCCTGACCTTATTGAATGGCAGAGCAGGCTCGAGGGGCCAGGTAGCCTACTCCTGCTCCTCTTCCTTCTGTTCTTATGTTCCCACTTTCCAGCTGTCCCTTTACCTGGGAATAGCAAAGAAATATTGAACGTTCTCGCCTTGTACCGTCAAAATTCGCCTTTGTCCAATTTAGAACACCGTTTAGATCTGGTTTATTATTTTCTGTAACTATTTTAAAACTAGCAGAATTATCAGAGAATCCTGAGAGTGTGGAAGCAGGCCATTCAGCCCATCACACCCACCCTGACCCTCAAACCCTCCGACCTTAAACCTGTAACGCTGCATTTCCCATGGCTAAT
The DNA here is from genome assembly GCF_047496795.1 of Chiloscyllium punctatum. Classification (NCBI taxonomy): domain Eukaryota; kingdom Metazoa; phylum Chordata; class Chondrichthyes; order Orectolobiformes; family Hemiscylliidae; genus Chiloscyllium; species Chiloscyllium punctatum. Next base: position 304,460 of record NW_027309868.1, read on the forward strand.
CCACCTAGCCTGCACATCCCTGAACAATCTGGGCAATTCAGCCTGGAATATCCACCCAACCTGCATATCTTTAGATTGTGGGAGGAAACCACAGCAAATAGACAAAACCCACGCAGGTAATAACAACAAGGTGATCATCCCTTTCTTATTTCCCAGGTCAACCTAAGTAACTTCGCTGGACGTAATCTCAGAATATCCTCCCTCAGCACAACTGTAATGCTACCCCTAATCTTCTCATGTCCCCCTTTCTATCCTTCCTCTTGCATCGATACCCTGGAACATTACGCTGCCAGTCCTACCCATCTCTGAGCAACGTTTCTGTAATACCCATGATATCCCAGTGCCACATTCAAAACCATACCCTGAGCCCATCTGCCTTCCCTGTCAGGCCTCTTGCATTGAAGTAAATGCAGTGTAACTTGTCAGTTCTACCTGGTTCTGTGCCTTGCCCTTGCCTCCCTTGACTGTCTGACTTCTGAACTGTACCAGCCTCAGACTTACCTCTTTTCTCACCATCTCTTTGAGTTTACCCACACTCCCTCACTGGTTTACTGACTCCTGAGTAGTACGAGCAAATCTCCCTGCCTGGATATCAGACACCTTCCAATTCAGGTACAATCCATCCTTCTTATGCACATCAACTCTACTCAAGAGAAGATTACAATGATCAAAAGATGTGAATCCTTCTGCCCTACACCAGCTCCTTAGCCAATCATTCATCTCCTCCATCCTGCTCTTCCTACTCTCTCGAGCATGTAGCACCTGGAGTAATCCACATATTATGACCGAGGACCTGGTTTATTATATTCTAGGCTAATCTGCTATATTCTCTCATCAGGACTTTATCTTTTCCCCTCCCTTTGTCATTGGTACCAATGTACAATGACCTCCCACTGGTCATTCTTTTATTTGAGAATATTCTGCTACCTGTCCGAAACATCCTTGACCCTGGCACCAGGGTGGTACCACCCCATTCTGATGTCTCACTGTCAGCTGCAGAAACAGCAGTCTGTGCCCAACTAGAAAGTCCCTTATCATCCTTGAGCGTTTGAAATCTGATATCCCTCTCATTATAGTGGAGTCAATCTCAGTACCAGTAACTTGGCTGTCAGTGTAACATTCCCTGAAAGTCTATGACAACCTACATTATCCAAAACAGTAAACTTGTTTGAGATGGGGATAGCCACAGGAGACTCATGGCTGAAAAAATGTGTTGCTGGAAAAGCGCAGCATTAAAGGAGCAGGAAAATCGACGCTTCGGGCATAAGCCCTTATTATGCCCGAAACGTCGATTCTTCTGCTCCTTTGATGTTGCCTGACCTGCTGCGCTTTTCTAGCAACACACTTTTCAGCTCTGTTCTCCAGCACCTGCAGTCCTCACTTTCTCCATAGGAGACTCATGCTCTACCTACCTCTCTCTACTACCTTTCCCAGAGGTAACCCATCTACCTGACTGTATCTGCAGTTTTCCGGCCTGAGACTGCCACTTATTACACATCCTGACTCTTGTAAATTCTTCATTACTATTAAGCACTACTCCATGTGATCCAAGAGGATTTGCATCACTTCCAGCAGGCTATCATCAGGATCATTCAAACTCCCCCTACTCTCCTCCAGGAAGTGCACATCACTGTACGAATGGCCATCTCTGCACCTTAATCTGTAGTCCCAGAAAAGGCAGAGTCTTACAGCTTTACAAAAGACTAATCTCGAATACATTAGAACCTGTATTTTATATTTAAAACATTCAACCAAAAGATCATAACAGAGGCACTTAAACTAGTAAACACTCACCGTACTGAATGTTGCGGATTTTAAAAAGTAAAGCAGAGTAAGATTTACCTTTTAAGAGACTGAAACCCACTAAGCTGATCCCCAGCTGCGAGTCACAGACATACAGCACGGAAACAGACCCTTCAGTCAAACTCGTCCATGCTGACCAGATATCCGAACCTAATCTCGTCCCATTTACCAGCACTTGGTCGATATCCCTCTAAACCCTTCCTATTCATATACCCATCCAGATGCCTAATAAATGTTGCAATTGTAGCAGCCTTCACAACTCCCTCTGGCAGCTCATTCCATAAACACAACACCGTCGCATGAAAAAGTTGCCCCTTAGGCCCCTTTAACATCATTCCCCTCTCACGCTAAATCTGTACCCTCTAGTTCTAGACTCCCCCACTCCAGTGAAAATACCTTGTCTAGCTATCCGATCCATGCTCATGATTTTATAAACCTCTGAGACCACTCCTTAGACTCAGACACTCCAGGGAAAACAGCCCCAGCCTGTACAGCCTCTCCCTATATCTCAAACCCTCCAACCCTGGCAATATCCTGATAAATCTTTTGTGAACCTTTTAAGTTACACAACATCCTTCTGATAGGTGGAGAACAGAATTGCGCACATTATTGCAAGAGTGGCCAAACCAATGTTCTCAACAGCTGCAACATGACCTCCCAACTCTCTTACTCAATACTCTGACCAATAAAGGAAATCATACCAAACACCTTCACTATCCTATCTACCTGCACCTCTCCTTTCAAGGAGCTATGAACCTGCACAACAAGGTCTCTTTGTCCAGCAACACTCCCCAGGACCTGACCATGATGTGTATCAGTCCTGCTAAGCTTTGCTTTTCCAAAATGCAGCACCTCGCAATTATCTGAATTGAACTCCATCTGCCACTCCTCAGCCCATTTGCCCATCTGATCAAAATCCCATTGAAATCTGAGGCAGCCTTCTTCACTGTCCACTACACCTCCAATTTGGTGCCATCTACAAACTTACTAACTATACCTCCTGTGTTCACATCCAAATCATTTATATAAATGATGAGAGGTAGTGGACCCAGCACCAATCCTTGTGGCATTCCACTAGTCACAGGCCTCCAGTCTGAAAAATAATCATCCATCACCACCACCCTCTGTCTTCTGCCTTTGAGCCAGTTCTATATCCAGATGGCTACTTCCGTGCGATCTAACCTTGCTAACCAGTCTCACATGGGGAACCTTGTCGAACGCCTTACTGAAGTCCATACAGATCACATCTACTGCTCTTCCCTCCTCAATCCTCTTTGTTACTTCTTAAAAACCAGATCGAGTATGTGACACATGATTTCCCATGCAGAAAGTTATGCTGACTATCCCTAATCAGGCTGTGCTTTTCCAAATACACGCAAATCCTGTCGCTCAGGGCTCCCTCCAACACCTAGTCGAGCACAGCGTCTGTAGTTCCCGAGCTTGTCCAAACCGCCTTCGTCAAATAGTAGCGCCGTATTAACCAACCCGCAGTCTTCTGGCACCTCAGCTGTGACTATCAATAATACAAAAATCTCAGCAAGAGGCCCAGAAATCACTTCCCTCGCTTCCTACAGAATTTTTGGGAACACCTGATCAAAGCCTGGAGATTGATCCACCTTTATGCGTTTCCAGACATCCACTACTCTGCAGTATGGACATTTTTCAAGATGTCACCATTTATTTCCCCACATTCTACATCTCCCGTGTCTTTCTCCACAGTAAATACTGTTGCAAAATATTGCATCTTGATAAAACAAACAAGGGCAGGAGTTACACTCATTAAAAGTAAGGCTTTGAGTAGTGATATGGAACAAAGAGACCGAGGAGTTCAGGTCTTCTTAGTCTGTGTCACATGTAGACAGGGTGGTTAAGAAGGTGGTTAGCACACTTACCTTCATTGCTCAGACCTCTGAGTACCGGAGCTGGGAATTTAGGTTGAGGCTGTACAGGATGCTGGGGAGGCCTCTTCTGGAATATTGTGTCCAGTTCTGGTTGTGCTGTTACAGGAAGTATATTATTAAATTGGAGCGGATTCGGAAGAGACTAACCGGGATGTTGCCATGAATGGAGGGATTGTGTCACAAGGAGAAGCTGAATAGGCTGGGATGCTTTTTCACCACAGCGTAGGAGGTTGAGGGATGACCTTAGAGGTTTATAAAACCATAAAGCGTGTACATAAGGGGGAGAGGGGGGATTCAAGACCTGGGTGCATACAATTTTAAAATAGATGAGAAAGGTTTAAAAAATAAATTGGGGATTTGTTTTTACTTTTACATGTGTGAAGTGACCCCCCAGAAAAAGAGGCAGCTGTGAATACAATTACAATGTATAAAAGACATTTAGACAAGTACATAAATAGGAAATGTTTGGATGAATGTGGACCAAGCGGAGGGAGGGGCGATTAGATTAGTTGGGAATTATGGTCGACACGGAGTGGTTTAACCACAGGGTCTGTTACTGTGCTGTATAAAATTATGACTAACTCTCGCTACGACTGTGAATTCCTCCATCGTCACAACTCCCCATATCACTGTCACCTCATCCAGACGAAACTCTTTCTTATCTCTAGAAATCCTCTCTTGCCTCAGAACTATCACTATCTCTGGTATCACAAACATCTCAATCTCTGTAACATCCTCCAATCGCCTCCCGTCTCATCACCCACCCTCACGATCTCTAATCTTGACAACCCCCACAAATCTGTCCTTCTCCACAGTAAAAACTGATGCCACTCGTTTAGTATCCCCCCCAACAACCCCATCTCCTGTGTCTTCACACATAGGCTGCCTTGCTGATCGTTGAGGTGGCCTATTCTCTCTCTAGTGACCCATTTGCTCTTAATGTATTTGTAAAAACCCTTTCCCTATTCGCCAAAGCGGTGTCCTGTCCCCTTTTTGCCTTACTGATTTTACTCTTAAGTGTACTCCTCTTGCCTTCATACTCGAAGGATGTTTGTGATTTTTGGATTGGAGTAAATGCAAAATATTACATCTTGATAAAACAAACGAAGGCTGGACTTACCCTGATTAAAAGTTGGGCCTCGGATAGTGATATGGAACAAAGAGACCGAGGGGTTCAGATCTTTGAACTATGTGTCACATGCAGACAGGGTGGTTCAGAAGGGCTTTAGCACATTTGCCTTCATTGCTCAGATCTTTGAATATAGGAGTTGGGACGTTATGTTGAGGTTGTGTAGGATGTTGGGGAGGCCTCTTCTGGAATACTGTCTCTAGTTCTGGTTGTGTTGTTATAGGAAGGATATTATTAATTCGGAGCAGGTTCAGAAGAGATCTACCAGGATGGTGATGGGAATGGATGGTTTGAGTTATAAGCAGAGTCTGGATAGGCTGGGTCCTTTTTCACTGGAGCACAGGAGGCTGAGGGGTGACCTTATTAGAAGTTTATAAAATCCTGAAGAGTTTCGGTAATGTGAACAGCAGGTGCCCTTTCCAGGAGGGGGCGCAATTCAAGATTGGGGACATCCTTTTCTCACGTTAAAAAGTAAGGCTTTCAAAAGAAGTTCTGGATTTTATTTTTTGTTTTTACACAAAGAGTGGTTCACATGTGGAATAAACATGCAGAGGACGTGGTAGCTATGAATGCAATTACAATTGCAGGGTGGCACAGTGGCTCAACGGTTAGCACTGCTACCTCTCAGCGCCAGGGACACAGGCTCAATTCCTGTCTTGGGTGACTGTCCATGTGGAGTTTGCATATTCTTCCCCATGTCAGTGTGGGTTCCTCCAGGTGCTGCCGTTTCCTCCCACAATCCACAGATGTATAGGGTAGGTGAACTGGCCGTGCTCAATTGCCCATAGTGTTCAGGGATGATTGGGTTGAGTGAATTAGTCAGGTGTAAATATAGAGCAAAAGGGTAGGGGAATGGGATTCTAATAGGAAAACAACATTTGGACCTGTATATCAAGAGGGAATGCTCGGATGGACTTGGACCAAGTGGAGGCAGGTGCGATTAGTTCAGTTCGAATTTATGGTCGACACGGACTGGTTGGACCACAGGGTCTGTGTCGATGCTGTGTAACTTTATGACTCGTTATCTCTGTAAATTCCTCTATGTTTGGAACTCTCCCTATCAGTGCCACCTCATTCAGCCTTACAAATCCTCCTCATCTCTATAATTCCTTTCCAGCCTCAAAATAAAAAAAACCTCTATCACAAATATCTCTATCTCTGTAACATCCTCCTTCCTCACAATCCTTTCCAACTTGCATCTCCTCCAGCTTCATTATCCTCCCCATGTCTAATCCCCTCCAGTCTCTCAAAGCTCGGCTACATGTGCCTTTCGTTATTTCCAGCTTTCAGGATGCCCAATGTTTATTTCTCACTTGATAATGGCCCTTTACAATTCCTGCGCTGAGCTTCTGAATTTCCTCTTAAACCTCTGTGTCTCATTTTCCTCCCAGAAATATCGACCAATCACGTGTCATCTATTCTAGTATCACCTTTTCTGACCTGATGTCCAATGGAGCCTGTCATATTCCTATAATAAACATCTCAGCGGTAAACAGAACAGAAAAATGCTCTGGTGGTCCATCCGGTCTGTGAGAAAGAAAACTACCACCGAAGTATCCTCTTCCACAAGTACTGGAAAATAGATAAGTGTCATCTATAATGGCATAGCAAGTGCACACTAAATACATCTCGAATGTTTTCGGAATTTGTGTCTCCCACCCTCACAGACAGTGAGGTTTAGTGCAACTGTTGTTCGATGATGACATCACCCACAGGAACACAGAGCAGCTGGGTCTGTGCAAACCAGAGATCGCCCACACATTGGGAAGGATGGCAGGGTCCCTGAGAGGGGGCACAGGAGAGTTACCAGGATGGTTCAAGGAATGGGGGATTTTAGTTGCAGGGACATGGGTGTTGTTAATTCATATCAAGAATATCCATCTATAATAGATGGACTCTCATTCTCAACCTCTCCCCTTGCCAGGGCTTTGGTAACCTTCACGTTAAACCACCACCAGACATCTCTCCCTAATGAGAGAGCAGCCCTATGGTCTGGTAGGACAATACTGACTTTACCTTTCACACAGTGATGCCACTGTGCATCGGGGGTGGAGAGAGGGAATGCTGAAGGTGGTGGATGGGACACCACTGAGGCACAGTGCTTTGTCCTGGAGGATGTTCGCTTTCTTTAATACTGTTGAGGGCTGCACTGATGCAGGCAAGTGGAGAATGTTCCAACACGATCCTGATGTGTGCCTTATAGAGAGCAAACAGATATTGGGGAATCAGGGGTTTGGGAAAACTGAGATTGTTCTCCTTGTAGCAAAGGAAATTGAGGGGAGCTGAGAGATAAGTGCTTACAAAACATATACATCAGGATGTTAAACCTTACACTCATCAACTCATCATAAAAGGATTACTGGACATATATTGAAGATTTTGGGGAGATCTATTGACAGGACGGTTTGATTCAAAGGAGAATTTTTATGCAGAAAATGGAATTGAGCTGGAACAAAATACTCCCACACAGTGCAAATATCCAGGTCCTGATGAATGGAGTAATTCAGTCAGAGTTTGGCGTTACAATTACTGAGATTCCTATCTGAATATCCACCTGTAGTATCCTGTAATACAAGTTTATAAAATCTATCACTGTCAGTTCAGGTTAGAAACTCACACCATCCCCTCCTCCTGGTCCAGGATGACTGTACACATTACCCCTTGTGGAGACCAGCAGTCAGTTCAGGGGGAAATCTGTGTGGGTTTTATGAGGTTCCACCTTGGGACTTCATGTGACTGAACAGGGCAGATCTTTGACACATGGGACAGAATGTTCCAAGGGTCAGTGAGATGTGGAGAGCAGGATTTGCTTCCTTTTCTTTCCTTCCGTGCTGCCGCTGTGCCTCATCAATAAGACGTGGGGGGTGAAAGACTCATGCAGCTTGATGGGCAAGTTGTCTCCATTCTGACCAAAGGGCAGCAAGATCCTCCCAGTCATTCCAAAGAGTCTCTCTGAAAAGACAGCAACTCAGCATGCTTCCCACTGTCCGGTGCTCCCTGGAAAGGTTTAGAAGAATGAGGGGGGAAATCTCCTAGAAAATGTAGAACACTAAACTTCCAAAAGGGTTATAAACAGTTTACAGAGAGGGATTCGGAGAAGTGGACAAGTTGGTAAATGGAGCATAACTTGGGATAATGTGAAGTTGTTCATTTTGGAGGAGGTAATAAAAGAACAGAGGACTATTTAAATGGTGGAAACTGTTGAAACCTGCAACACAAAAGGGACCAGGGGGTAACTTTGCAGGAAACACAGAAAGCTAGCACACAGTTACAACAGGGTCATCAGGAAGGGGAATGGAATATTATTCCTGATTTCAGGGGATTTGCAATATAAGAGTTTGGAGTATATACCTGAGAGCTACTTTATATAGTGCGAGTGAGACCACACAGGGAGTAATGAGAGAAGTTTTGGTCCCTTTATTTAAGGAAATACATCACTTCATAGGAGGCATTTAGAGAAGATTGACTGCGATGATCCCTGGTTTGCAGGGACTATCTTTTAAGAAAAGGCTGAAGAAGTTGGGACTTGACTCATTGGATTTGGGGGAGAATGAGAGGGGATCTTATTGAAACAGATAGGCTTATTAAGGGGTATGACAGGGTAAATACTGACAGGATGTGTCCCATCATGAGGGAACCTGGAAACAGACTCTGGGTCAGTTGCAGAATCAAGGGTTCTGTTTTTGATTTGTCAACTTTAATGCAACACAGACATGGGTAAATGGTTTCAGGAGCAATGGAGCTGGGGTGAGGTGGAGAAAAACAACATTTTAGAGATTGGAGTTCCTAGTGTTTGCAATTGTGTAGATGTCTGATCAGAAGGTCACCTTGGGGTCAGAATATGAGAGCAATATTGTGATGTTCTGCCTCAGGCATTTCCCAATAAGAGGGAGGGGCTCAGCAGTAAGGGAAAGGAATTTGTAATAGCAACCGAAGGCAATGGGTTTAACCATTGCAGTGTTTCAGTGGAGGAAATTGCAGCCAATTGAGTGGTAAGCAGTTTGATGAATGAGTAACAGTGGAGTAATGGAGAGGGATGATAGGGAGAGAGAGCTGGGCATCGTCAGTGTACATGGGAAACCAATACGATGTCACCTCCTGGCAGTATGTAGGTGAGATACAGGAGGGGACAAAGATAGATCCTGGATGGACACCACATATGAGGAATTCAGAAAGGAAAGGGAGAGTGGAGATGGAGCAGGATTTTCCAACAACCTTGAGGTCAAATATTAGTTCTTAGCAGAATTGGAAAGAAGGACATAACCAGAAAAGACAGACAGGACAGGGAACAATATTTGTGAATGGGTGAGGGGGAGTGATGAGGAGGAGCCCGACTCCAAAACTGCTGTTTCTACATCAGTGACATCACCCAACTCCACCCTAGTCTCAGCCCATTTACTGAAATACTCATCCAGCCTTGTGTTATCTCCAGACTTCGTTATCTAAACACAGTCCTGGCCAGCCTCCCACATTCAACTTACATATAAGCTCAAGAGTATCTAAAACCCTACTGCCCGAGTGCTCACTTGTACCAAAACTTGTTGATCCATCAAAAGGCTCCTATTAACAAGCAACAATTTAAAATTCTCACCCTTGATGTAATTCCTGGCTGTGAACATCCCTGTCTCCCTGCACCACACAACCTGTGAGACCCCGACAACTCATTTTCTTTCAGACTCCCAAAGATGCATTTATTCATTGCTTCACTGGTCTGGCTGTTTTGACAGTTGCCAAGGCAACACTGTCTGGAATTCCCACCCTGACCCTCTCAGACCTGCTTTCCTCCTTTAAGGTATTCCTGAAAACCTGCTTATTTGGCAATATTTTTGATCACCTGACTTAATATCCCCATCTGTGGCCTTATGTCAGAAAATCTCAATTTCTGTGAAATTATAAAAATGATAAAAATACAAACTGTTCTTGATTTGCACACACATTGTCAACACTTCACTGTCGCTGAGTAAATAATCTGTAACATCTCTTACCCAAGAACACTGTGGGAGCACCTTCACCACACGAACTGCAGCTAGACAAGGTAGTCAAACATCACCCTCTCCACAGGCAATGGGACTCTGGCATTAATCACTGGTGTCTGTGAAGAGAGAAACACATAGTTGATATTTCAGGGAGTGCTAAATGCATTACAGGAAGTGAGAATGTTGCAGAATTTGATGGTCAGAAATGGAAGGAAAATGCACTCTTTTGTTGAAAAAAAGAATTATTCACTGTCAAAGATACTGTGGAAAATTTAGTCTGTTGAGAGAGCAGCACATTGTCAGGGGTTGGGCAGCAGAGGAAAATTAACTTACAAAAGGTCTGTGAAAGTAACAGTAAAACACTAAACAAGCCAAACAGCCTGTGCCCAAAGACTTTAACTTCCCTTCCCGCTCCACCAAAGATATGCAGGTCCTGGGCCACCTCCACCGCCAAATCCCAGGCATCTGATGCCTGGACGAAGAACGCCTCATCATCGGTGTTCAGATCATCCAACCACATGGGATCAATGTGGATTTCACCAGTTTCCTCATTTCCACTCCACCCACCTTATCCCTGATCCAGCCTACCAACTCAGCACTGCCCTTTTGACCTGTCCTACATTTCCATCTTCCTTCCCCCCCAATCGGTTGCTGCCTGACCTGCTGTGCTTTTCTAGCATCACACTCTTTGACATTGAAAACATCCTGACTCTGACACTGTGTAAATCCTGCCCTATCACTCCCTGCCAAGGAAGGCTGTGCATGCGTCCCCCTACAGCTTGCCCCTCTCAAAGTTGGCAGCCACACACGTGTCCCGTGGATCACTGCTCCCAATAAAGATGGCGCAATCATTCATGCCTTTCACCATTTGAAGCATTTTCCCGTTTGCCACAAACACGGGCCTGGGATTTTCAAATTTGTGTTTTCCGATGTGCACTAAGATCTTTTAAACGTCTCAGCCCGTTCCATTAAAATTTCCTTCCCTTCCTGGTCAATATGTCTTTCCTGAACCATGCCCTGCACCTTCACACATTTCCAATGCCTTGGTCACAACATCACAGTGCTGCTAGTGAAGCTTATCACGTGGTATCACTTTATTCCTAATGAAGGGCTTTTGCCCAAAACGTCGATTTCGCTGGTCCTTGGATGCTTCCTGAACTGCTGTGCTTTTTCAGCACTACTAATCCAGAAGCTTATCACGTGGGTAAGTGTAGCCACGCCCCTCATTCACTCAGACCAACCGGCACTATCTTGTCTTCCAGCCCCGTCCCCATCATTGGTCCTGCACTGAGATCAATCACCAGAGGCCCATTGTGGGCTGGAGCATGCTCAGTGCTTCCTGCTTTTGCTGCTGTTCATCAGGTATAAGAGAGAGTGTTCATTCCTGTTTCTTCTAATGTCGGACATTAACAACAACGACCTGCATTGTCTGGAGCCTTTCACACTGACAATTCTCCTGAAGTGTTTCACGAATGCAGGAAACATTGATTAAAGAGAACAACTTTAAGGAGTACAGAGGGGGTTGGGAAGAATATTGAAGAGGTGTTTAGATCAGACAAACCATCTAAAGAGCAACCCACCCAGACCCATTCCCCTACATCTAACATGACGGGCAATTTAGCATGGCTATACACATGGCCAATTCACCTAACCTGTACATTTTTGGACTGTGGGAGGAAACCGGAGCACCCGGAGGTAACCCACGCAGACACGGGGAGAACGTGCAAACTCCACACAGACAGTTGCCTGAGGTGGGAATAGAACCTGGGTCTCTGGCGCTGAGAGGCGGCAGTGCTAACCACTGTGCCACCGTGCCGCCCATCTGCAGCTGTGTCCTCTGCAGCTCCAATCATGGAGTGATGTCTGTGGAGAACAGCTTACAACGGAGACAGTTAGTGGCTAACGATACTTTAGCAACCTCATGTCGTAGCCCCCTACCCCACACACCAGGCCTTGTTCTCACAGCCTGTCATTACACACTACCTATGGTTAGCCACTAACAGTCTCCATTAACAGCTAGTCACCCTCCCCAGCCAGATCGTTGTCCACTCCTTTATCCAACCCTTCTTCTCACTCTATCCCCACCTACCCTTTACTCCTTACATCCTCCCCTAAACCCTACCTGCTGCATATAAACCAACATTTTTTCTCTCAGTATCAGTTCTGAGGAAGGGACACCGGATCTGAAACTTTAACTCTGATTTCTCATCACAGATGCTGCCAGACCTGCTGAGCTTTTCCAGAGCCTCCTGGTTATTGTTTCTGAATTACAGCATCTGCAGTACTTTTCGTTCTCATTTCCGGGAGTTTGTAATTCAGGTCCAACAGCCTCTGTCCCAGTCTCTGCTGTCTCTCCCAACCCCAAACAGTGACACTGCACCTGCACAGCTCATGGACATGTGTCATCTTGCTGGCCACACCCCTCATTCACTCCCATTGGCTGCAGGACCACACAGACTCTCCTCCCATTGGTCTGGAGCTGCCATCAATCAGCCAGGCCCCATTGTGATGAGAGTGGAGGGCTAATCCCTCTCTCTGCCCTGGGATGAGCTTCAACATTCACAGTGAATGGGGCAGTATCACAGAGCACAGGACCTGGGGGCTATTCAGCCCTTTGGGGCTGTACTCTCTCCCTCTGGAGATGCTGCAATTCTGTCCTAAATCCCCTCCTATTTGCCCATAGCCCCCCAAATCTTTCCTTAAAAATTAAAATTCCAAGTCTCTTTCAGAATACCTGCTGAATCTGTGTCGTTCAGAATGTTCCAGATGCTCATAACTTACTGAGTACAATAATGTTCACTTTTTCACTTTGTGTTATTTGCCAATTACTTGAAAGTAGTTACTAAAAGTTGTGACAGTTTTAACAATTCCTCTCTCTCCGCAAATTCAAGCCCTTGGAACCAAATCTGCACTGGTCAAAATCACTGCTTCACCTTCTCAGCTCCAAGGACAATTATCTGTGCTGCAGCTTGCTCTCCACAAAAGAGGAACACATCTTAGTTTATTAACGTCATAGACATATACAGCACAGAAACAGACCTTCGGTCCAATTCATCCATGCCAACTAGGAATCCTAAACTACTGGAGTCCCATTTGCCAGCTCTTGGTCTGTATCCATCAAAACCCTTACTGTTCACGTACCCAATCGGATGCCTTTTAAATGTTGTGATTTTATCAGTCTCCACTACTTCATCTGGCAGCTCATTCCATACACACACCACACTCAGCTTGAAAACGTTGCCCTTAGATTCCTTTTAAATCGTTGCCCTCTCAACCATGTGCTCCAGTTTTGGACCCACCTAACATCAGGAAAACGAACCCCAGCTGCTCACCTTATCCATGCCCCTCGTGATTTTATAAATCTCCATGAAGTCACCTCTCAGTCTTGGACTCTCCAGGGAAATTAACCCCAGCCTATTCAGCCTCTCCCTGTAGCCCAAATCCTCCAAACCTGGCAACGTCCGAACCTTTTCACATTTCACAACACCCTGCCCTGAACAGGGAAATTCAAACTGAAAACAGAATACGAGAAGTGGCTTAATCAATGTCTTTTAATTGTTGTAATTGTACTCTCCTCCACCCCTTCCTCTGGCAGCTCACTCCAAACATGCACTGCCCTCAAACTGTCCAATTCTGGCAAAGTCCTTGCAAACATTTTCTGAAAAGTTTCAAGCTTCACAACATCATTCCTGGAACAGGGAGATTGGAACTGAAAACAGAATTCCAGAAGAGCCTTAATCAATGTCCTGTACAGCCACAACATGACGGAGAGCATAACAAATGCTGCATTTACTCCCTTGCCTACCTGTGACTCTACTTTCAAGGAACTATGAACCTGCACTCCATGGTCTCTTTGTTCAGCAAAACTTCCCAGGACCTTACCAGTAAGTGTATAGGTCCTGCCCTGATTTGCCTTTCCAAAATCCAACAGCTAACATTTATCTAAATTTAACTCTATCTGCTATTCCTTGCTCCACTGGCCCATCTGATCAAGATCCTGTTGTATTCTGAACTAACCTTCTTCGCTGTCCACTACACCTCCAATTTTGGTGTCTTGTGTAAATCTACTAACCATACCTCATATATTCACACCCAAGTCATTTATTTAAGGACCCAATAATTGATCCTTGTAGCACACTGCTGTTCACAGTCCTCCAGTCCACAAAGCAAACCTCCATCATCACCCTCTGTCTCCTACCATCAAGCCAATTTTGTACCCAAATGGCTTGTTCTCCCTTCATTCCATGTTATCTAACCCTGCTAACCAGTCTGCTTTGTGGAACCTTGTTGAATGTCCATATAAACAACGTTCACCGCCTGGTTTAATCAATTTTCTTTGTCACTTCAAAACATTCAGTCAAGTTAGTGAGACACGATTGTGCACGTACAAAGCCGCATTGACAACAGTCAATGATTATTCCTTACTTTTCCAAATAAATGGATATCCTGTCCCTCAGAATCCCTTCCAACAACTTGCCTGCCACTGACTTCAGGCTCACTATTCTCTTGTTCCATGGCCTCTCCTTACCACCTTTTTAAAATAATAGCACCTCACCTGTCGCTATCAATGATACAAATACCTCAGGAGAGGCCCAACAATCACTTCCCTAGATTTCCAGAACGTTCCGGGATACATCTGATACATCCCAGGGCTTTATCCACCTTGATGCGATTCAAGACATCCAGTAACACCTCCACTGTAACATGGATACTTTACAAGTTCTCTCTGTTTATTTCTCCAAATTCTCGAGCTTCCATATCTTTCTCCAGTAAAAATGACGTGAAATATTTGCATATCTTTCCCACCCCCGGTGGTTCCATAGACAGCCTCGTTAATCTTTAAGGGGTCCTATTCTCTGGTCTAGTTCATCTTTTGTCTGTGATATATTTTTGTTTAATCTCTTTGGAGTCTACTTAAACCATTTCCTGAAGCTATTTCATGTCAAACAGCATCAGCAGCAAGCAACAGAGCTAAACGATCCCACAACCAATAGATCAGATCGGAGCTCTGCAGTTCAGTCACACCCAGTTGTGAATGGTGATGGACAATTGAACAACTCACTGGAGGAAGCATCACAGATATCCCCACCATTACTGATGGAGGGGTCTCACACACCCATGCACCAGACAAGACAACAGCATTTGCGGCAATCTTCAGCCAGAAGTGCAAAGTGGGATGATCCATCTTAACCAGTGGTTTCTAACATCACAGATGTGAGTTTTAAGCCAGTTTGATTCAGTTTGAATAACATCAAGAAGTGGTTAAGTAGTGCAAAGGCTACGGGCCCTACCAATATTCTGGCAATAATACTGATGGTTTGAGTTCCAGAACTTGCCACCCACCAAGTCACGTACCGCTCCAGCACTGGCATCGACCGACAATGTGGAACATTGCCCAGGAATGTTCAACACAAAAACACAGGGCAATCCAACCCAGCCAATTTCCATCTATCAGTCCACACTCGATCAGAAGTAAAGTGATGGAAGATGTCATCAACAGGGCTACCAAGCAGCAGCTACTCAGCAACAGCCAGCTGAGTGACACTCATTTTAGGCCCCACCAGGGCCACTCAGCTCCCGATTGTGTTACCGCCCTGATTAACAACCTGACAACTAACTGAATCCCAGAGGCGAAGTGAGGGTGACAGCCCAGTCCCACTCCAAGATCACTATTTCTAGCCGATTCTACCTTGTCTCAGCTCATATCCTCTCATCTCCAGACTTCAGTATCCAAACATACTCCTGGCCAGCTTCCCACATTCAATCTCCTTGTAATCTTCAGAAAAACTAAATCTCTGCTGCCCAAGTGCTCCCTCGTACCAAAACTTGTTGATCCGTCAAAAGGCTCCTATTCATAATCAACAACATACAGCCACAGAGATGTACAGCATGGAAACAGACCCTTCAATCCAACCCGTCCATGCCGACCAGATATCCCAACCCAATCTAGTCTCACTTGCCAGCATCCGGCCCACATCCCTCAATTTAAAATTCTCACTCTTGATTTAATTCCTGGTTGTGATTATCCCTAGCTCACCGCATCACACATCCTTGAAGACCTCGACAACCCATTCTGTTCGAGACTCCCAGTGATCTGTTAATTCATTACTTCACCTGTCTGGCTGCTTTTACAGTTGCCAAAGCAACATTTTTTTAAATTCGCAGCCAAAACCTCACAGGTCTGCTTTCCCCCTTTAAGACATTCCTCAAAACCTGCTTATTTGGCAATGCTTTTGGTCACCTGACCTAATATCATCAGTCTCTGACCTTATATCTAAAGTTCCCAATAATATTTTTGTGAAATTATAAGCAGGATAATAAAACTACAAACTGTTCTTGATTTGGACATTACCTTCAAATCATCACTGTTGCTGTAAAGAATACTCTGTAATGTCTCTTACCTAATCACATTGTGGGAGCACCTTCACCACACAAACTGCAGCTGTACAAGAAAGTCAAACATCACCCTCTCCACAGACAACAGGTCTTTGACATTAATCACTGGTTTCTGTGGAAGGAGAAACACAGTTGATGTTTCAGGGAGTGAAAAATGGATTACAGGGAATGAAAATGGTGCAGAATTTGATAGTCAGAAATGGAAGGAACATACACTTGCTTATTGGAAAAAAGAATTCTTGACTGTCAAATATTTTCCAGAAAAAAAAATTAATAAGCAGCACATGGTCAGGGGCTGGGCAGCAGAGAAAAATTAACTTACAAAAATGTCTGTAAAAGTAATCATAAAATACTAAACAGACCAAAAATACACCCATTGTTCAATACTGAGCAAGCTAGATATTGACAAAGTGGTCATAAGGGAGCCCAGAGATGAAGCAGAGCAGTATAAACTGTTATGATCCCACTGTCATAGAGATGTATAGCACCGACACACACCCTTCGGTTTAACTCATCCATGCCAACCAGGTATCCGAACGTAATCTATTCCCATTTGCCAACACTTGGCCCATATTCCTGTAAACGCTTCCTAATCAGATCATGTGTCTATTTAGATGCCTTTAACATCTTTTAATTGTACTAGCCTCCACCACTTTCTCTGGCAGCTCATTCCACCCACTGCATGAAAGAGTTGCCCTTTAGGCCTCTTTGAATTTTTGCCCCGTTCACCCTAAAGCAATGTCCTCTACTTTTGGACACCACTGCTCGAGGGAAAACACGTTGTTCATTAACCCTGTTCATGCTCCTCATGATTGTATAAACCTCCATAACATCACTGCTCTGTCTATCGCACTCCAGAGAAAACAGCCCCAGCCTTTTATGCCTCATCCTGTCGCTCAAATCCTCCAAACCTCACAACATCCTTGCAAGTCTTTTATGAAACCTTTCAAGTTTCACAGCACCCTTCTGATAGGAGGCAGGCCGGAATTGCACACACTATTCCAAAAGTAACCTAACCAATGTCCTGTACAGCAACATGACTTCCCACATCCTATACTCAATGCTCTAACCAATAAAGGAAAATACACTGAACACCTTCTTCATCATCCTATCTACCTGCAAATTGACTTGCAAGGACTATGAACCTGCAGTCCAAGGTCTCTTTGTTCTGCAAGCGTCTCCGGGGCCTTGCCATTCAGTGTATAAGTCCTGGGCTGAAAAACGTGTTGCTGGAAAAGGCAGCATCCAAAGATCAGGAGAATCGACGTTTCGGACATGAGCCCTTGATGCTGCTTGACCTGCTGTGATTTTCCAGCAACACATTTTTCAGCTCTGATCTCCAGCATCTGCAGTCTTCACTTTCCCCTAGTGTATAGGTCCTGCCTTAACTTGCTTTTCCAAAATGCAGCACCTCACATTTATCTAAATTAATCCGTATCTGATCGATATCTCACTGTAACCTTCTTCATTATGCACAATACCTCCAATTTTGAATGACCTGCAAACTCAGTTACGACAGCAAGTCATTTAAATGAATGACAAAACAAATCCAGAAATAAAAATCTATTTCTCTGAGTTTGAATGTGATTTGTGTAAATTCTACCCAATAACTGGACCAGAGAAAGGCTGCACATGCACCTGCCCCCTACAAAGATGGCGGACACGCACGTGTCCAGTGAATCGTTGCCCCGAATAAAGATGGCGGCGCTCACTCAGGCCTGCGGCCACACTGAGGCAATTCCCCGTTTACTCCAAACACCGGACTGGGACGTTCAAATTTGTGTTTTCCGATGTGCACAACATGTTTGTAAAACCTCTCCGCTCATAGCAACACAGTTTTTCTCCCGTTTCTCTCTGTTTATTTATTTCTTTCCTAACCGTATCCTTTCGCTCCATAACTTCCTGAGCATCCGTTACAGCGACTCTCCTCCGCGCGCGAGTGATCACGTGGTTTAACTAGTTATGCCCCTAGTTCACTTTGATTGGTTGGAGGACCAACCTTCCGCGGGTCCTCCAGATCCGCCCACAGTCCTTTCATTGGTCCGGAGCTGACATCAATCACCGGGATCCCTTTGTTGGCTAGAGCATGCGCAGTGCGTCCTGCTTTTGCTGATATGTTGGGTAATGTGATCGGTCAGTTCACTGAGGGGAAGGATCCCTTTGTGTGAGCTCTGCAGTAGATTTCCTTTATTCATGGAGGGAATTGCCTTCCTACTCACGACTGTATAGCTGTGATTGATGAAACAATGCCAAATGATCCCGTACATAAACATCCCATTTTCACAACATCTGAGATGTTCAGCACATTGTATCAAACTCTTCTTTGGAGATAAAAAAAGCATGAAATGGAGCCTCAAGGAATCGGAGCAGGAGTAGGGCATTCATCCCCTCCAGCTTGTTCCCCCATTCTATCAGATCATGGCTGGGCCAACCCAGATCTCAACACCTCTTTTATGCTTGATCTGCAGAGCCCTCAACTGCTCAATACTTCAAAAATCTATCTGCCCTCTTTTAGAATAATTTGAGATAGAATCATAAATTCCCTACTGTGTGGAAACAGGCCCTTCGGCCCAACAAGCCACACAACCCTCTGAAGAGTAACCCAACCAGATCCATTCCCCTACCACATTTAACTTTCATAATTGTTTGGGGTATAAAATTCTAGCCATTCACTGAGAGAAAATAAATCTTTACATTTTCTAGAAAATGAATGTTCCCTTATGTAATGTCCCTTGGTTTGAGACTTCATTGGTGCTAGAAGATCTCGTCAACATCTACCCTGTCAAGCTCCTCAGAGTCTTGTTTCCATAAGATCACCCCTTATATTATGTGGGTGGCATAGTGGTTAGCACTGATGTCTCACAGTGCCAGAGACCTGGGTTTAATTCCTGCCTCAAGTGACTCTCTGTGTGGAGTTTGCACGTTGTCTGCGTGGCTTTCCTCTGGGTGCTCTGGTATCCTCCCACAATCCAAAAAAAAGTGCAGGTTAGGTGAATTGGCAATGCTAAATTGCCTGTAGTTTTAGGTGAAGGGGTAAATGTAGGGGAATGGGTCTTGGTGGGTTGTGCTTCGGCGGATCGGTGTGAACTTGTTGGGCCAAGGGCCTGTTTCCACACAGTATGTAATCTGTTTGTTGAGATTCTATTGTATAATGACCTAACCTGTTTAGCTATTCTTGATAGGTCAACCTTTTTGTCATCGAAGCAGCTAGCTGAATCTTTTTTTGAATGGTCTCCAATACTGGTTTATCCCTTATTAAATATGGGAGCTAACATTGTATACAGTACTCCAAGTGAGGTCTCGGCAACAGCCAGTATGGTTAACCAATCCTCACTCCATGCAAGTCCGTCACCCCTGACCCCGTGAGCTCCTGTATTATGCAATTAACTTTTCTGTAGCACCTTATCATTTGCATTTCTAAAATCCAAATACAGAACATCATTGGATTGCCCTTTCTCAGCCCTGCTTGTTATCTCCTCAATGAACTGTCGCAAATTTGTCATAGTGTCTCTTTCACAAAACCCAGTCTACCATGTTTAATGATAATCTTTTCTAAATGTCCTGCTATGTATTACTTTAATATTCGACTCTGTTTTATTACAAAAACAGATATTAAACTAAGTAGTCTATAGTTTCCTGATTTCTGTCTCCCTTCCCTTCTTGAACAGGTACATCAATCCACTGGATGTTTCCTGTATCCCCTGATTCTGGAATATTCCAATCGATGCCTTGAATATCTCTGCAGTCAGTTGCCTTAAAAATGTTTGATCCAGGCCATTAGGTCCTGTCTGCTTTTAGTCCTATTAGTTGGTCAATACTTTGTCCCTTGTAACAAAGACTGTTGTAACATTTCAAAAGCCTCTGATTTCAAAAGCACAATGTGATCCAATTTGTCTCCTAATCTGTGCTGTACTCATTCTTTTTGATTGAGATGACTGGGTTAGCATGTGTGCAGGTTGTAGCAGGATCTCTGACTGCCACAAACTGATCTGGGGGAACAGCTCCTGTGTCAGTGACAGTGTTGTTGGACTAATTGAGACAACAACATTCAGACTTCACGAAGCAACCGCGAACCAGGGCTGCAAATCCACAATCCGAAGAACTGCAGGTTAGGTGAATTGGTCATGCTAAATTGCCATAGTGTCCAGCGATGCACAGCTTCGGTGCATTAATCAGGGGTAAACATTGAGGAATCGGTTTTGTTGGGATAGTCTTTGCAGGGTTGGTGTGGATTTGTTGGGCTGAAGGGCGTGTTTCTACAACGTAGGGATTCCTTGCTATGAGTAATTTTGGGGATCTAACAGAATCCTGGTATTCAGAGGGTTCTCTGTTAGTTAAAATAGTATTGTGCACTTAGCTTATGTTACCTTCTGAAGCAGTTTGAGGTAGACTGCTCTGTGCAATTTTACAGAAGAGATGCTCTGGAACCAATCATGGAACAGCTATTTTAGACCTGATAATATGATTGATTAATGAGCTCAAAGTAAAATACCCTTTTGGTAAGATGCAATGCAGCATGATAGAATTTAGCTTTAGGGTGAGGAATTTCTTCAACTAGTATCTAAACTTCAAGGCAGTGACGAGGGGATAAAGTAGTTGTTTGCTAAACTGGAATGGGACTATAGTTAGAATGTTAAAGCAGAAGAATATATTCAGTTATTTTATAATTCTCAACAATATATATTAACTTGTAAAAGAAATGCACGATGAACAGCGGTGCATAGCTGAGGGAATTATGAGTGACATCAAATTGAAAGAAAAGATGTACAAAACTGCAAAGATGATGGTAGACCAGGAGGTTTAAAAACTTCAAACTATCGAAGGATGAACAAAACAACAGATGGAAGATATTTTGTCCCTTGTCAGAGAGTCTGTTGTAACATCTTTGCTCCCATTAATACCTTGCTTATTTCCCAGCATTAGGGTGGTAACAGTGTCTTCTGGATTAGTAAGATAATTGGGCAAATTAACCCACCAGTTACTCAGCCTAAAACACAGTGCTCTTGTGATTCTGTGGTAGTGTCTCCAACTTTGAGCCAGAAGGCCTGGAACTGTCCCACCTCCAGAGGTGTCAAAATGCATTGAAATAGTTTGATTGGGAAAGCAATACTGAGACAAACTTCAGTAATTGAATGGACAATCTTGATGGTCTCTGGAAATTCCAAACTTGACTCTTTTGTATCCTCACCTGAGGCCTGATCTCAATTAATCTGCCTCAGTTAAAAGGAATTGCCTTTTCTTGTGTTGAATATAATTGAAGTTTGTCCTGTCTGCATGCCCCCTTGTGCAAAACATGTGCAATCTATCAAAGAACAAGATTGAAAACTCAGATCAGCTGATAAACTGTTCAAGGGCTTAAACCAGTGGCCTTTTCTGTGGGACAGTAGGCGCTACAAAATTGATCCCATTTCCCATTAAACTGAGACAGGTGGTGGTGAGCTTCCTGGAATGTCTTTCACCGAAACATTTTTGAATTAAAATAAATTACTTTGGTTGCGGTGCAATTGAATTTAGACACTTAGTGGGGAGTATCGACTGTCATTTCTTCATTTCATCGCAGAAGGAATGTGAGCAGCCCAACGCCAGCCGAAACTGCGGAGAAACTGTCAGATATTAAAATGCGTAACTCCGCCTCATTAGCCAGTCTGACTGAGTCATCCAGACTCAAACATCATGACTGGAGGTGGGTTTTTGTGTTCACTGTGGATGCTTTTACAGCGTTCAAAATTAATGCAGAACATATTTCTTGAGAACTGAAAACAACAAATAATGAAGATCACAGGATGGAGCTGATGGCCGAGTGGTATGACTGCGAGGTAAAAACAATGACTGCAGATGCTGAAAACCAAATACTAGATTAGTGGTGCTGGAAGAGCACAGCAGTTCAGGCAGCATCCAACGAGCAGCGAAATCGACATTTCGGACAAAAGCTCTTCATCGGGAATAAAGGCAGTGAACCTGAAGCGTGGAGAGATAAACTAGAGGAGGGTGGGGGTGGGGAGAGAGTAGCATAGAGTACAATGGGTGAGTGGGAGAGGGGATGAAGGTGATAGGTCAAGGAGGAGAGGGTGGAGTGGTTTGGTGGAAAAGAAGATAGGCAGGTAGGACAACTCCAGGCAAGTCAAGGGGACAGTTACTGAGCTAGAAGTTTAGAACTAAGGTGAGGTGGGGGAAGGGGAAACGAGGAAACTGTTGAAGTCCACATTGATGCCCTGGGGTTGAAGTGTTCCGAGGCGGAAGATGAGGCGTTCTTCCTCCAGGCGTCTGGTGGTGAGGGAGCGGTGGTGAAGGAGGCCCAGGACCTCCATGTCCTCAGCAGAGTGGGAGGGGGTGTTGAAATTTTGGGCCACGGGGCAGTTTGGTTGATTGGTGCGGGTGTCCTGGAGATGTTCCCTAAACTGCTCTGCTAGGTGGGCCCAGTCTCCCCAATGTAGAGGAGACCACATCGGGAGCAACGGATACAATAAAAGATATTAGTGGATGTGCAAGTAAAACTTTCATGGATGTGCAAGGGTCCTTTAGGGCCTTGGATAGAGGTGAGGGAGGAGATGTGGGCGCAGGTTTTACAGTTCCTGCGGTGGCAGGGGAAAGTGCCAGGATTGGAGAGTGGGTTGATTGGGGGCGTGGACCTGATGAGGTAGTCGCAGAGGGAACGGTTTTTGTGGAAAGGGGTGGGGAGGGAAATATATCCCTGGTAGTGGGGTCTGTTTGGAGGTGGCAGAAATGTCGGCGGATGATTTGGTTTATGCAAAGGTTGTTAGGGTGGAAGGTGAGCACCAGGGGCGTTCTGTCCTTGTTACGGTTGGAGGGGTGGGGTCTGAGGGCAGAGGTGCGGGATGTGGATGCGATGCGTTGGAGGGCATCTTTAACCACGTGGGAAGGGAAATTGCGGTCTCTAAAGAAGGAGGCAATCTGGTGTGTTCTGTGGTGGAACTGGTCCTCCTGGGAACAGATTCGGCGGAGGCGGAGGAATTGGGAATACGGGATGGCATTTTTGCAAGAAGTAGGGTGGGAAGAGGTGTAATCCACGTAGCTGTGGGAGTCGGTGGGTTTGTAAAAAATGTCAGTGTCAAGTCGGTCGTCATTAATGCAGATGGAGAGGTCCAGGAAGGGGAGGGAGGTGTCAGAGATGGTCCAGGTAAATTTAAGGTCAGGGTGGAATGTGTTGGTGAAGTTGATGAATTGTTCAACCTCCTCGCGGGAGCACGAGGTGGCGCCAATGCAGTCATCAATGTAGCGGAGGAAGAGGTAGGGAGTGGTGCCAGTGTAATTACGGAAGATCAACTGCTCTACGTAGCCAACAAAGAGACAGGCATAGCTGGAATCCATACGTGTGCCCATGGCTACCCCTTTGGTCTGGAGGAAGTGGGAGGATTCAAAGGAGAAATTGTTAAGGATGAGGACCAGTTCAGCCAAATGAATGAGAGTATCGGTTGAAGGCTACTGTTGGGGACGTCTGGAGAGGAACAAACGGAGGGCTTGGAGGCCCTAGTCATGGCGGATGGAGGTGCAGAGGGATTGAATATCCATGGTTAAGATGAGGCGTTGGGGGCCAGAAAAACGGAAGTCTTTGAGGTGGTGTAGGGCGTGGGTGGTGTCTCGAACGTATGTGAGGAGTTCCTGGACTGGAGGGATAGGATAGTGTCGAGGTAGGTAGAGATGAGTTCAGTGGGGCAGGAGCATGCTGAGACAATGAATCGGCCAGGGTGGTCAGGCTTGTGGATCTTGGGAAGGAGGTAGAACCGGGCAGTGCAGAGTTCCCGGACTATGAAGTTGGAAGCTGTGGGTGTGATATCTCCTGAGGTGATGAGGTTCTGTATGGTCTGGGAGTGGGGACACTGCTGGGCAAGGAACAGCTATATTCGAGGCTTCAATCCCACTAACTTGTGAGGACATTTCTTTCCCCTCTGATGTATGGTCCTCACTGAGACAACCCAGGTGGTCCCAGGTATCAATCCTGGCCCATGCTGTATTAGTGATCCCTGTAATATCCTCCATTCCCGATCATCTTTCCTCTGTTTGGAATCTCTTCTAGTCCCCACAATGCTCTCTATATCTGTCAGGTTCTCCAATCTCTAACAACCTAATCCCTATACGTCTCCAATAGAAACTAAATTCCTTCATCCTGGTTAACCCCGAGAGTCCTGTTAATCCCTGTAAGCCCCTCCTACCAATACTACCCTCCATGTAAATGTATTTGCCTTTAACCTCTCCATCCTTTCCTATCTGGGTAAACGTCTCCAGCTCCTCCAAGTCTTCCTTGTCTGTGAAAAATTATTCACTCCATTGAGCTGTCCAGATCTGTGTAATCCCTTCCAGATCTAAATACCTCCCTGTCTTTGAAACTATGTCAGGCTCCTATCTGAGAATCTCACTATCCGTGTAATCTCCCAAGGAACCCCTGACTTCAGGAACCCCTCCACCTGATAACATCCTCCATGTCTGTAGAAACCTTCCAGTTCAACCGTCCCTATCATGGAACTTTTGTCTCTATAATCCTAATGATGACGATAAACTCTTCCTCTCTAAAGCGCACTCAATCTCTGTAAATTCTGCTGGTCCCTGCTCCCCTCCTTGTGCATGTAATCTGCTTCAGTCACTACATATCTTTATATCTTTCACGTCCTCCCCATGTGACTACACTATTTATTTCCGTTACCTTCATGAGCTTCCGTAATTCTCACCGACTCTCACCATGTCCCATCCCTATATCCCTCCGTTTTTCTGAAAAGTCCTCCTTATTCTTAAAACCCTCCCTAACTTTGTCTCCTGTTCCAGCCTCCACATCTCTCCCTGGAGCAGTCAAAGCTGCTCCAATAACCTCAAAGCCTCCTGGTGTTTCTAATTCCCTTTAGTTGTGAAACTTTCCCCATGTCTGTAATATATCCTGCAGTGTCAAAAGCTCTCCCTATATTTGTATGGTCCTCCAATCCCTACAACTGCCCCTGTTTTGTTAACATTATCCTGCAGCTTGAAACCTCCTGATTGCTGAACCTACTTCAGGCTCTGCACTTTCTCTATTTTTGCTACTTTCTCCTGCTCTAAGAACACTTCCTGTCTGTATGATCCCCTGCAGTCTCTGTATCCATCTGTCTCTCAAACCACAAGCTGCCTCCACAACCTTCACCACACCTTTTCCTGCTTCCAGTCCCTTCAGCACCTTCTATAACTGCAAACTGCCCGTTTGCCAAGGCTACTCCAGTTCCTACAATGTCTGTCAGAATCTGATGCCCACACTCTCTCTAATCTGCAAGTCTCTCTGTAATCTGTTAACATCTGCAGCCACCACTACTGTCCGTAACTTTCTTCGGTCTTCCAGTCCCATTAAGCTTCCCATTCTTGCATTAACTAAAGCCTGTGTATCTTAGTACTGCCTAAAAACGTGCATGTCTATGTAAACTGTTCCAACCCCTCACTATCTCCATAAACACCTGCTACCCCTAAATCCATCTCTATTTGTACTACTCTTCCAGTCCTTTCGAAACCCCCAATCTATGGAGCCCATTTGATCTTCCCTTGTTGGGTAATCTCTTGAAGTTCCAGGCGATTTCCCAATTTTAGCAGTTTCCCCAATCTTTATGACTCTCCAATTCCGATAAGACTCACTTTCAATGCCAGTTTATCTAGTATCAAAACCTACCTATAATCTGCTTATTCTTCTCCAATTCTTAGAAATCAATCTCTTTACATTTCACCCTAGTTCTCCCCCAACCCTCCCAACCACAGGAACCTCTTTCAGTTTGAGCAACCCTCCCCATCTGTGTAATTGTCTCTAACCCAGTAACCTGACATTCTCCATTGCCTTCCTATCTATGAGCCTTCAGAACCTAGAAGCCTTCGAATATCTGTAAACGTCTTCCGTCACTACAACCTTCCATACCTCTCTTAGGACTCTTCTCTTGGAAACACCCCCTGTCTGTCCCTCTCAGTCTGCCTGCCTCACCCTACACCCATCCCAATCCCTATCTCCAGAATTTAATCCAGCTCCCTCTATCTCTGTAAATTCCTCAAATCCCCAAACCCCTTTGTCCCGCTGACATTCTTGACCAGATGTACTCTGTTTAACTCTAACATCCTTGTGTCCCTGTAAGCCTCCCTATCTCTGTAACATTTATCCATCTGTTCAAACCCCCACTACTGAGGAATGTCTCCCTGTATTCGCCATAAGGCAGATGGAATGACAGTGAACAGATATGATGGAACCGTCATTCCGGAGATGTAGCTGTAGAATCACCATCGCTGGGAAGGGAATACTGAAGGGTTGTTGGGATCTATACAAAAAGGCAACAAGTTGTGAAGAAAGGATGAGGTTAATGCATTAATGAGACAGTCATATGGATCTGAAGATCAAATGTTGGAGTCTGTTTGGGTGGAGCAAGCAGCAGCAACCGTGAGCAAGAATTATTTTATGGGCACCAGCAAGTGATGGCAATGTCAATATGGTTATGATCAGGACACTGAATATACTTGCAGTAAGGGCAGTACAGTGACTGTGTGTGACGGTGGTCTCCATCCCGACTGGATAACTAATGAATATCAGGGCTATAATGGATGGAATCCTGGATTGGATACAAGATGGTTTTCTATAACATCATATCAAGGAGCCAGCAACAAAATTGTCTATTGTAGATCAAATACTGTGTAATAATCAATATCTAAAAATCCTAATCTAAAGGTGTTTTTTTGAGCAGAGACCCACAATGTTGTAATGTAGATGCTCAGTTTGAGCTAAAACATGAGAAGTAGGAGTGAAATTAGACCATTTGGCCCATTGAGGATGCTCTGCTTTTCAATCTGATCATGGCTGACCTGATACTCTCCAACTCTACTTTCCTGCCTTTTCCCCAAGCCCTTGTTTCCCTGATTCATTAACATCTGACCATCTCTGCTGTAAATATTCTTAATGACCCAGCCTCGACAGCCCCCTCCAGTCAGGAATTCCCAAAGAGTCACTACCCTCTGAGTGAAGACATTCCTCTTCATCTCCATCTTCAATAGGTGATCCCTTGATGGGATTTTATGGTCTCTGTTTCCAGATTCTCACACAACTGAAACGAAGGGAAATGACAAAGATAATTATTGGAGGTGAAATGAAAATTGGTGGAGATGGGGTTAACCAACAAGAATGTCCAAGGTTGCAGAGCTTTACAGATCAGTTGGAAAGATGTGCAGAGAAATGGCAAATTGAGTTTAATCTGGACAAGTGTGAGGTGATGTCAGATTCAAGCGGAAATTAAGGACACTGAGGGAAGTTGATAAAAAGAAAGATCTTGGTGCAAGACATTAACTCCCTGAAAATGACAACAGAAGTGTTTCAGACAGGAAAGAAATCAAATAGAACACTGGCCTTCATCGGTCACAGCATTGGGTATAGTGGTTTGCATCTGATGTTGTAATTGTCTGAAACTTCTGCTTGGCCACATTTGGAGCACTGTGTGCAGTTCTCATCTCCACACAATAGGAAGGATGTGGAGACTTTGGAGAGGGTACAAAAGAGGTTTATCAGCACGTTGCCTGCGTTAGGTTTTTCATGATGTGTTAGGTGTAAGAGGAAATTAAACAAAGTTGGATTGTTTTGCGAGAATACCAGAGGCTGACAGGAGACCAGGTACAAGAATATAACATACGGAGAGGGATAGATAATGTGTATAGTCGGAATCTCTTTTCCAATGTGGAGGTTTCAAATACATAGGTTAAAGGTGAGAAAGAGGGCATTTAAACGAGATGTGTGTGACCAGTTTTTTTTTAATATAGAGAGTGGAGGTTACCGAGGGAGGTCGTAGCAATAGAATGTGAATAAAGTTTCAAAGTGGCATTTAGACAGAAACATGAACAGGGATACGGGATATATGGACCATGTGCAGGCAGATGATATGAGTTAGAATAGCATCTTGCACATCATAGCCATGGTAGGTCGAAGGGCCTGTTGCTGTGCTGTACTGTTCTATTTTCAAACTTCGCAGCATTTGCCCGATCAGAGCCCCTCAGAATCTTGGATGGTTCATTCCATTTCTCTCTCATTATCTAAACTTCAATGGGTTCAACCTCAATTTATTCCACCTCTTCTCACTCGAAAATCCCTCCATTCCCAGAATCAGCCGAGTGACCCTTCTCTGACCTGCCTCCAATGCGACAGTATCTTTCCTTCGGGCACTCAAACTGTTCATAATATTCTAGGTGTGGTCTGACTTGAAACTTACCTAAATTTAGCTAGATCTGCCTATTGTTAGACTCCATTCCCTTTGTAATAATTGCCAGCATTTGATTTGACTTCTCTATTACCTGCTGAGCTTGGAAGCTAACCTTTTTAGATTGATGAACAAGAACTCCCATAACCCTTTCTCCTGCCAGTCAGAAATCAAATAGTGTTAGCCTGACATTAAGTCGGGAGCATACTAAAATTGTTAGAAAATTTGTTTTTGAGCCTGTTGGATTTAATTTGTTTGTGTGAATATAAATGGCTGAATTGAGTGGGTATAGAAGGGGTGTAGTCGTACGGGGGATATTGTGTCTTTGAATTATCAGAAGCCTTTACACAAATTTCAATAAGGGCTAATGAGTAACTTGGTAGAGAATAGGGCCTCTGAAATATGAATAGGTTCGCCTATGTGTGGAACCAGAGGAGGTGGGTGAGATATTAGACAAAATAATGTTGTCTGTATTTACTGTGGTGAAAGACATGGAAGCTTGGGAAAATGGGGAAGTAAATAGTGATGTCTTACAAAGAATCCTTAACATAGAAGAGAAAGTCCTGGAATCTTAAAACAAATAAAGTTAGATAAATCCTCAGTAACTCATTCGGTGTATCCTAGAATATTGTGGAAATCTAGTGAACAGATTGCACTGCCCCTAACAGAAATATTTCTATTATCAACAGATGCAGTGTGGTGCCGGAAGACTGGAGGGAGGATAATGCTGTTCCATCACTTAAGGGCTGCAGGGAAAAGCCAGGAGATTACAGCCCAGTGAGCCCAGTGGTGGGGAAGTTGTTGGAGGAGATTATGAGAAAAAAGTACCACATATATTAACAAAGGCAAGGGCTGATTAGAGACAGTCAGCATGGCTTTGTGAGTGGAAAACAGTATTTCACAAACAGGATTGACTCTTCGAGGAGTTGGCCAAGAGAGACATGAAGGCAGACCAGTGAACATTGTCCACATGGACAGCGAAGCATTTAACAATGTTTGAAGGGATTTCGAACATCTAGTCAAGAGGAAGAAGGAAGCTTATTTAAGGTTGAGGAAGCAAGGGTCAGAAAGCTTTTTCGAGGGTAACATAGAGCAGCACGATGGCTCAGTGGTTAGCACTGCTACCTCATAACACCATCGACTACATTTTGATGCCAGTCTCAGGCGACTGTCTGTGTGGAGTTTGCACATTCTCCCCATGTCTGCGTGAGTTTCCTCCAGGTGCTCCGGTTTCCCCCCACATCCCAAGGATGTGCATGTCAGGTGACTCAGCCAAGATAAATTACCCATAGTATTCACGGATGTGTAGGTGTGGCGCATTAGTCAGGGCAATTGGAGAGCAATAGGGTGGGGGAATGAGTCTGGGTGGGATACTGTTTGCAGGGTTGAAATGGAGGTGTTGGGCCAAATGGCCTGTTTCCACACTGTAGGGATTCTCTGAAAGTACCAGGAAGGAACTTATGAGTGGACTTAGGACAGCTAGAAGGCGACATGAAAAATCATTGTTGGGAAGGATTAAGGAAAACCATAAGGCAGTCTCCACTTAAGTGAGGAACAAGAGGATGGCCAGAGTGAGAGTAGGGCCTGTCAGGGATAATTGAGGGAACTAGTGCCTGAAGTCGGAGGAGGTATGGAAGGACCTTAATGAATCCTTTGCCTCAGTATTCACTGCTGAGAGGGACATTTGTGAGGACACCCTGAAACAGTCTTATATACGTGAACAGATTGATGTTAAGAATGAGGATATGCTGAGAATTATGTAAAAGATAAGGATAGATAAGTCTGCTGAACCAGATGGGATGTACACAAAGTTACTGCACGAAGCGAGGGAAGAGATTGCTGCACTTTGACGGTGACCTTTGCACCCTCACTGTTCAATGGAGTTGGACCAGATGATTGGAGAGTTGCAAACTGTATTCCCTTGTTCAGGAAATGGAATAGGAATAATCCTGGGAATTACAGACCTGTCAGTCTTATGTCTGTGGTGTGCAGATTATTGGAGAGGACTCTGAGACAGGATTTATGATTCCTTGGCAAACCATAGTTTGATTACAGATAGTCAGCATGGCTTTGTAAGGGGCTGATCATGCCTTATAAATCTTATTGAATCTTTTGAGAATGTGACAAAACACCTTTTAGGCTCAATTCAGAAAGTACAGAGACATGGGTTGCCGGGAAACCTGTCTGTCTGGACATCGAATTAATGGCCCCCAGAAGACAGAGGGTGATGATAGATGAAAAGCATTCATCCTGGAGCTCAGTGACCAGTGTTTTTCTGCAGGGAGAGGTTCCAGGACCTCTGCTCTTTGTGAGTTTATGAATGACTTGCATGTGTGAGTGGAAGAGTGGGTTAGTAAGTTTGCCAATGACACAAGCGTTGGTGGAGTGGTGAATAGTGTGGAGGACTGTTGTAGTTTGCAACGGGGCAATGACAGGATGCAGAGCTGGGCTGACAATTGGCAGATGGAAATCAATCTGGAAAAGTGTGAAGTCATTCATTTTGTAAGATTGAATTTGAATGCAGAATGCAGGGTTAAAGACAGGATCGTTGGCACTGTGGAGGAACAGAAGGATCGTGGGTAACAGGTCCAGAGATCCCTCAAATTTTGCCACCCAAGATGATAGGCTTGTTAAGAAGGAATATATTGTGTTGGATTTCATTAGCTGGGGGATCGAGTTTTAAAGCCGTGAGGTTATGCTGTAGCTCTATAGAGCCCTGGCTGGACCCCACTGGTAATATTGTGTTCAGTTCTGGTCTCTTTATTACAGGATGGATGTGGAAGCTTTAGAGAGGGTAAAGAGGAGCTTTACCAGGATGCCGTCTGTTCTGGAGAGCATGTCTTATGAAGAAAGGTTGACGGAGCTAAGGCTTTTCTCATTGGGGTGAAGACGTGTGAGGGTGACTTGGCAGAGGTGAGCAAGCTGATGAGAGGCACAGAAAGAGTGAATAGTGATAGACAATTTTTTACCCTGACATAAATAGCTATTACAAGGGAGTGTAATTTTATGGTGATTAGCGAGTGGTTAAGGGGAGATTTCAGAGGTAGGTTCGTTACATACAGAGTGGTGGATGTGGAATGCACTGCCAGTGTTGGCAATAAAGTTAGATGCATTAGGGACATTTAATATACTTCTGGATAGGCACATGGATAATAAAATGAAGGGTGTGTATTTTAGTTTGATCTTACGTTCGGATAAAATCTTGGCTTGGCATCATGGCCGAAGGGTCTGGTGCTGCACTGTCCTGTGTTTTTGTTCCATATGGTAAAGTGGGTAATGAGCTCAGATCAATGTAAAAGGATATGTAAAAGGAGGAGTGAGGGAACTGGATACAAAACTGGGCTTGATGGTAGGAGACAGAGGATGATGAGAGACATATTGTTTTTCTGACTGGATGCATGTGACCAGCGGTGAAGTGGGTCCCCTGTTATTTGTCATTTGGACTAATGGTTTGGATGGGAATATTGGTATCCTGGAAAGTAAGATTTTATTTTTGAGTTATACTGAAATTGGTAGCAAAGTGGACAGTGAAGAGGATTATGTGTGATTCTCCAGGATGAACAGTACTGCCGAGATAGTGGGCTGAAGAATAGCAGATGAAGTTTAATTAGATAAATGTGAAGTGTTCCATTTTGGTGAAACAAGTCAGGGTGGGACTTGTACAGTTAATGCTCGGGCCCTGGGTGGTGTGGTCAATCAGAGACCCAGGGATGTAGGTACACAGTTCTTTGAAAGTAGTGTCACAGGTAGACAGGCTGATGAAGCAGGCGTTTGGGATGGTTACCCTCATTGGGCAGAGCATTGAGAGTAAGAGTTGGGATGTCATGTTGAATCTGTACAAAACATCGGTGAGGCCTCCATAACAACTTTGTTGATCAGTAGGAAGAACTCATCTGGTTCACTTACCTGCTTTAGGGAAGGACACCTGACATTCTAACCTTGTCTGGCCTACATGTGACTCCAGACCCACAGCAATATGGCTGACTCTAAGCTGCCCTCTATGTAATTACCAGTGGGGGCAAAGAATGCTAGTCCAGGCAGTGACACCCACTTCCCATGAATAAATAAATAAAAATACACATGGCGCTCCCTACCTCTGCAAACCCCTCCAGCTGCAGCAATCCGTACTGACTTTGTAACAACGTTCAGACCCTGACCACTCTCTGTAACACTCTCACCACCTCCATCCCCTTCATCTCTCCCTGTTCCTTTTGTGACAATAAACCCTGACAATGGTACCCCTTCCATCTGACCTCCTCCTGCTAGCATACCCTTTGTAATTCCTTTAAAACATACTCCTAAACACTCCCTTACTGCAGAATTTTAAGTAACATTTGGTGATCTTCTCAGCCTGATAATCTAATATGATCCATTCTGTCTTGAGTGAGGGACCAGTGGGAATTTCTTGCTGAGGTTTTGTCTGTTTCATGGAGTGTCCTTTTGTTGAGTGTTTTACACTGTTCCTTCAAATGTTTTCCACTGTTCATTTACAGACACGTGTTTCAGTCTGTTTAGCCTGTTTACCTTGGTCACTTCTCCGCTCAAACTCAAGTAACTGGCTATTTTCATTTATAGTTGTAACTTGTCCTTTCTGTGAGTCTCTTTACAACATTATATTTCTTGAAACTGCACTTAGCACAATTTCCTAGAGGATCTCTTAAGGTGATATGACTCATTCACTAAGTTTCATCACACAACGGTCGATGTGAGATAGTTACGTTCCTAGCCAGTTGCCCCATGTCTTATTCAAAGAAACACTGAAAAAAAAAATCTTGGAACTCCTCTTCCAATATCGCAGTTGTACGTCTGACTGTCCCAGGTTATGCAAAAATAGAAGATTCCCAAAATTATCACAATGCCTTAGTTAAAAATTCCAATGAGTTCCTGTGTAATGCAGTGATGAGAAATGATATACTGTTCGGTGGTTAAAAACTGTTCTGCTGCTTGTGTCCTTGGCAAGTAGTCGCCAGAATTTACATTCAGATACGCTCTACTTCATGATCTGCGGCCAAATGCTTTCTCTGTAATGCCTTTGGTATCTATTATCGTTAGCATTACCAATTTTGCCCGAGTTTCTGCAAGTTGGTGAAGCATTGAATAATTGTGTTCCACCTTTTGTTCGCCCCGTAACCACATCTCTCTGGTGTCTAAATCTCTTCTTATCACTGCATCACAAATCCATCTACCTTATTGATGAGACTTGGTCCATTCCAAAAAACGTCATAATTTACTCTTTCCCACAATTTCCTGTCACAAACCGATTCCCTGATGTACAGTTTTAGTTAAATTTTGTCCCATCCTGTTCCTTTCTGTTTGTCTTCAGCCACATTCCCATGCTGTTCCGATGCTTCACCTTTTCTTTTTGGATTTGGAAAGCTCCTTTCGCCTGAACCCTGTCCCTGCATCCTGTCTGTCAGTTTAAAGCCCTGTCCATAAACCTACCAATATGATTGGCCAGGAAACTGCTCCCAGCACAGTTCCAGTGGGGCCATCCTAATGGATTATTTTTTTAAGCTAGGTATGGGCTGTGGGTGTCTCTGGCTGACCAGCCTTTCTTGCTCAGCCCTAGCTGCCCTTGAGCTGAGTAACTTGCTCGGCCATTTCAGAGGGTAATTGAGAGACAAACACTTTGCAGTGGATATGTCGTGCAGACCACGTCAGGATGGGCAGATGTCCTTATCTAAGGGACGTGTTTGGGTTTTTTGTACATCAGCAATGGTTTCATACTTATTTATGGATTGTTACTTACTATTTTTTAAATTATTGATTTGAAATTCCACTATTTCTGATGGTGGGATTCAATTCTGTCTCCCCTAAACATTAGGTGTGGTTTGGGATACATGCTCTAGCAATAATAACACTAGGGCATCACTTCACCTGCTCACTGTTTGATCATCCCTGGAACCAGTGCATCATGAAGCTAAACCCATGATTCTGTCATCCCGACACCTCCCAGCACTCTGGTGATATCACTCTCTCTCTCTCTCCATGTGGTATCCCTCACTGTGTGGGTCTAATTGCAGTTTCTGTCAGTGCCTCTCGCTCTTGCAGTTACTCTAGATCCTGGGTCAACAGAATTATACCTCCAGGAAGACACAGCAACACAGAGCAGGGATGGAGTTTGGGATTTTCCAGATCTCTGTGAGAATCAGTGCCATTCGCCTTGTTTAACCCTCACTGCATTAGTCTAATGTCCCATTCCGTCTATTTCTCTGTCTCCTGTAGGAACTTGGGAAGTTCCTGGCTCAATAGACTTCCCAACTGCTTGGTGTCTCGTCTGTCACCACATTGAAGATGTTTGGTCAGCCAAAGTGACAAAGGGAAGGGAGATCTGGAGCCTTCAATAAATCCTGCAGTGAGGTAAGATCACTCTCAGCGCACAAAGCAGAGAGCGATGAGAGGGTTCCAAACATCGGCTAACAAGACATGACATGGATACAGTGCTGGAGGGGGAGCATTGTACACACACACCCCAGGCTCAATCATCACGTCTATTTTAACTTATGTTGTGAGACAGCATCGGGAGTTCAGAGTTATCAATCCAGGCCTCTGCGGTCTAAGCGAGCATCAGTACAACAGAGGTTAAAGTAGGCCTCCCACAAGATGTCGGGAATGCTGCCTGGGATCTTTCTCTTCTGTGTTCTCCCTCTTACACTGCACTAAGACTCAGTACCTGTAACACTGTGTCTATGGCATGGCTTATGCACCAGAGTCTTCAATAATTTGTAACTCTTATAACAGTTCCTGTCCCTGTAACGTCCCACCTTCCTTGTACTTCCTCCACATATTTGAAAGGTACTGCATTCTCGATTACCATCCCAATTGCTGTAAATTTCTTTCGTGTTTACAACATGCTTTATTTCAGTACTGTAATCCTCTTTAACTGGATACAGAGTCATAGAGCACGGAAAGAGAACCTGTGGTCCAACTCCTCAATGCTGCCCAGGTTTCCTATACCGAACGAGTCTCATTTGCCTGCATTTGGCCCTTTTCTCTTCAAACCTTCTCCTCTCCATGTACCTCTCCATGTTCCTGCCCAAACGTCTTTTCCATGTTGTAATTATTCTTGTTTCTCCCATGTCCCTCTGGCAGTCCATTCCGTGTATACACCATCCTCCATAGATAATGCTCCCCCTCAGCTCCCTCTTTAAATCTTTCCTCGCTTACCTCCCGTTTATAGCCTCTAGTTTTGGACTCGCTTCCCCTTGGCTATTCCCCATTCTTAGGAACCGTATGGTTTTGTAAAACTTTATAAGGTCACCGTGTAGCCTCCTCTGCCCAAGAGAACTATTTAGGACAATGTTACAAATATCTCCAACGTATCTAACAAAGCACTGGACAATGACGGCAAGTGTCCTAAATGCCACTTTCGCCACCCTGTAACTGTACCCCTTGGTCTCTCTCTGTTCGACAACACTGGCTGGGGCATTCCCATTAACTGTGTCATTCATCCCTGGTTTGTCTTAACAAAATCCAAAACCTGAATTAAACTCCATCTTTCATTCCCTGGCCCACTGGCCCAGTTGGTCAATGTATTCACTGTATTCGATAACTGTATTCACTGCCGACTACACCATTAATTTGATCAACTACAAACTTACTAACAATGACTCCTATATTCTCAACCAAATCGTTTGTGTAGGTGATGCATATCAGTGGACCCAGCCCTGAACCTTATGACATACCGCTGGTCACAGGCTTCCAGTCTGAACAACAACCTTTTCCCAAAGCCCTCTGTCTCCTATTGTCAAGCCAATTTTGTATCCAGTTGGCGAGTTCCCCCTGATCCCATGTGAACTAATCTTACGAGCCAGTATATCTTGCTAAATCCTGTCAAAGACCCTGCTGACTTTAGTGTAGACAATGTATGGTCACCACTTCAACAAAAGTATCAAGTTAATTAGACCTGACTTTGTACGCACAAAGTCGTGCTGACTATCTTTCATAAATCCTTGCCTTTTCCAAATGAATGTGACTCCTGTCTGGCAGAATCACTTCTACAGCTTACCCACCATTAGGCTAATTGGTCTTGAGTTCCCTGGTTTTCTATTGCAGCCTTTCTTAAATAATGGAATGAAACCATATTC
This sequence comes from Chiloscyllium punctatum, assembly GCF_047496795.1. NCBI lineage: Eukaryota > Metazoa > Chordata > Chondrichthyes > Orectolobiformes > Hemiscylliidae > Chiloscyllium > Chiloscyllium punctatum. Next base: position 340,940 of record NW_027309868.1, read on the forward strand.
TTGTCATAGAGCCATAAAGCAGGGAAACTGACCCTTCACTTGATACCCATCATAATCTCAAACTAAACTCATCCCAGCTGCCTGTTGCTGGCCCAAATCCCTCCAAACTATTCCTGTTCATATACTCATGCAAATGTTTTTTAAACGTTGTAATTGTACCCACATGCACCCCTTCCTCAGGAAGTTCATTCCACACTCAAACCACCCTCTGTGTAACAATTTGCCCCCATGTCTTATATTTTAAAATCTCTCTCTTCTAACTTTAAAAATGTGGTCTCTCCTCTTGAGAATCCCCCACCCTGAGGAAAAGGCAACTACCATTAAATTGATCTATTTATCTCCTTTTTTTTCATTAAAAGGACTCAGCCTATCCAGCCATTATTCAATCTCAAGCCTTCCATACCCAGCAACATCCTGGTTAATCTCGTCTGAGCCCCTGCAGCTTAATAATATCCTCCCTGTTAACTGGGCGGCCACAACTGGATGGAGTATTGCCGAAGAGGCCTCACCAATGTCCATACAATCTCAACATGACGTCCCAAATCCTCCACTCAATAGACTGAGCAATAGTCAGGCCTACAAAGCACTGTCTTATCCAAACTGTGATGCAAACTTCAAGGAATATTTAACGGAACCTGGAGGTCTCTCTGCTCTAAAACACTAACTGAGGCCCGAACATTAATTGTATAAGCTCTACCCTTGTTTGTTGTATTAAATGTATTCATTGCATTTATTCAGATTGAATATCATCTACGGTTTTTCAGCCCATTCACACATATTATCAGTGTCCCTTTGTAATCTTAGTAAGCCTCCTTCACTGTCCATGATGCCACCCTCCAGCCTTCCAGCACTTCACACTTGGCTGTCAATGGTACAAATACCTTTGCTAAGGGCTCCACCATGTTTTGCCTAGCATCCTACAACGTCCTGTGATACACTTAATGAGGTCCTAGGGCTTTCCATACCTTTGTGTTTTAAAACCTCCAGCACCACCTCTTCTAAAACATACACTCTTTTCAAGTCATAGATATGGACAGCATGGAAACAGAGCCTTTGGTCTAACTCATCCATGCTGACCAGGAGATCGAACACATCCATCCCATTTATCAGCATTTGGCCCACATACCTCAAAACTCTTGTTATTCATATTCCCATCCAGATACCTTATAAATGTTGTCACAATATCAGTCTCTGTTACTTTCTCTCTCAGCTCATTCCATACATGCATCACCATGTGCATGAAAAAGCTGTCACTTCAGTGCCGTTTAAACCTTTCCCCTCTAACCTTAAACCTATGCCCTCTAGTTTTGGACTCCCCAACCCCTGGGAAAAGACCTTGAATGTTTACTCAATCCATACCCCTCATGGTTATATAAACCTCTGTCAGGTCACCCCTCAGTGTCCGATGCTCCAGGGAAAATAACCGCAGTTTATTCAGCAACAATCCTGGCAACATCTTGTCAATCTGTGAAAAGCACTTTCCAGTATCACAACAGGGAGCAGGGAGACTGGAATTGCAGAAAACTCCAATTGTGGTCGAACCTATTACTCTTGTTCGCAGAGTTCCCCAGTCTTGGTCCACAGTAACTTCTGGACTGAAAAATGTGTTTAGGGTCTTAGTAAATATCCTGCAGTTCCACACATTGATGACCTCATTGATATTTAAGGGCCCCAATTTTGGCCTGAGGTACACGTTTGCTTTTAATATTTTATACAATCACTTTTGGATTCTCCTTATCCTTCTCTGCCGAGTCTTTTTCATGTATCTTTTCTGCATTACTGATTTCTACCCAAAGTGTATTCCTAAAGCCCCTGTGATCCTCAATGATTCCCTTGATCCAGCTGGCTATACCTGACATTTGCTCCCTTTTCCGTGACCACACCCTCAATATACAGCCAGCATTTCCAAATGCTGTCAGCATTGACCTACACACAAACAGGAACATATTGGTGCTGAATGCTCAAATTATCTCACTTCTAATATATTCTCACTTGCCAGGCTTCCCTTTCCCTGCAAATACACTCCCCAGTCACCTTTTGAAAGTTCCTGGATAATACAATCAAGATTGGGCTGGCCCCGTTTTATAAACTGAACTCGTGGATCAGGCCTGTCCTTTTCCAGAGATATTTGTAAACTAGTAGAACTGTGGTCACTTTAGCAAATTGCGTTCCCACTAACACCTCAGTCCCTTTCCCGATATTGTTTCCCAAGGAGTGGTCAGGTTTTGTCCCTTTCTTTTTTCAGGCCGTTTACATATTGATTGGGAGTTTTCTGGAACACAATTACCAAATTCTTCCCTTGCAATTACTGAACACTGGCAGTCCCAGTCTAAGTTTGGAAAGTTTAAAAAAAATCCCTAAAATTACAGCCCTATTATTATGATTGAAATTTTAGATCTCGCGACATATTTGTTCCTCAATCTGCCACTGGTTATTCGTGGTTAGTAGGACAATCGTATCAAAGTGATGATACGTTCTTATTTCAGAGTCCAACATAGCTTCATTGGGCGATCCCACTGTGATAATGCATGCAATCAAAACACACCACCACCACGCGTCCTCTCTTGCCTCCCCTTCGATGCTTCCTGTAGCATCTCTACCTTGAAACAATGAACTGCCAGTCCTGCCCCTCCCTCAGCTGTGTTTCTGTAATAAGTATAATATCCCAGTTCCATGTTGCAATCCATGTCCTGAGTTCATCTTCCTTAGCTGTCTGGCCCCTTGCAATGAAATAAATGCAGTTTAATCATCAGTTTCCCCCCATTCCCTGCTATGTTCTTGCCTGCCTTGTCTTTTGAAATCACTCTCTTTAACTTGTGTACCAGCCTCAATCTTCATTCTGACCTTACAACTGTTTAAGTTCCAATACCCTGCCAAAATAGTTTATATCCTCTCAATCAGCTCTCGTAATTTACCCCATCAGGATATGGGTCTCCCTCCCGCTCCCAGTTCAGGTGTCTTCCCCACCCTGTCTACCTGTGCTGACCCCTTCAGGGATCAATGGACTTATCCAACAAGGTCACTGTGTTCCTCAGTACGCCGCAAGGACTGACCATTTATGTCTGTCCGTTGCTTATCATACCTCCCACAAGTTATTACCTCACATTGATCAGAAATAAGCTCTGCTCAGATTATCATCTGATTGACATCGGACTGCAGCCTGAGACCATCCCCCTCACTGTGGACAACACCCTCACCTTTCATGGCATCTGCAAACCGACTAATGACACCTTCCGCTTTCACATCCAAGTCATTAATGTACATCATAAACAACAGAGGTTCCTGCACAGATCCCTGTGGTACACCCGCTGGTGAAAGAATTTCAAACACAAAGACGTCTATCCGCTACTTTTACATCCAATTTGTAAACCTGCCTTGGATCCCAATGGCTCTTTACCTTTGGATCAGCCTTCCATGACGGACCTTGTCAAAGGCCTTATTCAGGTCCATGTAACCCACATCATCTGCACTGTCCTCATCAATATTCTTAGACACCACTTCAAAATCTGAATTCCTCAGACGTATCTTCCTGTACGCAATCCGTGATGACGAAGCTGAGTTGATCATTGCCTTTTCAAGTGTTGATTCATTCTCAGAATTGTTTCCAATAATCTCCCTCCCCCTGCTATCAGACACCCTGCTCTGTAATTACCTGGCCTATCCCTGCTGCCTTTCCTGAATAAAGGAACCACATTAGCGATCCTCCAGTCATTCGGCACTTCACCTGTGGCTTGCAAACTATTAAATATATCCACTAGGGCCCCCAGCAATCTTCTCCCTTACCTCCCATAGCAGCCTGGGATACATTTCATTGGGCTCTGGGGACTATTTCCAACAGTACACCAAATAACACATTTAATATCTCCTCGTTATTGATTATACCATGTTATAGAACCTCACCATCCAAAATGAAGTCCGCAGCTACAATGTCTTTCTCCTGTGTGAATACAGATGGGAAGTATTCATTGAAGACCTCAACTACTTCCTCTGGCTCCATGCACAGATTGTCACTTTGGTTTCTAACAGGCCCCACTCTTTAGCTGGGAATCCTCTTCCTCTAACTATACTCCTAAAATACCTTGTGACCTTTCCTTAACAGTATTTTAATGAGGATATTTCATGGCCATTCTTTGCAACTCATTTTTAAGGACCCCCTTGCACACTTGATACTTCTGAAGAGCTTCGCCTGTTTCCATCGTTCCATACCTCCTTTATCCAGCTGACAGTATTGCTTGACCAGTATTCGCTCTTCATGGACCACACCGGCCCAGAATTCTCACTGTATCACTTTAACATTTTTCCTCTTTCCGAATGTGAACGTAACTGCAAATAGTTCCTCTGTGTCTGTGTTTGCCAGACCCTGTCTCCTGATCGTGAGAATGCCCAGTGACAGTGAGATGTGAACGATTAAGGGGCTTCCCCAAATTTGGCCTCTTCACTTCTGCACTATTCCTTTTCCAAAATGACTTTGAAACCTAGTTTTATGACCACCATCGCCAAAACATTACAAAAATCCTTATGTTTGCCATCTTGTCCAGCATCTACAGCCCACTCTGTCTGTAACATCCAGCCCTTACTGACCTCCCCATCTGTGTACCTTCCTCCAGCCTCTCCAGCACATGATGTCACTCTAACCTTCTCCAGTCCCCACAGCACTCCTCCATCCTGTCCTACAGCACCCCATTACCTCTAACCTTCCACCATCCATTTCACCTCCCTGTCTGTACAGAGTCCTTCAGTTCTGTAGCGTTTCCTGCCAACCCTCCCTTTGTGTAACGTTCTGAAGCCACTTGAACCGTCCCAATATCTGTAACCTTGCCCTCTCTTTCCATACCTCTCTGTCTCTGTAACAAACTCCCTTCTCTACAATGTTCCTTACCTCTGACCACCTCCAGTCAGTACTCGCCTTTCTAGCTCTCGAACATCCTGCAGCCACTAAAACCATTCATGTGTCTGAAACCTCCTTTCAATTGTTGTAACAACTTTCATTCACACAACTGCCTCTGTCTATAACCTCAGCCAGTCCATAGAATCTTTGCTAACTCTGGAACCTCACCCAGTGTGTACATCTCTGAGTAGAACTAACTTCATTCAGTCTCCCCAACCGTCCCTACGTCTTATTGCCTGGAGATTCCACAGCCCTCCCTATTGCGTTAACCTCCTCCAGTCCCTCTCATGGACACCATCTGTGAAACCTCGTCCTCTTCCTGACTATATATTCCTCCTTTTCCAATAAACACTTGTGAACTTTGGAACCTGGTCTAATGTCTGCAGTGCTCTGTATAATCAGACACAGGGATGGCTCAGTGGTTAACACTGCAGCCTCACTGCGCCTGGGACCTGGCTTCGATTCCAGCCTTAGGCGACTGTCTGTGTGAACTTTGCATGTTCTCCCTCCGACTGTGTGGGTTTTCCCGGGCGCTCTGGTTTCATCCCACAATCCAAACGTTGTACGATCGGTGGATTGACGATCGTAAAGTGTGGTTTAGGTGAGTTAACCATGAGAAATGCAGGGTTTAATGGATAGGTAGCGGGGTGGGTCTGGGTCAGATGCTCTTCAGGGGTTTGGAATGGACTGGTTGGGCCGAATGCCTGGTTCCAGGTTGTGGAGATTCTATTCAGATTTTTGTCCAGTCCTGCCAACCATCCCTGTCTCTTGAACCTTGCCTCATCCCCAGTATTCTTCTTAACACTGTAACCTCCACCAGTCTCTAAGACACTCCTTTCCGATGTAAGCTTCTCCAGACCTTACAAAGGTCGATATATCTGTCACCTCTTCCTGTTCTTCGAACCCTACCTTTAACTATTGCCATTTGTTACACCACTCCCAATCACTGTTCCCTCCTGAAACTCCCATGAACATTCAGATCTCTGAAACTCATTTGGACTGTCTCAACTTCCCTTTGACAGTTATGTGCTGAGACTTGCTCGATATCCGTGAAGTAATTAAGTCTTGGTCTCTCTCATTATTGTAACCTCCCTCCAGCTTTACAACACTGAGGGTCTGTAGAAGCTCTTTTCAACTGGACAGTCATCTCTGTGTCTGCAATCTCCTCCACTCCCCATAATACATTCTCTCTGAGCTCCTCTGTCGTCCATGAAACACTCCCTAACACTGTCTTTATCAGTGTAACCTTCACCAAAACACAACCTTCCCTATCTGTGTAAATCCCTACACCAGTCACTCTCCCTCTAAGCTCCGTCTAACAATATAACCCTCCATGTCTGTGTATTTACATTCAGTCCCTACTCACCTCCCTATCTGTGTAACCTTCTCCATGCATTTTTGCGTCACTCTCTTCAAGGGTTCCTTTCAGTGTAATCTCTCCCTCTCTTTCACTTTCTCAGGCCACACAACCCTCACTATCTGTGACCTACTCCTATCTGAGAAACCTCCCTCTGCAAATTGCTCCAACTCTTCAACTCTCCATAAGCTCCTGCAGCTCTTCCATCCCTCCCTATCGACCAAACCTCTTCCAGTCCCTAAACACCAACAGTCTGTGGAGACCCGACCACCATCCCTATCAGTGTAATCCTCTCAGGTCTCTGCAGTAATCCTGATCTGTCGAACTCACTCCATGCCTGTGACTCTCCCAATCAGGTTTCTACAAAACTCACTATCTATTTAACATCTTCCTGTCACTATCACCCCCCCGTCAATATTAGCTCCTCCACTGTCTCCACCATTTACCCATCTCCATAACCTTGTTCAACTCTTATACCCCCATCTGTGTAAACATCACCCTCCTCTACAACCTCCTCCTGTTAGTGTTGTGCTCCCTTATCTGTGAAACTGTCTCCAACCAAACTTCCTGCACCAATCTCTGAAAAGTATTCCAGATTCCACATCCTCCATGTCTAAACAACCTCCAGAACCTAAGCCTTCCTATATCTATAACCATCTTCAGTCACAACTACCCTGCATATCTCTGTTTGTTCGTCCAGTCGATACAAATATCTTTATCTCTGTAATCTGCTCAGCTCCCTAAAACACTCCCTGTCTGTGATCCAGCCCTGTCCTACAAACATCCTTATCCCTGTTAACGTCTCCATCCCTCCCAAATTTCCAAACTTCATGAACCCCTGTCATCCCTGTAGCCCTCCACATTTCTGTAACCTCCTGTGGCTCAAAGGTCCTCCCACCCTGTGAAACCACCTCCCCTACCCACATCCCTCCCAGTCTGGGTCCTCTGCTCCAGATCAGACCATTGCTGTCTCTGTCAACACCTCCACTCCTGACAACTCTTCCCATTTGTGTAACCTCATTCAGACCCCATACTCTCCAGCTTCCTGCATCCTCTTCCTGCCATTGCAACCAAAACCACATGTTTATGTAATATCCACCAGTGCTTACACCTTCCCCAACTCAGTAACCACTTGCAGCCCTAACAAAACACCTAAACTGTGAAATCTCTTAATTCGCTCCAATCCTCCTTCCCTCCATCCTCAAATGCCTTCATCACCATGAAACCTCACAATTACTGAAGCCTCCTTTTGAACCTGCAAACCTCCTAATGTCTGCAAAATCCTCCTGTTCTGATATTCGTCCCTATCTCTGGGGAGCATGGCAGAGGAGGGAAGATTTCTGGAGTCCTGGCCATGTTAAGGAGGTAGAATCCTGGAAATTACAGATTTGGTCTAGTGTTTGTGATGTGCAGATTATTGGAGAGGACTCTAAAGACAGGATTTATGACTACTTGGAAAACCATAGTTAAATTAAAGACAGTCAGCATGGATTTGTGAGGGGCAGGTCATGCCTCAAAATGAATCCTTTGAGGATATGGCAGAATATGTTGATGGCTCATTCAGAAAATGAGGAGGCATGGGAAACAGGGAAATCTATCTGTCTGGATACAGGCTTGGATGGCCCAGATAAGACAGAGTATGGCAGCAGATGGACAGTATTGATCCTGAAGCTCAGTGACCAGTGGTGTTCTGTAACAATCGGCTCTGGGACCCTGCTCTTTGTGATTTTTATAAATGACGTGCATGTGGATGTTTGAGAGTGGGTTAGTAAGTTTGTCAATGAAGGTTGGTGAAGTGGTGGGTAATGTAGAGGGCTGTTGTAGGTTGCAATGGAATATTGACAGAAGGAAGAGCTGGGCTGGAAGTGGCACATGGCGTTCAATCTGGAAAAGTGTGAAGTGATTCATTCTGGAAGGTTGCATTTGAATGCAGAATACAAGGTGAAAGGCAGAATACTTGGTAGTGTGGAAGAACAGAGAGATCATGGGGTCCATGTGCATAGATCCCTCAAAGTTGCCACGCACATTGATAGAGTTGTTAAAAAGGCATATGTTGTGTTGGCTTTCCTGAGCAAGTGGATTGATTTTAAGAGCCATGAGGTTTTACTGCATCTTTATAGCAGCCTGGTGAGACCACACTTGGAATATTGTGTTCAGTTCTGGTCCCCTCTTTACAGGAAAGATGTGCAAGTTTTAGAGAGTGTACACAGGAGATTTACCAAGATGCTGCCTGGAATGGAGGGCATTTCATATGAAGAAAGGTTGAGGGAAGGTTTGTGACGCATTGCTCTTTGGAGTGAAGAAGGGTGCGGGGGCGACTGAGTAGAGGTGAACAAGATGATGAGAGGCACAGAAAGTGAATAGTGAGAGACTTGTTCTCCTGTTGCATAAATGGCTGTTCAAGAGGGTATAATTTTAAGGTCAATGGAGGATGGATAAAAGGATAGAGAATGGTAGGATTGAGAAAGGATAGAATGGTATGTCGTTGGAATGCATTGACAACCGTGGTAGTAAAATTAGATACTTTCGGGACATTTAATAGACTCTTGGGTCGGCACATGAATGATAGTAAAATGACTGGTATGTCGATTAGTTTAATCTTACAGTTGGAAAAAAGGTTGGCATGGCCTCATGGCCGAAGGGTCCTGTGCTGTACTGTTCTGTGTTCTACATTCTGTATGGTAAAGTGGGTAATAAGCTCCGATCAATTTAAAAGAATATGGCATTCAGAAGGAGCTAGTCACCTGGATACAAAATTGGGCTTGATGGTAGGAGACAGAGGGTGATGGGAGACATGTTGTTTTTCTGACTGGACGCACGTGAACAGTGGTGTAATGGGTCCACTGTTGTTGGTCATTTGAATAAATGGTTTGGATGGGAATATTGGTTTCCTGGTAAGTAAGATTCTTGGGTGACACTGAAATTGGTGGCAAAGTGGTCAGTGGAGAAGGTTATCTATGACAAAAGAGGATGAACAGTACTGCTGGGATAGTGGGCTGAAGAATAGCAGATGGAGTTTAATTAGATAAATGTGAGGTGTTCCATTTTGGTGAAACAAACCAGGGTGGGACTTGTACAGTTAATGTTCGGGCCCTGGGTAGTGTTGTCAATTAGTGACGTGGGGACGCAGGTACACAGTTCTTTGAAAGTTGCGTCACAAGCAAACAGGCTGGTGTTTGGGATGCTTACCTTCATTGGGCAGAGCATTGAGAGTAAGAGTTGGGATGTCATGTTGTATCTGTACAAGACATTGGTGAGGCCACCATAAAAGTATTGCTGATCAGTAGGAAGAACTCATATGGTTAACTTACCTGCTTTAGGCAAGGACATCAAATATTCTAACCTGGTCTGGCCAACATTTGACTCCAGACCCACAGCGATATGGCTGACTCTGAGCTACCCTCTGGGTAATTAGCAGTGGGGTCAAAGAATGTTAGTCCAGGCAGTGACAACCATATCTCATGAATAAATAAATAAAAATACATATGTCCCTCCCTACCTCTGCAAACCCCTCCAACTGCAGCAATCCGTACTGGCTTTGTCACACTGTTCAGACCCTGACCACTCTCTGTAACACTCTCACCACCTCCAGCACCTTCCCCTTCCCTGTTCCCGACGTATCATTAAACCCTGACAATGTTTCCCTTCCCACTGCCCTCCGCCCCCCCCCCCCCTCCTGCTAGCAAACCCTTTGCAATCCCTTTAACTCTTACTCCTAAAACCCTCTCTCAGTTCCGGATTTTAAATACTTTTTGGTGATCTTCTCAACCTCATACTCGATTTTGTCCTGAGTGAGGGATAGGTGTGGGTTTCACGTTGAGGTTTTGTCTGTTTCAATGGAATGTCCTTTTCTTGACTGCTTTACACTGTTCCTTCAAATGTTTTCCACTGTTCATTTACACACACGTTTCAGTCCTTTTAGCCTATTTACCTTGGTCAATTCTCCTCTTAAACTCATGCAATTGGCTATTTTTGTTTATAATTGTAGCTTGTCCTTTCTGTGATTCACTTTGACATTTTATATTGCTTTAAACTGCACTTTATCACAATTTCCCGGAGGATCTCTCCAGGTGACATTTCTCATTCACTATGTTTCATCACACAATGGTCGATCTGACATTGTGCAACTGGCTAGGGCTCTAACTATGTTATTTAAATAAACACTGAAAACAATTGTCCGAACTCCCCTGCCAATATCAATGTTGTCAGTGGGATTGTCCCAGATTATATGAATTTTGAAGTTTCACTAAATTGTCATTATGCCTTTATTAAAAATTCCAATGAGTTCCTGTTTAATGCAGCGATGAGCAATGAAATGCTGTTCGGTGGCTAAAACTGTTCTGCTGCTTGTGACCTTGGCAAGTAATAGCCTGAATTTACATTCAGACTGACTCTTCTTCATGATCTGCGGCCAAATGCTTTCTCTGTAATGTCTTTGGTATCCATTATTGATAGCGATGTCCATTTTTGCCTGAATTCCCGCAAGGTTGCAAATCATTGAATATTTATGCCCACCTTTTGTTCACCCTGTAACCACGTCACCCTGATGTCTAACTCCCTTTTATCTCTGTCACAAATCCATCTACCTTATTGCAGAGACTTTGTCCATTCCAAAAAAAAACATACATTTCCTACAATTTTCTGTCACAAACCGATTCCCTGATGTAGAGTTTTAGTTACACTCTGTCCCTTCCTGTTCCTTTCTGCTTGTATTCAGCCACATCCTCATGTTGTTCCGATGCTTCACCTTTTCTTTTTGGATTTGGAAAGCTCCTTTCACCTGAACCCTGTCCCTGCATCCTCTCTGTCAGTTTAAAGCCATGTCCATAAGTCTACTAACATGATTGGCCAGGACACCGGTTCCAGCCCAGTTCCAGTGGGACCATCCTAATGGATTATATTTTAAATCAGTTTTGGGGTGTGGGTGTCTCTAGCTGACCAGCCTTTCTTGCCCAGCCCTAGCTGCCCTTGAGCTGAGTAACTTGCTCGGCCATTTCAGAGGGTAATCGAAAGGCAATCACTTTGCTGTGAGTATGTCGTGCAGATCACGTGAGGATGGGCAGATGTCCCCAGGTGTCTTTTTGATGAACCAACGTTATTTTGGACGTCAGTAATAGTTTCATACTTATTAATTGCAATTTTAAAAAAATTATTTACTGCAAATTCCACCACTTCCGATGGTGGGTATTCAAACCTGTCTCCAGTGAACATTGGGTGATGTTTTGGATACATGCTCTAACAATAATACCACTAGGCCATTACTTCACCTGCTCAAAGGTTGCTCATTGCTGTGCACTGATACCAGTGCATGAGGAACCTAAACCTGTTCTTCCGACATAATTGTTTCATTATGAAATCTTCCAGCACTCTGCTGATATCACTCAGACTGTCTCCATGTGGTATCCCTCACTGTGAGGGTCTAATTGCTGCCTCTGTCAGTGTCTCTCGCTTTTGCAGCTACTTCAGATCCTGAGCTAACAGAATCCTCCAATCCAGAGAGACGCAACAGCACAGGCCAGGGATGGAGACTGGGATTTTCCAGATCTCTCTGGGACTCGGTGCTATTCTCCCTGTGTAACCCTCACTGCATCAGTCTAATTTCCCATTCTGTCTATTTCTCTGCCTCCTGTCGGTACTCAGGAATTTCCTGACTCAGTAGACTTCCCAACTGCTGGGTGTCTCGTCCATCACCACATTGAATACCGTTGGTCAGCCAGAGAGACAAAGGACAGGGAGACCTGGAGTCTTCAATCAATCCTGCAGTGAGGTAAGATCACTCACAGTGAACAGAGAAGAGAGGAATGAGAGAGCTTCAAACATCGGCTCACAAAAGATGACATAGATACAGTGCTGGAGGGGGAATATAGTACAGGCACACCCCAGGCTCAGTCAATGCCCCTACTGTCATTTATGTTGTTCTGAGACTCACTACTCCGCAACATTGTATCTGTGGCAAGACTTGCGGACCAGCGTCTTCAATAATTTTTAACTCCAATAACATTTCCAGTCCCTGTAACCTCCTCCTTTCCCAATAGTCCCTTCACATATTTGAAACGTACTGCATTCCAGAATAAAATCCCTGTATCTGTAACTTTCTTCAGTGTCTATAACATGCCAATAACTGGAGGTAGAGCCATGCTGCACAGAAACGGTTCTTTGGTCCATTCAGTCCATGCTGTCCAGAGTCTGTGAATGAGTCGCATTTCCCTGCAATTGATCCATATCCCTTCAAACCTTTTCCTCTCCATGTACCTGCCCAAATGTCTTTCCCAAGTTCTTATTGTACTTTTCTCTACCACGTCCCCTGGAAGCTCATTCTGTAACTGCACCATCTTCTGTTTGGAAAATTTTTTCCTCCAAACCCTTTTAAGTTTTTTCTCTCCCATCTCATAATTATGCCCTCTAGAATACAGAACATAGAACATGGCAGCGTGGTACAGGCCCTTCGGCTCTCAATGTTGCGCCAACCTGTGGAACCAATCTGAAGTCCATCTAACCTTCCCTAATCCATTCTCAACCACATGCCTATCCAACGACAGTTTAAATGCCCTTAAGGTTGGTGAGTCTACTACTGTTGCAGGCAATGCATTCCATTCCGTGACTATTCTGAGTACCACTGGCATCTGTCCCATATCTATTAATTAATAATCTTAATATCTAGCTCAATTTAAAGCTATCTCCCCTCGTGCTAGGCATCGCCTTTCGAGGGAAAAGGCTCTCACTGTCCAACCCATCTCACCCTCTGATTATCTTGTATGTCTCAATCAATTGGCCTCACATGTCTTCTCTCGAACAAAAATAGATTCAAGTCCCCCAGCCTTCCTCATAACTGGAGGTTATGAACTCCTTCCCTCCATACCTGGTAACATCCTAGTAAATCTCCTTGGAACCCTTTCCAAATCTTTCACATCTTTCATCTAATGTGGTGACCTGAACCAGAGGCAACTCTCCAGATGTGGCTGCACCAGAGTTTTTTACAACTGCAGTATTATCTCATGGTTCTGGAACTCCATCCCTGTACCAATAAAAGCTCACATGCTGAATGCCTTCTTAACAACCCTATCAACCTGGGTGGCAACTTTCAAGGATATATGTGCATGGACACAGTGATCTCTCTGCTCATCTGCACTGCCAAGATCTGCTTTACCAATATCCACCTGTTTGGTCACCTCAAAGAAGTCAGTAAGGTTTGTGAGGCATGATCGACCCCTCACAAAACCATGCTGACTATCCCTCATCAACCTATTCATCTCCAGATGGTTATAAATGCTAGCTTTTACACACCTTCCCAACACTTTACCCAGAATCAAAGTAAGGCTCACAGGTCTATAATTACCAGGGTTGTCTCTATTCCCTTTCTTGGACAAGGGGACAACATTGGTTGTCCTCCAGGCTTCTGGCACTATTCCCGTAGACAATGATGACACAAAGATCAAAGCCAAAGTCTCAGTAATCTCCTAACTGGCTTCCCAGAGAATCCAAGGATAAATCCCATCTGGCCCAGTGGACTTACCGATTTTTACACTTTCCAGAATTGCTAACACCTTCTCTTTCTGCAGTTCAATCCGACCTAGTTATGGATTCCACTACCCTGGGGTAAAGGCGTTGGCTAATCAACTTACCTGTAACCCTTATGGTTTTCTAAACCTTGATAAGGTCACCCCTCAGCCACCTACACCCAATGGAAATGAGAAAGACAATTATATAAATATTTCTGCTCGTGTCCCTGCCACTACTTTGCCACAATGTTCTGGGATATATTTGTTCAGGATCTAGGGATTTCTCTACTTTTGTGTTCTAAGACCTCCAGCGCCACCTCTTCTGGAATGGGGACTCTTTATAAGCCAACACTGTTTCTTCCCTTTGTTTCCAAGTCTTTGTCCACAGTACGTTCTGACATGAAATGCTCATTTAGGCCCTCGCCCATTTCCTGTGTGTCTACACTTGGATGGCCTCACTGATCTTTGAGGAGCCCTAGTGTCTGTCCAGTTGTTTTTGTGTAGTTGTATGCTGTAGAAAATTATTTGCATTCTCCTTAGCCTTGTCTGCCAAATCTATCTCATCCCCGCCATGTTGCTTTCCAGCATATCCAGCCTCTCCGATTCTGTCAAACCCTCCAGTATCAGTAACATCTTCTTCAATATTTGCTCCATTTACAGTTTCAGGAAATGCTTCTTCAATCCGGATGATCAGAATTCTATGCAGTACTCCAAAGCTGTGCTGACTGTCCGTAATTAATCCTTGCCGTTGCAAATGCATGTAACTCCTGTCCCGCAGAATTGTATCCAACAATGTAAGCGCCACTGACATCAAGCTAATTGGTGTTTATCTCCCTGGCTTTCCCTCGCAGCCTTTCCTAAACACTGGCACAACATTAGGCCTTCCAGGCTCCCTGCTCATCACCCGTAGCTGTCAGTGATAGAAAAATCTCTTTATGGGACACACAATTTCTTCCTGAGCTTCGCACAATATCCTGGGATGTGCTTGATTAGTTCCCATGGAATTGTCTCCCTTATGTGCATTTAAAAACCTCCAGTACCTCCTGTTATGTGGGGTCTTGTGAAGACCTCACTATTTATTTCCCTGACATCCCCTGTCCTTCTCCACAGTAAGTTCAAACATGATATTTTTGGTTAGGATCTCACCCATCTCCTGTGGTTCCACACTTGGTTTGCCCCATTCATCTTCAAGGAGCCATACTCTGCCCCCAGTTAATCTTGTCTTGTTAATATACTTGTAGAATCTCTTTGGATTTTCCTCAGCCTGATCTGCCAACGCTTTTTGTGGTCCCCTTTGTGCCCTCCCGATTTCGCTCTTAAGTGAATTACTCCACCCACAATGTTCTTCGATGGATTCCACTTAATCCAGCTGGCTATATGTGAAATGTGTCCCCTTTTTGTTGACCAGAGCCTCAATACCCTCAGTCATCCAGAGTTTGCTACTTGTGTCAGCGTTGTCATTCACACCAATAGGAATCTGATGGCTCTGAACTCTCATTTTAACTCCCTTTTAAAAGCTTCCCACCTTCCTGACGTCCCTTTACCTGCACATAGCTTCCACAATCAATTGTTAAAAGCTCTTGAGTAATAACATCTGGATTGAGGAAAGGCCAGTTTTGATCTTTAACTTGTGGACCAGGTTTGTCCTTTTCTATCGCTATTTTCCAACTAATACGATTGTGATCATTTTGTCAATTTGTTGTCCCACTAACCACTCAGTCCCTTTCACTACTTTGTTTCCCAAGGCGAGGTCAGGTTTTACCTCTTCCTGCAGTCCGACCATTTACATTTGGACTGGGACAGCTTTCTTGTACATGCCGAACAAATTCCTCACATCCAAGCTCTGAACATTCTCGCAGTCCGAGTCTAGCTTTGGAAAGTTAAAATCCCTGACCATTACAGCCTCTCATTCTTACAGATCTCTGAGATCTCCCGTCATATTTGCTGCTCACATTCTCGCTGACTGTTGGGGGCCTGTAGTACAGTCATATCAAACTGATGACCCATTCTCATTTCTCCGTTGCACCATTATATCTTCACTGGGTGATCCCCAGGAATATCCTGTCTCATTAATGCTGTAATGTTTTCACTGATCAGAAACTCCAATACCCCTCCTCTCTCACCACCTGTTCTGGCCTCAACCTTCAGATTGTAGCCTGAGACCATCCCCCTCACGGTGGACAACAGCCTCACCTTTTATGTCATCTGCAAACTTACAAATGATACCTTGTACTTTCACATAGAGTTATTAATGTACATAATAGTGTTCAAAATAATGAGAGTAATAGATAGAGTCAATAGCCGGAGACTTTTCCCCAGGGCAGGAATGACTGGTACGAGAAGTCATAGTTTGAAGATATTAGGAGGAAGGTATAATGGAGACATCAGAGGTAGGTTCTTTACGCAGAGAGTTGTGAATGCATGGAATGTGTTGCCAGCTGAGGTGGTGGAAGGAGAGCCACTGGGGACACTTTCGCGACTGCTGGACATGCACATGGATAGGAAAGAGTTGGGGGTGCATAGGTTAGGTTACTATATTTTACATTAGGATTAAGACTAGGCACAACTTCGTGGGCCTAAGGGCCTGTTCTGTGCTGTACTTTTCTATGTTCTATGTTCTATAATAACCAGCAATGGTTGCTGCCCAGATCCCTGTGGTACACCCGCTGGTGAAAGAATTTCAGACACAAAACTTACCCTCCACCGTTGTGCATCCAGGTTGCCAAATTGCCTTGGATCCCATTGGTTTGTTGGACCAGCGTTCCATGTGGGACCTTGTCAAATGCCTTAATGAAGTCCTAACCCACATCTTGTGCACTGCCCTCATCAAAATCCTCAATCATAATTTCAAACAAAAATCTCAGCTGAATTTGGGAGAGGATCTTACTCTACCAAATCCGTGATGAGTATACATAATCGATCTCTACCTTTCCAAATGTTGATTCATTCTGTCCGTCAGAATTGTGTCCAATAAGTTCCCTCTCCCTGCTGTCAGATTATCTGCTCTGTAATTACCTGGCCTATCCCTGCTTCCCTTTCTGAATAAAGGAACCACGTTAGTTATCCTCCAGTCATTCTGCACTTCACCCGTAGCCAGCAAGTTATTAAATATATCGACGAGGGTTCCAGCAATCTCCTTCTTTACCAGAACAAGGGGGGCGGGTTTGACTTGAACCAGAGGGACATCAGTATCCCTGGGGGAGATTTACTTGTCTTATTGCAGAGGGTTTAAACTAGTTTGGCAGGGTTTTGGACTCTGAGTAAGTGAAGGCCCATTGACCAGCCAAGTGAAAAATGCATCAACCTTCGAGAGCAAGTTTTCTATCCAGGATATCGAGAGGCACAGTCAAGGGAGGGAAAAGACTTTTGATTTAACGCGCATTTATTTCAATGCACAAGGCCTGACTGGTAAGGCAGATGCGCTCAGAGCATGGATTGGCTCTGGGTACTTGGATATTATCGACAGAAAAGAAACATGGCTGGGAGAAGGGCAGGACTGGCAGCTCAGTGTTCCAGGATACAGAAGCTACAGGCGGGACAGAAGGACAAGTAAGTGAGGAGGGGAGTTGTCCTTTTGATAAGGGAGGACATAACAACAGTGCTTAGAGAGGATACTTTTTCGGGGTGATCAAATGAGGCCATATGTTAAGAAATTACAAACAAAAAAAGGATGGTCAGTCTGCTGGGATATTGTTCTGGACCCCCAAATAGCCAACGGGTACTAGAGGAGCAGATGTGAAGAGAGAGTGCAGGTACCAAAAGAAATAATAGGGCAGTATTGGTTTGAGATTTTAACTTCCCCTGTATTTACTGGACCACCCAGTGTGTAAAAGGCCCGAATGGGGAGTAATTTGTCAAATGTGTCCAAGAAAGATTCCGAGATCAATATGTAGAGGGCTGCACTCTACTCAGGCGGCTTCAAACGAGATCTCCCCTCAGAAAACGGGGTCAGGCAAGTGACTGAAGTGGCAGTCTGAGAGCACTTTATGTCCAGTGACCACAGCTGTCTTAGTTTAACATAGTTATTGACAAAAATCAGGCAGGTCCATATATTAAGGTCTTAAACTGGAGTAGGGCCACATTTGGGGCCATTTGGCAGGATCGAGCAGAGGTTTATTTGGTGAATTAAAAATCACAAAACACCAGTTATAGTCCAATAGGTTTATTTCGAAGCACCAGCTTTTGAAGTGCAGATGATCATTCTTAAAGATGAAAACTTAAACTAAATGTGTTTGATATTACATTCCATGACACTGCTATCCTGTTGGTATAAATTCTGTGTCTTACGATTGGGCTCCACCTGATGAAGCAGAGCTCTGACATCGAGAGCTTCCAAATAAACTTTTTGGACTGTAAGCTGGTTTTGTGAGATTTTTAAGGTTGTTCATCCCAGTCCAACACCGGCTACACCACATCATGCTCCCATCAACTGGGTGAGTTTGTGTGAATGAAAAGGAATGACTGGCAAATGGGAGGCTTTGAAAAGTGTGATCTCAAGAATCCAATATGTCTATGATTGAGTGAAGGGAAAAGCTGGCAGTTTTAGGGATCCCTGTCTGATGGGGGATATTAAAGCTCTGTTCAATAAAAAGAAGAAGGCACATATTGACTTCAATGTTTTGTATCTACGGAATCTCTTCCAGTCCTAAAGACACGATTACTCGGTGGAGACTTTACAATTCTCGCAGGTCCCTTCAGCACTCCCGATCTGTAGAATCGACTGAAAGGATATGATTCTCTCGATACAGTTCTGACAAGACTCACTATCTGTGTAACATCATCCCATCGCTAGCACACACCCTATCAATGTGAGCTCCTCCTGCATCTCCATCCAGTTACTCATCTTCATAACCTTCCCCAGCTCTTACATCCCTATCTGTGTAAATGTCAGCCTCCCATCCAACCCTTCCCACTTTGACCAAAATGTAGGAGGTTACGAATGCTTCCTTGTCTGTGAAACTGTCTCCAACCAAAGTTACTGCCCTTCTGGAATATCTGTCAGTCTCCACACCCTTCATATCTAAACAATCTGCAGAAGGAAACCCAGTCTGTACAACCCACTTTATCTCTGTCATCTGCTCCATTCACCGAAACCCCTCCCTGTCTGTGTAAACCACTCCATCCTACCAACTTCCCTGTAAACTGCCCATCAATCCCAACCTCCCCATCTCCACAATCTCCTGCAGGCCCTACAGCTCTCCACATTTCTGTAACACCCTGTGGCTCTATGGTCTTCCCTCCCTGTGAAACCACCTCCAGTCCCCACCACCCTCCCAGTCGGGGTCGTCTGCACCAGATCAGACCATTGCTGTCTCTGTTACCGCGGACAATCCTAGTAAACCTCCCTAATGTATCTATTCATTCGGATACCATCCTCTCCAGCCTGGCAAAACCTCTTCCTGTCATTGTAACCCTCCCTATTTAGAACACAGAACACTACAAAATAGTACAGGCCCTTCAGCCCTCAATATTGCGTCCATCTTTTATCCGTCTCCAAGATCAATCTTACCTGCAAACCATTCAAGGAACAAAGAAAATCACTGCACAGGAACAGGCTCTTCAGTCCTCTAAGCCTTCACCAATCCAGATCCTCTGTCGAAACCTGTCACCTATTTTGTGAGGATCTGTACCCCTTTGCTCCCTCCCCATTCATGCATCTGTCTGGATACATCTTAAGTGACGTTATCATTCCCGCCTGTACCACCTCTGCTGGCCACGCGTCCCAGGTCCCCATCACCCTCTGCATAAAGATCGTTCCAGCGTTTCTGCCCTAAACCTTCCCCCTCTCACTGTGAACTCATGACCCCGAGTAATTGAGTTCCGCACTCTGGGGAAAAAAAGCTTCTTGCTATCCATCCTGCCTATACATCCCATGATTTTGCAGACCTCAATCAGGTCCCCAGTCAACCTTCATCTTTCTAACGAAAATAATCCGAATACATTCAATCTCTCCTCATTGCTAGCGCCCTCTATACCAGGCAACTTCCTGGTGAACATCCTCTGCACTGTCTCCAAAGCATGCACATCCTTTTGGTAATGTGGCAACCAGAACTGTATGTAATATTCTAAATGTGACCAAATCAAAGTCCTATACAACTGTAACGTGACCTGCCAACTTTTGTACGCGATACCCTTTCGAATAAAGGAAAGCGTGCCATATGCCGGCGTGACCAATTTACTGTCCTGCGTTGCCACATTTAAGGAACAATGGTCCTGAATACCCAGATATCTCTATACATCAATTTTTCCAGAACTTTTCCATTTACTGTATTGTTTACTTTACAATTAGATCCTCCAAAATGCATCACCTCGCATTTGTCCGGATTGAACTCCATCTGCCGTTTCCCAGCCCGCCTCTCCAATCTATCTATATTCTGTTGTATTCTCTGACAGTCCCCTTCTCTATCTGCTACTCCACCAATCTTAGTGTCATCTGCAACCTGCAAATCAAGGAACCAATATCTTCCACCAAACCATTGATATGTATCACAAGCAACAGTGGTCCCAGCACGGATCCCTGTGGAACACCACTGGTCACAGGTCTCCATTTTGAGAAATTCATTTTGCTATCATTCATGTGTCTATCTAAAAATTACTTAAAGGTCCCTAATGTATCTGACTCTACCACTCACACTGGCAATACATTCCACTCAGTCACCACACTCTGTGTAAAGAAACTACCTCTGACATCTCCCCTTAACTTTCATCCAATTACCTTACAATTTTGCCTCCTAGTTATAGCCATTTTCGCACTGGGAAAAATCTCAGGCCACCCACCCTATGTCTGCCTCTCATAATCTCGTAACTCTATCAAGTCACTTCTCATCCTTTTTCATTCCAAAATGAAAAGCCCTGGCTCCCTCAACCTTCCTTCGTTAGACCTCCCCTCCAGACCAGGCAACATCCTGATAAATCGCCTCTGCAACCTCTCCAAAACTTCCACATTTATCCTCTAATGAGGCAACCAGAACTGAACACAATATTCTAATTGTGGTCTAACCACAGGATGTATCGAGCTGCAACATAACCTCACAGCTCTTAGACTCAAAGCCCCTGCAAACGAAAGCCGACACATCATTGTCTTTCTTAACAACCCTAACAACTTGGTTCGCAAATGTGAAGGATCCCTGGACATTGACCCAAGATATTTCTGCTACTCCTCACTGTCAAGAATCCTGCATTAACCCTGTAATTTTTTTCTTCAGAATCCTTCAAACGTAAACCCTCCATATTTTGGTATTTTCCTCCAGTCCACACTACACTCTTAAACTGCGAAACCTCTTCCAGTCCCTACAATCCTCCTTAGCTCTGTAACCTCTAAGTATGTAGTTGTAGTCGTGTGGTTTAGGCGATGGGTTAGAAATCCATTGGGGCTTACCCACGCAGGTTCGAATCCTGCCCAATAGGGCGGTGGGGTTGAGTGGTGCCAGTGTCCGGAGGTGTTCTCTAACCTGCTCTGTGAGAAGGTGTCCGATGCCCTCAATGTACAGGAGATGAGGATACTGGGCGCCTTCTCACAGCACACTTCACCAAAAATCTCCAGGATACCTGAAAATCAACCCAACGACCTGTTGCCAAACATTTCAACTCCCCCACCCACTCTGCCAAGAACATGCAGGTCCTGGGCCTCCTCCAGCCGCCACTCCCTCACCACCCGACGCCTGGAGGAAGAACGCCTTTTCTTTTGCCTTGGGACCCCTCAACCCGATGGCATCAATGTGGACTTAACCAGTTTCCTCATTTCCCCTTCCCCACTTACCGCAGTTCCAACCTTCCAGCTCAGCACCACCTCATGACCTGTCCCAACTTTCAATCGTCCTTCCCACCAATCTGCTCCACCCTCCTCTTTGACCTAGAACTCTTACCCCATCTCCAAACACCTATTGCACTCTCAGCTACCTTCACCCCAACCCCACCCCTTCCCATTTATCTCTCCACCCCCGAGCCTCCCAGCCTCATTCTTGATGCAGGGCTCCTGCCTGAAACGTCGACCTTCCTGCTCCTCGGATGCTGCCTGACTTGCTGTGCTTTTCCAGGACTACACTCTCAACTCTGATCACCAGCAGCTGCAGACCTCAATGTCTCCTGTTTATCAGATGGGCGAATGAAGTGAGGAATGGCAGATGGAGATTAATTTAGATAAATGTGAGGTGCTTCATTTTGGAAAAGCAAATCCTCACAGGACTTATACACTTAATGGTAAGGTCCTAGGGAGTGTCGCTGAACAAAGAGACCTTGGAGTTCAGGTTCATAGTTCCTTGATAGTGGAGTCGCAGGTAGATAGGATAGTGAAGAAGGCGATTGGTATGCTTTCCTTTATTGGTCAGAGTATCGAGTATAAGAGTTGGGAGGTCATCTTGCGGCTGTACAGGACACTTGTTTGGCCACTGTTGCAATATTGCGTGCAACTCTGGTCTCATTCCTATCGGAAGGATGTTGTGAAACTTCAAAGGGTTCAGAAAAGATTGACAAGGATGTTGCCCGGGTTGGAGCATTTGAGCCACAGGGAGAGGCTGAATCGACTGGGGCTGTTTTCCCTGGAGTGTCAGAGGCTGACGGTTGACGTTATAGAGAGTTATAAAGTCAGGAGGGGCATGGATAGGATAAACAGACAAGGTCGCTTCCCTGGGATGGGGGGGGGAGTCCAGAACTAGAGGGCATAAGTTCAGGCCGGAGAGGTGAAAGATTTGAAAGGGACCTAAGGGGCAACTTTTTCATGCAGACTGTGCTGTGTGTATGGAATCAACTGCCAGAGGAAGTGGTGGAGGCAAGTAAACTTACAGCATTTAAAAGACTTCTGGATGGGTATATGAATAGGAAGAGTTTAGTGGGATAAGTGCCGGTAAATGGAACGAGAATGGTTATGATACTTGGTTGGCGTGGACGAATTGGACTGAGGGGTCTGTTTCTCTGCTGTACATCTCTATCACTCTATGACTCTATTTTTTTTTTCCACTGTCCATTTACAGCCTGACATTTCAGTCTGTTTCCCCTGTTTACCTTGGTCAGTTCTCCTCTCAAACTCATGTAATTGGCTTTGTTTCTGACGCTCGGGTGTGCTTTATGGTCATTTGGAAACTTAATAATCTCTTTGAATTCCACTATATTGCAATCTCCTGGAGGATCTCTGTGTTACATCAAACCTTCACTCAGCTTCATCACTCAACGGTCATTCTGAGATCATGATATCCCGAGCCGCCTGCACAATATGTTATTCAAAGAAACACTGACAAAAAAACATTCAAAGAGGAGCTCTGATAATATCACTCTTGTCAGTGTGACTGTCCCAGATTGAAGTGTCCTAAAACTATCATAATGCCTTTGTTACAAATTCCAATGAATTCCTGCTTAATACAGGGAGGAACAATGAGATGCTGCGAGGCAGCCGAAAACAAAAGTTCTTCTGCTTGTGTTTGTGACACATAGGACCCAGGATTCACATTCAGGCTGATTCAGCCACATCATGTGAGACCACATGCTTTCTCTGTAATGCCTTTGTTATTGATTACTGTCAGGGTTACCCGTCCTGTACTCCTATTCTGCCTGAGATCCCACAAGGTTGTGTATCATTGTATATTTACGTTCCACCTTTTGTTCACCCTGTAACCACGTGTCTCTGCTGACTAAATCCCATTTATCTCTGTGCCACAAGTCTATTACCTTATTGCAGATACTTTGGCAATTCCAAAAAATATATATAATTTATTCTTTCCTACAATGTCCTGTCACAAACCAATTCACTGACGTACAGTTTTAGTTAAACTCTGTCCCATCCTGTTCCTTGTTGCTTGTCTTCAGTCACATCCCCATGCTGTTCCGATGCGTCATCTTTTCTCTTTGGATTTGGAAAGCTCCTTTCACCTGAACCCTGTCCCTGCATCCTCCATGTTAGCTCAAAGCCCTGTCCATAAACCTACCGACATGATTGGCCAGGACACTGGTCCCAACGATGTTGTTTTTAATTCACTCATAGGATGTTGCTGTCTCTGGCTGGCCAGCATTTCATGCCCACCCCCGGGCTGCCCTTGAGCTGAGTGCCTTGCTAGACTATTACAGAGGGTAGTTTAAAGTCAACTCCATTGTTCTGGGTCTGGAGTCATGTGTAGGTCAGACCAGCTGCCTACCAATGATTTCCTTCCTGAACGAGTATTGAGCATTCAGATGCTTTTCCCTGCCACTGTCATTAAATTCTGGATGAACAGGCTAGTGAGAGTAATGTTAGGCCATCGCCTGGCCCACTGATAGCCCCATCATACCTGAGCACTGATCTCAGTGTACCATGAGTCAAACCCCTTCTTGTAGACCGTGGTTTGATCCTGATACCTTCCAGCACTCTGGTGATATCACTCAGTATCTATCCATGTGATATCCATCACTGTGAGTGTCTAATTGCTGCCACTGACTGCACCTTTTGTAGTTACTCCAGATCCTGAGCCACAGAACTCTCCACTCCAGAGAGACGCAGCAGCACAGACCAGGGATGGAGACTGGGATTTTCCAGATCTCTGTGGGACTCAGTGCCATTCTCCTTGTGTAACCCTCACTGCATCAGTCTAATTTCCCATTCTGTCTATTTCTCTGTCTCCTACATATATTCAGGACGTTCCTGACTCAATAAACTTCCCAACTGCTGGGTATTTCATTCATCATCTCATTGAACACAGTTGGTCAGCCAGAAGGCAGGGAGATCTGGAGTCTTCAATAAATCCTGCAGTGAGGTAAGATCACTCACAGTGAACAGAGCAGAGCGAATTTAAGGGATCGAAGTTTGGTCCGGAAGACCTGACACAGAGACAGTGCTGAAGGGTGAAACAGATCATGAAGGTCCCAGGCTCAATCTCCACTCTCTTGCTAACTTGCATCACTGCAGTTCTGAGCCTTCCAATGACAATATAGGAAGTTCACAGTTATCCATCCAGGCCTGTGCTGTCTTAGTGAGCATCAGGACAACATCTGGGAAAGGAGGCCTCCCTTAAGAAGTTGGTGTTGAAACCTAGGATCTTTCTGTTCCCTATTATCCCTATCACATGGTCACTTGTCATGTGATAGAGTCATACAGAAAGGAAACACACCTTTTGGTCCATCTCATCTGCACCAGTGTCTTGAACGGTTGTAATTGCTGGAAAAGTTCCTATTTCTGTAACCTCCACCTTTCCAATTTTTCCTGCTGTTTATTTGAAACCTACTCCAATGCTGACGACTCTCCCCTTTTGTAAATTGCTCCAGTCTTGATAGCAAGCCCATCTCAATAATCCCATCCTGCACTCAGTACAATAATCTCTATTTCTGTAGTTTTCCACAATAACTGCAGTCCATCCTGTCTCTGTAAAATGCTCCAGCCCGGACCAAAATACACTCCTATGTACCTTCCTCAAGCCCTAAGAGAACATGATATCACTGTAACCTTCTGCAGGCCCGATCACATTCTGGCCTCCTGGCCTACAGCACTACACGACCTATCTAACCATCTCCCATGCCGACCGACCTTCTTATTTGTGTAATTACCTCCAGACCCTTTTCCAGCAGAAACAACACTCCCCATCTCTGTGCGCTCCTCCCTGCACCTCAAACACCCTCTCTTTATGTAGCTCTGCAGGTTAGGTGGCATGGCAGTTCAGTGGTGAGCACTGATGCCTCACAGCGCTAGAGACCCAGGTGTAACCTCTTCCGGAAACCCTCTCAACAATGGAGACCTCACAATCCTCTATATCTGTGTAATCCTCTTAGGGGACTGCAATACTCCCGACCTGTTGAACCCAGTCCAATGCTTGTGACTCTCCCAATCCAGTTCCTACAAGACTCACTATCTGTGTAACATTCTCCCGTCACTATCACCCACCCTGTCAATGTAAGCTCCTCTAGTATCTCCATCCATCTAATCATCTCTGTAACCTTCTCCAGCGCTTGTAGCCCTATCTGAGTAACTGTCACCCTCTTCTATAACCCTCCCTACAGCAGGAACCGTTCAACAGATTCAATACCCTCTGTCTGAATACATTCTTCCAGATCTCCATTCTAAATGGTCGTTCCTTCATTCTGAAGCTGTGCCCTTGGCTCCTACTCTCTCCGACTAGAGGAAACATCTTCCCACCACCCCCCCATGTCAAATCCATCCAGGCCCCTCAAAGTTTTGTAAGTTTGAATGAGATCCTGCCACCGCCGCCTCTGAAAATTCATCAAGTACAGACCCAGAGACTTCACCTACTCCTCATATGGCAAGCATTTCATTCTTGTAAAACTAGTTCTTGTACCCACTGACATCCTTTTTCCAGTCTGTTCATGTATAACATGTACAGCGTGGTCCCAACACTGACCCCTGCGGAGTTCCCCTCGTCACCTGTTCGATTTGTGAAAATGACCCCTTTATACCTACTCTCTTCTGCTTATCAACCAATCATCTATTCATATCAAACATGTCGTTCTGAAACTGAAATTTTCTTTCACAAACTCTGCTGGATTTGTTTTCCTGTCTGGCTGTGAACAAGCAGAGTAGATAAAAGGGAGGAATGGTTTGTCGGGATTTTCAGAAACATTTCAACAAGGTCCCACTGAAGAGGTGGATAAGCAATATCGGCAAATGTGGGATTGGAGGGAACATATTGGCATGGATTGGGAATTCTTTAACAGAAAACTAAGTGGGAATAAATGGATTAGTGCTTGACCACTAACTATTCACAAAGGGATTTGATACATTTGATGGATGGACAATAACTACTGCTTCCATGTTTGTTGGTGGCACTGAACGAGATGGGAATGTGGGTTGTGTGGAGGAAGCTAAGGAGACATGAACAATCCATGAGTTTCCCTTGTACAATACATTGATGTGATGTGGCCATCACTTGCTTGGCCATCATTACCTTCCTATCTGTAATTACCTGGAGAAGGTGATGCTGAGCTGCCTTCCTCACCCATTGCGGTCCTTTGCGTGTAGGGACAGACACAGTGCTGGCAGGATGGAGCGTGGTTTTGAGGGCATCTTGGAAATGCTGGTGTTCCCGTGCAGCTGGAATTCCTGTCCTTCCAGGGTATAGTGGTTCCGGGTTTGTGAAGTGGTGCTGAAAGGGCCTTCCTGAGTGACCTCAGTGCTGCTTGTAGATTTTTTATTTATTTATTCACTCGTGGTCATGAACATTGCTGGATGTTTTGTTGATTTGGAGTTGTTCCTGAGAAGGTGGTGGTGAGCTGCCTTCCTGAACCAATGCACCAGCCGTTGGAACTGTTGTTATCTGTGCCCCCTCCAGCAGGCGCTACAACACTCATGTCTGTAAATGCATACAGACAATGCATCTCTTCTGTATATGTGGCATCCTTCTCTGCCAACAACACTTATTGTTCATCAGAATGTCTCACCATCTCCATTCTCATTTATGCTAGTGATCTCTCAAATTTCTTTATTCTTGTTTATACTTCTGATCATCTATAGCCTCTTCCATTCTAAATTTGTTACCCCTCAGTCCCTGTAACTCGTCATATAACTGTATTCAATGACAGCACAGGTTGCCTTCCTTAAATCTCTGTGAATTACAGCGGCTGTTTGTGCTGCATTGGTACTTTTCATCCTCCTTATCCATCTTAGATCTTCCAGCCCCTGCAATCCCATTAATTGCAAGGCTCCCATTCTCTGTACCTCCTTAAGTCCTGAGGCTCCTTGAACACCGCGAGTGATGCAAACATCTGTAACCCCCCAGTTACTGCGAGTCTTCTAACTCCGTAACATCCAACAGTCTCCAGTACCTTACAACACTTACTGGCTGTCAACTTGCATTTGTTGAAGTCTTCACATCTCAGGAAGCAGCTCACAAAAAGCCCTTTAGACTCGACAAGGCTCCGTCACCAACAAGCCACCATGTATCTATTTTCTTTGCCATCCTCAGTGCCTGCAACTCTCCCTGTATCTTCCAATTACCTGCTTTAGATATTTCAGGTCTGCCTACCTCCGCAGATAACCTGTTCCATCCCCAACAGATCGCTCAATCACTGTCACACCCTCTGCACACTTTCATCCTCCTCTTTTCCACTGTCTTCCACGCACAGCGGCGATCCTATCAGGAAGCAGCGTGGAATGGGATGTTACACATCTCAGCTGAGGTTTGAGGCCTACTATTACCTGGGAGTCACAAAGGGAGAGAACCTGACAATGAGCAGCACAAAGCGGGAGAATATAAATCAGCAGCGAGGATCAAGGCCGAACAGGACTTGGCGTTGGAGAAATAGCAGAGCAGGAGGCTCTGACTCAGCACCGAGTCACAGAGGGAGTGAACATGTGAGGGAGCAGAGTGGAGTGGGAGCTCGAGGATTACACGTTCCTGGGAGTCACAAGAGATACTTGAAGCAGGAACATGAGGTTAAAGAAGCACCAAAGTGGGAGGATATAAATCAGCACTGAGGACCGAGGCCTGGACATACCTGGGATTCACAGAGACGGTGACCCTGCGAGGGAGCAGAGTGGAGTGGGAGCTGGAGGATTACACATCCCTGGGATTCACAGAGATGGTGACCCTGTCAGGGAGCAGAGTGGAGTGGGAGCTGGAGGATTACACATCCCTGGGATTCACAGAGATGGTGACCCTGTCAGGGAGCAGAGTGGAGTGGGAGCTGGAGGATTACACATCCCTGGGATTCACAGAGATGGTGACCCTGTCAGGGAGCAGAGTGGAGTGGGAGCTGGAGGATTACATTTACCTGGGATTCACAGAGATGGTGACCCTGTCAGGGAGCAGAGTGGAGTGGGAGCTGGAGGATTACATTTACCTGGGTGTCACAGCGATAACTTTCTGCTGCTGGGACCTGCCTGCACCGAGTTTGAAAGAAGTGCAAGAGCCATCACAGAAAAATCTGTAAATTCGTTGGCTGATAATACTCCGTTATTTGTGACTGTCTCTAAATTGCTATGAGTTAGCAAATTTAATTTGTCAACTTCTGAAATAAGGGTTGAACTGAGAAATAAGAGGGAGAAGTGAAATTCTGAGCCACTATAATAAATTAACCTCACTAAACCACAGTTGAATAAGGGACTTAACCACTTTGTTATTTCCCTGATGTTAACTTCATTCGAGGTAATTAATTAAGTTACTCCAGACATGTTGTATTTTAAGACATGTTTGTCAGATGGAAAATGTGTTCTGTTACATTGGGAATCCATAGCCCCTGCTCGTATCCTAGATGAACACTTGTCGTGGAGCTCAGACAGTGACTAGAGATTCTATGAGACATCTGTGATGCTGAGAGTTGGTGGACGGCACATACACAGAGCCGATCACCCTGCAGACATGACGGCCTGGAAGAATGAAGGGCATTGGGTACTGCACAATCGAAGATACACAGTCAGGGAATCCAGGAATAGCCTGATGTCCCCCTCATAATTCGGTTTCCCAGTTTGGAGCTGATGAAGGTATTGGCTGCTCAGGGGAGGGCAGTCAGAGCCATGTCTGTGGCTCCACAAGCAGCCTGACTGTACAGGAGGGGAGGGAGAAGGAAGGAGGAGCAATAGTCACAGGGGAGTCAGGAAATTGAGGAAATCACTAGCATTTCTTTGACTGTCATTGTAATTTCAGGATTGTGGGCTCGTGAATGTTACTGTATCTGCAGAATATTGGTCTGGGAGATGGTTAGCAGCCAGAGGTTATGATCTGTGTTGGTCTCAGTGACTTGGGTGTGAAATGTGACGTGGTCTGCGAATCAGACTTTAGCGAGGTAGATGGAAGGTTAGCAAACAGGGCCTCAAATGTAGCAATCCCTGGAATACTCGCAGTGCTGTGTGCAAGGCAGTGCAGCACTAGGAATATTACGTAGGTGAGAGTGTGACTGGAACGATAGTGTAGTAGGAAGCGCTTCAGATTCCTGGTACATTGGGACTGGTTCTGGGGAAGGCAGCAACTGTACAAGCTGGATTGGGTAACATATGACAGAGCTAGGACTGATTTCCTTATGCAGTGTTTGGCTAATGCTGTTGGGACGGATTTAAACTGATTTGGCAGGGCTATGGTAACCAAACAGAATAGTGGAGGAAACTACCGTTCCTCAGCCACACATCCATCTGGTCTCTCTTTCTATTTCTATCCTCACTGGGACGTGGCACTGGGAATAAACTGGAGATCACTGCACTTGAGGTCCTGCTTTTTCACTTCTTACCAAACTCCCTCTCTACTCAGGTCCCTGACAATATTTACAGTCTGATCAAATCTCCCAGCATCCTCCATTCCAGCCTTTTCTCATAACTGCACTTCCGCTGTCACAGGGTAACGAATCTCCTCTCCACACTCTCCAGTCCAATTCCATCCTTCCATGTCTTGGGGTGACCAGAACTGCACACATTCCCCAAGCTGCGACTGCGCTCATTATGTATACAGTTCCAGCAAAAACTTCCTGCTCTAAACTCTGCACTTTGGCTGAAAGAGGAAATGATTCAATTTGCTACATTAACAAGGTTCTTGATGTTTCCAGCTACCTTCATTTATCTGCCCACACTGACTATACTCTCATTTATTGTCCATTCACCACTATTGCTGATGTCCCCAAATCTCTTGCCTTACACTTTTCTGGGTTGTTTGCTCCATTCTCCTGGACCCCATAGATTCTGTTTTTAAACAGCCTACCATGGGATCTCTCGTTAAATCCACTTAAGTCACATGCAGTTACAAGTTACTGCCTCAAACCGACACAGTCCGATTAATTACACACGATCTTCCTTGAACAAATCCAGACCGACTGTCCTGGAGACCCTGGGACTTCCTCAGTGGCCATTTATTCACTGTCTCAGAATTCCAGCCGCGACCTATTCAGTCAGTCCCTTTCTCCACATTAAACAAAGCTGCGGTGTTAGCCGTTCTTAAGGCCTCCGGCACCATCCCTGCATCCAGTGAGGATTGGATAATGTCGGTAACTATAAGGCCGGGGATTTTCCCCAGCTCCTTTTAACAGTTTGCAGCATTGTATTACCCCTGTTTAAGGATTTGAATCTCTTGTGTAATTCTCTGCTCCAAGTTTGTTGCTCCCAATATTTCACACTGCATTCCCATTTTGATTCAGACAGACAGACTCAACTATCTTTTGATTTGGACCAGTCTCATTTTAGACAAGTTTCATGGAGGGTTTCTCTCCACAAGGTTAAGTGTTTTTTCTCATGACACCATCCCCAATCTGCTTCATTAACTACCCTCCCTGCCCATGTGGACTTTCTCTCATCTGATACTAACGCGAGGATTTTCGCCTTTGTCTTAACAACTGCCCGCTGCCTGGATATCCGAGAATGCACCGGCCTCCCTGTTACAGGGGCCATCTTTACAAAGTCATTACACTCTAGGAATGTCACTCCGAAACAGCCTGGACATGGCAGAGGGGGTAAATCTGGGGCTTCACTTTGAAACCAAGCCCCTGAGGTTCTGTTGGATGGCATGGTGCACAAGAGGGACATTATCTTCCTCCAGGAGTGGCAGTGGAGGCCATGAAACCAGATCCTGCCAGTTTGGTCAGAGGGTGACCCCTGGGTCAGTGAGGTGCCAGCCTTCTGGGTGCATGCCCAGCAGTGACCTTCGCCACTCCACCAGGGTAAGTGCCACCATCTGCACTTTGTGACCTCACTCTCACTCTCTCTGTTACTGCTACTACCTCCCACCAAGGCTCATGTTCTCCTACCCTCATCCTCACCCCTGTAACTGCATGTGAACTTACCCACCCTCACTGAATCCAGCACCTTCTCTCAGTTTCTCCAACCTCATCACTGCCCCTCTACCCAACTCTGCCTGTTGTCTGTGCTGCCCACTCACTCACTCAGGACACATTGCCACCTTTCCCCCAGATTTGCCAGCTCTAACAGCTGCACCAAACGTTTCCATCTCCCTTAATACCTCTTGCTAATTTTCACATCCCATAAGGACCAATCCCACAATAGGAGAGAAACTGCCAAGAGAGGCGTGGATCTCCCCAATATTTAGCTCCTCACCCCCTCACAGGAGAAGGACCCTAACCCTAACAACCACAAGAGACTTTCTGACCGTGTCCAAGCTCCCAGACTGGGATCTGAGAGTCCCCTTGTCTCACTTCTGGGCACCGTGACTGACTGTGGACAATGATAT
This sequence comes from Chiloscyllium punctatum, assembly GCF_047496795.1. Classification (NCBI taxonomy): domain Eukaryota; kingdom Metazoa; phylum Chordata; class Chondrichthyes; order Orectolobiformes; family Hemiscylliidae; genus Chiloscyllium; species Chiloscyllium punctatum. The sequence continues at coordinate 372,758 of NW_027309868.1, forward strand.
TCCCGCCTCAGGCGACTGACTGTGTGGAGTTTGCACATTCTCCCTGTGTCTGCGTGGGTTTCCTCCGGGTGCTCCGGTTTCCTCCCACAGTCCAAAGATGTGCAGGTCAGGTGAATTGGTCATGCTAAATTGCCCCCGTAGTGTTAGGTAAGGGGTAGATGTAGATGTAGGGGTATGGGTGGGTTACGCTTCGGCGGGGCGGTGTGGACTTGTTGGGCCGAAGGGCCTGTTTCCACACTGTAAGTAATCTAATCTAATCTAATCTAATCTAATCTAATCTAATCTTCCTGGGTTTGTGTCTGTGCTAAACACCAAGACAATGGAGCAGGCGGCTGAGACTGGTAGCTCTGGCTGAGGATAAACACTGCTGAGGGCAGGGTAAGGTAAAGCAATAATTCTGTGAACACTCAAGGCATATCAAAGTGAAGATGTACACACGGAGTGAGCAGCTCAGAGGGGCAGTCCATGAGCAGGATGCGTGTCCCTGAGCACAGTGTCCTTAAGGCAGCATTACAACGAGAGATGTCAGCGCACCCTGAGCTGCAGCATTGAAGTACCAAGTGTATTGTAGTGGGTTAAAGATGTGATGGGATGGCATCTTGAGGCTGGCATGTGACAGATGCCAGCATTGGTGGGGGTGGAGTACATGCAATTTCTGTCAGTGCAGTGGTCCCCAAGATGTTGCTGTCCAAGATAGAAGGCCACAGGATCGAGGAGCCAGATGGAGTCACCAGTTACCAGCTCTGACTTTCATGTCAAATTCTCCATATTGAGTTTCCCTACTGTGGGAGGGAGTGTATGAAGCTGAAAATTGTTGAGGAACGACCTCCATGAATGTAGATGTTGATCATCAGGAATCACTCATTCAGCATCTGGCCACTGCTGCGCTCAAATCTTGTCTTAAAGAACAGTCTGGCACAGGAACAGGCCCTTCAGCCCAGCAAGCGCGCACTGACACATGATGCCCTTTGAAAGTTAAAACGAAAGTATATGCTTCTACACATTCTATGTCATTCTGTTCGCTGCTGTCTCGTCTCTGTGCCAAGATCCCTCTTGACCCTTGCTATATTAGCTGTTCCCCTCTATCAGTGTATTCCAGGCACTTTCACATTCTGTCTGGAAAAGCAAAAAAAAAATTACCGATCATACTTTCTCCCTTTTACCTAAAACCTAAGGTCCTGAGTAATTGATATTTCTACTCTGGGAAAAAAGCCTCTAACAGTCCTTCTACCTATGCCTCTGACAGTTTTGTAAATATCTATCAGGTAGCCCCATTGTCAATGATGCCCAGGTGCAAACAAACAAATTTTGTTCAATTTCTCCTTCTGGCTAATACCCTCCAAACCAGACAACATGCTGGGAAATCTTTCCCATACCCTCTCCAACACTTCCACATCAGTACTGTACACAATATTCCAAATGTGCCCGAACTAAGTTTCTCTACAGCTGCAATATGACCTGTTAATTTTCATACTGCATGCTCCGATGCCTGTCTGCAAGTTTGCCATCAGTCTTCTTGATCACCCTCTTCACCCGTGTTACCACTTTCAGGGAACTGTGGAGCTGTAAACCAAGATGCCTTCGGATGTTGATGCAATCACTTTTTTTTCCATCTACTGTATACTTCTCTCCTGCAATAGACCTTCTAAAATGCATCACGTCACAATTGCCCAGATAAAGTTACATCTCTGTTTTCTCTGTCCTGCTGTATTCTCTGGCAATCATCCTCACAATCTGCAAGTCCGCCAATCAATTACAGATCTCCAGTCACAAAAACACTGTTCCACCCTTACTCTGTCTTCTATGACCAAGCAGTTCTCTATCCATCTTGTTAAGTCACGGCGGATCCCATTTCACTTCCCCTTCTGTATGAGCCTGTCATAAGGGACCACATCAACGGCCTTGCTAAGGTCCAGACGGCCAACGTCCAGCCCCATGCCCTCATCAATCAATTTTGTCACTTCCGCAAAATAATCAATCAAGTTTGTGAACATGATCTTCCCCACACAACTGTGTTGCCTGTCGCTCGTAAGTCCATACTAGAATACTGTTGGAGCTGCACTCATTCAGACAAGTGATTATTCCATCATATTCCTGACTTGAACCTTGGAGGTTAGATGAGATTCCCTCCAGTGTGGAAACATGATGTTTGGCCCAACCGGTCCACACCAACCCTCCGAAGAGTAACCTACCCAGACCCATTTTCCTCTGACTAAAGCACCTAACACTATGGGCAATTTAGTATGGCCAATCCACTGTTGGACTGTGGTAGGAAATCGGAGCACGCGAAGGAAACGCACACAGACACGGGGACAATGTGCAAACTTCATACTGACTGTCTCATGAGGCCGGCGCTGTAAGGCAGCAGTGCTAACCACTGAGCCACAGTGCCACTGTTGACGGTTACTGTACAGTGGGAGGTATGTCGGGCCGTGATGGTTACTGTACAGTGGGGAGTATGTCGGACCGTGACGGTTACTGTACCATGGGAGGCATGCCGGGGTGTGATGGTTACTGTACAGTGGGAGGTATGTCGGGGTGTGATGGTTACTGTACAATGGGAGGTATGTCGGCGTGTGATGGTTACTGTACAATGGGAGGTATGTCAGTCCGTGATCGTTACTGTACAGTGGGAGGTATGTCGGGCCGTGATGGTTACTGGACAGTGGGAGGTATGTCGGGCTGTGTTGTTTACGTACAGTGGGAGGTATGTCGGGGTGTGGTGGTTACTGTACAGTGGGAGGTATGTCGGGGCGTGATGTTTACTGTACAGTGGGGGGTATGTCTGGCCGAGATGGTTACTGTACAGTGGGAGGTATGTCGGACCGTGACGGTTACTGTACAGTGGGAGGTATGTCTGGCCGTGATTGTTACTGTACAGAGGGAGGTATGTCTGGCCGTGATGGTTACTGTACAGTGGGAAATATGTTGGACCTTAATGTTTACTGTACAGTGGTAGGTTCGTCGGCGTGTGATGGTTACTATACAGTCGGAGGTATGAAGGGCCGTGATGGTTACTGTACAGTGGGAGGTATGTCGGGCCGTGATGGTTACTGTACAGTGGGAGGTATGTCGGGCAGTGATGGTTACTGTACAGTGGGAGGTATGTCGGGGTGTGATGGTTACTGTACAGTGGGAGGTATGTCGGGCAGTGATGGTTACTGTACAGTGGGAGGTATGTCGGGCAGTGATGGTTACTGTACAGTGGGAGGTATGTCGGGGTGAGATGGTTACTGTACAATGGGAGGTATGTCGGGGTGTGATGGTTACTGTACAGTGGGGGGTATGTCGGGATGTGATGGTTACCGTACAGTGGAAGGTATGTCTGGCCGTGATGGTTACTGTACAGTGGGAGGTATGTCGGGGTGTGATGGTTACCGTACAGTGGAAGGTATGTCTGGCCGTGATGGTTACTGTACAGTGGGAGGTATGTCGGGCCGTGATGGTTACTGTACAGTGGGAGGTATGTCGGGCCGTGATGGCTACTGTACAGTGGGAGTTATACCTGGCCGTAATCGTGACTGTACAGTGGGAGGTATGTCGGGCCGTGATGTTTACGGTACAGTGGGAGGTATGTCGGGGTGTGATAGTAACTGTACAGTGGGAGGTATGTCGGGCCGCGATGGTTACTGTACAGTGGGAGGTATGTCGGGCTGTGATGGTTACTGGACAGTGGGAGGTATGTCGGGCTGTGATGGTTACTGTACAGAGGGAGGTATGTCTGGCCGTGATTGTTGCTGTACAGTTGGAGGTGTGTCGGGGTGTGTTGGTTACTGTACAGTGGGAGGTGTGTCGGGGTGTGATGGTTACTGTACAGTGCGAGGTATGTCGGGCTGTGATGGTTACTGTACAGTGGGGGGAAGTCGGGGTGTGGTGGTAACTGTACAGTGGGAGGTATATCGGGGTGTGATGGTTACTGTACAGTGGGAGGTGTGTCGGGGTGTGTTGGTTACTGTACAGTGGGAGGTATGTCGGGCTGTGATGGTTACTGTACAGTGGGGGGAAGTCGGGGTGTGATGGTTACTATACAGTGGGAGGTATGTCGGGGTGTGATGGTTACTGTACAGTGGGAGGGATTTCGCGGTGTGGAGGTTACTGTGCAGTGGGAGGTATGTTGGGGTGTGATCGTTTCTGTACAGTGGGAGGTATGTCAGACCGTGACGGTTTCTCTACAGTGGGAGGTATGTCGGGGTGTGATGGTTACTGTACAATGGGAGGTATGTCGGGGTGTGGTGGTTACTGTACAGTGGGAGGTATGTCGGGGTGTGACGGTTACTGTACAGAGGGAGGTATGTCGGGGTGTGATGGCTACTGAACAGTGGGAGGGATGTCGGGGTGTGGACGTTACGGTGCAGTGGGAGGTATGTCGGGCTGTGATGGTTACTGTACAGTGGGAAGTATATCGAGCCCTGATGGTTACTGTATAGTGGGAGTACATCGGGCTGTGATGTTTACTGTACAGTGGGGGGTATGTCTGGCCGAGATGGTTACTGTACAGTGGGAGGTATGTCGGACCGTGACGGTTACTGTACAGTGGGAGGTATGTCTGGCCGTGATTGTTACTGTACAGAGGAAGGTATGTCTGGCCGTGATGGTTACTGTACAGTGGGAAATATGTTGGACCTTAATGTTTACTGTACAGTGGTAGGTTCGTCGGGGTGTGATGGTTACTATACAGTCGGAGGTATGAAGGGCCGTGATGGTTACTGTACAGTGGGAGGTATGTCGGGCCGTGATGGTTACTGTACAGTGGGAGGTATGTCGGGCAGTGATGGTTACTGTACAGTGGGAGGTATGTCGGGGTGTGATGGTTACTGTACAGTGGGGCGTATGTCGGGCAGTGATGGTTACTGTACAGTGGGAGGTATGTCGGGGTGAGATGGTTACTGTACAATGGGAGGTATGTCGGGGTGTGATGGTTACTGTACAGTGGGGGGTATGTCGGGATGTGATGGTTACAGTACAGTGGGAGGTATGTCGGGGTGTGATGGTTACCGTACAGTGGAAGGTATGTCTGGCCGTGATGGTTACTGTACAGTGGGAGGTATGTCGGGCCGTGATGGTTACTGTACAGTGGGAGGTATGTCGGGCCGTGATGGCTACTGTACAGTGGGAATTATATCTGGCCGTAATCGTGACTGTACAGTGGGAGGTATGTCGGGCCGTGATGTTTACGGTACAGTGGGAGGTATATCGGGGTGTGATGGTTACTATACAGTGGGATGTGTGTCGTGCCGTGATGGTTACTGTACAGATGGCGGTATGTCCGGCCGTGATTGTTACTGTACAGTGGGAGGTATGTCAGACCGTGATGGTTACTGGACAGTGGGAGGTATGTCGGGGTGTGATGGTTACTGTACAGTGTGAGGTAAGTATGGGTGTGATGGTTACTGTACAGTGGGAGGTATGTTGGGAGGTGATGTTTACTGTACAATGGGAGGTATGTCGGACCATGACGGTTACTGTACAGTGGGAGGTATGTCGGGGTGTGATGGTTACTGTACAGAGGGAGGTATGTCTGGCCGTGATGGTTACTGTACAGTGGGAAATATGTCGGACCTTAATGGTTACTGTACAGTGGTAGGTTCGTCGGGGTGTGATGGTTACTGTGCAGTGGGAGGTATGAAGGGCCGTGATGGTTACTGTACAGTGGGAGGTATGTCGGGCCGTGATGGTTACTGTACAGAGGGAGGTATGTCTGGCCGTGATTATTGCTGTACAGTGGGAGGTATGTCGGGGTGTGATGGTTGCTGTACAGTGGGAGGTATGTCTGGCCGTGATTGTTGCTGTACAGTGGGAGGTATGTCGGGGTGGGATGGTTACTGTACAGTGGGAAATATGTAGGACCGTAATGGTTACTGTACAGTGGGAGGTATGTCGGGGTGTGATGGTAACTGTACAGTGGGAGGTATGTCGGGCCGCGATGGTTACTGTACAGTGGGAGGTATGTCGGGCTGTGATGGTTACTGGACAGTGGGAGGTATGTCGGGGTGTGATGGTTACTGTACAGAGGGAGGTATGTCTGGCCGTGATTGTTGCTGTACAGTTGGAGGTGTGTCGGGGTGTGTTGGTTACTGTACAGTGGGAGGTGTGTCGGGGTGTGATGGTTACTGTACAGTGTGAGGTATGTCGGGGTGTGATGGTTGCTGTACAGTGGGGGGAAGTCGGGGTGTGGTGGTAACTGTACAGTGCGAGGTATGTCGGGCTGTGATGGTTACTGTACAGTGGGGGGAAGTCGGGGTGTGATGGTTACTGTACAGTGGGAGGTATGTCGGGGTGTGATGGTTACTGTACAGTGGGAGGTATGTCGGGGTGTGATGGCTACTGACCAGTGGGAGGGATTTCGGGGTGTGGAGGTTACTGTGCAGTGGGAGGTATGTCGGGGTGTGATCGTTACTGTACAGTGGGAGGTATGTCGGGGTGTGGTGGTTACTCTACAGTGGGAGGTATGTCGGGGTGTGATGGTTACTGTACAATGGGAGGTATGTCGGGGTGTGATGGTTACTCTACAGTGGGAGGTATGTCGGGGTGTGATGGTTACTGTACAGTGGGAGGTATGTCGGGGTGTGGTGGTTACTGTACAGTGGGAGGTATGTCGGGGTGTGACGGTTACTGTACAGAGGGAGGTATGTCGGGGTGTGATGGCTACTGAACAGTGGGAGGGATGTCGGGGTGTGGAGGTTACGGTGCAGTGGGAGGTATGTCGGGCTGTGATGGTTACTGTACAGTGGGAAGTATATCGAGCCCTGATGGTTACTGTATAGTGGGAGTACGTCGGGCTGTGATGGTTACTGTACAGTGGGAGGTATGTCGGGCCGTGATGGTTACTGTACAGTGGGAGGTATGTCGGGGTGTGATGGTTACTGTACAGTGGGGGGTATGTCGGGGTGTTATGGTTACTGCACAGTGGGAGGTATGTCTGGCCGTGATGGATGCTGTACAGTGGGAGATATGTCAAACCGTGATGGTTACTGTACAGTGGGAGGTATGTCGGGGTGTGGTGGTAACTGTACAGTGGGAGGTAAGTCTGGCTGTGATGGATGCTGTACAGAGGGAGATATGTCAGACCGTGATGGTTATTGTACAGTGGGAGGTATGTTGGGCAGTGATGGTTACTGTACAGTGTGCGGTAAGTCGGGGTTTGATGGTTATTGTACAGTGGGAGGAATGTCAGGGTGTGATGGTTACTCTACAGTGGGAGGTTTGTCGGTGTGTGGTCGTAACTGTACAGTGGGAGGTATGTCGGGGTGTGATGGTTACTGTACAGTGTGAGGTATGTCGGGCCGTGATAGTTACTGTACAGTGGTAGGTATGTCAGGGTGTGATGGTTACTGTACAGTGGGAGGTATGTCGGACTGTGATGGTTACTGTACAGTGTGAGGTATGTCGGACCGTGATGGTTACGGTACAGTGTGAGGTATGTCGGACCGTGATGGTTACTGTACAGTGTGAGGTATGTCGGGCCGTGATGTTTACTGTACAGTGAGAGGTATGTCGGGGTGTATTGGTTACTGTACAGTGGGAGGTATGTCTGGCGGTGATGGTTACTGTATAGTGGAAAGTATGTCGGGGTGTGATGGTTACTGTACATTGGGGGGTATGTCTGGCCGTAATGGTTACTGTACAGTGGGATGTATGTCGGGGTGTGATGGTTACTGGACAGTTGGGGTTATGTCTGGCCGTGATGGTTAATGTACAGTGGGAGGTATGTCGGTCCGTGGTGGTTACTGTACAGTGGGAGTTATGTCGGGGTGTGATGGTTACTGTACAGTGGGGGGTATGTCGGGGTGTGATGGTTACTGTAGAGTGGGGGGTATATCGTGCCGTGATGGTTACTGTACAGTGGGAGGTATGTCGGGGTGTGGTGGTTACTGTACAGTGGGAGGTATGTCGGGGTGTGACGGTTACTGTACAGAGGGAGGTATGTCGGGGTGTGATGGCTACTGAACAGTGGGAGGGATGTCGGGGTGTGGAGGTTACTGTGCAGTGGGAGGTATGTCGGGCCGTGATGGTTACTGTACAGTGGGAGGTATGTCGGGGTGTGATCGTTTCTGTACAGTGGGAGGTATGTCGGGCTGTGATGGTTTCTGTACAGTGGGAAGTATATCGGGCCCTGATGGTTACTGTATAGTGGGAGTACGTCGGGCTGTGATGGTTACTGTACAGTGGGAGGTATGTCGGGCCGTGATGGTTACTGTACCGTGGGAGGTATGTCGGGGTGTGATGGTTACTGTACAATGGGGCGTATGTCGCGGTGTGATGGTTACTGTACAGTGGGGGGTATGTCGGGGTGTGATGGTTACTGTACAGTGGGAGATATGTCAGACCGTGATGGTTACTGTACAGTGGGAGGTATGTTGGGCAGTGATGGTTACTGTACAGTGTGCGGTAAGTCGGGGTGTAATGGTTATTATACAGTGGGAGGAATGTCAGGGTGTGATGGTTACTCTACAGTGGGAGGTTTGTCGGTGTGCGGTCGTAACTGTACAGTGGGAGGTATGTCGGGGTGTGATGGTTACTGTACAGTGGGAGGTATGTCGGACTGTGATGGTTACTGTACAGTGGGAGGTATGTCGGGCCGTGATGGTTACTGTACAGTGGGAGGTATGTCGGGGTGTGATGGTTACTGTACAGTGGGAGGTATGTCGGGGTGAGATGGTTACTGTACAATGGGAGGTATGTCGGGGTGTGATGGTTACTGTACAGTGGGGGGTATGTCGGGATGTGATGGTTACTGTACAGTGGGAGGTATGTCGGGCAGTGATGGTTACTGTACAGTGGGAGGTATGTCGGGGTGTGATGGTTACTGTACAGTGGGAGGTATGTCCGGCAGTGATGGTTAATGTACAGTGGGAGGTATGTCTGGCCGTGATTGTTACTGTACAGAGGGAGGTATGTCTGGCCGTGATGGTTACTGTACAGTGGGAGGTATGTCTGGCCGTGATTGTTACTGTACAGAGGGAGGTATGTCTGGCCGTGATGGTTACTGTACGGTGGGAAATATGTTGGACCTTAATGTTTACTGTACAGTGGTAGGTTCGCAAGGGCCTTGATGGTTACTGTACAGTGGGAGGTATGTCAGGCCGTGATGGTTACTGTACAGTGGGAGGTATGTCGGGCAGTGATGGTTACTGTACAGTGGGAGGTATGTCGGGGGGTGATGGTTACTGTACAGTGGGAGGTATGTCGGGCAGTGATGGTTACTGTACAGTGGGAGGTATGTCGGGGTGAGTTGGTTACTGTACAATGGGAGGTATGTCGGGGTGAGATGGTTACTGTACAGTGGGGGGTATGTCGGGATGTGATGGTTACTGTACAGTGGGAGGTATGTCGGGGTGTGATGGTTACCGTACAGTGGAAGGTATGTCTGGCCGTGATGGTTACTGTACAGTGGGAGGTATGTCGGGCCGTGATGGTTACTGTACAGTGGGAGGTATATCGGGCCGTGATGGCTACTGTACAGTGGGAGTTATATCTGGCCGTAATCGTGACTGTACAGTGGGAGGTATGTCGGGCCGTGATGTTTACGGTACAGTGGGAGGTATATCGGGGTGTGATGGTTACTATACAGTGGGATGTGTGTCGTGCCGTGATGGTTACTGTACAGATGGCGGTATGTCCTGCCGTGATTGTTACTGTACAGTGGGAGGTATGTCAGACCGTGATGGTTACTGGACAGTGGGAGGTATGTCAGGGTGTGATGGTTACTGTACAGTGTGAGGTAAGTCGGGGTGTGATGGTTACTGTACAGTGTGAGGTAAGTCGGGGTGTGATGGTTACTGTACAGTGGGAGGTATGTTGGGAGGTGATGTTTACTGTACAATGGGAGGTATGTCGGACCATGACGGTTACTGTACAGTGGTAGGTATGTCGGGGTGTGATGGTTACTGTACAGAGGGAGGTATGTCTGGCCGTGATGGTTACTGTACAGTGGGAAATATGTCGGACCTTAATGGTTACTGTACAGTGGTAGGTTCGTCGGGGTGTGATGGTTACTATACAGTCGGAGGTATGAAGGGCCGTGATGGTTACTGTACAGTGGGAGGTATGTCGGGCCGTGATGGTTACTGTACAGTGGGAGGTATGTCGGGCGTGATGGTTACTGTCCAGTGGGAGATATGTCGGGCCGTGATGGTTACTGTACAGTGGGAGGTATGTTGGGGTGTGATGGTTACTGTACAGAGGGAGGTATGTCTGGCCGTGATTGTTGCTGTACAGTGGGAGGTATGTCGGGGTGTGATGGTTGCTGTACAGTGGGAGGTATGTCTGGCCGTGATTGTTGCTGTACAGTGGGAGGTATGTCGGGGTGTGATGGTTGCTGTACAGTGCGAGGTATGTCGGGCTGTGATGGTTACTGTACAGTGGGGGGAAGTCGGGGTGTGGTGGTAACTGTACAGTGGGAGGTATATCGGGGTGTGATGGTTACTGTACAGTGGGAGGTATGTCGGGGTGTGGTGGTAACTGTACAGTGGGAGGTATATCGGGGTGTGATGGTTACTGTACAGTGGGAGGTGTGTCGGGGTGTGATGGTTACTGTACAGTGGGAGGTATGTCGGGCTGTGATGGTACTGTACAGTGGGAGGTATGTCGGGGTGTGATGGCTACTGACAAGTGGGAGGGATTTCGTGTTGTGGAGGTTACTGTGCTGTTGGAGGTATGTCGGGGTGTGATCGTTTCTGTACAGTGGGAGGTATGTCGGACCGTGACGGTTACTCTACAGTGGGAGGTATGTCGGACCGTGACGGTTACTGTACAATGGGAGGTATGTCGGGGTGTGGTGGTTACTGTACAGTGGGAGGTATGTCGGGGTGTGACGGTTACTGTACAGAGGGAGGTATGTCGGGGTGTGATGGCTACTGAACAGTGGGAGGGTTGTCGGGGTGTGGAGGTTACGGTGCAGTGGGAGGTATGTCGGGGTGTGATCGTTTCTGTACAGTGGGAGGTATGTCGGGCTGTGATGGTTACCGTACAGTGGGAAGTATATCGAGCCCTGATGGTTACTGTATAGTGGGAGTACGTCGGGCTGTGATGGTTACTGTACAGTGGGAGGTATGTCGGGCCGTGATGGTTACTGTACAGTGGGAGGTATGTCGGGGTGTGATGGTTACTGTACAGTGGGGGGTATGTCGGGGTGTTATGGTTACTGTACAGTGGGAGGTATGTCTGGCCGTGATGGATGCTGTACAGTGGGAGATATGTCAAACCGTGATGGTTACTGTACAGTGGGAGGTAAGTCTGGCTGTGAAGGATGCTGTACAGAGGGAGATATGTCAGACCGTGATGGTTATTGTACAGTGGGAGGTATGTTGGGCAGTGATGGTTACTGTACAGTGTTAGGTAAGTCGGGGTGTGATGGTTATTGTACAGTGGGAGGAATGTCAGGGTGTGATGGTTACTCTACAGTGGGAGGTTTGTCGGTGTGTGGTCGTAACTGTACAGTGGGAGGTATGTCGGGGTGTGATGGTTACTGTACAGTGTGAGGTATGTCGGGCCGTGATAGTTACTGTACAGTGGTAGGTATGTCGGGCCGTGATGGTTACTGTACAGTGGGAGGTATGTCGGGCCGTGATGGCTACTGTACAGTGGGAGTTATATCTGGCCGTAATCGTGACTGTACAGTGGGAGGTATGTCGGGCCGTGATGTTTACGGTACAGTGGGAGGTATATCGGGGTGTGATGGTTACTATACAGTGGGATGTGTGTCGTGCCGTGATGGTTACTGTACAGATGGCGGTATGTCCGGCCGTGATTGTTACTGTACAGTGGGAGGTATGTCAGACCGTGATGGTTACTGGACAGTGGGAGGTATGTCAGGGTGTGATGGTTACTGTACAGTGTGAGGTAAGTCGGGGTGTGATGGTTACTGTACAGTGTGAGGTAAGTCGGGGTGTGATGGTTACTGTACAGTGGGAGGTATGTTGGGAGGTGATGTTTACTGTACAATGGGAGGTATGTCGGACCATGACGGTTACTGTACAGTGGGAGGTATGTCGGGGTGTGATGGTTACTGTACAGGGGGAGGTATGTCTGGCCGTGATGGTTACTGTACAGTGGGAAATATGTCGGACCTTAATGGTTACTGTACAGTGGTAGGTTCGTCGGGGTGTGATGGTTACTATACAGTCGGAGGTATGAAGGGCCGTGATGGTTACTGTACAGTGGGAGGTATGTCGGGCCGTGATGGTTACTGTACAGTGGGAGGTATGTCGGGCGTGATGGTTACTGTCCAGTGGGAGATATGTCGGGCCGTGATGGTTACTGTACAGTGGGAGGTATGTCGGGGTGTGATGGTAACTGTACAGTGGGAGGTATGTCGGGCCGCGATGGTTACTGTACAGTGGGAGGTATGTCTGGCCGTGATTGTTGCTGTACAGTGGGAGGTATGTCGGGGTGTGATGGTTGCTGTACAGTGGGAGGTATGTCTGGCCGTGATTGTTGCTGTACAGTGGGAGGTATGTCGGGGTGTGATGGTTGCTGTACAGTGCGAGGTATGTCGGGCTGTGATGGTTACTGTACAGTGGGGGGAAGTCGGGGTGTGGTGGTAACTGTACAGTGGGAGGTATATCGGGGTGTGATGGTTACTGTACAGTGGGAGGTATGTCGGGGTGTGGTGGTAACTGTACAGTGGGAGGTATATCGGGGTGTGATGGTTACTGTACAGTGGGAGGTGTGTCGGGGTGTGATGGTTACTGCACAGTGGGAGGTATGTCGGGCTGTGATGGTACTGTACAGTGGGGGGAAGTCGGGGTGTGGTGGTAACTGTACAGTGGGAGGTATGTCGGGGTGTGATGGTTACTGTACAGTGGGAGGTATGTCGGACCGTGACGGTTACTCTACAGTGGGAGGTATGTCGGACCGTGACGGTTACTGTACAATGGGAGGTATGTCGGGGTGTGGTGGTTACTGTACAGTGGGAGGTATGTCGGGGTGTGACGGTTACTGTACAGAGGGAGGTATGTCGGGGTGTGATGGCTACTGAACAGTGGGAGGGTTGTCGGGGTGTGGAGGTTACGGTGCAGTGGGAGGTATGTCGGGGTGTGATCGTTTCTGTACAGTGGGAGGTATGTCGGGCTGTGATGGTTACCGTACAGTGGGAAGTATATCGAGCCCTGATGGTTACTGTATAGTGGGAGTACGTCGGGCTGTGATGGTTACTGTACAGTGGGAGGTATGTCGGGCCGTGATGGTTACTGTGCAGTGGGAGGTATGTCGGGGTGTGATGGTTACTGTACAGTGGGGGGTATGTCGGGGTGTTATGGTTACTGTACAGTGGGAGGTATGTCTGGCCGTGATGGATGCTGTACAGTGGGAGATATGTCAAACCGTGATGGTTACTGTACAGTGGGAGGTAAGTCTGGCTGTGAAGGATGCTGTACAGAGGGAGATATGTCAGACCGTGATGGTTATTGTACAGTGGGAGGTATGTTGGGCAGTGATGGTTACTGTACAGTGTTAGGTAAGTCGGGGTGTGATGGTTATTGTACAGTGGGAGGAATGTCAGGGTGTGATGGTTACTCTACAGTGGGAGGTTTGTCGGTGTGTGGTCGTAACTGTACAGTGGGAGGTATGTCGGGGTGTGATGGTTACTGTACAGTGTGAGGTATGTCGGGCCGTGATAGTTACTGTACAGTGGTAGGTATGTCGGGCCGTGATGGTTACTGTACAGTGGGAGGTATGTCGGGCCGTGATGGCTACTGTACAGTGGGAGTTATATCTGGCCGTAATCGTGACTGTACAGTGGGAGGTATGTCGGGCCGTGATGTTTACGGTACAGTGGGAGGTATATCGGGGTGTGATGGTTACTATACAGTGGGATGTGTGTCGTGCCGTGATGGTTACTGTACAGATGGCGGTATGTCCGGCCGTGATTGTTACTGTACAGTGGGAGGTATGTCAGACCGTGATGGTTACTGGACAGTGGGAGGTATGTCAGGGTGTGATGGTTACTGTACAGTGTGAGGTAAGTCGGGGTGTGATGGTTACTGTACAGTGTGAGGTAAGTCGGGGTGTGATGGTTACTGTACAGTGGGAGGTATGTTGGGAGGTGATGTTTACTGTACAATGGGAGGTATGTCGGACCATGACGGTTACTGTACAGTGGGAGGTATGTCGGGGTGTGATGGTTACTGTACAGGGGGAGGTATGTCTGGCCGTGATGGTTACTGTACATTGGGAAATATGTCGGACCTTAATGGTTACTGTACAGTGGTAGGTTCGTCGGGGTGTGATGGTTACTATACAGTCGGAGGTATGAAGGGCCGTGATGGTTACTGTACAGTGGGAGGTATGTCGGGCCGTGATGGTTACTGTACAGTGGGAGGTATGTCGGGCGTGATGGTTACTGTCCAGTGGGAGATATGTCGGGCCGTGATGGTTACTGTACAGTGGGAGGTATGTCGGGGTGTGATGGTAACTGTACAGTGGGAGGTATGTCGGGCCGCGATGGTTACTGTACAGTGGGAGGTATGTCTGGCCGTGATTGTTGCTGTACAGTGGGAGGTATGTCGGGGTGTGATGGTTGCTGTACAGTGGGAGGTATGTCTGGCCGTGATTGTTGCTGTACAGTGGGAGGTATGTCGGGGTGTGATGGTTGCTGTACAGTGCGAGGTATGTCGGGCTGTGATGGTTACTGTACAGTGGGGGGAAGTCGGGGTGTGGTGGTAACTGTACAGTGGGAGGTATATCGGGGTGTGATGGTTACTGTACAGTGGGAGGTATGTCGGGGTGTGGTGGTAACTGTACAGTGGGAGGTATATCGGGGTGTGATGGTTACTGTACAGTGGGAGGTGTGTCGGGGTGTGATGGTTACTGTACAGTGGGAGGTATGTCGGGCTGTGATGGTACTGTACAGTGGGGGGAAGTCGGGGTGTGGTGGTAACTGTACAGTGGGAGGTATGTCGGGGTGTGATGGTTACTGTACAGTGGGAGGTATGTCGGGGTGTGATGGCTGCTGACCAGTGGGAGGGATTTCGTGTTGTGGAGGTTACTGTGCTGTGGGAGGTATGTCGGGGTGTGATCGTTTCTGTACAGTGGGAGGTATGTCGGACCGTGACGGTTACTCTACAGTGGGAGGTATGTCGGACCGTGACGGTTACTGTACAATGGGAGGTATGTCGGGGTGTGGTGGTTACTGTACAGTGGGAGGTATGTCGGGGTGTGACGGTTACTGTACAGAGGGAGGTATGTCGGGGTGTGATGGCTACTGAACAGTGGGAGGGTTGTCGGGGTGTGGAGGTTACGGTGCAGTGGGAGGTATGTCGGGGTGTGATCGTTTCTGTACAGTGGGAGGTATGTCGGGCTGTGATGGTTACTGTACAGTGGGAAGTATATCGAGCCCTGATGGTTACTGTATAGTGGGAGTACGTCGGGCTGTGATGGTTACTGTACAGTGGGAGGTATGTCGGGCCGTGATGGTTACTGTACAGTGGGAGGTATGTCGGGGTGTGATGGTTACTGTACAGTGGGGGGTATGTCGGGGTGTTATGGTTACTGTACAGTGGGAGGTATGTCTGGTCGTGATGGATGCTGTACAGTGGGAGATATGTCAAACCGTGATGGTTACTGTACAGTGGGAGGTAAGTCTGGCTGTGATGGATGCTGTACATAGGGAGATATGTCAGACCGTGATGGTTATTGTACAGTGGTAGGTATGTCGGGGTGTTATGGTTACTGTACAGTGGGAGGTATGTCTGGCCGTGATGGATGCTGTACAGTGGGAGATATGTCAAACCATGATGGTTACTGTACAGTGGGAGGTAAGTCTGGCTGTGATGGATGCTGTACAGAGGGAGATATGTCAGACCGTGATGGTTATTGTACAGTGGGAGGTATGTTGGGCAGTGATGGTTACTGTACAGTGTGCGGTAAGTCGGGGTGTGATGGTTATTGTACAGTGGGAGGAATGTCAGGGTGTGATGGTTACTCTACAGTGGGAGGTTTGTCGGTGTGTGGTCGTAACTGTACAGTGGGAGGTATGTCGGGGTGTGATGGTTACTGTACAGTGTGAGGTATGTCGGGCCGTGATAGTTACTGTACAGTGGTAGGTATGTCAGGGTGTGATGGTTACTGTACAGTGGGAGGTATGTCGGACTGTGATGGTTACTGTACAGTGTGAGGTATGTCGGACCGTGATGGTTACGGTACAGTGTGAGGTATGTCGGACCGTGATGGTTACTGTACAGTGTGAGGTATGTCGGGCCGTGATGTTTACTGTACAGTGAGAGGTATGTCGGGGTGTATTGGTTACTGTACAGTGGGAGGTATGTCTGGCGGTGATGGTTACTGTATAGTGGAAAGTATGTCGGGGTGTGATGGTTACTGTACATTGGGGGGTATGTCTGGCCGTAATGGTTACTGTACAGTGGGAGGTATGTCGGGGTGTGATGGTTACTGTACAGTTGGGGTTATGTCTGGCCGTGATGGTTAATGTACAGTGGGAGGTATGTCGGTCCGTGGTGGTTACTGTACAGTGGGAGTTATGTCGGGGTGTGATGGTTACTGTACAGTGGGGGGTATGTCGGGGTGTGATGGTTACTGTACAGTGGGAGGTATGTCGGGGTGTGATGGTTACTGTACAGTGGGGGGTATGTCGGGGTGTGATGGTTACTGTACAGTGGGAGTTATGTCGGGGTGTGATGGTTACTGTACAGTGGGGGGTATGTCGGGGTGTGATGGTTACTGTTCAGTGGTGGGTATGTCGGGCCGTGATGGTTACTGTAGAGTGGGGGGTATATCGTGCCGTGATGGTTACTGTACAGTGGGAGGAATATCGGGGTGTGATGGTTACTGTACAGTGGGAGGTATGTCGCGGTGTGGTGGTAACTGTACAGTGGGAGGTATGTCGGGGTGTGATGGTTACTGTACAGTGGGAGGTATGTCGGGGTGTGGCGGTAACTGTACAGTGGGAGGTATGTCGGGGTGTGGTGGTAACTGTACAGAGGGAGGTATGTCGGGGTGTGATCGTTTCTGTACAGTGGGAGGTATGTCGGACCGTGACGGTTACTGTACAGTGGGAGGTATGTCGGGGTGTGGTGGTTACTGTACAGTGGGAGGTATGTCGGGGTGTGACGGTTACTGTACAGAGGGAGGTATGTCGGGGTGTGATGGCTACTGAACAGTGGGAGGGATGTCGGGGTGTGGAGGTTACTGTGCAGTGGGAGGTATGTCGGGGTGTGATCGTTTCTGTACAGTGGGAGGTATGTCGGGCTGTGATGGTTTCTGTACAGTGGGAAGTATATCGAGCCCTGATGGTTACTGTATAGTGGGAGTACGTCGGGCTGTGATGGTTACTGTACAGTGGGAGGTATGACGGGCCGTGATGGTTACTGTACCGTGGGAGGTATGTCGGGGTGTGATGGTTACTGTACAATGGGGGGTATGTCGCGGTGTGATGGTTACTGTACAGTGGGAGGTATGTCGGGGTGTGATGGTTACTGTACAGTGGGAGGTATGTCTGGCCGTGACTGTTACCGTACAGTGGAAGGTATGTCGTGCAGTGATGGTTTCTCTAAAGTGGGAGCTATGTCGTGGTGTCGTGGTAACTTTACAGTGAGAGGTATGTCAGACCGTGATGGTTACTGTACAGTGGGAGGAATGTCAGGGTGTGATGGTTACTGTTCAGTGGGAGATATGTCGGGGTGTGATGGTTACTGTTCAGTGGGAGATATGTCGGGGTGTGGTCGTAACTGTACAGTGGGAGGTATGTCGGGGTGTGATGGTTACTGTACAGTGTGAGGTATGTCGGGCCGTGATGGTTACTGTACAGTGGGAGGTATGTCGGGGTGTGATGGTTACTGTACAGTGTGAGGTATGTCGGGCCGTGATGGTTACTGTACAGTGGTAGGTATGTCGGGTAGTGATGGTTACTGTACAGTGTGCGGTAATTCGGGATGTGATGGTTAATGTACAGTGGGAGGTCTGTCGGGGTGTGATGGTTACTGTACAGTGGGAGATATGTCGGGCCGTGACTGTTACGGTACAGTGGAAGGTATGTCGGGCAGTGATGGTTTCTCTAAAGTGGGAGGTCTGTCGGGGTGTCGTGGTAACTGTACAGTGAGAGGTATGTCAGACCGTGATGGTTACTGTATAGTGGGAGGTATATCGGGCCGTGATGGTTACTGTACAGTGGGAGGAATGTCTGGGTGGGATGGTTACTGTACAGTGGGAGATATGTCGGTGTGTGGGATTAACTGTACCGTGGGAGGAATGTCGGGGTGTGATGGTTACTGTACAGTGGGAGGTATGTCGGACCGTGATGGTTACTGTACAGTGTGAGGTATGTTGGGTCGTGATGGTTACTGTACAGTAGGAGGTATGTCGGGCCGTGATGGTTATTGTACAGTGGGAGGTATGTCGGGTCGTGATGGTTACTGTACAGTGGGAGGTAAATCGGGCCGTGATGGTTACTGTACAGTGGGTGGTATGTCGGGGTGTGATGGTTACTGTACAGTGGGAGGTATGTCGGGGTGTGATGGTTACTGTACAGTGGGAGGTATGTCGGAACGTGATTGTTACTGTACAGTGGGTGGTATGTGGGAACGTGATGGTTACTGTACAGTGGGAGGTATGTCGGTCCGTTATGGTTATTGTACAGTGGGAGGTATGTCGGGCTGTGATGGTTACTGTACAGTGTGCGGTAATTTGGGGTGTGATGGTTTCTATACAGTGGGAAGTATGTCTGGGCATGATTCTTGCTGTACACTGGGAGGTATGTCAGACCGTGATGGTTACTGTACAGTGGGAGGTATGTCTGGCCGTGACTGTTACCGTAAAGTGGGAGGGTTGTCGGGCAGTGATGGTTACTGTACAGTGGAGATATGTCGGGGTGGGGTGGTAAGTGTACAGTGGGAGATATGTCAGACCGTGATGGTTACTGTAATGTGGGAGGTATGTCGGGCTGTGATGGTTACTGTACAGTGTGCGGTAATTCGGGGTGTGATGGTTTCTATACAGTGGGAGGTATGTCTGGGCATGATTCTTGCTGTACACTGGGAGGTATGTCAGACCGTGATGGTTACTGTACAGTGGGAGGTATGTCTGGCCGTGACTGTTACCGTAAAGTGGGAGGTATGTCAGGCCGTGATGGTTACTGTACAGTGGTAGGTATGTTGGGTTGTGATAGTTACTGTACAGTGGGAGGTATGTCGGAGTCTGGTGGTTACTGTACAGTGGGATGTATATCGGGACGTGATTGTTACCGTGCAGTGGGAGGTATGTCGGAATGTGATGGTTACTGTACAGTGTGCGGTAATTCGGGGTGTGATAGTTACTGTACAGTGGGAGGTATGTCGGGGTTTGATGGTTACTGTACAGTGGGAGGAATGTCAGGGTGTGATGGTTACTGTACAGTGGGAGATATGTCGGGGTGGGGTGGTAACTGTATAGTGGGAGGTATGTCGGGGTGTGATGGTTACTGTACAGTGTGAGGTATGTTGGGCCGTGATGGTTACTGTACAGTGGTAGGTATGTCGGATTGTGATGGTTACTGTACAGTGGGAGGTATGTCGGGGTGTGGTGGTTACTGTACAGTGGGAGGTATGTCGGGGTGTGATGGTTACTGAACAGTGCGATGTATATCGTGACGTGATGGTTACTATGCAGTGGGAGGTATGTCGGAACGTGATGGTTACTGTACAGTGGGCGGTATGTCTGGCGGTGATGTTTGCTGTACAGTGGGAGGTATGTCAGACCGTGATGGTTACTGTACAGTGGGAGGTATGTCGGGCCGTGATGGTTACTGTACAGTGTGCGGTAAGTCGGGGTGTGATGGTTATTGTACAGTGGGAGGAATGTCAGTGTGTGATGGTTACTGTACAGTGGGAGGTATGTCGGTGTGTGTTGGTAACTGTACAGTGGGTGGTATGTCGGGGTTTGATGCTTACTCTACAGTGGTAGGTATGTCAGGGTGTGAAGGTTACTGTATAGTGAGAGGTATGTCGGGGTGTGATGGTTACTGTACAGTGGGAGGTATGTCGGGCCGTGATGGTTAATGTACAGTGGGAGGTATGTCGGGGTGTGATGTTTACTGTACCGTGGGAGATATGTCGTGGTGTGATGGTTACTGTACAGTGTGAGGTATGTCAGACCGTGATGGTTACTGTACAGTGCGAGGTATGTCAGGCCGTGATGGTTACTGTACAGTGGGAGATATGTCGGGCTGTGATGGTTACTGTACAGTGTGAGGGATGTCGGGGTGCGATGGTTACTGTACAGTGGGAGGAATATCGGACCGTGATAGTTACTGTACAGTGGGAGGTATGTCTGGCCGTGATGGTTACTGTACGTTTAGAGTATGTCGGGGTGTGATGGTTACTGTACAGTGTGAGGTATGTCAGACCGTGATGTTTACTGTACAGTAGGAGGTATGTCGGGCCGTGATCGTTACTGTACAGTGGGAGGAATGTCGGGTTGTGATGGTTACTGCACAGTGGGAGGTATGTCGGGCTGTGATGGTTACTGTATTTTGTGCGGTAATTCGGGTTGTGATGGTTACTGTACAGTGGGAGGTATGTCGGGCCGTGATGGTTACTGTACAGTGGGAGGTATGTCGGGGTTTGATGGTTACTGTACAGTGGGAGGTATGTCTGGCTGTGATGGTTGCTGTACAGTGTGAGGTATGTGAGACCGTGATAGTCACTGTACAGTGGGAGCTATGTTCAGCCGTGACTGTTACCGTACAGTGGAAGATATGTCGGGCAGTGATGGTTACTCTCAAGTGGGAGGTATGTCGGTGTGTCGTGGTAACTGTACAGTGAGAGGTATGTCAGACCGTGATGGTTACTGGAGAGTGGGAGGTATGTCGGGCCGTGATGGTTACTGTACAGTGGGAGGAATGTCTGGGTGTGATGGTTACTGTACAGTGGGAGATAGTCGGTGTGTGGTGGTAACTGTACAGTGTGAGGTATGTCGGGCCGTGATGGTTATTGTACAGTGGGAGGTTTGACGGGGTGTGATAGTTACTGTACAGTGGGAGCGATGTCGGGGTGTGGTGGTTACTGTACAGTGGGAGGTATATCAGGCCGTGATGGTTACTGTACAGAGGGAGGTATGTCGGACAGTGATGGTTACTGTACAGTCGGAGGTATGTCGGACTGTGATGCTTACTGTACAGTGTGCGGTAAGTCGGGCTGTAATGGTTGCTGTACGGTGAGAGTATGTCGGGCTGTGATGGTTACTGTACAGTGGGAGGTATGTCGGGCCGTGATAGTTACTGTACAGTGGGAGGTAAGTCGGACTGTGATGCTTACTGTAAAGTGTGCAGTAAGTCGGGGTGTGATGGTTAATGTACAGTGGGAGGTATGTCTGGCCGTGATGGTTGCTGTACTGTGGGGGGTATGTCAGACCGTGGTGGTTACTGTACAGTGTGAGGTATGTCGGGGTGTGATGGTTACTGTACAGTTTGAGGTATGTCGGGCCGTGATGGTTCCAGTACAGTGGTAGGTATGTCGGGGTGTGATGGTTACTGTACAGTGGGAGGTATGTCGGGCCGTGACTGTTACCGTACACTGGAAGGTATGTCGGGCAGTGATGGTTACTCTAAAGTGGGAGGTATGTCGGGGTGTCGTGGTAACTGTACAGTGAGAGGTATGTCAGACCGTGATGGTTACTGTATAGTGGGAGGTATTTAGTTTCGTGATAGTTACTGTACAGTGGGAGGTATGTCGGAGTGTGGTGGTTACTGTACAGTGGGAGGTATGTCGGGGTTTGATGGTTAATGAACAGTGGGATGTATATCGGGACGTGATTGTTACTGTGCAGTGGGAGGTATGTCGGAATGTGATGGTTACTGTACAGTGGGAGGTATGTCTGGCTGTGATGGTTACTGTACAGTGGGAGTATGTCGGGCTGTGATGGTTACTGTACAGTGGGAGGTATGTCGGGCTGTGATGGTTAGTGTACAGTGTGCGGAAATTCGGGGTGTGATAGTTACTGTACAGTGGGAGGTATGTCGGGGTGTGATGGTTACTGTACAGTGGGAGGTATGTCGGGGTGTGATGGTTACTGTACAGTGGGAGGTATGTCTGGCCGTGATGGTTACTGTACAGTGGAAGGTATGTCGCGCAGTGATGGTTACTCTAAAGTGGGAGGTATGTCGGGGTGTCGTGGTAACGGTACAGTGAGAGGTATGTCAGACCGTGATGGTTACTGTATAGTGGGAGGTATATCGGGCCGTGATGGTTACTGTACAGTGGGAGGTATGTCGCGCCGTGATGCTTACTGTACAGTGGGAGGTATGTCGGGCCGTGATGGTAACTGTACAGTGTGAGGTATGTTGGGCCGTGATGCTTACTGTACAGTGGGAGGTATGTCGGGGTGTGGTGGTAACTGTTCAGTGGGAGGTCTGTCGGGGTGTGATGGTTACTGTACAGTGGGAGGTATGTCGGTGTACGATGGTTACTGTACAGTGGAAGGTATGTTGGGGTGTGATGGTTCCTGTGCAGTGGGAGGTATGTCGGGGTACGCTGGTTACTGTACAGTGGAAGGTATGTTGGTGTGTGATGGTTACTGTACAGTGGGAGGTATATCGAGTCGTGATGGTTACTGTACAGTGGGAGGAATGTCGTGGTGCGATGTTTACTGTACAGTGGGTGGTATGTCGGGGTGTGATGGTTACTGTACAGTGGGAGATATATCGGGCCGTGATGGTTACTGTACAGGGGGAGTTATGTCGGACCGTGATGGTAACTGTACAGTGTGAGGTATGTCGGGTCGTGATGGTTACTGTGCCGTGCGAGGTATGTCAGGCCGTGATGGTTACTGTACAGTGGGAGGTATGTCAGCGTGTGATGGTTACTGTACAGTGGGAGGAATGTCGGGGTGTGGTGGTAACTGTACAGTGGGAGGTATGTCGGGATGTGCTGGTTACTGTACAGTGTGAGGTATGTCGGGCCGTGATGGTTACAGTACAGTGGGAGGTATGTCGGGGTGTGATGGTTACTGTACAGTGGGAGGTATGTCAGGCCGTGACGGTTACTGTACAGTGGGGGGTATGTCGGTCCGTGATGGTTACTGTACAGTGGTAGGTATGTCGGGTTGTGATGGTTACTGTACAGTGGGAGGTATGTCGGGCCGTGATGGTTACTGTACAGTGCGAGGTATGTCGGGGTGTGATGGTTACTGGACAGTGGGAGGTATGTCGGGGTGTGATGGTTACTGTACAGTGGGAAGTATGTCGGGGTGTGATGGTTACTGTACAGTGACGGATATGTCGGGGTGTGATGGTTACTGTACAGTGGGAGGTATGTCGGGGTGTGATGGTTACTGTACAGTGGGAGGTATGTCGGGGTGTGATGGTTACTGTACATTGGGAGGTATGTCGGGGTGTGATGGTTACTGTACAGTGGGAAGTATGTCGGGGTGTGATGGTTACTGTACAGTGGGAGGTAAGTCTGGCCGTGATTCTTGCTGTGCAGTGGGAGGTATGCCAGAACGTGATGGTTACTGTACAGTGGGAGGTATGTCTGGCCGTGACTGTTACCGTACAGTGGAAGGTATGTCGGGCAGTGATGGTTACTCTAAAGTGGGAGGTATGTCGGGGTGTCGTGGTAACTGTACAGTGAGAGGTATGTCAGACCGTGATGGTTACTGTATAGTGGGAGGTATGTCGGGCCGTGATGGTTACTGTACAGTGGGAGGAATGTCAGGGTGTGATGGTTACTGTACAGTGGGAGATATGTCGGGGTGTGGTGGTTACTGTACAGTGGGAGGTATGTCGGGGTGTGATGGTTACTGTACAGTGGGAGGTATGTCGGGGTACGATGGTTACTGTACAGTGGAAGGTATGTTGGGGTGTGATGGTTCCTGTGCAGTGGGAGGTATGTCGGGGTACGCTGGTTACTGTACAGTGGAAGGTATGTTGGTGTGTGATGGTTACTGTACAGTGGGAGGTATATCGGGTCGTGATGGTTACTGTACAGTGGGAGGAATGTCGTGGTGCGATGGTTACTGTACAGTGGGTGGTATGTCGGGGTGTGATGGTTACTGTACAGTGGGAGATATATCGGGCTTTGATGGTTACTGTACAGTGGGAGGTATGTCGGACCGTGATGGTTACTGTACAGTGTGAGGTATGTCGGGTCGTGATGGTTACTGTGCCGTGCGAGGTATGTCAGGCCGTGATGGTTACTGTACAATGGGAGGTATGTCAGCGTGTGATGGTTACTGTACAGTGGGAGGTGTGTCGGGGTGTGGTGGTAACTGTACAGTGGGAGGTATGTCGGGGTGTGATGGTTACTGTACAGTGTGAGGTATGTCAGGCCGTGACGGTTACTGTACAGTGGGGGGTATGTCGGTCCGTGATGGTTACTGTACAGTGGTAGGTATGTCGGGTTGTGATGGTTACTGTACAGTGGGAGGTATGTCGGGCCGTGATGGTTACTGTACAGTGGGAGGTATGTCGGGTTGCGATAGTTACTGTACAGTGGGAGGTATGTCGGGGTGTGATGGTTACTGGACAGTGGGATGTATGTCGGGCCGTGATGGTTACTGTAAAGTGGGAGGTATGTCGGACCGTGATGGTTACTGTACAGTGGGAGGTATGTCGGGGTGTGATGGTTACTGTACAGTGGGAGGTATGTCGGGGTGCGATAGTTACTGTACAGTGGGAGGTATGTCGGTGTGTGATGGTTACTGTACAGTGGGAGGTATATCGGGCCGTGATGGTTACTGTACAGTGGGAGGTATGTCGGGGTGTGATGGTTACTGTACAGTGCGAGGTATTTCTGGCCATGATGGTTACTGTACAGTGGGAGGTATGACGGGGTGTGATGGTTACTGTACAGTGGGAGGTATGTCGGGGTGTGATGGTTACTATACAGTGGGAGGTATGTTGGGGTGTGGTGGTTAATTTACAGTGGGAGGTATGTAGGGGTGCGATGGTTAATGTACAGTGAGTGGTATGTCGGGCTGTAATGGTTACTGTACAGTGAGGGGTATGTCTGGCTGTGATGGTTACTGTACAGTGAGGGGTATGTCGGGGTGTGATGGTTACTGTACAGTGGGAAGTATGTCGGGGTGTGATGGTTACTGTACAGTGAGGGGTATGTCTGGCCGTGATGGTTACTGGACAGTGAGGGGTATGTCGGGGTGTGATGGATACTGTACAGTGGGAAGTATGTCGGGGTGTGATGGTTACTGTACAGTGAGGGGTATGTCTGGCCGTGATGGTTACTGTACAGTGGGAGGTATGTCTGGCCGTGACTGTTACCGTACAGTGGAAGGTATGTCGGGCAGTGATGGTTACTCTAAAGTGGGAGGTATGTCGGGGTGTCGTGATAACTGTACAGTGAGAGGTGTGTCAGACCGTGATGGTTACTGTATAGTGGGAGGTATGTCGGGGTGTGATGGTTACTGTACAGTGGGAGATATGTCGGGGTGTGGTGGTAACTGTACAGTGGGAGGTATGTCGGGGTGTGGTGGTAACTGTACAGTGGGAGGTATGTCGGGCCGTGTTGGTTAATGTAGAGTGCGGTAAATCAGGGTGTGATGGTTATTGTACAGTGGGGGGTATGTCAGGGTGTGACGGTTACTGTACAGTGGGAGGTATGTCAGTGAGTGTTGGTAACTGTAGAGTGGGAGGTATGTCGGGGTTTAATGGTTACTGTACAGTGGTAGGTATGTCAGGGTGTGAAGGTGACTGTACAGTGGGAGGTATGTCGGGGTGTGATGGTTACTGTACAGTGGGAGGTATGTCGGGCCGTGATGGTTACTGTACAGTGGGAGGTATGTCGGACCGTGATGGTTACTGTACAGTGAGAGGATTGTCTGGCCGTGATGGTTA
Organism: Chiloscyllium punctatum; assembly: GCF_047496795.1. Taxonomy (NCBI): domain Eukaryota; kingdom Metazoa; phylum Chordata; class Chondrichthyes; order Orectolobiformes; family Hemiscylliidae; genus Chiloscyllium; species Chiloscyllium punctatum. The sequence goes on from NW_027309868.1 coordinate 398,535, forward strand.
CTGTACCGTGGGAGGTATGTCGGGGTGTGATGGTTACTGTACAGTGGGAGGTATGTCGGGGTGTGATGGTAACTGCACAGTGGGAGGTATGTCGGACCGAGATGGTTACTGTACAGTGGGAGGTATGTCAGACCGTGATGGTTACTGTACAGTGGGAGGTATGTCGGACCGTGATGGTTACTGTACAGTGGGAGGATTGTCTGGCCGTGATGGTTACTGTACAGTGGGAGGTATATCGGGTCGTGATGGTTACTGTGCAGTGGGAGGTATGTCGGGTTGCGATGGTTACTGTACAGTGGGAGGTATGTCGGGGTGTGATGGTTACTGTACAGTGGGAGATATATCGGGCCGTGATGGTTACTGTACAGTGGGAGGTATGTCGGACCGTGATGGTTACTGTACAGTGGGAGGTATGTCGGTCATGACGGTTACTGTGCCGTGGGAGGTAAGTCGGGGTGTGATGGTTACTCTACAGTGGGAGGTATGTCGTGGTATGGTGGTTACTGTACAGTGGGAGGTATGTCGGGCCGAGATGGTTACTGTACAGTGGGAGGTATGTCGGGTCGTGACGGTTACTGTGCCGTGGGACGTATGTCAGACCGTGATGGTTACTGTACAATGGGGTTTATGTCAGCGTGTGATGGTTACTGTACAGTGGGAGGTATGTCGGGGTGTGGTGGTAACTGTACAGTGGGAGGTCTGTCGGGGTGTGATGGTTACTGTACAGTGTGAGGTATGTCGGGGTACGATGGTTACTGTACAGTGGGAGGTATGTCGGGGTGTGATGGTTACTGTACAGTGGGAGGTATGTCGGGGTACGATGGTTACTGTACAGTGGAAGGTATGTTGGGGTGTGATGGTTCCTGTGCAGTGGGAGGTATGTCGGGGTACGCTGGTTACTGTACAGTGGAAGGTATGTTGGTGTGTGATGGTTACTGTACAGTGGGAGGTATATCGGGTCGTGATGGTTACTGTACAGTGGGAGGAATGTCGTGGTGCGATGGTTACTGTACAGTGGGAGATATATCGGGCTTTGATGGTTACTGTACAGTGGGAGATATATCGGGCTTTGATGGTTACTGTACAGTGGGAGGTATGTCGGACCGTGATGGTTACTGTACAGTGTGAGGTATGTCGGGTCGTGATGGTTACTGTGCCGTGCGAGGTATGTCAGGCCGTGATGGTTACTGTACAGTGGGAGGTGTGTCGGGGTGTGGTGGTAACTGTACAGTGGGAGGTATGTCGGGGTGTGATGGTTACTGTACAGTGAGAGGTATGTCAGACCGTGATGGTTACTGTATAGTGGGAGGTATTTAGTTTCGTGATAGTTACTGTACAGTGGGAGGTATGTCGGAGTGTGGTGGTTACTGTACAGTGGGAGGTATGTCGGGGTTTGATGGTTAATGAACAGTGGGATGTATATCGGGACGTGATTGTTACTGTGCAGTGGGAGGTATGTCGGAATGTGATGGTTACTGTACAGTGGGAGGTATGTCTGGCTGTGATGGTTACTGTACAGTGGGAGTATGTCGGGCTGTGATGGTTACTGTACAGTGGGAGGTATGTCGGGCTGTGATGGTTAGTGTACAGTGTGCGGAAATTCGGGGTGTGATAGTTACTGTACAGTGGGAGGTATGTCGGGGTGTGATGGTTACTGTACAGTGGGAGGTATGTCGGGGTGTGATGGTTACTGTACAGTGGGAGGTATGTCTGGCCGTGATGGTTACTGTACAGTGGAAGGTATGTCGCGCAGTGATGGTTACTCTAAAGTGGGAGGTATGTCGGGGTGTCGTGGTAACGGTACAGTGAGAGGTATGTCAGACCGTGATGGTTACTGTATAGTGGGAGGTATATCGGGCCGTGATGGTTACTGTACAGTGGGAGGTATGTCGCGCCGTGATGCTTACTGTACAGTGGGAGGTATGTCGGGCCGTGATGGTAACTGTACAGTGTGAGGTATGTTGGGCCGTGATGCTTACTGTACAGTGGGAGGTATGTCGGGGTGTGGTGGTAACTGTTCAGTGGGAGGTCTTTCGGGGTGTGATGGTTACTGTACAGTGGGAGGTATGTCGGTGTACGATGGTTACTGTACAGTGGAAGGTATGTTGGGGTGTGATGGTTCCTGTGCAGTGGGAGGTATGTCGGGGTACGCTGGTTACTGTACAGTGGAAGGTATGTTGGTGTGTGATGGTTACTGTACAGTGGGAGGTATATCGAGTCGTGATGGTTACTGTACAGTGGGAGGAATGTCGTGGTGCGATGTTTACTGTACAGTGGGTGGTATGTCGGGGTGTGATGGTTACTGTACAGTGGGAGATATATCGGGCCGTGATGGTTACTGTACAGGGGGAGTTATGTCGGACCGTGATGGTAACTGTACAGTGTGAGGTATGTCGGGTCGTGATGGTTACTGTGCCGTGCGAGGTATGTCAGGCCGTGATGGTTACTGTACAGTGGGAGGTATGTCAGCGTGTGATGGTTACTGTACAGTGGGAGGAATGTCGGGGTGTGGTGGTAACTGTACAGTGGGAGGTATGTCGGGATGTGCTGGTTACTGTACAGTGTGAGGTATGTCGGGCCGTGATGGTTACAGTACAGTGGGAGGTATGTCGGGGTGTGATGGTTACTGTACAGTGGGAGGTATGTCAGGCCGTGACGGTTACTGTACAGTGGGGGGTATGTCGGTCCGTGATGGTTACTGTACAGTGGTAGGTATGTCGGGTTGTGATGGTTACTGTACAGTGGGAGGTATGTCGGGCCGTGATGGTTACTGTACAGTGCGAGGTATGTCGGGGTGTGATGGTTACTGGACAGTGGGAGGTATGTCGGGGTGTGATGGTTACTGTACAGTGGGAAGTATGTCGGGGTGTGATGGTTACTGTACAGTGACGGATATGTCGGGGTGTGATGGTTACTGTACAGTGGGAGGTATGTCGGGGTGTGATGGTTACTGTACAGTGGGAGGTATGTCGGGGTGTGATGGTTACTGTACATTGGGAGGTATGTCGGGGTGTGATGGTTACTGTACAGTGGGAAGTATGTCGGGGTGTGATGGTTACTGTACAGTGGGAGGTAAGTCTGGCCGTGATTCTTGCTGTGCAGTGGGAGGTATGCCAGAACGTGATGGTTACTGTACAGTGGGAGGTATGTCTGGCCGTGACTGTTACCGTACAGTGGAAGGTATGTCGGGCAGTGATGGTTACTCTAAAGTGGGAGGTATGTCGGGGTGTCGTGGTAACTGTACAGTGAGAGGTATGTCAGACCGTGATGGTTACTGTATAGTGGGAGGTATGTCGGGCCGTGATGGTTACTGTACAGTGGGAGGAATGTCAGGGTGTGATGGTTACTGTACAGTGGGAGATATGTCGGGGTGTGGTGGTTACTGTACAGTGGGAGGTATGTCGGGGTGTGATGGTTACTGTACAGTGGGAGGTATGTCGGGGTACGATGGTTACTGTACAGTGGAAGGTATGTTGGGGTGTGATGGTTCCTGTGCAGTGGGAGGTATGTCGGGGTACGCTGGTTACTGTACAGTGGAAGGTATGTTGGTGTGTGATGGTTACTGTACAGTGGGAGGTATATCGGGTCGTGATGGTTACTGTACAGTGGGAGGAATGTCGTGGTGCGATGGTTACTGTACAGTGGGTGGTATGTCGGGGTGTGATGGTTACTGTACAGTGGGAGATATATCGGGCTTTGATGGTTACTGTACAGTGGGAGGTATGTCGGACCGTGATGGTTACTGTACAGTGTGAGGTATGTCGGGTCGTGATGGTTACTGTGCCGTGCGAGGTATGTCAGGCCGTGATGGTTACTGTACAATGGGAGGTATGTCAGCGTGTGATGGTTACTGTACAGTGGGAGGTGTGTCGGGGTGTGGTGGTAACTGTACAGTGGGAGGTATGTCGGGGTGTGATGGTTACTGTACAGTGTGAGGTATGTCAGGCCGTGACGGTTACTGTACAGTGGGGGGTATGTCGGTCCGTGATGGTTACTGTACAGTGGTAGGTATGTCGGGTTGTGATGGTTACTGTACAGTGGGAGGTATGTCGGGCCGTGATGGTTACTGTACAGTGGGAGGTATGTCGGGTTGCGATAGTTACTGTACAGTGGGAGGTATGTCGGGGTGTGATGGTTACTGGACAGTGGGATGTATGTCGGGCCGTGATGGTTACTGTAAAGTGGGAGGTATGTCGGACCGTGATGGTTACTGTACAGTGGGAGGTATGTCGGGGTGTGATGGTTACTGTACAGTGGGAGGTATGTCGGGGTGCGATAGTTACTGTACAGTGGGAGGTATGTCGGTGTGTGATGGTTACTGTACAGTGGGAGGTATATCGGGCCGTGATGGTTACTGTACAGTGGGAGGTATGTCGGGGTGTGATGGTTACTGTACAGTGCGAGGTATTTCTGGCCATGATGGTTACTGTACAGTGGGAGGTATGACGGGGTGTGATGGTTACTGTACAGTGGGAGGTATGTCGGGGTGTGATGGTTACTATACAGTGGGAGGTATGTTGGGGTGTGGTGGTTAATTTACAGTGGGAGGTATGTAGGGGTGCGATGGTTAATGTACAGTGAGTGGTATGTCGGGCTGTAATGGTTACTGTACAGTGAGGGGTATGTCTGGCTGTGATGGTTACTGTACAGTGAGGGGTATGTCGGGGTGTGATGGTTACTGTACAGTGGGAAGTATGTCGGGGTGTGATGGTTACTGTACAGTGAGGGGTATGTCTGGCCGTGATGGTTACTGGACAGTGAGGGGTATGTCGGGGTGTGATGGATACTGTACAGTGGGAAGTATGTCGGGGTGTGATGGTTACTGTACAGTGAGGGGTATGTCTGGCCGTGATGGTTACTGTACAGTGGGAGGTATGTCTGGCCGTGACTGTTACCGTACAGTGGAAGGTATGTCGGGCAGTGATGGTTACTCTAAAGTGGGAGGTATGTCGGGGTGTCGTGATAACTGTACAGTGAGAGGTGTGTCAGACCGTGATGGTTACTGTATAGTGGGAGGTATGTCGGGGTGTGATGGTTACTGTACAGTGGGAGATATGTCGGGGTGTGGTGGTAACTGTACAGTGGGAGGTATGTCGGGGTGTGGTGGTAACTGTACAGTGGGAGGTATGTCGGGCCGTGTTGGTTAATGTAGAGTGCGGTAAATCAGGGTGTGATGGTTATTGTACAGTGGGGGGTATGTCAGGGTGTGACGGTTACTGTACAGTGGGAGGTATGTCAGTGAGTGTTGGTAACTGTAGAGTGGGAGGTATGTCGGGGTTTAATGGTTACTGTACAGTGGTAGGTATGTCAGGGTGTGAAGGTGACTGTACAGTGGGAGGTATGTCGGGGTGTGATGGTTACTGTACAGTGGGAGGTATGTCGGGCCGTGATGGTTACTGTACAGTGGGAGGTATGTCGGACCGTGATGGTTACTGTACAGTGAGAGGATTGTCTGGCCGTGATGGTTACTGTACCGTGGGAGGTATGTCGGGGTGTGATGGTTACTGTACAGTGGGAGGTATGTCGGGGTGTGATGGTAACTGTACAGTGGGAGGTATGTCGGACCGAGATGGTTACTGTACAGTGGGAGGTATGTCAGACCGTGATGGTTACTGTACAGTGGGAGGTATGTCGGACCGTGATGGTTACTGTACAGTGGGAGGATTGTCTGGCCGTGATGGTTACTGTACAGTGGGAGGTATATCGGGTCGTGATGGTTACTGTGCAGTGGGAGGTATGTCGGGTTGCGATGGTTACTGTACAGTGGGAGGTATGTCGGGGTGTGATGGTTACTGTACAGTGGGAGATATATCGGGCCGTGATGGTTACTGTACAGTGGGAGGTATGTCGGACCGTGATGGTTACTGTACAGTGGGAGGTATGTCGGTCATGACGGTTACTGTGCCGTGGGAGGTAAGTCGGGGTGTGATGGTTACTCTACAGTGGGAGGTATGTCGTGGTATGGTGGTTACTGTACAGTGGGAGGTATGTCGGGCCGAGATGGTTACTGTACAGTGGGAGGTATGTCGGGTCGTGACGGTTACTGTGCCGTGGGACGTATGTCAGACCGTGATGGTTACTGTACAATGGGGTTTATGTCAGCGTGTGATGGTTACTGTACAGTGGGAGGTATGTCGGGGTGTGGTGGTAACTGTACAGTGGGAGGTCTGTCGGGGTGTGATGGTTACTGTACAGTGTGAGGTATGTCGGGGTACGATGGTTACTGTACAGTGGGAGGTATGTCGGGGTGTGATGGTTACTGTACAGTGGGAGGTATGTCGGGGTACGATGGTTACTGTACAGTGGAAGGTATGTTGGGGTGTGATGGTTCCTGTGCAGTGGGAGGTATGTCGGGGTACGCTGGTTACTGTACAGTGGAAGGTATGTTGGTGTGTGATGGTTACTGTACAGTGGGAGGTATATCGGGTCGTGATGGTTACTGTACAGTGGGAGGAATGTCGTGGTGCGATGGTTACTGTACAGTGGGAGATATATCGGGCTTTGATGGTTACTGTACAGTGGGAGATATATCGGGCTTTGATGGTTACTGTACAGTGGGAGGTATGTCGGACCGTGATGGTTACTGTACAGTGTGAGGTATGTCGGGTCGTGATGGTTACTGTGCCGTGCGAGGTATGTCAGGCCGTGATGGTTACTGTACAGTGGGAGGTGTGTCGGGGTGTGGTGGTAACTGTACAGTGGGAGGTATGTCGGGGTGTGATGGTTACTGTACAGTGTGAGGTATGTCAGGCCGTGACGTTTACTGTACAGTGGGGGGTATGTCGGTCCGTGACGGTTACTGTACAGTGGTAGGTATGTCGGGTTGTGATGGTTACTGTACAGTGGGAGGTATGTCGGGCCGTGATGGTTACTGTACAGTGGGAGGTATGTCGGTTTGCGATAGTTACTGTACAGTGGGAGGTATGTCGGGGTGTGATGGTTACTGGACAGTGGGAGGTATGTCGGGCCGTGATGGTTACTGTAAAGTGGGAGGTATGTCGGACCGTGATGGTTACTGTACAGTGGGAGGTATGTCGGGGTGTGATGGTTACTGTACAGTGGGAGGTATGTCGGGGTGCGATGGTTACTGTACAGTGGGAGGTATGTCGGGGTGTGATGGTTACTGTACAGTGGGAGGTATGTCGGACCGTGATGGTTACTGTACTGTGGGGGGTTTATCGGATCGTGATGGTTACTGTGCAGTGGGAGGTTTATCGGGTCGTGATGGTTACTGTGCAGTGGGAGGTATGTCGGGCCGTGATGGTTACTCTACAGTGGTAGGTATGTCAGGGAGTGAAGGTTACTGTATAGTGGGAGGTATGTCGGGGTGTGATGGTTACTCTACAGTGGGAGGTATGTCGGGGTGTGATGGTTACTGTACAGTGTGAGGTATGTCGGAGTGTGATGCTTACTGTACCGTGGGAGGTATGTTGGGCTGTGATGGTTACTGTACAGTGGGAGGTATGTCTGACCGTGATGGTTACTGTACAGTGGGAAGTATGTCTGGCCGTGATGGTTACTGTGCAGTTGGAGGTATGTTGGGCCGTGATGCTTACTGTACAGTGAGAGGTATGTCGGGCCGTGATGGTAACTGTACAGTAGGAGGTATTTCGGGGTGTGATGGTTACTGTGTAGTGGGAGTTATATCGGGCCGTGATGGTTGCTGTACAGTGGGAGATATGTCGGGCCGTGATGCTTACTGTACAGTGGGAAGTATGTCGGGCCATGATGGTAACTGTACAGTTGGAGGTATGTCGGGGTGCGATGGTTACTGTACAGTGGGAGGTATGTCGGGGTGTGGTGGTTACTGTACAGTGGGAGGTATATCGGGCCGTGATGGTTACTGTACAGTGGGAGGTATGTCGGACCGTGATGGTTACTGTACAGTGCGAGGTATGTCTGGCCATGATGGTTACTGTACAGTGGTAGGAATGTCGGGGTGTGATGGTTACTGTATAGTCGGAGGTATGTCGGGCCGTGATGGTTATTGTACCGTGGGAGTATGTCGGTCTGTGATGGTTACTGTACAGTGGGAGGTATGTCTGGCCGTGACTGTTACCATACAGTGGAAGATATGTCGGGCAGTGATGGTTACTCTAAAGTGGGAGGTATGTCGGGGTGTCGTGGTAACTGTACAGTGAGAGGTATGTCAGACCGTGATGGTTACTGTACAGTGGGAGGTATGTCGGACCGTGATGGTTACTGTACAGTGCGAGGTATGTCTGGCCATGATGGTTACTGTACAGTGGGAGGAATGTCGGGGTGTGATGGTTACTGTACTGTAGGAGGTATGTCGGTCTGTGATGGTTACTGTACAGTGGGAGGTATGTTGGTCCGTGATGGTTACTGTGCAGTGGGAGGTATGTCAGGCTGTGATGGTTACTGTATAGTGGGAGGTATGTCTGGCCGTGACTGTTACCATACAGTGGAAGGTATGTTGGGCAGTGATGGTTACTCTAAAGTGGGAGGTATGTCGGGGTGTCGTGGTAACTGTACAGTGAGAGGTATGTCAGACCGTGATGGATACTGTACAGTGGGAGGAATGTCAGGGTGTGATGGTTACTGTACAGTGGGAGATATGTCGGGGTGTGGTGGTAACTGTACAGTGGGAGGTATGTCGGGTTGTGATGGTTACTGTACAGTGTGAATTATATCGGGCCGTGATGGTTACTGTACAGTGGGAGGTATGTCGGGGTGTGATGGTTACTGTACAGTGGGAGGGATGTCGGAGTGTGGTGGTTACTGTACAGTGGGAGGTATGTCGGGGTGTGATGGTTACTGAACAGTGGGATGTATATCAGGACGTAATGGTTACTGTACAGTGTGAGGTATGTCAGGCCGTGATGGTTACTGTACAGTGGTAGGTATGTCGGGTTGTGATGGTTACTGTACAGTGGGAGGTATGTCGGGGAGTGATGTTTACTGTACAGTGGGAGGTATGTCGGGGTGCGATGGTTACTGTACAGTGGGAGGTATGAAGGGGTGTGATGGTTACTGTACAGTGGGAGGTATATCGGGCCGTGATGGTTACTGTACATTGGGAGGTATGTCGGACCGTGATGGTTAATGTACAGTGTGAGGTATGTCGGGTCGTGATGGTTACTGTGCCGTGGGAGGTATATCGAGCCGTGATGGTTACTGTACAGTGGGAGGAATGTCGGGGTGTGATGGTTACTGTACAGTGGGAGGTATGTCAGGGCGTGATTCTTGCTGTACAGTGGGAGGTATGTCAGACCGTGATGGTTACTGTACAGTGGGAGGGATGTCTGGCCGTGACTGTTACCGTACCGTGGAAGGTATGTCGGGCAGTCATGGTTACTCTAAAGTGGGAGGTATGTCGGGGTGTCGTGGTAACTGTACAGTGAGAGGTATGTCAGCCCGTGATGGTTACTGTATAGTGGGAATTATGCCGGGCCATGATGGTTACTGTACAGTGGGAGAAATGTCAGGGTGTGATGGTTTCTGTACCGTGGGAGATATGTCGGGGTGTGGTGGTAACTGTACAGTGGGAGGTATGTCGGGTTGTGATGGTTACTGTACAGTGTGAGGTATGTCGGGCCTTGATGGTTACTGTACAGTGGTAGGTATGTCGGGTTGTGATTGCTACTGTACAGTGGGAGGTATGTCGGGGTGTGATGGTTACTGTACAGTGGGAGGTATCTCGGGGTGTGATGGTTACTGTACAGTGGGAGGGATGTCGGAGTGTAGTGGTTACTGTACAGTGGGAGGTATGTCGGGGTGTGATGGTTACTGAACAGTGGGAGGTATGTCGGGGTGTGATGGTTACTGAACAGTGGAATGTATATCGGGACGTGATGGTTACTGTGCAGTGGGAGGTATGTCGGAACGTGATGGTTACTGTACAGTGGGGGGTAAGTCTGGCTGTGATGGTTACTGTACAGTGGGAGTATGTCGGGCTGTGATGGTTACTGTACAGTGTGCGGTAATTCGGGATGTGATGGTTACTGTACAGTGGGCGGTATGTCTGGTCGTGATGTTTGCTATACAGTGGGAGGTATGTCAGACCGTGATGGTTACTGTTACGTGGGAGGTATGTCGGGGTGTGGTGGTAACTGTACACTGAGAGGTATGTCAGACCGTGATGGTTACTGTACAGTGGGAGGTATGTTGGGCCGTGATGGTTACTGTACAGTGTGCGGTAAGTCGGGGTGTGATGGTTATTGTACAGTGGGAGGAATGTCAGGGTGTGATGGTTACTGTACAGTGGGAGGTATGTCGGTGTGTGTTGGTAACTGTACAGTGGGAGGTATGTCGGGCCGTGATGGTTACTCTACAGTGGTAGGTATGTCAGGGTGTGAAGGTTACTGTACAGTGGGAGGTATGTCGGTGTGTGTTGATAACTGTACAGTGGGAGGTATGTCGGGCCGTGATGGTTACTCTACAGTGGTAGGTATGTCGGGGTGTGATGGTTACAGTACAGTGTGAGGTATGTCGGAGTGTGATGGTTACTGTACCGTGGGAGGTATGTCGGGCCGTAATGGTATCTGTACTGTGGGAGGTATGTCGGGGTGTGATGGTTACTGTACCGTGGGAGTTATGTTGGGCTGTGATGGTTACTGAACAGTGGGAGGTATGTCTGGCCGTGATGGTTACTGTACCGTTGGAGATATGTTGGGCCGTGATGCTTACTGTACAGTGAGAGGTATGTCGGGCCGTGATGGTAACTGTACAGTAGGAGGTATTTCGGGTTTTGATGGTTACTGTACAGTGGGAGTTATATCGGGCCGTGATGGTTGCTGTACATTGGGAGGTATGTCGGGTTGTGATGGTTACTGTACAGTGGGAGGTATGTTGGGGAGTGATGGTTCCTGTACAGTGGGAGGTATGTTGGGGTGCGATGGTTACTGTACAGTGGGAGATATGTCGGGGTGTGGTGGTTACTGTACAGTGGGAGGTATGTCGCGTTGTGATAGTTACTGTACAGTGGGAGGTAAGTCGGGGTGTGATGGTTACTGTACAGTGAGGGGTATGTCGGGCTGTGATGGTAACTGTACAGTTGGAGGTATGTCAGGCCGTAATGGTTACTGTACAGTGAGGGGTATGTCGGGGTGTGATGGTTACTGTACAGTGGGAAGTATGTCGGGGTGTGATGGATACTGTATAGTGAGGGGTATGTCTGGCCAAGATGGTTACTGGACAGTGGGAGGTATGTCAGGGTGTGATGTTTACTGAACAGTGGGATGTATATCGGGGTTTGATGGTTAATGTACAGTGAGGGGTATGTCTGGCCGTAATGGTTACTGTACAGTTGGAGGTATGTCAGGCCGTGATGGTTACTGTACAGTGAGGGGTATGTCGGGGTGTGATGGTTACTGTACAGTGGGAAGTATGTCGGGGTGTGATGGTTACTGTACAGTGGGAGGTACGTCTGGCCGTGATGGTTGCTGACAGTGTGCGGTAATTCGGGGTGTGATGGTTACTGTACAGTGGGAGGTATATCGGGACGTGATGGTTACTGTACAGTGGGAGGTATGTCGGAACGTGATGGTTACTGCACAGTGGGAGGTATATCTGGCCGTGATGGTTGCTGTACAGTAGGAGGTATGTCAGACCGTGATGGTTACTGCAAAGTGGGATGTATGTCTGGGTGTGGTGGTAACTGTACATTGAGAGGTATGTCAGACCGTGATGGTTACTGTACAGTGGGAGGTATGTCGGGCCGTGATGGTTACTGTACAGTGTGCGGTAAGTCGGGGTGTGATGGTTATTGTACAGTGTGAGGAATGTCAGGGTGTGATGGTTACTGTACAGTGGGAAGTATGTCGGGGTGTGATGGTAACTGTAGAGTGGGAGGTATGTCGGGCCGTGATGGTTACTATACAGTGGGAGGTATGTCGGGCCGTAATGGTTACTGTACCGTGGGAGGTATGTCGTTGTGTGATGGTTTCTGTACAGTGGGAGGTATGTCGGACCGTGATGGTTACTGTACAGTGGGAGATATGTCGGGCCGTGACGGTTACTGTACAGTGGGGGGTATGTCGGTCCGTGATGGTTACTGTACAGTGGTAGGTATGTCGGGTTGTGATGGTTACTGTACAGTGGGAGGTATGTCGGGCCGTGATGGTTACTGTACAGTGGGAGGTATGTCGGGTTGCGATAGTTACTGTACAGTGGGAGGAATGTCAGGGTGTGATGGTTACTGTACAGTGGGAGGTATGTCGGTGTGTGTTGGTAACTGTAGAGTGGGAGGTATGTCGGGCCGTGATGGTTACTATACAGTGGGAGGTATGTCGGGCCGTAATGGTTACTGTACCGTGGGAGGTATGTCGTTGTGTGATGGTTTCTGTACAGTGGGAGGTATGTCGGACCGTGATGGTTACTGTACAGTGGGAGATATGTCGGGCCGTGATGGTTACTGTACAGTGGGAGGAATGTCTGGCCGTGATGGTTACTGTACAGTGGGAGGTATGTCGGGGTGTGATGGTAACTGTACAGTAGGAGGTATGTCGGGGTGTGGTGGTTACTGTACAGTGGGAGGTATGTCGGGGTGTGGTGGTTACTGTACAGTGGGAGGTATGTCGCGTTGTGATGGTTACTGTACAGTGGGAGGTAAGTCGGGGTGTGATGGTTACTGTACAGTGGGACGTATTTCTGGCCGTGACGATTACTGTACAGTTGGAGGTTTGTGACGCCGTGATGGTTACTGTACTGTGAGAGGTATGTCGGGGTGTGATGGTTACCGTACAGTGAGGGGTATGTCTGGCCGTGATGGTTACTGTACAGTGGGAAGTATGTCAGGCCGAGATGGTTACTGTACAGTGAGGGGTATGTCGTGGTGTGATGATTCCTGTACAGTGGGAAGTATGTCGGGGTGTAATGGTTACTGTACAGTGGGAAGTATGTCGGGGTGTAATGGTTACTGTACAGTGAGGGGTATGTCTGGCCGTGATGGTTACTGTACAGTGGGAGGTATGTCGGGGTGTGATGGTTACTGTACAGTGGGAAGTATGTCGGGGTGTGATGGTTACTGTACAGTGGGAGGTATGTCAGGGTGTGATGGTTACTGTACAGTGGGAAGTATGTCGGGGTGTGATTGTTACTGTACAGTGGGAGGTATATCGGGCCGTGATGGTTACAGTACAGATGGCGGTATGTCAGACCGTGATGGTTACTGTCAGTGGGAGGTATGTCGGCCCGTGATGGTTACTGTGCAGATGTAGGTATGTCGGGGTGTGATGGTAACTGTACAGTGGGAGGTATGTCGGGGTGTGATGGTTACTGTACAGTGGGAGGTATGTCGGGGTGTGATGGTTAATGTACAGTTGGAGGTATGTCAGGCCGTGATTGTTACTGTACAGTGGGAGGTATGTCGGGGTGTGATGGTTACTGTACAGTGGGAGGTATGTCGGGCCGTGATGGTTACTGTACAGTGGGAGGTATGTCGGGGTGTGATGGTTACTGTACAGTGGGAGGTATGTCGGGGTGTGATGGTTACTGTACAGTTGGAGGTATGTCAGGCCGTGATTGTTACTGTACAGTGGGTGTTATGCTGGACCGTTCTGGTTCCTGTACAGTGGGGGTTACGTTGGGCTGTGAGGTTGCAGACTGTATGATTTGTACAGAGTATGATTCTGATCCTGACCTTGGCCTACTCACCTCATGGTTACATCATCATTAATTTCTCAATCTGTTTCAAGCCCAGGGGGCTACATAACATGGTGAGGGGAGTCTGTAAAATGTGAAGGTAGCCCCTGTTCCCCATAAGGACTGTGCAGTGACCATTCTTACCGATATATGAAATGGAGAGGTGTATCTTCAGCAGGCAATTCGGTGATGATGTGGTCAATTATATGTTTCCCTTTGATTGATTCCCCCATAACCTGCCGCAGAGCAGTCCAGCAGCCACAGAATGCAGCGTCAATGCTGAGCACGATACTGACTATATACCACGGAGCTGCCTGGCTCTGTCCTGTCAGTGTGACATACCCTAACAGAGAGGGTGGTGATGTTGCCTGGTATTAGTCCTATTCACAGACCCCTGCTTTACAGATAATATCTGTCTATTGCTGATTAGTCTGTGGGATATATGCAACAGGTCACTTTTACATTTTGTATAATGAAGAGTTAATATCACTTTGTTTCTTTCATCTTTTAAAATAAACCAAACATCATTTTTTCAGTTGAAAACCATTGAAGTGAACAATAATTGAATTACCAGAGCACACAGCTAACATTACATAATTCAGTGACTGTAGTAAACAGCTGATTGATGTTCAGATGAATGAACACACCATCTTGCAGGCAGTAAAGCTGTTGGAAATGACTTTGAGGAAAAGCCTGAATTCAGACAGTGTTACTGGGCCTCACCATGACCTCCAAAACACTGACCATCTCCAAAATCTGTCCAGTGAGTTTCCAAACTGGAGCTAGGCCGTTAATAACATAATCCCTCACAATAGACTAGTTAGAGACATACCTGAACAACGGAGAGATGTGAGTGGGGAAAACTGGTCAATGGACTAGCACAAGACACTGATCCAGACACAGTTTAACATTTGTAACAATGACCTGTAAACAGCCATGTCCTGCAAGTATATCTCTTCTGGTATGGCACCTAAACTCTGTAATTCTGAACCTTGGACCTGATCCTGAATGAAGGTGTTATAAAGGTGATGGTCTCCTGCAGCACATGGCATCTTACATTGAATCCCTCATAAACCATATCCTGGGTATGTTAGCCCCACAATGTCAGTATCCAAACAGAATTGTGCAGATCCATTGATGGTCAGCATTATCCCAGCCCAATGATCTTGTGTGTGCATTGTCTTGGAAATCTCTGTGTAAATATTTGCAGCATTGTTCTAACCATTAACAGCAAAATGTCTTCACTGAAGTTTCGATAACCTTTCATAATACCAACTTTTAGATTGTCAAATAAGCACAAAATTCCTTGTACTTAATAATAATTTGGTCTTGGGTATGGGAATGAGATTTATCATTTCAATGCTCCTTACTGTGAGTTGTGCACTGTTTTCATCATAATGTTGTTATAAAAGTGAATGGAATAAATGGGTAGATTTTAGATTAGATTACATTTCCACACTGTAATGTAATATAATCTAAAATCCACCCATTTATTCCGTTCACTTTTATAACAACATTATGATGAAAACAGTGCACAACTCACAGTAAGGAGCATTGAAATGATAAATCTCATTCCCACACCCAAGACCAAATTATTATTAAGTACAAGGACATTGAAGATATACAATTATTTTCTCTTGTATTAGTATTTTGAACTAATAGTTGACTCTCTTGCTCCTCAGATGCTGCCTGAATGGCTGTGCTTTTTTCATAACCACACTTTTTGAATCTGATCTCCAGCATCTGCAGTCCTCACTTTCCCCTGAATGAATATTCATTCATAATAATTTTCGTGGCAACAATATCACTGTGTGATTAAACATGTTAGTCAGATATGAGTATATTTTCAATTGCCTCTGTCTGTCTCAGAGCTCAGTCATGTGTGATGTGATGTCAGTGTTTGTGTGATGCTCAGTATGTAGGCCATGCCTCTGAGAGACTGTCTGATTGTTTCAAACAGCATATTCCTTCAGTTGTTTCCAGCAAATAGGTTACTGCCTGGACCCAAACAGCCAGAGCTCACAAAACCCAAAGTACAGTGTCCAGAATTGGGCAGGACTGGACAATATTTTTCATGCTAATTTATTCATGGAATTTGATAAGGCTAGTATTTATTGCTTGTCCCTTGTTGCCCTTGAGAAGGTAGGGGTGAGCTGTCACATTGACCCGCTGCAGCCCATGTGCTGTAGGTAGACTTACAGTACCATTAGGGAGGAAGTTGAAACAGTGACACTGAAAGAACGGCAATATGCTTCCCAATCAGCTTGGTAAATGGCTTGGGTTGGAACGCGAACATGGTCGTCCCATGTATCTGCTTCCCTTGTCCTTCTTGATGGTCGGGGGTTCAGAGATACGTTATAAGGAGCCTTGGCAAATTTCTGCACAGCACCGTGTAGATGGCAGACATTACTGCTTCTGAGTGTCAGTGGATGAGGGGTGAAGCTGCATTCACAGAGGCAAATGGAGGTATTTAATCACACACACATTCAACATGAGTCTTTTTGATGGGAGACAGGCTTTCCAAAATTTTGAGGTGAGTCATTCCTGTAGGATTTCCTGCCCTTGATATATTCTTGTAGCCAATGAATTAATATGTCTCAAAGTGTGGTGCTGGAAAAGCACAACAGGTCAGGCAGCACCTGAGGTACAGGAGTTTTCGCATAAGCCCTTCACAGGACTGGGTAATGAAATTATATGGTCTGTCCAGTTCTGGTTAACAGTAATCCCCGGGATATTGCTAGGTGGGTGTTCAGTGACGGTGGTGGCATTGAACATTAAATGATATGGTACACTTTTCTATTGTTAGAGGTTATCATTGTCTGGCATGTGTGTAATGGAAATTGTACCTGTCACTGTTAAGCACACACCTGCATAGTTCCAAGACCTGTCGCATTTGGACAAGGACTGCTCCAGTATCTGAGTAAATCAGGAATGGTGTTGAACATTGTCCAATCTTTGGAAAACATCCCCAGTTATGACTTTACTTGAGTAGGTGGTGGTCATTTATGAAGCAGCTGAAAATTATTGGGCCGAGGGCAGAGAGAACTCTTACAGCTCACTGATGCTGTCCCTCTCTCTGAGCTAGGAAGCTGGCTTCTAGTTCCACATGCTGCAAAGGTGTCTAACAACATATCTGAACAGAATAATGTTACAGTATCTTTCCCAAAGAGCTGAGTGAGGACTTGGTTAGCTCTATCAGTTAGACGGCTAGTTTGTAATGCAGATTAATGCCAACAGTGTGGGTTCAGTTCCAGCACTGAATGAGGTGTCTGAACAGGGCTGTCTTACACAACCTCTCCCTTGCTTGAGGCATGATGACTATCCAATTAAACTGCTGCTAGTCGGACCTATCTAACGAGAGAACAACCCTCTCATCCTGTTGGTGTATGGTGCCCTGCCTTTCCATTTCTGGTCTACAGGTTAACTCAGAAACCCCTCCCCAGGGGAGCTGAGATGGCTGCTCCCCACCAACCCCAGCCACCTTCCTCTGTACCAGGTATAACTTCAGCCAGTGCAGACGATTCCTATTTGCTTCAGTTTTGCTGTTAATCCAGGATATGACACTTGGTCAAATGCAGTTATGATGATGTTAAGTGCAGTCACTGTCACCTCAACCCGAGAATTCAGCTGTGTGTTCTCTTGTTGTACATCGTTAAACCAAGGCTTCAATGTGCCCACGGGATAAGACCCCAAACTGAGCTTCAGCGAGCAGGTTGGTGTTGAGGCAGTGCTGCTTGATCCCACTGTAGATGACATCTTCCATCACTTTATTAATGTTGGGAATTAGAGCAATGGGGCAGTCATTGATTGTCTGATGGTTTGTCTGTGTGTGTACAGGACACACCCTGATAGTTTCCCACAGTGTCAGGTAGGTGCCAGTGCTGTATCCCAGCAGGAACAGCTTGAATGAAATGTTCTCAGGGCCCACAGCCTTTGCATTCCCCATCCCTCCAGCCGTTTGGAGTTACCACACACAGTGAATAGACTTAGCTGATGACTGCTATCTGGCGAAGACTAAAATAGATCATCCCTTCGACACTTTGGTCTGAACATTGTTGTGAATATTTCAGCCTTATCTTTCCTATTGTTGTACTGGGCCCTTCCATCGTTGAGGAGTGTGATGTTTGTGGATCGTATCCTTTAGTGAGTTCTTTGATTGTCCACACAATTCACCCTTTTTTCCATGCGACAGGATTACAGAAATTAGGTCTGATTTGTTGGTTAGATCTGTCTGTCACTGGCTGTTTATGCCATTTGGTAAGTAAGTGGTCCTGTTAGGTAACGTCACTACATTGTGAGGTGTACCTGGTGCTGCTCTTGACCGGTCCCCCTGTGTTCCTCATTGAACAAGGGTTTAACCCCTGGCCTGATGGCCAGGGTAAAGTGGAGCATATGCCAGGCAGTGACAGGGAAAATTGTGCTGGAGTACAATTCTGCTGTTGTTGTAATGACCAGAATCACCTCACACAAGCCAGTGCTGTGTTCTAGATCTCTTTGAAATCTTTAACATTTCGCATGGTGATAGTATTTCTTACATGTGCGCTCATGCATGTGTGTACACACACACTATTGACAATGTAAAAGTGGGACTTTCTCTGTATAAATACTGTATGCACTGTCACCATTCCCAATACGGTCCTCGATCAGTGTGTCTGCAGCCGGTAGTTTGGTGCGGATGAGGTCAAGTATGTTTCTGCCTGTCAGTCGTTCCCTCCCGATTCGGTGCAGCCCCAGTCCAGCAGCTATGTCCTGTTGGACCCGACCATCTCGATCAGCAATGCTGCTGCTGAGCCCCTCTTGGTGGTGGGGTTTGAAATGGCCCAGTATACATTCCCCAGCTCATTCACTCTGTCAGTGCGTCCTCCAAGTGTTGTTCAATGTCGAGGGACACTGATTCACCAGCTCAGGCAGGGGAGTCATCAGGAGGTTTCCATTTCAGTGTTTGATCTGATACCATGAGGTTTCGTTATGTCACATTGTTGCTTGAGGAGTCTGTTGAATGCCTCTCCCACATCTCGCCCTAGTCCCCAGACATTAGGAAGGAGGGATTTCCAGTGTCTGCAGTGCTTTTAACTTTTGTCACTATCAATCGAATGGCCTCTTCTGTACTGTATGACACTAACTCTATGACTCTTGTGATTGGACAGTCCGGGTCTCACTCCTTCAGTTCCTCCAAGTGCCTTGTCTATTCCACAGATTTCTACAATATTTTCACTATTAAGATATTGCATAAGTCCGTTTTTTAAACTATCTATGTGTATCTCTGTATCTGTCCCTGTCATCTCCTCCAGCCGTTACATCCATTTATATCTCAGTATCCCTCCGTATCTCCACAATCTTTATCACATACTCCAGCCCCACCTCTCACTGTAAATTCCGCCAGCCCCTACACCCCTCCCTGTCTCTCTAATGTCCAGCTGCTACACCTCTCCCCATATCCTGTGAATGAATTATAAAATATCTCAAAAACATGTTCTAGCATGCACAGGCCACGCTATCTCTTGACCACCTCCAGCCTTGCTTTCCTCTCTCTGTAACATCTTCAAACTTGCTTTCCTCTCTCTCTGTAATATCTCCAGCCTTGCTTTCCTATCACTGTAACATCTCCAGCCTTGCTTTCCTCTCTATCTATAACATCTCCAGCCTTGCTTTCCTCTCTCTCTAACATCTCCAGCTTTGCTTTCCTCTGTCCCTGTAACGTTTCCAGCCTTGTTTTCCTCTCTCTGTAACATCCCCAGCCTTGGTTTCCTCTCTCTGTAACATCTCCAACCTTGCTTTCCTCTCTCTGTAACATCTCCAGCCTTGCTTTCCTATCTCTCTGCAATATCTCCAGCCTTACTTTCCTCTCTCCCTGTAACATCTCAAACATTGCTTTCCTCTCTCCCTGTGACATCTCCAGCTTTGCTTTTCCATCTCTCTGTAACACCTCCTGCCTTGTTTTCCTCTCTCTGTAGCCTCTCCAGCCTTGCGTTCCTCTCTCCCTGTAACATCTCCAGCTTGTAAATCTGTAACATCTGGTTTCCTTCACACCTCAGTGAATTGGTTTTTACACACCTCAGTGAATTGGTTATATATTTGCTCCTGCATTTTCATCTTTCTGGGGCTCTATAAAATATCCCCAGCAGTGTGCCTGTCATCGTTTGGACCCTAACCTCGACCTATAAAGCCTCATTTGAAGACACATCCAAGATATCGTCCCTCCGTACTGCAGTAACTGATCTTTAATTAATAATGCAACACCACCTCCTCTTTAACACCCTCTCCTGTCCTGCCTATAGTTCCAATACAACAGAATACTGAGTTGTTAGCCCTGACCTCCCTCAAACACGTCTCTGCGATGGCAAAAATATTCCACCACCACATGTCAAATCATGCCATTGTCACAACAGTTTGTCTGATAATACTCCCAGCATTAATGTAAGCTGTAATATAACACCTGGAATACTCTGTGTATCGGAGTTCGTCAATCATTCACTATTTGTTATCAGGCTGCCCAAACCATGAACCAAAATTGTAACTCTGGGACTGAATGAATATTTGTTGAATTGTAATTTCTTTTTTCAAAAAAAAATGTATTCATCCAGTGCATCTTTCCAGAACTGAGCAGTCAGCTCCAAATACAATGAGTTTCTGATGGTTAATTCCCCCCATCAGTGTGCAGAGGGGACAGCCCTCAGTAATGGAGAAAGTGAGGACTGCAGTTGATGGAGATCAGAGTTGAAAAATGTGGTATTGGAAAATCACAGCAGGTCAGGCAGCATCCGAGGAGCAGGAGATTCGATAGTTCAGGCATGAGGTCTTTATCAGGAAGGCATTGGTGCATTCCTTTTTTTTTTGTTTCCGTGATTTGCAGGACGTTGGGAACCATACTTGCTCAGCAAAGTAGCACTGTATATAGCACTGAAAAGGAAAGCTGTCAATCAATTCGTTGGACAGGGTGTAGACAGGTTGAGGGGAAATACAGATTGATTGCAGTACAAACATAAGGATGGATAAATACCCTGCACCAGATGGGGTATACACAAGGTTACTCCAGGAGGTGATGGAAGAAATTGGTGTGAATTTGGTAATAATATATGCATCTTCACTGTTCACTGGAGTAGTGCCAGATGTTTGGGGGTGGCAAATGTTATTCCCTTGTTCAGAGAAGGAAATAGGGATAACCCTGGGAATGATAGAACAGTCAGTCTTACATCAGTGGAGGGCAAAGTATTGGAAGACGATTCTGAAAGACAGGATTTACAATTACTTAAAAAAAAACATAGTATGATCAGTGGTAGTCAGCATGGCTTTTAGAAGAGAAGGTCATGCCTCACAAACCTTATTGAATTCTTTGAAGATGTGAAAAAAAGTGTTGATGAAGATAGACCAGTAGATGTGGTGAACACGAATTTTAGAAGGCGTTTGATAAGGTTCCCCGTTATGGGCTCATTCAGAAGGTAAGGAGGCATGGGACGCAGGGAAATGTGGCTCTCTAGATACGGGCGTGGCTGGGCCATAGAAGACAGAGGTTGGTAGCAGATGTAAAGTATTCAGCCTGGAGCTCAGTGAGCAGTGGCGTTCCACAGGGATCGGTTCTGGGCCTGTGCTCTTTGTGATTTTTATAAATGACTTTGATGAGGAAGTGGAATGGTGGGTTAGAAGGTTTGCTGATGACATTAAGGTTGATAGAGTTCTGGATCGTGTGGAGGGCTGCTGTAGTTTGCAACAGGACATTGACAGGATACAGAGCTGGGCTGAAAAGTGGCAGATAGAGTTTAACTGTTAAAAGTGTGAATTGATTTAATTTGGAAAGGTTGCATTTGCATACAGGATACAGGGTTAATGGCATAATTCTTGGCAGTGTGGAGCAACAGGGGGATCTTGGGGTCCATGTCCATAGTTTCCTCAGTATTAGCACCGACGTTAATAAGGTTGTTAAGGAGGTGTATGGTGTGTTGGCTTTCATTATGGGGGATTGTGATTAAGAGCGGCAGGGTTAATGCTTAGGTCAATAAAGCTGAGGTTCAACCACACTAGGAGTATTGTGTTCAGTTCTGGTTGCCTCCGTATAGGAAACTTGTGGAAGCCTCAGACAGTGTGTAAAGGAGATTTGCCAGGATGCTGCCAGGACTGCAGGACACGTCTTAGGGAGAAAGTTTGAGGGAGCTGGGGCTTTTCTCCCTGGAGCGAAGAAGGATGAGAGGTGACTTGATCGAGGTGTACAAGATGTTGAGAGGCATAGATAGATTGGATAGCCAAAGTCTTTTCCAATGGCAGAAGTGGCTATCAACAAGGGGCGTAATTTTAAGGTGATTGGAGAAAGGTTTTGGGAGCTGTCAGAGATAGGTTCTTTAGACAGAAAGTGGTGGGGACGGAATGCACCACCAGTGGTGGTAGTAGAGTCAGATACATTAGATATATTTAAGAAGACTCTTGGATAGGCACATGGAAGTTAGTCTGATCTTAGAGTAGGATAAAAGCTGCCAAAACATTGAGAGAAGAAGTGCCTGCACTGTGCTGTACTGTTCTATGTTCCAAGTTTCACTCAGTTTGTGGATTCTCGTCGGTTGGTGAATGTGGGAGGGAGTGAGGCGGGTGAGGGAGCGAGGCAGGTGAGGGAGTGAGGTGTGTGATGTCAGGAATCTGGGGTGGGGCGTTCGACCAAGACTTCCAGTTTTGATGTGCTTTGTTACATTCACCTGAATGTCAGCACAATATGTGAGGTTTCCAAGACCAAATAAAACCCACCAAGTTCATTTATTAAAACGATTCTTGGCTTGCCATTTGCTCCTGGTTTCTTCAGATACATTCTGTTGGATGACCTATAATTAGTATCTGAGCATTCACAGGCATGTACAATTTTACTTTGATCCTGGTTAATATGAAGGTACCTTTAGTGGATATAGTTTCAGAGGGTTCACTGTGAAATACAAGATGCTGCAATAGACTGTCAAATGTGAACGTTTTCTCCCAGTATCTGGTCCAGGGGCAGATGTATGGAATCTGGAGGTCATGCCAGATGTCATCACCATAAGTAACGTGTGCGATGTGATTATGACTCTCCATGTCCATACATCTGCTGTATGGGCCAGGCTCTGACTGATGATGAATTTACAAGGCATGGTTCCTGGTCAGTTATTGGTATCTAGTTTAGACAGCATTTGTACCTACACTGAGAGCAGTGATAGCCTGTTGGCTAGTTTCCTCCTGCTCAAGGCGGATCCCAAATGAATCTCTGTGAGGGGATGTTTGAATGACAGCCCTGACCCAGGTTGGAAACTGTCTGGACAGATTCAGGAGCAGGCCAGTGTCTCACTCAGTGCCACAGGCAGGTGTGAGGTCCAGTAGCACTGTACCCGAATTCAGGCCTTTTGGAATCCACTTTTAATGTTGGTCATGATGAAAGTCATGGGTGTACTGATCTGAACAATGATCAGGAGTTTGCCATGTTTGTGAATTGGGCAATAATAAGATATGAGCTACAATTGTTCAACTGAACAATAACTGCATCATCTCTGAAAACAATTAAGTTGATTCTATATTGATGGAATTAAAATATAAACACGAAAAACCTTTTATTATACAAAAGTAAGGAATCACATTTTGTTTTGTATCGAAAACGAACATGTCTGGCTATTTTGGTGATCACAATTACACATTGAATCTCAGTATTCAAATACATACATTGTCGCTCTATCATTTACAAAGCGGCTGACCTCTAACTGATTACATATTCAGATTGAACAAATGATTGAAAAATCAAATAGACTTACAACTCTTACACATTTAAATATAATCGATCGATTTAATTTATCACCTGAAATATGTGAGCTTCAGCTATTTGCCAACAATTCTATTAGTTTTAAAATAATGATGGAAAAGGATAGACTAGATATAAATGTTAATGTTCTAAATTGGAGAAATGCCAATTTTGATGGTATTAGGCAATAACTTTCAAAAGCTGATGGCAGCAGATGTTCGCAGGGAAAGGTTTGGCTGGAAAATGGAAAGCCTTCAGAAATGAGGTAACGAGAGTCCAGAGACACTATATTCCTGTTAGGATGAAAGGAAAGGCTGGTAGGTATAGAGAATGCTAAATCACTAATGAAACTGAGGGTCTGGTTAAGAAAAATGAGGAAGCATATGACAGGTACAGGCAGGATTGGTCAAGTGAATCCTTAGAAAAGTATAAAGGCAGGAAGAGTATACTAGAGAGGGAAGTCAGGAAATCAAAAAGGGGACATGAGATAGTTTTGGCAAATAGATTTAGGGAGAATCCAAAAGGACTTTACAAATACATTGAGGACAAAAGGGTAAATAGGGAGAGAATAGAGCTCTCAAAGTTCAGCAAGACAGCCTTTGTGTGGAGCTGCAGGGGTTAGGGGTGATACTAAATTACTATTTTGTATCAGTGTTTACTCAGAAGAAGGACATGGGCGATGTAGATGTACAGAGAAATAGATGGTGACATCTTAAAAAATGTTCATATTACAGAGGAGGAAGTGCTGATGTCTTGAAATGCATAAAAGTGGATAAATCCCCAGGACCTGATCGATCAGGTGTAGCCTAGAACTCTGTGGGAAGCGAGGGAACTGAATGCTGTGGCTCTTGCTGAGATACTTAGCCCAATTGAGGTGCCAGAAGACAGTAGGTTGGCAAACGCGATGCCACTGTTTAAGAAAAGTGGTAAGGACAAGCCAGGGAACTATAGATCAATGAGACTGACGTCAGTGGAGGGCATGTTGTTGCAGGGAATCCTGAGGGACAGAATGAACATGTATTTGGAAAGGCAAAGACTGATTAGGGATAGTCAACATGGCTTTGTGTGTGGAAAATGATGTCTCACTAACTTGACTGAATTTTTTGCAGAAGTAACAAAGAGGATTGATGAGAGCACAGCGGTGGACGTGATCTATTTGGACTTCATTAAGGCTTTCGATAAGCTTCCCCATGGGAGACTGTTTAGCAACGTTAGGTTTCATTGGAGCACAGGGAGAATTAGCCAGTTGGATACAGAACTATCTAAAGGTAGAAGACGGAGGCTGGTGGTGGAGTGTTGTTTTTCAGATTGGAGGCATGTGACCAGTGGAGTGTCACAAGGATCAGTGCTGGGTCCACTACTTTTTGTCATTTATATAAGTGATTTGCAAGTGAGTATAAGAGGTACAGTTAGTAAATTTGCTGATGACACCAATATCGGATGTGTACTGGACAGCGAAGAAGATTACCTCAGATTACAAGAGGATCTTGATCATATGGGCCAATGGGCTGAGGAGTGGCAGATGGAGTTTAATTTTGATAAATGTGAGATGCTACATATTTGGAAAGCAAATCTTAGCAGGACTAATACTCTTAATGGTGAGGTCCAATGGAGTGTTGCTGAACAAAGAGCACTGGGAGTGCAGGTCCATTTTTCCTTGAAAGTAGAGGAACAGGTGGGTAGGTTAGTGAAGAAGGCATTTGGTATGCTTTCCTTAATTGGTCAGAGCATTGAGTACAGGAGTTGCGAGGTCTTGTTGCAGCTGTACAGGACATTGGTTAGGCGACTTTTGGAATATTGCGTGCAATTCTGTTCCCCTTCATACCGTTAGGATGTTGTGAGTCTTGAAAGTGTTCTAAGAAGATTTACAAAGATGTTGCCAAGATTGGAGGGTTTGAGCTCTAGCTAGTGGTTGAATGGGCTATGACCATTTTCCATGGAACGTTGGAGACTGAGGGGTGACCTTAAAGAGGTTTATAAAATCATGAGGGCCATGATTGGGGAGATAGACAAGGTCTTTTCCCTGGTGTGGGGGAGTCTAGAACTAGACGGCATAGGTTTAGGTTGAGAAGGAAAAATATAAAGAGATGCAAGGTGCAATCTTTTCACACAGAGGGTGGTTTGTGTATGGAATGAGCTGCCAGAGGAAGTGGTGAAAGTTAGTACAATTGCAACATTTAGATGTTGTCTGGATGGGTATATGAATAGAAAGGATTTAGAGGGATATGGGCTGAGTGCCGGCAGGTGGGACTAGATTGGTTTGTGTTATCTGGTCGACATGGACGGGTTGGACCGACGGAACTGTTTCCATGCTGTACATCTTTTTGACTGTGACTGTAATTTCGAAATGACAATAATTCGATATGTACTGTCAAATAAAGGGTTTATATCATTAAATTGTAGCATACAATAGTTGAAATCTTGCTATTTTTAGAATGAATGATAAAGTACTAAGAACAACCCAGCACAGGAACAGACCCTTTGGCCCTCCTAGCCTGTGCTGATCCAGATCCTCCTATTTTCTAAACGTGCCACCTATTGTCTAAGAGAATGTATCCCTCTGCTCCCTGCCCATTCATGTATCTATCAGATACATCTTAGACAACGCTATTGTACCTGCCCCGATCTCCTCTGCTGGTAAAACATTGCAGGCTGCCACCACCATATGTGTAAGGAACTTCCCACATATATCTACCCTAAACCCTTCCCCCATCACTTTGAACTCGTGACGCCTAGTAATTGAGTTCCAAAATCTGGGGAAAAAGCTTCTTGCTATCCACCCTGTCTATATTTCTATTGATTTTGTAGACCTCAATCAGGTCCACCTCAACCTTTGTCTTTATAATTAAAATAATCCAAATCTGCTCAATCTTTCTTCATAACCAGCACCCTCCATACCAGGCAACATCCTGGTGAACCTACTCTGCACTCTATTCAAAGCATCCACATCTTTTTGGTAACGTGGTGACCAGAAATATCTGCAGTATTTCAAATGCGGTGAAACCAAAGTCCTATGCAACTGTAACATGACCTGCCAACGTTTGGACTCAACAGCTGATCCAATGAAGGAAAGCATGCCTTATGTTGTCTTGACCAGTTTACTGACCTGCGTTGCCACCTTCAAGAAACAATGGACCCAGGTCTCACTGTATGTCAATTTTCCTCAAGACTTTTCCATTTACTGTATTGTTGCTCTTGAACTGGATCTTCCAAAATGAATTGCCTCGCGTTTGCACAGTCTGAACTCCATCTGCCATTTCTGTGCCCATCTCTCCAATCTATCTATATTCTGCTGCATTCTCTGACATTCCCCTTCACTATCTGCTACTCCACCAATCTTGGTGTCATCTGCAAACTTGCTAATCAGGCAACTGATACCTTCCTTCAAATCATTGACATATATCACAAACAACAGTGGTCCCAGCACAGATCGCTGTTGCATACCACTGGTCATAGGTCTCCATTTTGAGAAATTCCCTTCCATTACTACTCTCTGTCTCCTGTTGGCCAGCCAGTTCTCTATCCATCTCGATAAAACATCCTGGACCCCATGCGGCATCACCTCTCCAACAGCCTACCCTGGAGAACCTAATAAAACACCTTGCTCAAGTCCCTCAGTATCTTCTCCAGAAGCTTCCCTACCACTGACCTGAGGCTCGCCAGTTTATAATTACCTGGGTAATTCCCGCTATCCTTCTTAAACAAGGAGACAGCATTAGCAATGCTCCAGTCCTCTGGGACCTCACCCATGTACAAGGGTCCTGCAAAGATATTTGTTAAAGCCCCAATTATTTCCTCACTCACATCCCTCAGTAACCTGTGGTGGATCTCATTCAGACCTGGGAGCTTGTCTACATTTCTACCTTTTAGAATATCCAAAACCTCCTCCCTCTTTATGTCGACTTGACCCAGAGTATGCAAAGATATATCCCTAACCTCAACATCCATCATGTCCCTCTCCTTGGTGAATACAGATGCAAAGTACTCGCTAGGAATCTCACCCATTTTCTCTGACTCCATACATAACTTTCTTCCTTTGTCCTGTGTGGGTCAAACAGTTCTCGAGTTACCCTCTTGTTGCTTATATATAAAACGTAGGCTTTGGGATTTTCCTCAATCCTGTTTGGTAAAGATATCTCATGACCACTTTTAGCCCCATTAATTCCTCAATATGTACTGTGAAATGTGGTTCGTGAAAAGAAAATAACATTTGTTCGTGCGAGTGGGAGCTTAGACCTTTTCAAACTGTTTTGTGTCAAAACATGTTTGAAATCTGTCTCAGTGCAAATAAAAAGCAACAGAAGAAACCTCTTGGGAAGAGGAATTTTCAGCCACTGTCCCCCCAAAGTACTTCTGAGGTAGAATATAGTAAGGGCTTGTAACAGGGGCACAATTTTAACTAGGGGTGTTTGAACATGCAAATTGACTCAAATAATCAAATGGACAATGATATCCTCGAATAAAAATTCATGGAGTGTATGAGAGATTATTTCTGAGAGCAGGATGGCAGGGAACCAACCAGAGAATGGGCTAATTTAGATTTGATATTATGTAACAAGGGAGGGTTGGTGGATGAGCTTTGTCTTGGGAGGAGTAAACACAACATGCTGGAATTTCACATTCATATTGAAAGAGTGAAGACTGAGTCATACTGTTAGGCAATGGTAATTATACTGGCCTAAGGAAGGATTTGGCCTGGGTGGACTGAGGGGTGGGTAGGGATGGGAGAAAAGAATAGTCAAAGGCAAGCAGATGAAGAAATTTGGCAAATAATTAGGGAGGTACTGAAGACTGAACAGAAGTTGCATAATGGAAAAAAATCCATATCTTGATAAGGAAGTCAAGGTTAACATGACGGCAAATCCTAGTGCATATCATACTGCACATGTTAGTCACACTATGGAGGATTGTGCAAGTCAGTGGCCTCGTGGTTTTATAACTGAATTCTTACGTGATAAACCCAGATAATGTCCTGGTGACCTGGGTCCAAATCCTGCCACAGTAAGTGGCGGAGCTTGAATACAAATCTGGAATTAAGAGACTGATGGTGGTTATGAATCAATTGCCAAGAAAAACCCGCCTGGTTCACTAATGTCCTTTTGGTAAGGAAACTGTCATCCTTACTATAGATTCACCACTCTCAGGCTGAAGGCCCTTCTGACCGGGCGGGCCACCTGAAAGAATAATCTTATGATGGGCAATAATAAATTTACCATGGAGTTACAAAAGTGAACAATTATTAAAACATGCTGTGAAATGGACCCCAGCTTTGACTAAAGTCTCTGTGCTAATCCACATGCTCCAGAATCCAGACAAGCTGGAGATACCCACAGACGGATTGCAAACAAACCTGAAACTACAGATTCTGTAATACTCACCTGAAGTTGGACCTGAATGGGACAATGGAATGTTGCCCTTGAGCCAACCCGTGATTGAGTCTGATTGATCAGGGTAAATGAACCTGATCATTCCATTGACAGATCCTCCTTACCTTCCCAAAAGGGCGTGAAGACTTGGAAGGATAAGAATCACCACAAAACCCCACACAGTGCAGTAACTGGAGAATAACCAGGGAAAGAGAAGACACTTCCAAGATCATTAGAAGAACAAGAAGACATCACCAAGTCGAGTCCGGTCAACTTCTAGTGGGGTGGTTTGTGATCATCCAAAGTTAAGTTAAAGCATAAGATAATTTCTAACCTTTATCATTGCGTTATAATACGTTTTATTGTTCTAATATTAATTGTGTTTAAAAATCACATATTGTTTGTAAGAGTTAACTCAGTTTATTTGCTGAATATAACATTTCAAACACACTGTGCACCAGAAACAACACCATCCTAATTGCTGACTTAACCAACAAGTTTATCTATAGACAATCCTGAACTGGAACTCGAAACTCTCTTTGCACTTCAGACTTCTGATTTTTCTCTCCACTTAAAAGTAGTCTATGCTAGTATTCTTCCTACTAATGTGCATCACCTCGCACTTTCCCAAGTTGTACTCCATCTGCCACTTCTTTGCCCACTCTCGTATTTTTTATTCAGTTTCTCATCGATTATTTGTTCCACATGACTATCTCTCCAGCGTCATTTTCCAGTGCCCCAATATCTACTTCTGCTTCTCTTTTGCCCTTAATATGTCTAAAGAACTCTTACAGTTGTCCTTTATAACACTGGAGAGCTTCACCATATATGTAATCTTCTCCGTCCTTATTTCTTATTTTGTTGCCATCTGTTCATCTTTGAAGCTACCAAATCTTCTGGTTTCGCACTGCTATTTCCTATGTTATCTACTTTCTACTTTCCTTTTACGCTAGCCATGACTATCCCAGTCATCTATGGTTGCCTCATCCTCGCTGCACAATGCATCTTTTACCTCGGGATAAATCTCTGCTGTGACTCCTAAATTGCTCCAAGAAACTCCCGCCATTATTGTTCCACTGTCTTTCCTGCTCAGCTCCTCTCCCAGTCAATTCTATCCAGCTCCTCCCTTGTGGCTTTGCAGGTGTCTTTAGTTAGCTGTAATATTAACTCCGATTCTACTTTCTCCCTCTCAAATCGAACAGTAGGTTCAATCATAGTATGATCACTGCCTCCGAAGGTTCCTTCACCTTAAGCTTCCTGATCAAGTCTGCCTCACTGCACAGTGCTAAATCCAGTATTGCCCGTTCCCTCGTTGCCTGCACCATAAGCTGCTCCAAAAAGACATCTTGTAGACATTTCACAAATGCCTTTCCTTGCAAACCACTTCCACTGATTTTCCCAGTCCACTTGCATATTGAAATCCCCCCCAGTCATTGTAACTTTGCCTTTCCTACATATCGTTTCTATCTCCTCGTCTATCATGCGCCCCAGCTTCTGACTACGATTTGTCGACTTGTACATAACTCCAACCATGGGTTTTCACCTTTACGGTTCCTCAATTCTACCCACGCACATTCCACACCATCTGACTCTATTTTAATAATGAAACTGAGTGATGCGACTGCAAAACACTTTAGCATTGTCTCAAATTTATAGTTTAGACATGAAGTAACAATATTTCATTGTCAATTACTTTGCACTATGGCAACAGTGTATTTCTTTGGCCAAATATTCTGTCTTTATTACGGAAGAATACAAACTTCAGCGTGGGTTTCCTCCGGATGCTCCGGTTTCCTCCCACAGTCCAAAAATGTGCAGTTTAGATGAATTGACCATGCTAAATTGCCCATAGTGTTAGATGAAGGGGTAAATGTAGGAGAATGGGTCTGGGTGAGTTGCGCTTCGGCGGGTCAGTGTGGACTTGTTGGGCAAAAGGGCCTGTCTTCACACTGTAACAATTCTACAAAAAAAACTAGAAACTGTTCGAGAAGGAAGATATGAAGAGGACATGAGTATATAAGGAGATTAAGGTGGGTCAAGTGAACAGGCAAATATTGGTGTAGGGAACATAGTAGGAAAAATGTGTCTGTGCTAAAAGATATTAGTGGGTTGAATGGAAACGGAGTGTATTATTTCAGTGGAGAGATTGGCTTTAGGCACAGAGGAACCGGGCACTTGGATTACAAAATAAAAATTTTACGTGTCCATCAAATTTTTAGGGAGGTAAGACAAATGTTGAAACTTTCTGAAACAGAATACGTTTAAACATTGGGATGATCTTGTACAGATTTACAATGTAGTGGTGTAACCACATCGAGAGAGCGATGGCCACAATGATATGAAATGCAATCCAGAGAAGATTCACTCAGCTGAGTCTTGTGAGGAGCATTTATTTCAGGAGGAAATCTTGAAATGACTGGCTCTGGATCTGCTGGGGTTTAGGCGAACAACATGTGGTCTTGCTTAAGCTCAAAATATTCCAAGTCGTCTTTCAAGTTGAATTCTAAAACAATATTTCACCTTGTGTGAGAGATTACCACGAGTGGATGGAGAGTAAAACAGAAAAATGTCTCTATTAAGAAGATGGTGATTTAGTGTCATCCTCTCAGAGTGTTGTGTCTTTGTACAATTCTCTTCCCAGATAGCGATGGAGGATAAGGCATTAAATATTCCTAAAGGAGAGGCAGGCAGATTCTTGACTAAGAATGATGCACGAACATTGTAAGGGCAAATGAGGAATGTGCGATTGAGGTCACAATCAGATCATCCAACACCTTATCACATGATGGAGTTGTTTTGATTCCTTACTCCTGATGCTAGGTTTTACATTTCTGTTGTCTTTAGATACTGAAAATAAAATAACACAGTTCTCACAATTTCAAAGACAGCGACACACTCTTCAGATCAACAAAATGCCCTTGTTGTTTTATAAGTATTAGAAAATCGGATTGTCTTTTTAGTTCATTTGGGATTTTAATGGAGCTAGACCAGCATTAATTGCCCTTGAGACGTTCCAGTCCAGTTGATGTTGGTCCATCCAAGTGGCTGTTGGGAGGGAGTGCCAGCAGTGCATCTCATGTGCTGGTTTAACTGGGAGTAAATTTTGTCAATACGAATATATGGGAAGGAATTTATTAGTCTTCAGAGAAATAACAACCTTCCTCGAGAAGTCTATATAATAATGAAGCGAAGTCTGTTTCTATGTTATTGGTGATCTTAAAATAATGCTGTCAAACAGCTGGAATAATGTTGATGCTGTGTTGGACGATTCTTACACTGAGCATGTGAATTATCCTGGATGATTTCCGAGATGGCTGGGCTGTCCTAGGTTGAGTAAGTGCTGATACTCCATGGGATGATGCTGGTTTGCAATCTCACCACTTACTGAGCACAGTTCGTTGGAACAAACCAAGTCCCATTGGTTGCTGCTTCAGAATATATCAGACATTTCATGGCTGCCACCACATGGAATCATGTCTTAAAGACAAGGCCCGTCCAGTCTGCACCACCCAGTGCTGATACAAGTACTTTATAATGTTTGTGAGGCTTCCTTCCTGAACCATCCTCCCAGGTAATGCATTTTTGACACATATCATGCTCTGGGTTCGAAACAGATTTCACAAATCCTTTGTTAGTATATTCTCTTTGACTTCAAACGTATTTCCCATTGTTTTTGACCCTTTGACTAAGGGGAATAGTTGTTGTCTGTTGACTCGTCCCATACCTGTCATGCTATAATACACCTCTGTCAGATTCAGCCCTCACCTTTCTCTGCTCCAAAAGCAAATCTAACCTATCTTCATGGTTTGCGTTCTCCCTTATCTTGTTACATCTTCCAAAGTGCAGCATCTCACACATTTCAGTGTAACCTTTTATCAGTCATTGATCTGGCCATCTGAAAATCTGTTTGTACTCTCTTGTAACCAACACGTTCCTGCTCACTGTGACCCACCTGGATAATCATTGTGTCATCTACAACATTGTTTATCATCCACAAACATGTCTCGCCCCCAAACAAACCTTGATTTTCTTCCTGTTCTACCAATGTGGTTGCAGAATTGAGAATTCCAGTCTCTTGTTTTTCCTATTTTGGTGAATTTACACCATGAATCAGTTGTGGTCTTTTGTGAGGGAGCCACAAACAGTATTTTGGACATGGAGCTGAATCCTGCTTTTATACTGTGCCCCTCTGCATGTATTATTCATAATGCTTGGACATAATTAACCTTGTACTAGCGTTTGGCACCTTGCCCTGCAGCATTTCCATTTTACGTGGGTCTGCAGCTTATTCTTTACAACATTCGCTGCAGTAGTCAGAGCTGAAAGATCTTTTTCATCTGCAGGATGGACACAGGCCCATTCATTAATTTTGTTTGAAAGAGCTGGAGCAATGATGATAAAGAGTGAATTAAATTCTGGATTATAAACACACTATAGAAGATAATTCACGTTCTCATTCCTACACTGAATTGGAAGCAATTTAAAAGAACAAACACCTACCGATTTGAATATTGTTTGAAAAGTGATGTCATGTTGAAATAATGCATTAAGGAAGATCATGCATCAATCTTCTTTTGAATATTGCGAGGATATTGCTCAAACAAACAGTGTTCTTGTCTTTTGCTCCTTATTCTTTCAACTGATGTTCCCGTGTAATTTGCGGTGAGATCAGAGTGACTTCCCTTTCAATCGAAGCAGGACTTGACTGAAGGTAGAATCAAGGACCCTGAGCAAAACTGTGGTTAATGGGAATTAGAGAACATTCTGCACTGGGAATGGGAACAAGAGAAAAATCAGTCTCTGAAAGGTATCTTCCAAGTTGCATGTCATCCTGACTAGGGACTAATTTGCTGATCCTTCACAAGTATTTGTTAAAAATCTTGGAATGCCCCTACAAACAGCACTGTCTGGATCTACATCACTTTGGATTGAAGAGGTAAAACAGGGCAACTCTGTGTCACTTATTCCAGAGCCATTGGGGATGACAAATAAACTCTACCCTTGCTAGTGCCTTCCAAAACCATGGATGAATATGTCTTGTTAAAAAATACAAAGATATTTTATGTTTTCATAGATATATGGAAACTCTCGGAAAGGTAAGATCTTGCTGGATGAGTACAATGCCAGTGACATCAGGAGCATGATAAGACATTTAAGTACTGATCCCAATTGTT
Source organism: Chiloscyllium punctatum (assembly GCF_047496795.1). Taxonomy (NCBI): domain Eukaryota; kingdom Metazoa; phylum Chordata; class Chondrichthyes; order Orectolobiformes; family Hemiscylliidae; genus Chiloscyllium; species Chiloscyllium punctatum. Next base: position 432,422 of record NW_027309868.1, read on the forward strand.
AACAATCAGTTACGTTCAGAGAATTGATCATGTAATTTCATGACCACCGAGTTCAACATTTTCATAATGCATTATGACAATGGCAATAAACTATCGGTATTTGGGGAGCTGTCAGGCACATCGTTTTTCATTTTTCATTCAAAAACCATAACCAAATTCTTGAGCGTCAACAGAAATGGCAGCTTTGCTGTTCCCTTTCAGATCAGACAAATATCCACTGTCCAGAAGAGTAAATAATTTGCAAGTGCAGGAAAACATTTGCAGGTTCTGATCAGAGAGAAACACAATTAACTTTTTGATTCCAATATGAATTTTTCAGAAGAGGATCATATCAGATTCAAAATGCTGCCTCTGTTCCTACCTTCAGATCCCGACTCATCTGTGGTGTTTTGTCACTGTTTACTGTTTAGAACATAGAACATAGAACAGTGCAGCACAGAGCAGGCCCTTCAGTCCACGATGTTATGCCGACCATTGATCCTCATGTGAGGTACACCTAATGTATGAACTCTCAAATGTCTGTGACCATATGCATGTCCAGCAGACTCTTAAATGTCCTCAATGACCTCGCTTCCACAACTGCTGCTGGCAACGCATTCCATGCTCTCACAACTCTCTGTGTAAAGAACCCGCCTCTGACATCTTCTCTATACTTTCCGCCCAACGGCTTAAAACTATGACCCCTCATGTTAACGATTGCTACCCTAGGAAAAAGATTTTGGCTATCAACTCTATCTATGCCTCTCATTATCTTTTACACCTCAATTAGGTCCCCTCTCTTCCTTCTTTTTTCCAACGAAAAAAGTCCGAGCTCAGTCAACCTCTCTTCGTAAGATAAGCCCTCCAGTCCAGGCAGCATCCTGGTAAACCTCCTCTTAACCCTCTCCAAAGCATCCACATCTTTCCTGTAGAAGGGCGACCAGAACTGGACACAGTATTCCAAGTGCGGTCTAACCAAAGTTTTATAGAGCTGCAACAAGATCTCACGACTCTTAAACTCAATCCCCCTGTTAATGAAAGCCAAAACACCATATGCTTTCTTAACAACCCTGTCCACCTGGGTGGAAATTTTAAGGAATCTATGTACCTGCACACCAAGATACCACTGTTCCTCCACACTGCCAAGAAACCTGCCTTTAATCCTGTACTCAACATTCAAATTTGATCTTCCAAAATGCATCACCTCGCATTTATCCAGTTTGAATTCCATCTACCACCTCTCAGCCCATCTCTGCATCCTGGCAATGTCATGCTGCAGCCTACAACAGACCTGTATACTGTCAATGATACCTCCAACCTTTGTGTCCTCTGCAAACTTGCTAACCCATCCTTCAATCTCCTCATCCAAGTCATTAATAAAAATTACAAACAGTAGAGGCCCAAGAACAGAGCCCTGTGTAACACCATTCACCACTGACATCCAGGCAGAATATTTTCCTTCCACTACAACTCGCTGTCTTCTGTCGACCAGCCAATTCTGTATCTAGACAGCTAAATTTCCCTGTATCCAATTCTTCCTGACCTTCTGAACGAACCTACCGTGAGGAACCTAATCAAATGCCTAACTGAAGTCCAGATACACCATATCCACCGCTCGACCCTCATCAACTTGTCTAGTAACATCCTCAAAGAACTCAGTAAGATTTGTGAGGCATGATCTGCCCCTCACAAAGCCGTGCTGACTGCATTTAATCAAGCCATGCTCTTCCAGATGTTCATAAATCCTATCCCTCAGAATCCTTTCTAACACCTTGAAGATGACAGACGTGAGACTGACTGGTCTGTAATTTCCGGGGATTTCCCTATTTCCTTTCGTGAAGAGAGGAATTACATTTGCCTCCCTCCAGTCCTCAGGTACGACTCCAATGGAGAACGAGGATGTAAGGATCTTCGCAAGTTGTGAAGCAATCACATTTCTCACTTCCCAAAGTAGCCGAGGACAATTCTGGTCTGGCCCTGGCGACTTGTTAATATTAATGTTTGTCAAAATGTTCAGCACATCAGCTTCCTCAATCGATCTGTTGCAGCATGATAACCTGCTCCTCAATGGTTTCATTCACTACAAGGTCCTTTTCCTTCGTAAAGACAGAAGCAAAAACCTCATTTAGGCCTTCCCCTACCTCCTCAGACTCTGTACACAAGTTCCCGATGCTATCCCTGATCGGCCCTACTCTTTCTTTGACCATTATTCTTCCTAATCCTTCCTGCCCCCTCCTGGCTCTCCTCAGGCCATTTTTGAGCTCCTTCCTCGCCTGCCTGTAATCCTCTAGAGCTGAGCAAGACCCTTGCTTCCTCCACCTTATGTAAACTGCCTTCTTTCTTTTGACGAGAAGCTCCTCCGCTCTCTTCATCCAAGATTCCTTTATCTTACCCTTTCTTGCCTGTCTCAAAGGAGCGCATTTATGCATCACTCGCAACAACTGTTCCTTAAACAGTCTCCACATGTCTAGAGTGGCCTTTCCATGGAACAATTGCTCCCAGTCCATGCTTCACAACGCAGTCTGATAGTATCATAGTTTCCTTTTCACCAACAAAATATCCTCCCATTCTACCTGCTTCTCTCCTTCTCCATAGCTAAGTAGAATATGAGTCAGTTGTGGTAACCATCACCAAAATGCTCTCTCACCGCAAGATTTGACACCTGCCCCGGCTCATTGCCGAGCACCAAATCCAAAATGTCCTTTCCCTTCGTCGGCCTGTCAACGTAGTGAGTTAGGAAACCCTCCTGAACCCACCTTACAAAAACAGCTCCTTCCAAACCATCTGCTGGAAGGAGGTTCCAAACAATATTGGGAAAGTTAGTCACCCATTACAACTACCCTATTCCATTCACACCTTTCCAAAATCTGCCGACCTATGCCTTCTTCAATCACCCTGCTTCTATTGGGGGGCCTGTAATTAACCCCTAGTGAGGTGATTGCTGCCTTACTGTTCCTAATTTCCACCCATACTGACTCAGTAGGCATACCCTCCACGATAATGGTAACTTCTGTAGCTGTGATACCCTCTCTGATTAGCAGTGCTACACACCTCCTCTTTTTACCTCCTCCCTATTCTTTTTAAATGTTCTGAACTCTGGAACATCCAGCAACCATTCCTGCCCCTGAGAAACCCACGTCTCGACTATGGCCACAACATCATAGCTCGAAGCTCATCACTTTTATTCACATTTTCCCCAGTATTACCGCGCACAGTGAATCCGTTTTGGGGAGGGGTCGGGGACGAGGGAATGGTGTCTCAGTGGTTAGCATGGTTGTTTCACAGTACCAGGCAAATGGATTGGAGGGAGGGAGTGGGAGGCATGGTGTCTCAGTTGTTAGCACGGCTTTCTCTCAGTACCAGGAACCCGGTTTGTGGGTGGGGGAGGGGGGGCATGGTGTCTCAGTGGTTCGGACGGCTGTCTCACAGTACCAGGGACCCGGTTTTGTGGGGAGGGGGAGGGGGCATGGTGTCTCAGTGGTTAGCACGGCTGTCTTGCAGTACCAGGGACGTGGTTTGGGGAAGAGTGGGAGTGGGAGGAGGTGCATGGTGTCTCAGTGGTGAGCACGGCTGTCTTGCAGTACCAGGGACGTGGTTTCGGGGGGATGGGGGGGTGCATGGTGTCTCGGTTGTTAGCACGACTGCCTCAGAGTCCCAGGGACCCGGTTTGGGGGGAGGGGGAGGGAGGTATCGTGTCTCAGTGGTTAGCAGGACTGCCTCACAGTATCAGGGACCCGGTTTGGGAGGAGGGGGAGGGGGGCATGGTGTCTCAGTGGTTAGCACGGCTGTCTCACATTACCAGAGACCTGTTTTTTGGGGAGGGGGAGAGGGGCATGATGTCTCTATGGTTAGCACGGCTGTCTCACAGTACCTAGGGGCCCGGTTTGTGGGGGGGGGGGAGGGGGGCTGGTGTCTCACTGCCTTTGACATCTTCCAAAACTTTTCTCCAAACACCTTAAAATTATGCTCACCTCGTGACAACCATTTTCACCCTGGGAAGAGGTCTCTGGCTATTTACTCTGTCTGTAACTCTCTCCATCTTGTTCAGCTCTATCAAGTTCCCTCTCATCCTTCTTTACTCCAATGAGAAAAGCCATCGCTCCCTCAACCTTTCTTCATAAGACAAGCCTTCTAGTCCAGGCAGCATTCTGGTAAATCTCATCTGCACCTGCTCTAAAGCTTCCATATCCTTTCTATAATGAGGCAACCAGAACATTTCAAATGTGGTCTCACCAGAGCTTTATAGCATAATCTTGCGGCTCTTCAACTCAGTCCACCTGCTAATGAAAACCAACACACCATACGCCTTCTTAACAACCCTATCAACTTAGGTGGCAAATGAGAGACCTGCAGACATGGACCCCAAGATCCGTTTGTTCCTCCACACTGCTACGAATCCTACTTTTGACCCAGTAATCAGCATTCAAATTCAATTTCCAAAATGAATCCCTTCACAAAATAGGAAATTGGAACAGAATTAGGCCATTTAACCCCTTGGATCTGCTGTGCCATTTGATCACAGTTAAAATGTTTCTCAGCCACATCCTCCTTCCCTCACCAACTGACCATTGATTCCCTTATTCATGAAAAACTTATCTCTATCTTAAAGAAACCACTGGGTGTGCGGGTGTGTGCATGTGTTTGTGTGTAAGTGTCCATATCTGTATGTATGTCTGTTGTGTGTTTAATGTGTCTATGTATGTTTGTGTGTATCTCTGTGAAATGATGGGTCTGTGATTTTGGGGGTAAATCCATTGAAATTGAGATAAACCCTTACTCCCCTCCTCCACCTCTACGTCTGTACCTGTTAAGGTTATAGTCATACAATGCCACCCCCTGCTGGTCTCCCCAAGCCACTGCACAAGTGTCATTTTTTCTACCAGAGGACATTAAATACTGGGAATATCTCACATTGCACGGCTGTTTGGTTTTGAAAATATCTCTGGATGCACAGAACAGTTTTGTCTGATACGTAGATATATTACCACCACCACTGGGCCAGTTTCAGACTTTTCAATCCTTTCTCACTTACACCTTCTAGGGGAGAATTATAGAATATTTCTATTCAAAGAACGTGTAATAAATTAATCGCATCACCTTACAAATGGTTTGGTCAGAATTGCTTGGATGCAGTTGCAGTGGAAATACTCTTCAAGGTTCTGGTTTCTTGCCCGTGCCACGTGCTAGTGAGGCAACGAATAGGGAGAGAGAGAGAGAAGGTGAACACGTGGCTACAGGGATGGTGCAGGAGGGAGGGTTTTGGATTCCTGGATAATTGGGGCTCTTTCTGGGGTAGGTGGGACCTCTACAAGCAGGATGGGCTTCATCTGAACCAGAGGGATACCAATATCCGGCGGGGGGGGGGGGGGATTTAGCTAAGGCTATTGGGGTGGGTTTAATCTAATCCAGCAGGGGGATGGTAACCAAAATTATAGTTTTTTAGAAAGGGTTGAGAGTAGGGAGGTCCAATATCCAGTTTCAGGAATGCAAGACGGCACCGGCAAGCAAGAGGTTGGTTTGAAGTGTGTCCACTTCAACGCTAGGAGCACCCGGAAAACGGTGGGTGAACTTGCAGCATGGATTGGTAGCTGGGACTTCAATGTTGTGGCCATTTTGGAGACATGGTTAGAGCAGGGACAGGAATAGTTGTTGCAGGTTCCAGGATTTAAATGTTTCAGTAAGAAAAGAGAAGATGGTAAAAGAGGGGGAGGTGTTACATTTTTGGTCAAGGACAGTATTGCAGTTGCAGAAAGGATGTTTGAGGACTTGTCATCTGAAGTGGAATGGGTTGAAGTTAGAAACAGGAAAGGAGAGGTCACCCCGTTGGGAGTTTTAGAAAGGCCTCCGAATAGTTCCAGAGATGTAGAGCAAAGAATAGCAAAGATGATTCTCGGTATGAGTGACAGAGACATTCAGATGTAATGGGCAACTTCAATTTTTGAAATATTGAACGGGAACACTATAGTATGAGTATTATAGAGGGGTCAGATTTTGTCCAGTGTGTGCAGGAGGGCTTCCTGACATAGTGTATAGACAGGCCTACAAGGGGCGAAGCCACATTAGTTTTGAAACTGGATAATGAGCCTGGTCAGGTGTTAGACTTGGAAGCAGTTTGGTGATAGCAATCACAATTCTGTTATGTTTATTTTAGTGATAGAAAGGGATAGGTGTATACCACTGGGCAAGAGTTACAGCTGGGGGAAAGGCATTTACGATGCCATTAGGCAAGATTTAGGAAGCATATGATGGGGAAGGAAACTGCAGGGTATGGGCACATTAGAAATGTGGAGCTTATTCAAGGAAAAGCTACTGTTTGTAATTGATATGTATGTACCTGTCAGGCAGGGAGGAAGCTGTAGAATGCGGGAGCCATGGTTTACGAATGAAGTGGAATCTCTGGTCAAGAGGAAGACGGCGACTTATGTTAGGATGAGATGTGAAGGCTCAGTTAGGGCACTTGAGGGTTACAAGGTAGACAGGAAAGACGTCAAGAGAGAGCATTGGAATGCTCTGCTGCAACAGTAGTAGATTCGCCAACTTTAATTACATTTAAGTCGTCACTGGACAAGCATATGGACGTACATGGAATAGTGTAGGTTAGATAGGTTTCAGATTGGTATGACAGGTCGGCGCAACTTCGAGGGACGAAGGGCCTGTAGTGCGCTGTAGTGTTCTATGTTGTATGTTCCCCTACCTCCTCCGACTCCTGGCACAAGTTCCCTCCACTATCCTGATGAGCCCTAACCTCACTAAATCCATCATCTTGTTCCTCACAAAAGAATCGAACATCTTAAGTTTTACCTTAATCCTACTCAACAAGTCTTTTTCATGCCTGCTTCTCGCTCTCCTGAGATTATTCTTCACTTCCTTCCTGACTACCTTGTAACCCTCTAGAGCCTTGTCTGATCCTTGCCTACTTAACCCTAAGTCATTTTCCTTCTTCCTCTTGAGATATTCTACATCCATTGATACAATGGAGATATGGAGCTGTAAATAGATGGGAGCTGCACATCCTGTCACTTCCAGCATGGGCTGCAGGTTTCCCGTCGCTGGGCAGTGATCTAACACAGTGTTACTGAACAATGCGCTGGGGCAGTGTACACAGTCCTACATGCTGGTAGGGTAACTGCTCTTGGTTTACAGATCCATGCCCTGGGGTGGCGTCCACTGCTCTACATGCTGGGAGGGTAAATACTACTGTTTTATATAACTGCTGGAGAGGCAGTTCATGGACTGGTATGGTCTGCACAGATTGCTGGGTTGTATTGAACAGTACACGAGCCTGGTCTGAACACTGCTACATGCTGCACAGATATATCATCTGGATCATGGTGTCTGATTCTGTGACATGGATTTCAGCTGATTTGTTAGCTCATTTACGTGATATTCTTATTTTTGTTATTGGACCTAAGAAAGTACTACTCATCCAGTTAATCCCATTTGTCTGAGAAGAGCCACGTTCACTGAACTTGTCTATCAAGTAATCATCCAATTATAACATGAATATCCGTCTTTCTGTACCTTAACTTGGCCGTTGGTGCTCATATCCCTGGAATCCCAGGGAAATCATTATGAAGCTCAGAAACAATGTGCAAAATGTATGGCTTGTGTTCTCCTGTACGTCCCGGTTGTGGGTCCAATTTGGATCCCTTGTTTATCAAGAGCTGGCATTGCGAAGCTCAGAAACAATGAACTGGTATGTGTCAGACTGCTGTTCACTTCCTGGTGTGTTCCATGTGGTGCTCAATAGACAGGGGTGTGTGTGCTGGGCTGTTGTTCACTTCCAGGTGTGTTCCATGTGGTAGTTCATAGACAGGGAGGTGTGTGCTGGGCTGTCGATAACTTCCTGGTGTGTCTCATGTACTGCTCCATGGACAGGGGTGTGTGTGTTTGGCTGCTGTTCACTTCCCGGTGTGCCCCATGTGGTGATCATTGGACAGGTGTGTGTGCTGGTCTATTGTTCACTTCCTGGTGTGCCCCATGTGGTGATCATTGGACAGGGGTGTGTGCATGCTAGTCTATTGTTCACTTCCTGGTGTGCCCCATATGGTGATCATTGGACAGGGGTGTGTGTGTGTACTGGGCTATTATTCACTTCCTGGTGTGCCCCATCTGGTGCTCTATGTTGGTCAGGGGTTCCGGCAGCTTTAGACACGCCTTTGAACCTTGGACTGTGCGTGTCCACTGAACACCTGTGCTTGTCCCTCTCAGATGATTGTGTGGTCAATAACATGAGGAAACCTCTCGAGTATAATTGTAAAAGAGCAGGCATCGAACTTGTAGCTGAGTGGCTTCTGACTGACTCCTGTTATAGAAAAGTTAGTGGAGGTTAGTGGATGGTTTGCTGGAGGTTGTGTGTGACCCGCCTCAGACATTCAGGGAGACCTGAGGATTTGGTGACCCAACTTTGGATGGAGCCTGGGGACTGTAGTTACAACACCTGCGTCTGTAAGATGAACAACAAATGGAGCAGAGGCTGCACAGAGAGGAAGATCTGAAAACATGGAGTGAGTGTGCTTGGGGAAAGGGATGTGCTGTATCCACTCTGGGTTTTCCAGGAACAGCTTCCCAAGTTACATTTAACTCAGGATCAGAGTGTGAGGGGACCCTGATTGAACAAGGAGCTGGTCACAGAGCCGTGTCACTTCCTTCAACACGGCCTGCATCTTCACACCGGGGGAGGACGGTGCTGCCAGGGTCACTGTTTCACTCAGCTTCTATGATCCCGATCTTTCCAGGCAGGAGTGGGTGATAGGTCCATCATCGCCCAGTATGCCGACGTCAACATCACCATTTGGAGACGGTGGATATATTTGGTGGTGAGAGCAATTGGGTCCCTGGGAACATCAGGAAGATGGAGCAACACTTCCCGTGTCTGATCGGGTCAGAATGAACCCTCCTGTACACACTGCATCACGACGTCCTGTAGTATTTTTTCCGTTTCAGTAACATACTACCTACCATTCTTCCTAAAGAAAATGACAGATTATATATTATCTTTAATCCCATTTGCTAAATGTTTATCCATTGACTTCACCTGTCCATATCCAATTACAGACTCTCCACCTTCCCTTGATAATTTAGTTTCCTGTTTATCTTAGTTTAATCGGCATACATAGTTACAGTACATTTGTTCCACTCCTCCTGATCATTGATACAGATTGTCAAGAGCTGTGGACCTAGCACTGGTCACTGGTGACGTTCTGTCAAACTGACTAAGGCTGATTTATCCAGAGTTTCTGCTTCCTGTTTGATCACCAGTCCTCTCCCATTTATGTGTAACACATTCAAAGGGCTGAATAAGAAGGAGGAGCATCAGTTCGGCAATCCAACCCCTCAGGCCTGTTCCGACATTGAATACAATCTTAGCTGATGTCATTGTGGCCTCAATTCCACGTTCCTGTCCGATCTCCATATTCCTTCACTTACTCAATATCCCAGCACCCACTGAACTCTGGGGCAGTGAATTACACAGATTCCCAACCCTGTGACAGAAGTAAGTTCTCCCCACCCCTGTTTCACTTCTCCCCCACCTCTTCCTAAACTATGGTTTTAGGATCGTTCGAGATTGTCCCACATGAGGAAATATCCACTTCACATCTACATTGTCAATCACCTTTAACATCGTCCAGACCTCCGACATCTCCTCTCATTTTTCTATACTCCAGGCAGTGTCGGCATTAACTGCTCAATCTCTCTTCAGAGGACAATCTCCTCATCACTGTAGTCAATCGAGTAAACCACTTCTGAACTGCCTCCATGGCAAATACATCCCTCCTACAGTCAGGACACCAAGACTGCACACAGTACTCAGTTGCGATCTCACATCTCCCTCCCTTTATAATCCCGTGTTTTAGAAATAAGTGCCAAAGCTGCACTTGCCTTTCTCATTATCTGCTGTACCAGATCGGAGTATTCTGTAGTATGGACGCGGGCAGCCAGATCCCTCTGTACCTAATCATTCTGAAGTCTCTCTCCATTTGGATAATAATTTGCCTTTCTGTGACATTGATCTAAACGGATACACTCATACTTTTCATTGTTCAGTTTCTTCTGTCAAATGTTGCCCCAACCTATCCATATACATTTTCTAATTTCTTGCATCTTCATTGCAATTTCTCACCTGAGTTAGTGTCATCTGTTAATTTGGTTATAACATGCTCTATCCTCTCAACTACTTAAGACTATAGATTTTAAATAGTTGGGGCCTGGGGACCAAGACATATGGTTTCCTAAAAGTTGAATTTTGCCAAACAGAAAATGACCCATATTTTGTCCATCTCACTGCATTTTGTTGCTTCAACAAGCCTGTATCCAAGCTGAAAAATTACTTTTAATCGTAAACGAAATAAATCTGCAGACTAATCATTTTTGCAGAGCTATTCAATGCCTTCTGGAAGTCCAAATATATCATCTCTAGGACCACAATCATCCAAATCATGTTGATTCTGAAGAATTGTGTTTTGACTTTTCAAATTTCTTGTCATTAATTCCTGAATAATCGACTTTAACAATATTTCTTAAATTTCAACATTTTTCTGACTACTCTATATTCCATCGTGACGGTGATAATTCTAAATTCTTACCTCTCTATAATCTCTTTGTTCGCTCCAATCCTGTATAATTGGCACATGGCGTGAAATGACCTGCTCTGATGGCTCTGTAAGAGGTCGGAGTCACTGAATGGACTCATTCTCTTCCTTGTGCACAAAGTCGGTGGGCTGATGTCTTTCTGGTGTTCTACATCACCATCTCGATGGTCTGCTTGTTGATGCGTAAGAGCTGTAAGGGCTTATGCAATCTTACTGTTGCTGTGTCACAGTTTGAGGGGCTGAAAAAAATCTTCTCATATTCCTCCATCACAGGCTGAAGATACTGAACGGTCTCTCCTGCATCCCTGATATAGGACTGAGGGAATCATTGGCCTTCTTCTGTTCCCATACACCAGACACGTGAGGTAAACTTCTTCCTCCTTTCCCATAAGAAATCTTATAGTTTGCATCGTTCTCCAATTCCCGTGCAACAGGCTCGAAGGGACTGAATATCCTCCTGGTATCCCAGTGCACCAATCTCCAGTCCCTCTTCCAGTTCCTATGTTACAGACTTGAGGAGGCTGAATAGACTGATCCTATTGCTGCATAACAGGGTACTGGTGCTGCATGGCCTACTCTGGGCCCAGTGTTATCGACTCGAGGAGCTGACTGGCCTCCTCCCGTAACTATATATCAAGCTCCAGGGGCTGAATAAACTCTTCCTGTTCTGGTGTAACAGGGTCAATGTCTTTCGAGACACTACCTCCTAATAAATGAGAGAAGGTGCTGAACGAGAGAGTGCCCGTACTCTGAAGCACTCTCGTCTCCATGTCTGACTTAGAGAGATGGACCATTAATATAGTCTTTTTTCTCTATAAAGTCCTGAAGCTGAATGTAGCAAAAGAGGTCCCTCCGACATACCTCATATTCCTGCCTCAGCTGCTCAAAATTCATCATGACCTCCCCGTCAAACAATTCTCCCAAACAGGAAACTCATCTGGACTCCTAGAGCCTCAAGCCAGAATCCATAAATCCCGGCTGGAATCCTACCAATCCTACAATGGGAGAGAAAGCCGAAGTTTTTGTTTTGTAAAGTGCCCTCAACTTGTCCCATCATTCTCCACGCTTTCACTGTGTTAAGGACAATCGGTTTTTGCAATTCTCCATAACGTTCCTCATCTTGTCCATGAACAACAGATTAATGAGGGGACAATTAGCCTAGAAAGCCTCGATATCCTGCCAAATTGACCATGGGTCCTGACAAGCCCAATTAGCCACGTCGGAAAGCAAGGAACTTGGTTGGTATTTCTTAAACTATGGAAAATCGACACGCCCACATTCACTGTGGAAGCTGCAGTTTGTCCATCTTAAGAGGAGGCCATCTGTGATGCAAGATGAAAGATCAAAGCCAACTGTTAAGCCTCCGTAGCGCCTGCCTGGGCAGCGTCAAAGGGAGCATTGGCATGAGGCATCATAAACAAGGAAGGACATTCATTTTAACCAGATCTAACTCTTACAGGATATTGGAAGATTCTGTCTTATATTCTCTAGCAACTGCGCGAAGTTAGCTTTATATAATTGATCGAAGGCTTGGATAATAAAAATACCATAAACCTCCTTGTGACCAATATGGACTGACAGAAGTTAGATGCTTTATTTAGAAATTCCTCTGGACTGTAAGCCCTTTTGTCTGGGCGCCATACACTATGAGCACTATACTGATACTGGCGGTTAGCCCAGAGGATTTATTTCCAATAATATCACAGAATTTACTGACAGCTAAACAGAACCCATTAGGCCAATAAATTGGTTCCATGCAGAAAGCAGAGTTTTTTAAAAATAGACTGTGCTAAGAGCAGCAGGAAATGATGCCCACCTCCCCCCCCCCCCCGCTCCTGCTAGACTGTGAGAGAGACTGGGCCAGAGAATCACAGTGAGGGGGATCACTGACAGAGGGCAATCAGCATCTCAGCTGTGGGTGGAATAATGATTGATAAAGTTTACACACCACTTACCTAGTTTTGTAATCCACATTTCAGTTTATATAACACAGTATCAGGAGTGCATTTTATCAACCTTATCTCTGTACTTTTCATTTATTGGTATGTGCAGAATATCATTTAGTTTGTGGATTTTATATCGTATGAGTGCATTTCATTAATATTGTCTCTGCTAATTCCTCATTGTAAATGTATCCTGGAATCTGTTCCTCGTGTGAGTTATAAAGTGAAACGTTCCAATACTGGTGACTGGAGAACATCACTGCTCCTCCACACGGTCTAAGCCTCCATGCCACACAGTCCTCTCCATCTTCAGTCTTTCCCCAATGTCATAATCACAACGTAATTGAAGTCCATGAAATGACACTTTATCACAGTTCGTTAACATGGAAACCATCAACAACATGACCCAAACCTGCCCTGTCTCATTCTGGAATAACAATCTGAATTGTGTTTGTCACGTACAATTCTCTGTTAACATATCCATACCATTTGTTTATTATAACCGATATTTTCTTAGACGCATTTTGCCACCAGATCATGGACGAAAGATGTTCTCTCAATGTTTTACAGATATTGCAATGACTGGTCTGTAGTTACAGGATTTATTTCTCTATTTATGAGCAAAGAAGCATGTTTATGTTCCGTTAAATCTCTGGCATTACTTCCATATCCAAGACAAACTGAATGATTACACACAATCAATCTGCCATCTTCAACAGTGCTCCCTTCAGTCACACTCACATATCATACCCAGAATGCATAAACGTTCAAAGTTATTTTGAACTTTAATAAAACAGTATTGAAGTCTAATCGGTTAACTGGAGCTATTTGTTCAGCGATTGTGATTATGTCAGTCTCCATGGATCCTAAGCATCCCTAGAGAGTTTCTCTCTAATATCAATAAGGGAATGTGTTCAGTGTTTTATCCCATTGTATGAGCTGGAGCATCATCCACAACAGTAACAGTGATCAGCAGCTCCAGAGAGAGGTGGAGGAGAGATCAGACTGTTAGAACATTAGACTGGAATGTTCTTACAATGGACAGGAGTTTATCCAATGGTCTTTACTGGCTTTCCCAGCCTTGGATATCATTAGCATATCGGATTGAAGATGTACTGCTGGTTATTCAAGGTGGTTACTATCCTATTCTTGCTATAGTTGGTGTTCCTGGTAAGTCACTCAGTCTGTCGATTAAACTGAATTGATGCTGATGACATGTAGATTTTGGAAAGGTGCAAGTCAACTTTTTCAGTTCCAACCAAAGGTTTCATTCCTTAGAAATAATAACTAGCAAATTATTATTTACAAATTACTCTCCAATATGCAGGGATGAATCACACTGTTCTCAACCATCTTGATTCATTTTCTCCTGCAAAGTTTACATCTCTATATCCTTCCCACATGCCAATCCTGTCCAGAACAAACATTAAGACGCCCCAGTCTTCTCCTCAGCCTCACTGCAACTCCTGAATAAATCATTGTTTGCGCCTTTGTTAATTCTGGATACATGTTTCAAATCCCTTCTTACCACTTGTCCGTTGCTAAATAATTGAACTTGAGATTTTTAACTTGTTCTCTGTACAGAATCTGAAAGATGGGAAGATGGTGTATGGTGGTCACGTCATTGACTCGTAATCTAGATCCACGGAATAATAATCTGTTGATATCGACTTGCCTGATGCCCATTAGAGAAGGCAGTGGGCATACTTCCCTGGTCAGGTCTCAGTTTAACTGCAAATTTAGAGCAGTTTGTTTTCCTATTTACTGTCCTGTGGAACAGCTGAACCAGCCACTCAGTTCAAGGTCGGTATAACATGCTGGCCTGACCAGGGCTGCATACATCCTGTGAGGGAAGAACAAAAGTGAAGGCAGCTCCCTTCCTTTGCCTATTTCCCATAATCCGACAACTGATTTCCATTCAAGTAGGTGACTATTCCCTGTTTTAGGTGCATTCTTTGTGATGGGGTCTCGCCCCGAGAGTGATGTCTGTCTCGATAGGCACCTCTGGTGCTGGCTTTATTGATGCTGACCTACAGATATAAGGATGTTTTACATTCCATATCAGTGGCAATGGATTGTAATTGAATGGTTTCCTTTGTCACATGAAGGAAATGAAGCCAGCGAGGTGAGGTAAATGAATTATTGTGATCAAACCTGAGAGTGTAGTTGAGGCATTATTTGAGGCACTGTAGACAGATTTTCTCTCCTTTATAAGGAGTGATCTCCTAACCACAGAGAGAGTGAAGAGGAGTTCCACCAGATTAATTCCTGGGACAATGGCATCATGAGGAGTGAGTAAAGTTTGATCTGGAGTGCCCTCAGAAAATAAGAGGTGATTGCATTGAACACTGAGCGGGAGGGCAATCACTAATTATATTCTAAACAGACAATGAGAAGGTGTTAAATTCCATGTCTGCTCTTTCACTCAGAATGCATGATTCTGGATTGTTTAAGTGCCTCTGAGGACGTTACGCCCACCCACATCAACCTCCACTCCCCACGGTGATTGAGAGAGACAGAGAGGTCCAGGTTTTGAATAAACTCTCACCACATTAATACAGTGCAGTTGGTGTGTGATCCTGCACTGAATGTCATATTATCCACCACTCCGACAGCAGCCACAATACCTTCATTCTAAAACAGTTATGTATTCCCACCAGCTTCTGACATTCATGAAGAACATGAATCCATCTTCTCAGCGATGCACGTGTCTCCTTAAGGTTTAGAATATTAGTCTATAAGACACAGGAGCAGACACTCGGCTAGTTAGCCTGTCGAGTTTGCCCATCATTCAATCATCGCTGATAGGTTTCCCAAATCCATTCTCCAGCCTTCTCCTCGTAATTCATCATCCCTGAACAATCAAGAACCTATCTAAATCCGTCTCAAATGTACTTAATGACCTGACCCCCACTGCCTTCTGTGGCAATACCTTTTAAAGATTCGACATTCTCTGGGTAAAGACATTTCTCCTTATCACTCTTCTATATGGTGTTCCCTTTCATCTAAGTCTCTGCTCTCGAGCTCTCGTCCAATGGAAACATCTTACCAACATCAACTCTGTTCAGTTATTTCAGTACACTGTGCTTCCATTTCATTCCCTCTCATCCTTCTAAACTTTACCGAGGATAGACCCAGAGCCCACAAACATTACTCATAAGATAATCTTTTCATTCCTATGACCATTCTCGTGAAAACATTCTGCTCAAGCTCCAGGGCCACTACGTCTGTCCTGAGATATGGGCCTCAAATTTTCGCACAATACTCCAAATGTGGTCTGACCAGAGACGTGTACAACCTGTTTTATATTCAATTCCTCTCATAATAAATGCCATCAATAATAAATGCCAATTGCCCTCCTGACTACTGCCTCAACCTGCAAGCTTACCTTGAGAGAACCCTGCACTAGAACGCCCAAGTCCCTTTGCACTTCAGATTTCTGAATTTTCTCCTCATTTAAAAATAATAGACCATGCCTCTATTCTTCATGCCAAAGTACATGACACACACTTTCCAACATTGGAATGCATCTGCTAATCTCCTTCTTCAGCCTCTCCGCCTCCTCAATACGACCAGTCCATCTGCCTATCCACGTATCGTCTGCAAACTTAGCCAGAATACACTCAGTTCCATCATCTAGATTGTTATCGTAACAAATAAAAAGTTACGATTCCAACACGGAGACTTGTAGAACACCACTTGTCACCGACTGCCATCCTGAGAAGGACTATTTTGTCCCCACTCTCTGCTTTCTGCCAGACAGACAAGCTTCCATTTATGCCGCTACCTTACCTCTAACACCACGGACCCTTATCACACTCAGTCATCTCCTTTGTGACACCTTGTCATAGGCCTTCTTGAAATCCAGGTGGATAACAGCAATTGGCTGTGTTTGGTAAAGCCTGCTCATTTCCTCTTCAAATAATTCCAACAGATTTGTGAGGCATGACCTTCCCTTGATGAAGTGATTTTGACCTATTTTACCAAACACTTCCAAGTATTCAGAAATCTCATTGTTCACAACGTATTCCAGCATCTTACCCACGACCGAATTTAAGCGATTAACTGTGGATATTTTTGTCTTTTTCCTCATTCCCTTGTTACAATGGAGTGTCACGTTCGTGGGTTTCCGACGTTCTGGGATCGTTTCTTCCTGTAATGGTTCCTGAAAGATCACCACTATCCCTACACACCCTCTTCAGCTATCTTCCTTATATCTCTGGGATGTAGTCCACCCGGTCCAGGATAGTTAACCACCTCCAGGCCATTCAGTTTTTTCTAGCACGCTCTCCATGGTGGTGGCCAGCATACTCAGCTCTGGCCCCTCATTATCTTGAATGTTAAGGTATTACTCGTATCTTCCACCGTGAACTAACTTTTCAGTTCCTCGTCCTTTTCTTGTTCACCACTACTACCTCTCCAGTATCATTTTCCAGCAGTCCAATGTCCACTTTTGCCTCTCTTTTGTACTTTATATATTGAAAGAAGCTCTTACAGACTTCCTTTATATTAGTGGCTACCTTACCTCCATATTTAATAATCTCCATCCTTATCATATTTCTTTTGCTGTCTGTTTTGTCTTCATAAGCTTCCCAATCCTCTGGTTTCCACTGCCCCTCGCCACATTATATGCGTTCTCATTTATTCTATGCTGTCCCTGATTTCCCTAGTCAGCTATGGTTGCCTCATCCTCCCTCTATCCAAGGAGGACGGGTTGGACCTGAACTGGCAGCAATCTCTGATATGTGGATCATTGGGATTCGCGGGTTAGTAGGATACACACAAGAAAGAAGGGATGGGCCTGAACTGGCAGCAATCTCTGATATGTGGATCATTGGGATTCGCGGGTCAGCAGGACCTACACAAGAAGTACGGAATTGACCTATACTGCTGCAATCTCCTGGCAGGCAGGTTTGCTATTGTCACTCAGGAGGATTTAAACTAGTGTGGCACTGGGGAGTGGGAACCAGAGCAGTAGGTCCACAATGCAGTGACTGAGAAGGAATTGGAGAAAAACCAGTGCATCTAAGACCAACAAAAAAGACGCAGAGGGCACTGAACACAATGGGACTGGCAACCTCAAGTGTTATTTTAGTTTAATGTGAGGACACTGGCTTGTAGGAATCTGGAGATTGAATGAGTACATATAACTCCAATGTAAATATTACAGAGATTTCATGAGAGAGGGACAAGAGAGCAATCAATCCAGTGAGTCCAGAAATAGTTGTTGAATATGCAGTGAGTGGCTGGAGACAGTTGTTTGAAGTGAAATAATTATCCAGCACTCTATCGAAATCGGACCATGTGTAATGCAATGTACTGATTGAAGTGACAAAGGACGAAACTGGAATTGTCTGTCTACAGTGTTTTCTGCTTTACTGATAGTCTTTTGTAATCTCCGGTCACGTGAAAATAGCAGCAGAAAATCATTCAGGGAATCTCAAACCAAATATCAAGTCAGTGTGTGATGTGTTTGGCTGAAGTGTATTTATTTCAATGCAAGTATTGTTATGGGTATACAGATGAATTTAGAGCCTGAATGGGACTACGATGGGATTACGATGTTGCAAACATTATCGGGACTTGGTTGAGAAAGAGACGGGACTGGCTGCTCAACTTTCCAGGGTTTTGTTGTTTTAGATGAGATAGAGGGGTATCTAAAAGAGGCGGAGGAGTTGCATTACTAATCAGGGAGGTTGTTACATCTGCACTTAGGACGTATTAGAGGGCTCTTCTACTGAGGCAACATGAAAAGAGCTCAAGATATGATGGATGCATGTGTTAGGATTGTACTGTAGTCCCTCCAACAGCCACCGAGAGATTGAGCAACAAACATGTCGGCCGATTATTGAAACGGATATTAAAAACAGAGTTACCATAGTGAGTGACTTTAATATCCCCAATATTGACTGAGAATCCCTTAGACGGGATAGAATTTCTTAAGTGCATCCAAGAAAGTTACTTACGGCGGTATGGGGCTTGTCCAACCACAGGAGGGGCCGTACTGGAACTTGTATTATAAAATGAGTCTGTCCAGGTGACTGACCATTCAGTAGAAGATCATTTTGGAAACAGGGTTCACAATGCCCTCAGGTTTGACATAGCCACGATCGTGGAATAAGTCAGGACCTTGTGGAATTTAATAACTTGGTGGAAGGCAAATCCGCATCAGGAAGAAGCGAGGGGCTGCTAATTGGGAGTAGCTGCTATCAGACAAATCCACATTTTGCATGGTGGAACTGTTTATTAAATCCTGATTTCACTATCGTCTGTTGAATGTCCTCCCAACTGCTCGAATGTCAATCTATTTTGTTTGAACAGATATTTACAGGACACTGCACGTCAGAAAACAGGAAGAGACAATGGATGATTGTGTACTGTGTCCTTCGCAGGACCAACTTGTTTCTACAGGCACTTAAAGTCTTTATTGTGGGTCAGAGACCTTCAGAATTAATATGGCACAGATGGAGGCAATTTAGCCTATCCTACATTCACAACCTCTCCAACTGCACTATCCAAAAGCAGAGAGAGTTAATGGTGATACAGAAAGAGAGAGAGAGACAGAGAGAGAGAGAATGAAACAGAAAGAAAGAATGTGAAGGGAGGTCAACACCGTGGATAGGAAGCATGGACTGCGTGAGAGAAACGGGTGTTAGAAGAGAGCGAAGCTGGGTAGATCCGGAGACACCATGAGGAAAATAGACAGAATATGGAAATTTTATTTCGATATTCCCCTGGACTGAAAGTCTTTGTCTGGTGCCATACACTGTGAGCACTGTGCTGATATTGGCTGTCATTCCAGATCATTTATCTCCAATAACATCACAGAGCTAGGTTGCTGACAATTAAACGGAATCCAATTGACCAATTGATTGGATCCAGGGAGAAGGTGGATTAACTTCAATAGGCCGGGCGAACAGCAGCAGGAACTGATAATCCCCCGAAATACAGTGTGTGGGACTGGACCAGAGAATCTCAGTGAAGGGGAACACTGACAAAGGGGAAATCAATATCTCAGCTGTGTGCCGAATAATGATTGATAAAGTTTGCACAGCACTTCCATGGTTTTGGAATTCACATTTCAATTTATATAGCTCAAGGTCATGAGTGTATTTTAACTTTCATATCTGTTTGTAATTTCCATATTTAGGAATGTATGGCAAGTCATTTTGACCCTGCATTTTGTATTGCATAAACATATTGCATTACCGGGGAAGAAAGGACCTGTCTGATGGTCTGGTCTTCATCTGAACAATTCTGGGACCAGAGTCCTAACAAATCACATAACTAGGGCTTCGGTCAGATCTTTCAGCAAATGTTTTAGGTTTGGGTGAGGTGTCAGTTAAAGGGGAAATTAGAAAATTCGAATTCAAAGAGGAGGAAGAGTGCAGAACGCAGGATAGTTTATTAAAATCTCCAGCACAGGCACAAATAGGACAGAGTGTATTGAAAGTGTAAACAATCAAACTTCAAGCACACTGGACAGACAAATGAAATTGAGAGGAGGCACGGTTAATACAGGACTGAGAGTGTTATAGCTGAACATATGCCGCATATGAAATATGGTAAATGAGCTTGTAGCGCAGATCGAAATTGGCAGAGACGTGCTGAAAGGTGATCAGGATTGACAATATTCAATGGTATGCATCCTACGAAAAGATAGGTTGGTGGGGGGAGTAAGAATGAAAATAAATCAATCGTTAGAATCCTGGTCTCCTTGCTATCGGAAGAATGTTATGAAACTTGAAAGTATTTAGAAAATATTTACAAGGATTGGACTATTTGAGCTACATGGAGATGTTGAATAGGCTGGGGAGAGATTGTGGCTGATTCCTATTAAATTTAATTTAGTCAACTTTTCTTGATCACATTCTGAGTCAACTCCTGCCTTGATATCAGGGTCTGTCACTCTTACATGAGCTGCTGTTTTGAACATACAAATGGGTTATTGTGTATGTTTGGGGCGTGTAACATTCTCACAGAGGACAGTGAATGTCAGAAATTATCTGGTCAAGAGAGTTCGGGGAGCTATATCGCTGAAAGTATTTACAGATGAGGTAGGTGGGTTTTTTCTACCTGCCATGGAATTGAGGGATGTGAAAAATTGGGAAATAAAGCAGAGTTGATAACAACAGTTGACCATCCATAATCTTATACAATGGCACGGCAGGCCTGGCCATCCGAATTACCATCCGATCCTGTTCCTTATGCTCTCATATTCTGTAATTAGGAAGTTAATGGTTGTACTTTTCCTGAACATTGGATGTTACAGTTACAGAGAGCAAAGTATTTTATGAGTCATTTCAGGGTCAGGTATGGGGACTGTATTCACAGTGAATCTGGATCTGCACCATGACCAACAAATGAAGCACAAGTTGCAGAGAGGAGACACTCTATTAATAGACCAGAGGCGTCTTTTGAGCCCAGCCTGGGTTTTGAATTAACATTTTTCAACCCATGCCA
This sequence comes from Chiloscyllium punctatum, assembly GCF_047496795.1. Classification (NCBI taxonomy): domain Eukaryota; kingdom Metazoa; phylum Chordata; class Chondrichthyes; order Orectolobiformes; family Hemiscylliidae; genus Chiloscyllium; species Chiloscyllium punctatum. The sequence goes on from NW_027309868.1 coordinate 453,399, forward strand.
AACTTTGTGTGACAATTGTGAGGGACAGAAGGAGATCCTGTATTACTGTGGACCAGGTATTTCGAGCAATTGGCCTCTGTCTACTCCTGTGAGGGACTGAATGGAATATAGGAACATCGGACTGAGGAGCAGGAGTGGGCCATTAGGCACTTTGTCTTTGCTCTGCCACGCACTAAGATCGTAGCTGATCTGATTGTTGTCTCAGCAGTACTTCTTCTGCACGTGCACCATTTTCCTACATTCACTTGTCTATCAAATATTTAACAGACACAACTTTGAATAAATGTAAACATCCAGGCACCACAAAGTTCTGGGGAAGGGAACTCCCACTTGAACAGCCATTTTAGAATTTGTCATTCGTGGTCCAATCAATATTGTAGGGTCAGTGTTTCATTTTGCTGTCACACTGCTCCACTTATTACAACAAATTTCAAAGTTTAGTGATATGGCTAATGATATAAATGTCAGCCTGGCTCATCTAGAATAATGTGAAACACACACACACACAGATCTTAAGACAAACAGAAGAATGAAAGCTTTCCAGAGTTTCATAACAGTTGAACTCATAACAAATGGATAGATGACAGACTGTCCCAAATGTTATTCGGTCCTCTGAAGTCATTAGTTTAGATTCCTTACAGTGTGGAAACAGGCCCATCAGCTCAACAAGTCCACACCGACCCTCCCAAGATTAAATGATCCAGTCCCATTTCCCTCTGGCAAATGCACCGAACACTATGGGCAAGTTAGCATGGCTAATTCACCTGACCTGCACATTCTTGGACCAGTGGGAATAAACCGGAGCACCCGGAGGAAATCCACACAGACACGGGGAGAATACGCAAACTCCACACAGACAGTCGCCCGAGGCTGCAATCAAACCTAGGACCCTGGTGCTGGGAGGTAGTGGTGCTGACCACTGAGCCGCCGAGCCGCCCATTCTGCTCAGGCAAGCTACTTGTGATGTGACTTCTCCCCAGAATAGTTGGATTTAGCTGAATTCCCTTTGCTTCAGATGGTAGAGAGATTCCAATGAACCTCTCATCAGGAATATTCCACGACTCATCAGGTAGAGGTGAGTCAGAGATTTACTGTTGCCAGTTGGAACAAAAAAAGATAGATCCGTCGGCTGCTGCTTCTCAGGCAGGGAACATTGTTCTCCCTCTCTGTGTTGAAACATGCAATCATATCAACTGAACACCAAACTGGGCCATGTGCGTTCGTCGTGAACATTCTCTGGAATGGATCATAATGGACGATATGCAAATGCATCATTGCTGTTGTTATACACAGTGCCTTTCATTAGCAAAAGAGAAAATTCCTGCTTTATAATTTGATGATTTGCTGGTATGCATATGCTTAATTTTTAAAAATCGGCTGATGTTTTCATAATATCTGTGCTAAAATCAATGCATTTTATTCTTAAAATTTATTCCATAGTTTTTGTCTCCCTGAGAAGAGAAAATGTGCATCCCACTGATTTTTCTCAAAATCGTGTATGCTTCTAAAGGATTTCTCATCTAAGACCAAAATTGATAGTGTTTCAAAACAAAAGGCCCTCATTCCAGAAAAGTGTGAACAAAACATTGTTCATAAGCTTCAAGAACGTTTTTTAGGTTAAGGGATCAAAACTGCACATAATGTGCCAGATGTGGTCTTAGCAACACCCTGCACAGACGTAGACGCGAAAAATGTGATGCTGGAAAACCACAACAGGTCAGGCACACCCAACGAACAGGAGACTCGATGTTTCGGTCATATTCCTGATGAAAGACTTATACCCGTGACGCCAATTTTCCTGCTCCTCAGACGCTGCCTGATTGGCTGTTCTTTTCCAGCCTCACACTGTTCGACTCTGATCTCCAGCATCTGCACTCCTCACTTTTACCGGTACAGATGCAGTAAAACATTACTGATTAAACCTGGTACTCTTTGCCAGAAACACAATCATTCCACTTAGCTTCCAAATCACTTACAGCAAGTGCAGACTAACTATATCTGATTCGTGTAGCAGGATCATGCATACCGTCTGTGTCTCAGAGTTCTGCAGTCTCTCTCCACTTAAATTGTTTACCATTGTTTTATCCTTCCATCCAAAATAGACAACTCACATTATGCTATATCTAGTGAAGGTTTGCTCACGAATCTCCCTTTGCCTATATCACATTGATCACACACGATCTCCATTTGATGACATACTGGATGACCAGCTTGGTGTTTAAGCTAATTGGGCTTTGATATATTCAGAACCTTCCTCCAGATCTTTGGTCCAGGTACTGATTGTTGATGATCCCATAGTGATCTCTGAGGCACTCCACCAGTTACAGCTTTGTCATGTGAAAATAAGCATTTATCGCTACTCTCTATTTCCTGTTAGCAATAGCTTCCTGTGTAACAGCTCAGATGTTTACATGACGTCCTGTGCAGTAAAATGTACTCAATGAGCTAAAATGATTCGTTCTATTTTCCTCTGTAACTTATTAAATAGGCAGAATACACTCCTCCAGTCTCATGGTAACGATAATGACTGGCTAAATGAGATGGCCCCCTATCTTTGTCACAGTTTGGAGGGGTGGATGGAGGGCACAATACATCGGGTAGTGGCAGCAGTATATCCCTGTAACAGCATCAAGGGTGGATTGAGGGAACAACAAATTGGGTAGGGCCAGCAATGTATTTCTGTAAGCGCATCGAAGGGTGGATTGAGGAACAACACATGGGGTAGGGGAAGTAGTTGTCCATTCGGCGCCACCAGTCAGAATACTCCTGACTGATCCGATTGTGATTGACCATCCATCTCCTGTCTGTTCCCAAAAATTTTGGCTCTCCTGTCCAGCAAAGATCAGTCGAGGTCAGCCTTGAATATCTTCAAAAACCGAATTTTCCCTGCTCCCTGAGGATGAGGACCCTACCGATAGTACACCACTAGAATTAAAGGGGCGACCTTATTTCAGTGTGGAACCTGTTATTTTAAACTGTGTTAACCTAACATGAAATCGCCACGTTTTTTGAAATACAAGGACATAATAATTAGGCATAGACATAAACCATTCAGCCCTCTAAACCTGTCCAATAGGACCATTGACCCTTTTCAATCAAATATGTATTAAACTCATTCCCTGCTCCTGTCCCAGGAAGAGAATAACTGATAGCATGACACCGCACGAGCATTAAAAATGCAGAATTAGGACATTCGGCCCATCGACTCTGAATGCCAGAGAGATTAGAGATTTCTTAACATCATTCTCCTGACTACTCTCCGTAACTCTTGACATGCTTATTCATCAAAAACCTATCTATCTCTGTCTTATAAGCACTAGTGTCTGTGTCTCTGTGAGTCTGTAAGTGCACCTGTGTGTGTTTGTTCATGTATCTGTGTGTTTGTGTATTTATGTGCTGACATCGGTTCATCTGTGTATTAACCTGTGAGTTTTACTTGTGCTTGTGTCTATTTGTGTGCAACTGTCTATGTCTCCGTATGCCACTACACGTATGCGGTTCTATCTCCGTGTATGCACGGTGAGTGACAATATATTAACGTATTTACATATGTCTCTGAATATTTTTGTGTCTGGATCGCTCTGCAATGAGTTGTTTGTTGTTTTGGGAGGGAGAAAATTGTGAGAACAGACAGAATGGTTAAAGTGCGAATTGCCCTTCACTGAACATTGTTTTTTTACTCAGTTGGAGGGACATGGATGTCGAGGAATCTCCATACGACACGTCCCGGTCTTCTCTGGCTCATACCAGGGTCCTCCCCACATGGTTGGGAGAGGGGGGAGGGGGGAGGCGGATCAAATATCGGGTGCTCCACCATCTGGCTTGGCCCTTTCTCTCCTATTACAGTCCGTTTCTGCGGGAATGGGAGAAAGGGGGGGAGGGAGTGGTGGTGGGAGTGTGTGTCCCTGTGTTAATGCCGGTGTAGGTGGAGGGGGAGGGGGAATGGTGAGGTGTTCGGAGGGAGTCAGCCCACAGTGTTGTATCCATGCAGTGTTATTAGTTGTTGTGGTTCTGTTCGTCGAGCTGGGAATTTGTCTTGCAAACGTTTCGTCCCCTGTCTAGATGACATGCTCAGTGCTTGGGAGCCTCCTGTGAAGCGCTTCTGTGCTATTTTCTCCGGCATTTATAGTGGCCTGTCTCTGCCGCTTCCGGTTGTCAGTTCCAGCTGTCTGCTGTAGTGGCCGGTATATTGGGTCCAGGTCGATGTGTTTGTTGATAGAGTCTGTGGATGAGTGCCATGCCTCTAGGAATTCCCTGGCTGTTATCTGTTTGGCTTGTCCTATAATAGTAGTGATGTCCCAGTCGAATTCATATTGCTTGACGTCTGTGTGTGTAGCTACTAAGGATAGCTGGTCGTGTCGTTTAGTGGCTAGTTGGTGTTCACAGCCAGGGAACAGCCAGGGAATTCCTAGAGGCATGGCACTCATCCACAGACTCTATCAACAAACACATCGACCTGGACCCAATATACCGGCCATTACAGTGGACAGCTGGAACTGACAACCGGAAGCGGCAGAGACAGGCCACTATAAATGCCGGAGAAAACTGCACAGAAGCGCTTCACAGGAGGCTCCCAAGCACTGAGGATGTCACCTAGACAGGGGACGAAACGTTTACAAGTCAAATTCCCAGCTCGGCGAACAGAACCACCACAACGAGCACCCAAGCTACAAATCTTCTCGCAAACTTTGAACAGTGTTATTAGTGTTGGGAGTATAGTGGAGGGAGAGAGTGCGCGGGGTGGGCGGGGGGTGGGGGGGAGGGGGGATGGTAGGTGCTGAATTCAATAGTGAGAGTGGTAGTGCCTGAGCCTTATTTAGAGATATAATATGAGCCTTGTTAGGGGGTAGGTGCTATAACAGGTCGTGAGTGTGAGGGCGCAGAGAGAGTACGGTTAAAGTTAACCTGGCAGAGTGGGGAGGATATTGATGCTTGTCCTGTGACGCTGGTCATTTCTTCAGACCATGTCAGCGTTGAGGTGACCCTCCCAGAATGGCTTGTTCACGTCTATCACTAATAACGCCACAGACCCTGTCCCTCAGCTTCCACAGAATCAGTTTGGGTAGATCTTACAAATAGGAAGGAGAAGCAAGTGTTAGTGTATTAGTGTATTATTTGCTCTCAGGCAAATTCTGTGCATGATATGCTCTGTAAATTAGAGATGCAAATATTGTATTATTGCATGATCTCAAATTGCATCTAAACAGCGTTAACTAAGTGACTGCCAAAGTTGTGAAAAGTAAATTCCATTAGCGTATAACAGGTTGGTTGAAGAGTATGTTGTGACTCAAACAAGACAGCAGGTTATTTTGGATTTGGTGTTGTGTGGTTAGAAGGACTCATTAATAACCTTGCTCTGAGGACTAGAGAGGTTAATATACTGCATTTTACACGGCGCCTGCATACAATCTCGAATGTTTGAACACGGAGTGGTAGACACGAAATTGTCGTTAGAGTATTAGAATCATGAAGTCCTGCAGGTTGGATACAGGCCCTTTGCACGAAAGCGGTCCGTGTCGACCAAAATGTCCATCCATGCTAATTCCATTTCCCTGCCTATGTCCCTTATTCTTCTAAATCTTTCCTATCTGCGTATTTGTCTAAAAGCCTTTTGAATGTTGTTAATGTACGTGCCTCAATCAAACTGCTGTCTGCTAATTCCATATGTCTACTAACCTCTACGTAAAAAAACTTGGCACTCAGGATCATTTCTATTCTTTCACCTCTAACCTGATGTCCTCTAGTCTTTGATTCTCAAAACTGGGAAAAAGAATGAGTGCATTCACCTTATTGACGCATCTCATGATCTTATACATTTCTATACGATTTCCCCTCAGTTTCTTCCACTTAAAGGAAAATGCGTCTCCAAACTCTCCCTACAACTCAGACCATTGAGTACTGGCAACATCCTTGTAAATTTCTTCTGTCTTCTTTCCAATTTAATCACATCCTTCCTATGGCAAGTGAACAAAACCGAACACAATACTCCAAGTGCATGTCTCACCAGCGTCCTGTCCAACTGCAATATCACTCTCGAACGTCTATACTCAATGCCCTGACTGATGAAGGCCAGTGTGCCAAAAGCCTTTTTCGCTGCCCTGTCTACGTTCAACTACTTTCAGAGAACCACGGATCTGAGCACCAAGGTCCCCCTGTTCCACTACAATTCTTGAGGGTCTAACATTCACCACGAAATTCCAACCTGGATTTGAATTTTCAAAAAGCAACATCCCATATGTTAATCTACATTTGCCATTTCTCAGCCCACTTCCCCAGCTGATAAAGATCCTGCTTCAATTTCTGATAACCTCACTGTTCACAGTCCTGCCTATTTTACTGTCATCAGCCTAACTACTAATCATGCTTTGCACATTCTCATCCAAATCATTGATATAGATAACAAACAGTAATAGGCCCAGCACCAACCCCTGAGACACTCCAATAGTCACAGACCTCAAGTTCCCCAAGCATCCTTCCAGTATTAGCCTCTGCTTTCTACCATCAAGCCAATTGAATATCCAATTTGCCAGAGTCCCCTGGATTCCATGCTATCGAACCATTCAGAGCAGCCTATCATGTGGAACCTTATCAAAGGCCTTTCTTAAATCTAGATAGACTATGTCTACCACCCTAACCTCATCAACATTCCAGGTCACTTCTTCAAAAGAACGCTAAAGAATTGTGAGCCATGATATCCGATCCACAAAGCAGTGCTGACTGCTCCTTATGAATCCGTGTCTTTTCAAATGCATGTATATGTTACCTCTCAGAACCTTCTCAAGTTGTTACAGTTGTAAAGCTAACTGGTCTACAGTTCACAGGTTCTTCTTCGCAGCTCGCCTTGAACAAGGGCACAGCGTTCTCTACCCTCTAGTCTTCCAGGACCTCCACCGTGGCCAGCGATGATGCAAAAAGTTCGGCCAGGACCCCTGCAATATCTTCTCTCGTCTTTTGCTCTCTTCTTGGATACACCTGGTCAAGACCAGAAGCTCTGCAGAAATACTGCAATGTGTGAAATAAAATGTCTACTTCTTTAAGATAGAATCACCAAGGAAAGAGCAAGTGACTTAATGAATGCTAACATGATCAATTAAAGATTATATTAATCGTAGGAAGTGATTTCAGAAGAATTTTAGACATGGTGGAAACCGGAAAATTCTCAGAAATTTGTTTGTGTGGAGTTTGCATATTCTCCCTCTGTCTGCGTGGGTTTCCTCTGGGTGCTCCGGTTTCCTCCCACAGTCCAAAGATTTACACGTTAGGTGAATTGGCCATGCTTATTTGCCCAAAGTGTTCATCGATGTGTAGATTTGCTGTATCACTCTCAAAATGTAGAATCAGAGGGGAATGGGTCTGGGTGGTTACTCTTCAGAAGGGCAGGATGGACTTGTTGGGCCCAAGGGCCTTTTCCATGCTGTGGGCTTTTAACGATTCTGTGAAAGAAGAACATAAAGACTACATAAATCTACAATCTGAATTGCAAAGAAAACAAAATAAAAGCAAGGTCAAATGTGGAATCTTGTAATGGTGAGAGGAGAGGTTATTGTGGAGAACAGGGAAATGACGAAGAAAGCAGCCAGTTACTTTGCATTTGTCATCACAGAGGAAAATCACTGAGAAATACTAAGTGATCACATGGAACTTGTGGAACTAAAGACATCAACTCAATTCATATCAGTAACAAGGTAGTAGTTGAAGGCTAGCATAGTAGTATTGTAGCTGGATTAAGCATTGCTAACTATAATGAGCCAGTTGTACTTCGGATCAAAACATGAGAAATAAATCAGCAATAGACACATTAATGATGCTGTCGATGACTATTTTTTCCCTGTACATTCTGCAGAGGCTGGAAGTTAGTCAATGTGTTCCAAGCATTGTTGATGAATGGAAGGGATTCAAACATCTGCAAAGGGAAGAAGAGATAGTGTGGAGAACTGCAGACCAATTAACTTGACATCTGTAGGGAAACTGATGGAATCTATTATATAGGGTCAGATATTGGATATTTAGAAATTAACAGCAACATTGGAGAGAATCAGTATACACTGACAGAGTCTGACAGAGTCTTCATCCTTGAAAAACTTTAGAATGATTTGAACTTGTTTATTACAACATAGAAATGGCATATTTCGATTTTCAGAAGACTTTTTTATAAGAACTCATGCAGTGAATTCCTAAATAAAGTAATGTGAATGGTAATTGGAGGAATATATAGAAGTGGAAAGTTAAGTCAAGTTCGCCTTCATTTAAGAGAATCAGAACACAGTTGGAAGGTCATGTTGAAGCAGTTTCACAGCTTGTTAATGAGACTGTACATAGAGTATTGACACAATCTGAGAAAGAATATACTGACCACCGAGGATGTGCAATGGACAGTCTCCAGATTAATCCCTCAGATGGTGAGATTGCCTGATGTGGAAACTCGGCCTGTGTTCTTTAGAGTTTCGAAGAATGAGAGGTGATCCGAGTGAAATTTAGAAAAGTAACTAAACAAATGACAAGGTGGAAATAAACAGGATGTTTCTCTGGTTGTCTACTCTACATTTAAGGCAAATAATGGCAGGTAAAGGATGGACCATTTCAGACTGCAAGAAAAAGGCAGTTCTTCATTTGAAGAGGACTGACTAACACAGCGACATGGAAACCTTCTGGTAGGACAAGATTAGGGAGAATCCCCAGATATTCTACAAATACATCAAGTGGAACAGAATAACCCTGGAACAGGTAGGACTCGTTAGTGACTTGTCAAGTTGCATTCAAATCAACTTAGTGGTAGGAGACAGAAGGTCTGCTGGTAGAAGTCCGTTTGTTTCACTGGAGACCAGTATCCAATCGTGTACCACAGGGATCAGTTCTGTGTCCCATATTATTTGTGGTTCGGAGATGCCAGTGTTGGACTGGCTTGCGCAAAGTTTAAAAATTACAGAACACTAGATGATAGTCCAACAGTTTATTTGGAGACACGACCTTTCGAAGAGCATAATCACGTGATGAAGAAGCAGCGCTGTGAAAGCTAGTGCGTGCGAATATAACTGTTGGATTATAACTTGGTGTTGTGTGATTTTTAACCTTATTATTTGTAGTATTCATAAATGATGCCGCTGTGATTATGGAGGTGTTGGGGTGAGTGATAAATCATTTTGAGTTTGACACAAAGTTTGGCTTGTTGGTTGGCAGTGAGGAAGAAGGCCTTATATTATAGGAAGATACAGATGGAATGATCAAATGGGTGTATCAATGGCTGATGGAATGTAACCCTGAGAAATATGAGGTGATGTACTTTGGAAGAAGGAACCAGACAGGGGAGGACTCAATGAATAGCAGCACACTAGGAAGCTCAGAGGGTGCTGCGCCACATATCCCTGAATGTGATTAAACAGGTTAATGCACAAGTTGCCAAAGCATAGCGACCATAAACATAGCCTTTATTCATGGAAGCACAGATTACAAGAGCTATGCGGAACTTTGATGAGGCCAAACGTACAGTTCTGTAGAGTTATGTACAGTTCTGGGAGTCCCATTACAGGACGAATGTGATTGCACTGGAGAGGGTGCAGTGGAGATTCACCAGGATGTTCCCTTAGATGGAGTAGATCAGCTCGGGTTGTTTACTTTGAGGCAGAGAAGGCTGAGAGGGACATGCTTCAGAAGGATAAGATTACCAAGGACATGAACAGGATTGATAGACAGCAGCTGCTCCTTTCAGTCAAAGGGCGAAGAAGAAGGGAGTACCATTTTAAAGTGAAGGGTTTGATGTTTAGTGAGGATATGAGGATTGGTTTTCATCCAGAGGCTGTTGGGTTCAGGAATGTACTTCCTGAGAGGGCAGCTGGCACAGGTAACCTCACAACCGTTAATAAATACGTGGTCGTGCCATTGAAGTGCCATAACATATATGGTTATGGGCCTCTTATCGGATAGTGGGACTAATGTAGATTGTGCTGTATTTCTGACAGTACAGAGTCAGTGCTTCTGTGATTGTATGGGTTGGACTGTCAATCATTGAGCAGCATAAGACAGGAATTAATGAGTTTATGAAGAATGCATTAACTAGGGTTATAAAAGTGAACTTGTCTCCATAAGCTAGAACAGGGAAAACTAAAAGTGTCTAATGCTCTGCTCCCTTCCTGATGTTTCTGTGCAGTGTGCGGGAAAGCTCTTTCATTGGTGTCACAAGCTCTTAAACATTAGGAAGGCAGCATCTGTCTAGTTGACAGGACTGTGTGTGCCGTTCCCTTTCCCAAAGCTCGTTGCCAGTGTTCTGTCTGGTTTTATCCTTTAAGAACTCAGAGCAATTTTGTACAATCGAGTGTCTTGCTTGGCCGTTCCATTGACCATTGCAGAGTTTATCACATGTCTATTTGTCAGGAGACACTTGTAGACCAGAAGAGGAAGCACGGGAGATTCACTTCCTGTAAATACATTGGGGAAGGGACAGATGTTTACAATGGACATTAGATTCAAGGTCAATATTACTGGCACCAGATTTTATGTCTCGATATTTTGTTAATTGTTTTTAACTTCCACCAGCTGCCAGAGTATTATCCTGGTCTGGATCAGTAATCCAGTGACATTTGCACAACAACAACATCTCCACATGGGGACCTATCGGATACCACACTGAGCACATTATTTTTGTACTGTATGACAGCTCAGTCAAAAATAATTCCCACCAATGTAATAATCGCGACGGGACTGAGGGCGTGGGAAATGATCAGACAGTATTCATTCCCTTGTTATGGGACTGGATATAGTTGAGGAACTTTCCATGTGGCCAGGCAGATGTCAGAGTTGGAGCTGGATTTAAACAGCTTCCCCAGCGACACAGCTTATTGTGCAGTACAATCTTCAGTCCTATTGCAGGAATGGTGTCTGGGTCCATTGTCGTTATCATATCTACTGTGTTCAGCTGTTTCTTCATGTCACGTGCAGCGAATCGAATTGGTTTAAGACTGGCATCTGTGATTCTGTGGGCATCATGAGGAGGTTGAGGTGGATTATCGACTCAACACTTCTAGCTGAGGATAGTGCAGATAGTATTTATCCTTGTCTTTTACACTGATATACAGAGCTGGGGATATTTGTGGAGTTATCTCCTCCTGTAAGTTGTTTATTAATCCATCGACAATGATGACTGGATGTGGCTTGACTGCAGAGTTTCAATCATATCTGTTTGTCTTGGGATCATTTCCCCTTCTCCACCAGATGGTAGTTCTGCTGTTTGGAATGTAATCAGTTAAGTGCGGTAGCTTTAATGGGTTGTCATCAGGTTTAGATACACATAGTTCTGACTCTGGCATGTTCACCCAAACTCGTCACTGAACCATCACTCGGCTTGATGATAATGGTAGAGTCATGGATTAGCCTGGGGAAAAGTTATGGATTGTGATTGAATGCAATTCTGCTGCGGCTGCTGCTGTGATCTACAGCATCACATGATAACCCAGTTTGATCTGCAATATCTGCAAATCAATTCGACAGACATTCCCCCAGCTCACACACCAGGACCCATTCACCCATCAGCCCTGTACTCAGTGACTTAACCTCGTTTCTGATGTGCGAACACTTCCAGTTTCATATTCTCATTCTGCTGAGGGTCTCTCCCTGATGTCATGCCTCCAATTTGTTACATTTGTAACATATTAATCTGAATCATTTTCTTTCCCGTCACAATATCTTCTGCGTTTGAAATGAATGTTTTTCGAGTATTTTTCTCCCTGACCATGATTAAGGCCTCGGTCGTGTCAGTGATGCCAGACTTATGTCGTTTCAGAGACAATGAACTTGTGCACTTTGCATTTTTGTTCAAATCCCAATGTACAGCACTCTCTGCTGGACAGGGTGTTTGAGCAGATTCAACATACGTCTTTGGATAATGTTCCAAATGCAGAAATTGCTGAAGGAACTAAACTGTTTTCGCTGCATCTTGTGAAATGAAAGCTAAGTTCATCTTTCGGGTCCAGTGACCTTTCGACAAAGCTCCCAGTTTTCACAGCAATTTGTGCATTTTTGTTTCAAGTATTCATAGTTATTTGTTTAATTGAAAATTCGTGCTGTGCCTATTTATTTCTGGAGAAACTCAGCAGGTCTGGCAGCATCTGCAGAGACAGAGAAACAGAGTTAGCGTTTCAAGTCCAGTATGACACTTCTTCAGAACTGAAAAGGATTGGAAACTGGGCATTTTAGTTCCTTGCCAGAGGTGGGGGGGTAGGTGGCGGGAAAAGAGGGTGTGGCAAAAGATAACCAGGCTTTTAGCAGTAAACGAGAAGATGATACAAAATGAGTTTAAATTAAGATGTGAATGGGGGAAATGGGTTCTCTCTATTGACTGCAACATAAAGAAGACACCACCACATAAGGCCATAGGGAGGCCAGGAGGGAGAATGTTGAACATGTGCTATTATATAGATCTGGCCAGAGATACATTTTCACTGTAGAGATCACCGCTAACAGACCAAGGAATTAAGTCACTTGACGGCTTATTGGCACTAGTAAGATTTTCATGCTGGTTTAGTATTGTAACATTAAGAAGAAAACAAATCACCGTATGAAGATTGGTCTGAGTGCTGTTTACCTATCGCTTTTAACATTGTTTCAAATTTGCAGTGCTGATCTTTAAATGCTTGTTCTTGAAGTTAGTATCAGATGGAGTGTAGGAGGTTGTGGGGTGGCATTATAGAAATTTACAAAATCAGGGGAGGCATGGACAAGATGAAAAGCCGAGGTCTTTTCCACTGGTTTATGGAATGAGCTGCCAGGGGAACAGTTCTAACGTTTAAAAGACATTTGGACGAACACGTGAATGAGGGCCGTTTAGAGGCATATGGGCCAAATGCAAGAAGATGGGAATAGTTTAGTTTGTATAACCTGGCCGGCATGGACAAGTTGGACCAAAGATTGTGTTTGTATGCGATATGATTGTATGAATATAGAAAGCGAAATAAATGAAAGAAAAGATGTGATGTAAGCAAATTGGCAAGAAATATATTAACAAGCAGCACGAGCTTTTCCATTTATATAAGAAGAATTCAAGAGGTTTGTGTGATCTTTGGTAGAAAGAAAGTCAGGAAGGTTTTTTGCGACAATTGGAGGGTGTGACTGGGGAACTGGATACAGGAAATAGACAGATAATTTACGCCAGTATTTTACACGATCCTCACGGGTGAAGGTGCTGTAAATATTTCAATGGTACAAAACAAAATGGTAATGGGGGGAAGATCTTGAGCTGTGTCTAACAGAAGGAACAAGGCATTTCTCAAACAGATAAGACCAAGGGTAAACAGGTCATCAGCAATTCATAGCTGGTTTTAAAAGAAGTGGTCACAGAGTGGCTGGTGGCACTGTGTGAAATATTCCATAACTCTCTGGATTAAAGGAGTGATCCAGTGAAACTGGAGACGCTCCAATGTGGCGCCTGTCTTCAAGAAACGAGCGAGACTGAAAGCAGGAAACACTTAGCCTCACCATTATTACTGGGAATCTGCGAGAGTCTGTTATTAAGGAAGAGACTGCAGAGCATTTAGAAAAGCTTCACACAGAGTCAGCATGGTCTTGTTAAAGGCAAAATACATTTTGCCTGTAAAATCATGCAAAGCTTTTCTGGAAATCCATGAGAATGTAACAAGTGGCCTTGACAAAGGGGGACTGGCAATCATGAGGCTTTTCAGAAATTTTCCACAAGGTTTCACAAAATAAAGGTTCTTACGCAAGACAGAAGCTCATAGTATGATGGGTATAGCATTAGCATGGGATAACACTTGGTAAACACATAGAAATCGGAGAGTCAGAATTCATTCATCTTTATGAACAAAATGGAGTACCGCAAATATCAGTCCGATGGCAACAGCTGCTTACAAGAGCTGCACTCAGCTCCTGACGGCAGGAGCTGTGTGCAATATACATTCGAGTTTGAGGATGACACTGACAACCAAAAGGCAGGCTGTTATTAAATGGAGAGGACTCCTTAAAAAAAGAAGCAGTACAACGTAGTGGCATGTTCTCTGCATGAAACATAACGTCAGCATGTTGATGCAGAAATGTTGGTTCATTAGACTGGTTCATGGGATGAAAGGATTAAATTATTGAATACATCAAAAATGCTGAGGCGATTACTCATTGTGGTTTAAATGAATGAGGGTGTCATTACTGAAACGGACAAGATGCAGAGGAGGCTTGACAAGGTCGGTGTTGAGGATGTGGTTCCACACCAGGCAGAGCCTCGAAGTCAGGGATGTCGGTACAGAATAAGGAATATCGATTTCAAACTGAGACGTAAAGAAATGTCTTCTTTCAGAAGGTAGTGAATGGCTGGAATTTCCTAACCCCGAGAGTTGTGGAGGTTGGGTCACTGATTGTATTTACAGATGGGTGGATTGGTTTGTGACATTTCAGCGAGTTGAGGGATGCAAGGGGTAAGCAGGAAAGTGGAGTTGAGTTGTAGAGTAGATCAGCCATGCTCTTACTGAATGACAGCGCAGGTTCCTATTTCTTACGTTCCTATTTATGTTTTTGGAAAATAATTGAATATTTTCATGGAAGTCATAATGTAAAATGTTGCATTCAGAGACAGCAGAGGATTTGTCTGAGTTGACCTTGTGTGGAGCATGGGGGCTTTATTCAATGCGAATCTGGGCCTGTAACATGACCAATATCAGGAGCAGAACTTACAGAGAGGGGAAGCCTGAAAAGAGGGATGGGGGAGGGGGGGTCACTGCCTGACCTAGCCTGGATTTCCAATACATTTGCCAAACTACACCAAACCATCAGAGTGGCCTCAATCTGCTCCTGCACAGCAGGACCGAAGGGCTGAATGGAACATCAGAACATAGGGCTAACGGACACGACTGGGCCATTCGGCACTTTGACACTATTGCAGCAGTCAATAAGGTCATTGATCATCTCATTGTGTTCCCAGATGCACTGTTCTCTTATTTCACAATGATCCCTGATTCACCTGTCTATGGAAAATCTGACAAAGTCAGCCTCGATATAATATGAAGATTCAGCCCTCCCAACCTTCTGGGCAAGGGAATTCCCACTTGAATGAATTCCCACTTTGTGAATTTCTCCTCACTCCGGTTCTGACTGAGGTTGGAGGGTGTCACTGTTTCCATTTCTAGTCCCACTCCTCCACTGCTCACAACAAATTTTAAATGTAACCAGGTTGGCGATATGGCCGATGATAAAGGTCTCATACTGGGTCAGGGTCAGTTATCAGAAGAGTCCAGTTGGATTTCTTCAGTCAGCTACGAGTAATTAACAGAACTAACTGAGGACTATGATGGATATGTGGTTAGCACTGCGGCCACACATCACCAAGGAGCTGGGTTCAATTCGAACCTCAAGTGAGTTTGAACATTCTCCACGTATCTGTGTGGGTTCTCTCCCAATGTTCCAGTTTCCTGCCAGAGTACAAAGATGTGCAGCTTAGAGTGGATTGGCCATGCTCGATTGCCCATTGTTGAGAGAGTGTCCCCTTCATGGCAACCTCTGTCAGTTTGGGGGAATTGAACCTGCACTGCTGGGCTCCCTCTGCATCACAAACCAGCCGTCCAGCCAACTGATTGGGAGACAGTGTAACTGTTACAGACAGAAACAGGCACAGGCAAAGGGCAAGAGAAACTTTCATAACAAGAAAAAAGGTACAATTCAGATAACAGTCAAGATAACAGTTGAGGAAAAATAGTTCTCTGCTCAAAATTGCATTTCGTAACGGGACAAGTGTTTAGAAGCAGTGTTTGGCTGAATACAATAAGGTGAGACAAAGTGAAATAGCCAGAATTACTAATTGTGATTGGATATAAAATAAGTGCATATTTTTGCAGGACCTCGCGGGGTTGAATGATTGAAAGTTCCTGTACCTGAAAATGGGAATTCTTTGGAACACTATCTGGAATTTTCCATATTCAAAGTGTGTGTGTGTGAGAGAGAGAGAGAGAGAGAGAGAGAGAGAGAGAGAAAGAGAGAGACAGAGACCGCAGATACTGTACTGAGCTGCGTGGTGAGCTCCGACCATGTTCAGGCCTCCTCTGGGAAGAGAATAGACCCCCTGTTCTGGCCCATCCACGAGGACCTCTGTGCCCCTGTTGAAATGTCGTGGTGTCAGTTCCCCCTATCTGCCATGCTCGGGGTCAACTGTGCAGGGTGGCTTCAAACTGAGGAATTACAACAGTGTGCTCATTGGCCTTTTAAAGCTGGCATCAGTGTCAGTGATCATAGAATAGTCAGGGAAATCAGTGCGATGGTGATTCCCTCCAGCCATGTTGGGTTGGAGAATCGGGATGGCATTGAATGCGAGGAACACTATGAGATTGAGTAGGTAGTTAATGAGGTGATTTCGATAAGATAGCACCATGAAACTAGTTCAGTCTCGTACAGACAATCCCTCTGTCACACTCAATGAAAATGTTACTGAGACAAACTATTGTTAGATTCAGCCCAATGAGTCGAAGACTCTGCTGACCCCACACCTAGTTACAAAGTTGCAGAACAAATGTTCATCTAAAACTCTCCCTCATCTTTATTGAAGCCAGTATCCCCTTCACCTATCATTCCTAGGAATACTGGCTCATGTTGCAGATGCTGTCGAAATGTCTTCATTTCAGCATTCCGAAAACTGTGATCTTACTGGAAATTACCTCTCAATCTCTCTTTCTCTTTTTTCCCCAAAATTATTTTGATTGTTGGTAGTTAAACTGATTTAACCGCCATTCCTCTCTGGCAGGAACTAGGGAATACGGACTAGGCAATGAGGACTCTGTATCAGAGTGATCATGTAACTAGAAGCATAATTCAAAGGCACGGGTTGTGACTCCAAGGCAGTGTTTAAAACCCTACCACAGCCGATGACAGAGCTTAAATTCGAATGATAAAAATTGGAATGAAACCTAATTTCCTTCGTGGAAACCAGAAACCGTTAAGAATTATTTTTATTATTTCACCGATTGTCTTTGCTAAAGAAGCTTAACAATATTACTCAGTCTGAGCTCAGTGTGAACTCAGACCCACAACAACATTGTTGGCTCCATTTTGTCTTGACAAATGGCCACGTTTTCAAGGACAATTAGTGATGGACAACAAATGCTGCCCTTGCCCATGATGCTGGCATCCCGTGAAACAACAACATTAAAGGTGAAATAAACCAAGGGACGGTGGTTGTTACAGATCGAAAATAAAATTCTCCAGCGTATGAAAGTGTTGGAGAATCTCGCAGGTATGTAAGCCTCTGTCAGGAGAAATGCAGATAACGGTTTGAGTCCAGTGACCCTGCTTCACAACTGAAAGCAAACTGGGAAATAATATTATTTATCCTGGTATCATGGACGGTTGGGTTGGAGAGAGAGATGGGGGCAAGGTTTAAATTGAATGGATGGAGAAATGGCAAGAAAAAGAGGAAATGAAATGAAAAGTGAGCAAAGGGGCTGCTGATGATGAACTGAAAGGAAAACAAAATGGCAAGTTATCCTCACATTTCCCCATTTTCCCATATTCCTGAATTTCGTGTCCATTTAGATTTGTCCCTATTTAAAGTGAGTTAGGTTCCCTGTATCTCTCTTCTCTGAGTGTGATGATTAAATCCATTCGCAATGCTGGTGCTGCCCTTATAGTTGCTGAGATATAGAGAAAGGGAATGTTACATTGTCAACTGCTTCTTTGGAGAGAGAAACTGTCACTGTGGGATTGTGTAGAGATGGAACGGCTTTCTCATTCAGGAAGAGAAACTGAGGAGCAGAAATAATTTTCAACACTGAGCCCGTGCACGTTCCGTGTGGGGAATTGATTTGTTCCTGTCATTGGAAAATCAGTGGAGTTTCTGTGGATGCTTATCTCTGGTTTGTATTGTCAGCTGCTGGGTCTGGTGACCCCACTCTATACACTGCATTTACAGAGTGTCTGGGTCCATGGTAAACAAATGGAGATGAGGCTCCACGGAAGGAAAGCTCTATAAATAGGGAGGTGCAGGACAGTGCATTATCTCTCCTGGGATTTCCCGGGACATTTGTCTAACCTGGACCATGTGTCAGGTAGGAAACCAGTTTGTTTCAAAATTGAGGTGGTCACTGAGCTGTATCCCCTCCTTCAATATACTGTGCAGCTCACACACCAGTGACAGGACTGTGCTGATGCTCATCATGAATTAAACTGGATTAATTCTGGAAATTTCCAGGCAGGAGTGAGTAACATATCCATCACCACCGGAGTGCAGTCCTCTGATATATTCACTGGCTGACAGAAACCATCTGTCCGCTGAGAACAATATGTTGTGTCCATCTCCCTGAGGAAATTTCAGAACGAAACTTTCAGAAATAAAAGGGAACAGAGTGATTGGTTAAAATGGGGAACAGCAGGACATTAGAATTAATAAAAGGTACATTTTTAAAAATCTCATTGAATTTAAATTTGGTATATTGCTGCATCTGATGAGCTACGTCCCAGAGTATTGAGGAGGTGGCAGTAGAGCTAGTGAAAGAATGACTGATTATTCTTCGAAGCTGGTTAGATTCTGGAAAGGATCCTCCAGACTGGAATGCAGCGATTGTAAACCTAAATATTTAAAACAGAACGGAGAGAGCAAACAGCAAACTAAACAATGTAAGCTTTGTAAGCTTTGACAAAAAATATTGGAACCTTTTGTGAGGAATGTGATAACTAGACACTTGGAAATACTGACATGATTTGGTAGAGTCAATCTAGATTCAGGAAAGGAAAATGATCTTGATCTTTGATAAACCTGCAGGATATTGTGGAGGATGTCCATTGTGACATGGACAATTGAAAACCAATGGAAATGAAGTATGTGAATTTTCAGCAGACGTTTGACATGGTTGAATACAGGTGAGTGGGGAACGTTAGAATCCATGGGTAAGTAGGGGTGGAATACACCGAATGTATTAAAAGTTGGATAATCGAGAGAATGAAGAGAATAATATAATTTTCTGGAGTGAAGGCTTTGGGGTATCAGAAGGATCAGTATTTGGGCAATAGCTATTCGCAAAATAGAAAATATTTCAGATAGGAACAACAAATATCATCATTCACATTAATGTTCATTAAATAGTGAGAGGCTGGGAAGTGCTTGGAAACAGACCTGGATGTGCTTGGTCAGAAGTCACAAACAGAATCTTTACGCAGCAGGAAGTAAATAATATGTGACTCTTCATGCAAAATGATTAAAGTATCAGAGTAAATGTATCTTTCCCAATGATAGTGTTTTGTTGAGAGACTGTTAGGTGCATTGTGTACAGGTTTAATCAGCTTTATAAAGAATGATCTTGTCAGCGATTCAGTCCAAAAGAGTTTCACCAGACTAAACGCTGACATGATGTTACCATGAGGATAAAGTGAAGAAACTTGCGCTTAATAAAGTATGTCAAGGTGTTTTTGAGTTTATATTAAAACAAAGTGCTGAAGCACATTGAGTGTTGAAGATACAAAAATGCCTTATTAGATCAATTTAAAGGAATGCCCAGACAAATTCACATTTCCTATGTATTGGAATGCAAATATATGCACTGTAAATATATTGGATGGTGCCTGGTCTAGTCCAGGAGAGATCTGCCCGGTAACAGCACGTAGATTGTGGTTTTTGAGGGTGGTGGTGGTGGGAGGTTCGGCTGGTTACAGTATTGCAAACTGACAACGCAGCAGAATCATCTAGCCTGCTATAAGAAAACATGCATCATTCTCCCTCACTACTAACTTCACGAGAGCAATGGGTGATAGAAGATGTGATCAATAGCCAACGGTGCCAGCATTCAATCCAATCCAGTAGTTTTTGTGAACTGAAGGAACCATATTGAAAGGGTTTAAATGGAACTGTTTATTCGGTGATTGTGATTGATGCCAGTCTCCATGGATCCGAGTTGTGTCACTGGATGGTTTCCGTCTCATATTAGTAAGGGGCCTCTTGCAATGGTTTATGCCATTGGAGCAGCAAATGCATCAACTCCAGCGCTCAAAGGGATCAGCAGCTGCAGAGACACAAAAAGGAGATTTAAACATCTGAGAATAGTCTGGAATGATCCATTAATGGATCAGAATCTGAGAACATTAGACTGGAATGCTGCAACAATGGACAGGAGTTTATACTGGGGTCTTTTCTATTTTTCCTGGTCTTTGTCAACATTGCCATTTCGGATATATGCTGCACTGATGATTATCCTGGCGGGTTACTATCCTATCCTCGCTATTGTTGGTTTTCCTGGTAAGTTTCTTCATCTCTATCCATTTATTAATCTCTTCGACCATGGCGAACGTCTTTGCTACTTCTGTTATCTATATTTGACAAAGACGGAAACTATTGTCTTCAGTTTCAAATGCAAATTCCATTGATTACCCACAAATTTCAGAAGTGCCCACACCCCCGCCCTCACAAACATCTGAGAACGAGACTGTTCTCAAAACCGAATTTAAATAAATAAAATCCATTTATGTCTCGGCATTCTGTCCATTACAAAACCTATCCACTACCAGCTCGATTATATGCCCAGTCACCATCTTGGCATCAATGATAACGCTTAATAGACCATTATCTATACTTTGGTAAAATTCAGACGTTATGGCTCCACCCCTCCTCTAAGCAATCTTTCAGTTGCAAATATTTCGATCACAACTTTGTTCTTGTTGTCTAAAATAACTTAATGACAGGAACATTCTCTCAGAGCAGTAATGTCGGAAGAAATGTAATTCAGATGCACAGGTTATGACACAGAAAGAGACTGTTCCACATCCAACCACAGACGATGTCAGAAAGTAAATACAAAAGACAGGAATTGGAAATAACAACCATTACATCTCCAGAATTTTGTCTATACGTTTATCTATTTCACTGATGTCCTTTGATAAAAAGATCTTGCGTTATTATCTGGTCTGGCTTAAGATTGATGTGAGACCCACAGCAATGTGCTTGGTTCTGTACTGCCTGAAAGAATGACCTCGCAGTAAATGACATTTGGTTATAACAAATGCTGCCCCTGTCAGCAATGCAGACATTCCAAGTAATAACAAAATTAAAGGTTAAATAAAGCAAAGAATGATGCAACAGATCAGAAACAACAAAGAACGAGAAAGTGCGAGACAAACTGAACAGATTTGGCAGCCCCCTCGCGTCGGGAGAAAAATAGAATTGGCAATTCGATTCTAATGACCATACATCAGAACGGAACACAGTTGGGAAATAGTGTGATTGATGTTGGTGACACCGACATCTGTTATGAAGGGGAGAAGGACAGATTTGAATAGATGGAGAAAGAGACAGATAGAGAGAAAGAAGCAAACAAAGCGATTTCCGATAATCATCTGTGATGGAAATAAAAAATAAAATTAAACCTTGCTTATGTTTCTCCTGTTCCCATGTTACTGATAATCATGACCATATAAGGTATATGTCAAAGTCCCTGTTTAAAATTATTTATGTCTCTTCCCTGAGTGGGAACATCTTTCTTTATTCATTAATGGGACGCTGGGCCAACATTTAATCCCCTTTCCCCATTGTCTTTAAGAAGGTTTTGGTGAGCTGCCTTCCTGACCCACTGCAGTCTGTGGGCTGCAAGTAGTCAGTGCTGAGGACCATACGGTTTCATTTCTTTGAGGCTTTGAAGTGACTGATATAACTGAGTGGCTGGCTTGGCTATTTCAAACTGCAACTCAGAGTTAACCACATTGCTGTGGGCCTGGAGTTACATGAAAGCCCGACCAGCTGAGGACAGTAGATTTCCTTTCCTGAAGGCCATGAGAGTGCCAGGTAGTACAATCAACAATGGTTTAATTGATTCATAATTCCTGATATTTTATTGAATTCAATTTCCAACATTTGCCATTGTGGGATTTGGATTCGGTGTCTGGATCATTACCTGATACCCTGGATTCATATTCATAGATAGTACAGCTAGATCATCGCCTCCTCAGTATATCCTATCAATTCCAATGGCAATGGCAATGGCAATGCCACTATAAATGCAGGAGGAAACAGCACAGAAGCGCTTCACATCAGGCTCCCAAGCACTGACTCCCAACCTAGACAGGGGACGAAACGTTTGCAAGACAAATTCCCAGCTCGGCGAACAGAACCACAACAGCAATAGTGATGTTGTTTTTGGTGTGACTTTGCTTCATAAGGCAATAAATGATTTGGAAAAAGTGCCATCCTTCTCAGTTTGTATTTATGAGAAGGCGAGATGATGGGAAGTGCTCTTGGTGAAAAGGAGCTGGATGTACTTGATCATGAGGCACTAACAGACTTCCTACAGAGCAGTCGGGTACTGGCAGGTGGGACTAGATTGGGTTGGGATATCTGGTCGGCACGGACAGGTCCCACCGAAGGATCTGTTTCCATGCTGTGCATCTCAATGACTCTATGACTCAGCACAATAAATGAGTAGCATCGTTCATTACAAATTGATTAAAGTATAAGAGTGAAGACACCGTCCTGCAGTTGTGGAGTGTACTTGAGACAGTATTTTCTTTAATTTATAATCAATCATCTCCTTGCTAAAGAGTGATGGTGTGACGGAGTTTCAGCAGACTAATCTCTGCGGTGATGGTACCATGAGGAGAGTGTGAAGGAAATGAGTGTTTAATCTGGAACGCTACAAAGAGAAAAAAAGTGATTGCATTAACACTGGAGTGTATTGAATCAACACTCATTATTTCCAAAACAAAACACGGATAGCATTAGATATAACATATTTTCCATGGTACGTGTCTTCACATTTGAACAATATATAGATAGGAAAGGTTTAGAAGGATATGGACCAAGCGCAGGGAAATGGGGTTAGCAAGGATGGACATTTTGATCAGCATGAACCAGTTTGTGGTAATGGGCCAGTCTCTGTGCTATAGGATTCTATTACGCTATGATAGTTTACAAAGCTCTATGAAGCCCCCATGTTGTTTGAGAGAGAGCTCCAGGTTCTGAATGAACTCTCACCGTCTGGATGTACAGTTGGTGTGTGACCCTGCATTGAACGTCATGTTGTTCACAAATCTGTCATCAGCCACACTCTGATAGTATTAGCCATTCCCACCAGTTTCTGACGTCCATACAGAAAACTAGCCTGTCTTCTCTGTCACAAACAAATCCTTCTTTCTTGCTAAAAGCTGTTCATTGCTTCAAGTAGACTCTGTCCTTGATGTTTTTCAGAGGGTCAATTGGTTCAGTGGGCGGCACGGTGGCACAGTGGTTAGCACTGCTGCCTCACAGCGCCAGAGACCCGGGTTCAATTCCCGCCTCAGGCGACTGACTGTGTGGAGTTTGCACGTTCTCCCCGTGTCTGCGTGGGTTTTCTCCGGGTGCTCCGGTTTCCTCCCACAGTCCAAAGATGTGCAGGTCAAGTGAATTGGCCATGCTAAATTGCCCGTAGTGTTAGGTAAGGGGTAGATGTAGATGTAGATGTAGGGGTATGGGTGGGTTACGCTTCGGCGGGGCGGTGTGGACTTGTTGGGCCGAAGGGCCTGTTTCCGTACTGTAAGTAATCTAATCTAAAAAAAAAAAACGGGGCCAGGCTGCAATCAGTCTGGTGAGATACAAACGCGAAATGGATTTTCAGAGGCCTTTTATTTATATGTAAACAGATTAAACTACATGGCAAAGTTGTCATGCTTTAGAAGTGACCTGTATAATGAACGGGTTGTTGTCAGCTCTTTTAGCTGAGCTAGCTGAGTTGAGCGGAGCTGAGCAGTTTTCTGTTGAGTCTTGAACTGGGTAGTTCAACTGGGAGCTGTGTGGAAACTCTCTCTTTTCTGCCCTTCAGCTTCTACCTGCAAGCATGCATTCCATTATAAAGTTTTTACAAGGGAGTCTGATTATTAGGACTATTCTGTGTATTTGGAATAGCACAACTAAGTCTTGCTGGACAGGTTGAATTCTGTAGGGGCTCTTTATTCTGTTCTTTGTGTTTCATTGTGTAACTTTGTGAATAACGTTTTTGTCTGATTTAAAATCTAGTAGTCACCCTAGCTAAATTACTCCGGGTAATTTTCATTGGATAATTACCAAAACAAACTGCAAAGTTATTCTCTGGGCTGCTTGCTGAAGAATGTTTTGAGTGTTCGCGCCTCGTCCATCACAGATTGTAAGCTCATTGCTGGATTTTTAACAGCGAGTGGGAGATGCTAGTGTCTTTATTTCGGGTATTAGTTTGATTGGGTTGACAAAGCTTAGAATAGTAATGGCTATTTCAGTTGCCAAAAGTTTCCTGGGTGTGCATGCAGTGACTTTGGAAATTTTACGAAAAGTGACTAAGACCAAGTTGCAAGAATTAGCAGAGAAGCTGGAATTGGAACTGACTGCTTCTGTGAGGAAAGGAGAGATAATTACAGCAGTAGCTCGTCAATTAAACTTGTTGGAGAAACCATCAGAATCAGAGATGGCAAGAATTCAGTTGCAAATGAAACATCTTGAGTTAACATCGAGAAGTAGGGAAAGGGCAGCAAAATGAAACATTTGACTTTTGATAAAATGCAGAAGAGGGGGAAAAGAGAGAGCAGCAGAACAGAGAGTAAAAAGAAAGAATGGCAAAAGAGAGAGCAACAGGGGAGAGAGAAAGAGAGAGCTTTTGAATAGCAAAAACTGACTCATAAAAAGGGAAGTCAGTGTAAAAGGCTGGAGATAACGGCTGAGTATGTGCTTAGTAAGGATGAGAGTGACGATGAGCGAGCCCCTGGTAGTCAGAAGCCTAGTGAGAATTTGTTTGAGTATGTTCAAGCATTGCCTCAATTTGATGAGAAGAATGTGATGCCCTTTTCATCTCATTTGAAAAGTTTGCGAAACAAATGCAGTGGCCAGAGGCAATATGGGTTTTGTTGATCCAAACGAAACTTGTAGGTAGGACTGGTGAGGTATTCACATCCCTATCAGAGGAAGTATCTGGGGAGTATGAGCAGGTTACAGAAAACATTTTGTCTGTATAGGCGACCTTTCAGGAATCTAATGAGGGATCCTGGTCAAACCACTGAGTTTTTAACGACCACACAGACTAATTTCGATAGTTGGATATGAGCTTTAAAATTCAAGCAAAGCTATCATGCTCTTAGAGAGGTTAGTACTTGGAGGAATTCAAAATTTCACTACCTGAAGTAGAGCAAACTCAGGTTGAAGAGCAGAGAATGTAAACAGCAAGTTTAGCTGTTGAAATAGCTGATGATTATGAACTGGTACATAAACTTGGTTTGGCTTCCAGAACCAGTTCTAGTCCCTGAGGGACAGAAATTGGAGCAAAGAGATATCCTCACATGCAAAGGGAAAGGTAGATCACAGTGCAGATTATAAGGATAACGTACGACAGTAATAAAGAAAACCTTGAAGGGGACAAAGAAGTTAAAATACTATGGTGTTTTCATTGTAATAAAGTGGGCCACAAAAAATCACAGTGTTGATGGGCTGGGAGAAAAACAGCTGTAGGATAACAGACAAGCCTGGAAGTTTTGTTGGACTCGGAACATAAAGCATAGGGGGAGTTAGGCAACTGCCTCAGTGTGTACAAGATGATCAGTGGACGTGTCAAATCTGCATAAAAACTTACATGAAAGGGAAGAGTTTATTCACATAGGCCAGGAGTAATTGGTAAGGAGGTTCCGATATTAATTGACACAGGATCTTTTTAGTCTGTAATGCTGAGGGGTGAGGGTTTATGCACTCTTGAGAGACTATTGTCAGAAAATGTGCTAGTAACAGGAATTCATAGTGAGGCAAAAAGTGCTTAGTTATGTAAAGTGAGGCTAGGGAGTCCAGAGAAGAGTGGAGAATGTGTGGTAGGAGTACTGGACCCCTAACTCTCAGCTCTCAGTCCTTGCAAATAATATAGCTGATTTGGTAGTCGTGCTGCCTATTCTAGTTGAAAAGCCAGTGGAGATGCAGGCAACTGAAGACATGGAGAATGTTTGTCCAGAAATTTCCCCCTGATTGCATGACCAGAAGATCACAGATGCACAGGTCTAAGCAGGATAAAGGCACAGATAAGGAAGCTGACGTAGAGTTATCCGAAAATTTCTTTTTGATCAGATAAGTGGAACAGAGAAGGAACAAGTAGGAAAATATGAGCGTATTTTTAGCTCTGATAAGCTGATTGAGTTACAGCTGAAAAATGAGGAGTTACAAAATTTATATCAAAAGATATTTAGTAAGAAAGAGAATGAATGCATTCCTGTGTGTTATTACTTAACAAATGATGTCTTAATGCGGATATGGAGATCAGCACACATTAAAGCAGATCAGACGTCGACAGAAATTCATCAAATTGTTTTGCCTGTTGTGTATAGAAAGGAGGTGCTGCGAGTGGCGCATGAGCTACCACTTGGAGATCATTTCGGGGTGAGGACATTACAGGCTGAAATACAAAGATATTTTCACTGGCCTAGACTACATAAAGATGTAGTTGAATATTGCCAGAACATCTCAAATATGTCACACGGGCATGAATAAAACCTACAACTTGAATACCTATTCCAGAATTTGAGGAACCTTACACAAGAGTCTTGACAGATTTTATAGGTCCCCTATCTCAAACAAAAAGTTGGAATAAGTATTTATTAACAATAATGGATATGTCGACTCGATTTCCAGAGGCAGACCCATTATGCAGCATCACAACTAAAACAGTTGTAGAAAACAAAACTTATTTTTAACTAGGTACGGACTACCAATAGAGATCCAGACAGATCAAGCCTAACATCCGAACTATTCAAGCAGGTGATTGATTACTTGGGAATAAAGCAATTCAAATCTACTATGTAGTATTCGGAATCACAGTGAGCATGAGCATCAAACAAGGAAGACCATGTTGAGGGTTTATGGTCAGGATAATCCAGATGATTGCGATAAGGAAATTCCTTTTGAACTATTTGTGATCAGAGACGCACGAAATGAATCGACCAAATTCAGACTATTTGAATTAATTTGTGGGCAAGAAGTGTAAGGACCATTACCATTAGTTAAGGAAAAATTAATAAGTCAGAATTCAGAGACCACACATTTGGACGATGTGTCAAATTTTAGCGAACGATTAAATAGACAATAGACAATAGACAATAGTGCAGGAGTAGGCTATTCTGCCGTCAAACCTGCACCGCCATTCAATATGATCATGGCTGATCATTCCTAATCAGTATCCTCTTCCTGGCTTATCTCCATAACCCTTGATTCCACTATCTTTGAGAGCTCTATCGAACTCTTTCTTAAATGAATCCAGAAACTGAGCCTCCACTGCCATCTGGGGCAGAGCATTCCACACAGCCACCACTCTCTGGCTGAAGAAGTTTCTCCTCATCTCTGTCCTAAATGGTCTTCCCTGTATTTTTAAAATGTGTCCTCTGGTTCGGCACTCACCCATCAGCGGAAACATGTTTCCTGCTGCCAGAGTGTCCAATCCTTTCATAATCCTGGTGAACCTACGTTGCACTCCCTCAATAGCCAGAATGTTTTTCCTCAAATTTGGAGACCAGAACTGCACACAGTACTCCATGGCTGGTCTCACCAGGGCCCTGTACAGCTGCAGAAGCACCTCTTTGCTTCGATACTCAATCACTCTTGTTATGAAGGCCAGCATGCTATTAGCCTTCTTCACTACCTGCTGTACCTGCATGCTTACCTTCATTGACTGGTGTAAAAAAACACCCAGATCTCTCTGAATTGCCCCTTTACCTGAATTGATTCCATTGATGTCGTAATCTGCCTTCCTGTTTTGCCACCAAAGTGGATAACCATACATTTATCCACATTAAACTGCATCTGCCATGCATCTGCCCACTCTCCTAACTTGTCCAGGTCACCCTGTAATCTCCTAACATCCTCATCACATTTCACTCTGCCACCCAGCTTTGTATCATCAGCAAATTTGCTAATGTTATTGCTGATACCATCTTCTATATCATTAACATATATGGTAAAAAGCTGCGGTCCCAGCACGGATCCCTGTGGTACCCTACTGGACACTGCCTGCCATTCCGAAATGCAGCTAAAATAGTGCTGGAGAGTTGGGTAGACAGCATTTAAAAGTATCGCAGCATACAATGAAACAGGAAGTGGATCATAAATCACAAATTTGCAATTTTGCAATTGGGAATACGGTATTGGTGTTACTTCCAGTAACAGTTGAGCCTGTACAAGCAAGTTTTAGTGTCCCTTATCAAATTGGGAAGAAATTGAATGAAGTGAACTACTTGGTACGGACTCCAGACAGGCAGAAATCTCACAGAGTGTGCCATGTGAATATACTCAACAGGTATTTTGATAGGGAACGAAAGCAAGAGGAGAAGGTGTTAATGATTACAGCACAGAAAGAAGAACCAAGTTCGGAGGATTCTGAATTGGACATTTCTCAAATCAAATTGAACAATGAGAAAATTGTCAAAACTTGTGATAAATTATTGAGTTACCTTCCTCAAGAAAAGCATAGTAACCTGAAAGAGGTATTGCAATACCGTGGAGATATATGCTAAAATAAACTGGGAAGTACGAACATAATTGTGCATGATGTAGACACAGGAGATGTTGTTCTGATTAAGCAACATCCTTAAAGGCATTACCCTCTAATGTTGGTACAGGTTCAGACGAAGATAGAGCACACGCTCCACGATGGTATAATCGAAGTGACTTACAGTGATTGGAGCTCATATATAGTCATGGTGCCAAAGCCAGATGTTACCCAGCGGTCATGTGTGGACTTTCACAAAGTCAACTTCGTTACAAAGACTGATGCATGTCCAATTCCATGTTTGGAGAACTGTGTCGAAAAAGTGGGAGAAGATACTTATAGTTCTAAGTTGAACTTGCTCAGAGGCTCCTGGCAAGGACCTCTGACAGAGAAAGCAAAGGCAATTTCCGCTTTCATAACGCCAAATGGACTATATCAGTTCAAAGTTGTTGCATTTGGTATGTAAAATGATCCAGCCACATTTCAGAGACTGATAATAAGGTCATTGCCGTATTACCCAACCATGTGATGTACATTGATGACCTGGTGATTTTTAGTCACTCATGGAAAGAACATTTACAGCATTTAACGGACTTGTTTGATTGGCTTCAGAAGGAAGGCTTGGTGGTTAACCTAGCTAAAAGCGAATTTGAAAAAGCCCAAGTCACGTTCCTGGGTCACGGTATTGGACATGGACCAATGGCCCCATGAGATACAAAAACTATAGTAGTTATGGGAATGTTCCACACTGTCGACAAGAAGAAATATGCAATACTACGGTTCCTGGGATTGACTGGATTTTACTGAAAATTTGTGCCAAACTTTAAGCAGTGTGGCTGCTCCACTCACCGAATTGTCCAGGGCAAGAACTCTGAGTGGACAGAGGACTGTCAAAGGGCATTTTGCAGCCTAAAAACTGTGTTAGCCACTGCCCCCAGTATTAGCTACACTGTATTACATGAAGCCTTTCAAGGTGGCTATCGTTGCCAGTGATGTGGGTGTCGGTCCGGTGTTGGTGCAGGAGGATGATGAGGGAATAGAAAGACCCATCGGGTATTTTTCTGGGAAGTCGAACATTCATCAACAGAAATCTTCAACGGTGGAGAAAAAGACTTTAAATTTGTTGTTGGCATTACACCATAACTGTGTTTATATTATCAGCAATTCATCTGAGACAATCGTATACACTGATCACAACCCATTGACATTTGTGGAAAAACTTAAAGACAAAAATGCCAGACTGTTTACATAGAGATTGTTGTTGCAGCCATTCGATCTGACAATTGTGTATGTGGCAGGTCACGAAAACGTGAAAGCTGATGAGTTATTGAGACTCGAATGAGATACGGAGGTGTTCGGTAGTGGGTATACTGCGGCCTGAATTTGCATGGGTTTGTGCGTGTTTCAATGTTTACAATTAATATAGTGTATCTGTCAGTTTTGAGACTACTAACTGGGTTTGGAAGGGTTGAAAATGCAGCCACCTTTTAGTATTGGTGGTTCTTTTTTTCAAGGGGTGGGAGAGACATGTCACAAAGCAAGTCCATTTTTTGTCTAAAAGCTGTTCCTTGGCTCAAGGAGACTTTGTCCTTGATTTTTTTCAGAGGTACAATAAAACGGGGCCAAGCTCTGACCAGTCTGGTTTGGTACAGAGATGAAAAGTATTTTCAGAGGCCTTTTGTTTACTTGGAAACAGATGAGACTTCAGGCCAAAGTGGTCATGCTTTATAAGTGACCAGTATAATGAACGGAGAGTGGTGAGCTATTTTAGTTGAAATAGCTTACCTGAGCAGTTTTCAGTTGAGTCTTGAACTGGGAAGTTCAACTGAGCTGTGTGGAAACTCTCTCTCTTTTCTGAACTTCAACTTCAATCTGGAAGTTTGTGTTCCATTTATATTGGTTTTTATTGGGAGTTTGCCTATTGGGACAGTTGTGTATATCCGGAATAGCATAATTAAGTCTACCTGAATAGGTTGAAATCTGTCGTGATTCTTTATTCTGTTCTTTGTGTTTCATTGTGTAATTTTATGAATAAAGTTTATGTCTGTTTTGAAATCTAGTAGTCAACCTATCTAAATTACTCCGACTAATTTTCATTGTACACTTACCGAAACAAATTGCAAAGGCATGCGCTGGGCTGCCTGCTTAAAAGTGTTTTGAGTGGTCTAGCCTGGTCCATAACATCTCGGAGATAGAAGATGCATCCTTGGGACTTGGCACAAACCAATCACTTTCCATCCTCATGATCGGCAAACCACGTTAACATAGCACGTGTGTACCATTAGCAATGGAGCCAGGAGGAACAACATGGAGCAGTCTGTCTGTGCAGTCTGTGCCTCATTGGTTTGTCGTGTTGCAGCAACAATGACATCCTCCTATTTAAGTCTAACAGTTTGGAGGGGCTGAATGGCCTCTTCTGTTCATGTGTCAGTGTCTCAAGGAACTGAATATCTTCCTCCTTGCCCGAAGACAGAGGTTCAAAGACTTCAGTGAGCAACCCGTGGTTTCTGCCAACCAGCACGCTGTGCTGACTAGACTCTTATCTTCCTGGGTTATAGGAGACAAACAGAAGGCAGGAAGAACACAGCAAGCCAGGCAGCACCATGAGCTGGGAAAGTCAACATTTCAGGTATAAACCATTCTTCAGAACTGGGTTGGGGGGGTAGGGGGAGCTGCAGATAAAGAGGGAAGGGAGTGGTTTGGGGTGGCGAGATCAGGGGGATGGTGAGTTACGGCTATGTGGACACAAGTGGTGGGTACAAAATGGTTGGGCGATGGGGGGATGAATCCCATTGGGAGCTGAAAGTTAGGGCCGTTAGGTGGAATGGAAGACATCCCAGTCACGTCCTATTTCAAGTCTCTTTCCCAATCCCTTTCCAACATGGCCATCCTTGGCCTCCTCCATTGCAACAATGAACCAAACCATAATCTGGTGGAACAAGATTTCACCTGTCACCTGTGCAGCCTATACCCTGGAGACGCAACATTGAATTCTCCAATTTCAATTAACCTCCCTTCCAATCCCCCGACTCCCTTCCCAAGCCCTCCCCTGCCTTCCATTCCTCTGAGCAACCTTTTGCCCAGCTACCAACTGGATTCAGCGCTCCCATCAACAACTCGCTGATACCCTTTACCTGTGTTTACTTATCCCCACCTCGCCACTCTGCCTCCTCCTCCCTCACCCGCCACTTTATCTATATACCCCCTTACTCCCATCCACAGTCCTGACGAAGGGTTATATCCAAGGCGTTCACTTCTCAAAGTCTTGATGCTACCTTGCTTATTCTGTTCTTCCAGATTCCTGCGTGTGTATTTTGGATTCCAACATCTGCTTTTATTTTAAATTGTCTTCTTGTATAATAGGCAGGAGTGAGTGAATGCATTGTGCCTCTTGTTATCCAATAGATCTGATGGGCTGAATGGCTTTCTTATATTACTAGGAAACCAGCTAGAGTTGCTGAAGGGGTTCCTCTTTCTTTTAACCGTGGAAATGTTTAGTGCCCAGCAGAGCTTTTGATTCATGTTACCTATACATTAACAGCACAAGCTTGAATGTTGTCCAGATTTGATACTTTAGTACCTTAGGAGTTTACTTATTGTTCTGAACATTGTATAATCTTCAAAGAACATCCCCATCTCTGATTGTGTGACAGAACGAAAGACATTGAGGAAGCAGCTGAAGATGTTTGTGCCGAAGAAGCTACCCTGAGGATTGCCCACAGAGATATCCAGGGACTGAGGATTTATGTCCACCAGCCCCATTGTGCTCTGAATGATTCAACCAGTGGGGAGTTTACAACTGATTCTCATCAAGTTCAATTTTGTTCAGTCTCTTTGACATCTCGCTCAATCAAATACTGCCGTGTTATCAGGGCCAGTCATTTTACGCTGTGTTCATATTTTCTATCCATGTCAATAGGCCTAGGTATATGTGTGGGGAGTGTTTCCTTCTCTCAGGGAGTAGTGATAGTTGGGACCAGACAGTTAGGGGAGGCTACATCTCTGAAATGTTTGGGGGGTGTGAGTGGGTTTCAATGGGTTTTGACCCAAGAGAGAGTCGAGGGCTACAAAGAATTGGGCATTAAAGAGAAATTGCGGCCGAGTGCAAATCAGCCCTGACTTACTGAATGGAAGGGCAGGTCTGAGCGGCTATATGGCCTGGTTTTATTCCAGCATACCCCATAGTCCAGTCACTTTGTGGCCTCTTCCATTTCTTGTGTTACTGATTCAAGTAGCTGAATAGATTGATCCTGTGCAACTGGATACTGGTGCTGCATGATCTGGTTACAGTTTTATAGGCCCTAGGGGCTTATTTGCCTCCTCCTGTAATTGTATATCAGGCTCCAGGGGATGAAAAGCCTCATTCTTTTCTGGTGTAATTGAAATCCATATTGACTAAATCTACCGTCCATGGAGAAAGTGAGCACGACAGTTGTTGGAGATCAGTGTCGAAAAGTGTGGCACTGGAAAAACACGGCAGGTCAGGCAGCATCAGAGGAACAGGAGAAACGATGGTTTGGACGTTCCTGATGAATACTGCCTGACCTGCTGTGCTTTTTCAACACCACATGTTTTGAAATCTACTGCCCCACTTAAGTCAATTTTCCTAGTCACATCATCCAATAACTTTAAGAGAATTGTCAGGTACAAACTTCCTCACACAAAGCCACACTTACTATTCCTAATCAAAGCCTGTCTTTCTAAATGCAAGTAAATCTTATCCCTCAGAAATTTACTGGTCTTTAGTTCCAAGGTTTTTTGTGTTCAGTTCTTCTTGAATAAGGGCACAACATTTGCTATCCTCCAGTCTTCCGGGAAGTCACTGTGGTCAATGATGATCAATATCATAGGCCAGTGTCCCCGCAAACTCTTCTGGAGCCCCTTGAGGTGTTCTTGGATATATCGGGTAAGGACCGTGAGATTTATCCACTTTCAAACATTCCAGTACGTCCAAAATCTCCTCTACTATGATATGGATTGTCCCTAAGATATCACCACTAACTTCCTCAAGTTCTCAAGTGAACATGTCTTTCTCCACGGTAAACATAGAGTAGAAATATTCGTTGAGGACTTCACTTATAGTTCCACACATACTTGTCCACATTGGTCTCCGATGGGTCCTATTTTCTATCCAGTTATTGAGTTTTCTTTTAACATATTTAAAGTAGCTTTTTGGATTCATCTTAATCTTCTCAGCCAAGGCTCTTTCTTGTCCCCTTTTCACCCTACTGATTTCCTTCTTCAGTAAACTCCGTTATCTCTTATATACCTCCAGGGATTACCTTGATCCCAGCTGCCTGGACCTGAGCCACGCCCCAAGTTCGAACATGAACCTGAGGACCAGTTTTGCCCCTCTACATAACTATTTGAAAATTAATAGAACTACGCTTACTGGTCACAAAGTGCTCCCCCACTGTTAACTCAGTCACTTTTCCTGCCCTATTTCCGAAGAAAATTTCGAGTTTTGCCCCTTCCCGAGTAGGACACTCTGTATACTGCTTGAAGAAACTTTCCTGACGCTTTTATCCGATTCTATCCCATCAAATCCCTTAGCTCTGTCCATTCCAGTCTGTATTTTAAAAATTATATTTCCTATTATGATAACCCTATTGCTCCTGCAGGTCTCCCCTCTCTCCCTGCATTTTTGTTACTCTCATCCCTGTAGACTATTTCTGGGCCTATAATACATCCCCAATCACCTCACCAACACCTTCCTATTTCTTAACTCCACCCACAAAGCCTCACTGGGTGATCCATCAGTTATTTTGTCTCTGATTACTGCTGTGGAACTCCCCTTAATCAGAAATGCAACTGCCCTCCCCTCTTTCCGCCATCTCTGTCTCACCCAAAGCACGTGTACCCTGGCACATTAAGCTGTCAGTCCTTTCCATCACTTAGCCATATTTCTGTAATGGCTATAATATCCCAGTCCCACCGACGAATCCACTCCCTGAGTTCATCGGCCTTACCTGTAGGCCTTCTTGCATTGACATAAATGCAATTTAATCCAAAAGGCATTTCTCTGTCGTTTTCCAGCCTAATCTTACTATTTCTGATTACTATATCTCCTTCCAGCCTCGCACTTGCCTCCCTGCTCTTGAGGATATCACCCCCTGCCAATCCAGTTTAAACCCACCCTTGTAACACTATAAAAACTGGCCGCCAAGATATTGGTGCCCCCTCTAGTACAAGTCTCTGATGGTAATCTCCATCTCATGAGATTACCACTGTCAAGGTTTCTTTTTAAATGTTTCTCCTAGCTCTCTGCAATCACGCTGCAGGAACTCGTCCCTGTTGCTACGGGTACCATTTGTGCCAACGTGCATAATGATTTCTGGATGCTCACTCAACCTGTTGAGAATGTTCTGCAGCCACTTGGAGACATCCTGGACCCTAGCACCTGGGAGGTAACCCACCATCCTGGATTCCCGTTTGTGGCCACAGAATCTCTGATCTGTCTCTCTAACAATCGACCCTCCTATCTTTAACGTCCTGTTTACCTTTCCGCTTTCCTGCTGTGCCCCAGAGCCAGTGGTAGTACCACCAACTTGGCTACTGCTGGTTTCCTCTGAACGGTCATCGCCCCCAACAATCCAAAATGGTCTACTTGTTATCGAGAGGAATGGCCACACGAGATTTCTGTACTCTCTGCCTACTCCCTTTGCAATTCCTGGTGGTCGCACAGCCACTCTCTACCTAGAATATGACAGGAAGCAAGGTATGCCTGTTGGAATAAAGTGTGTTTATTTAACTACAACAGGACTGACAGGTAAAGCTAATGAACTGAGGGCGATGAACATTGGACTGGAATATTACATAACTGGGGGGACATAACTAGGGGCGTGTCTTGGGCGTGGCCACTACACTAAAGCACTTATCTATGAAGTTCTCAGTATCTCAGATGACTCTGAGTGCATCCTAAGTTAGATTACCTACGGCGTGTAAACAGGCCCTTCGGCCCAACAAATCTACACCGACCCATCGAAGAGCAGCCCACCCAGACCCACTACCCTACACCTAACACTACGGGAAAATTTAGCATGACCAATGCACCTAACCTGCACATCTTTGAAACTATGGGAGGAAACCGGAGCACCCAGAGGAAACACATGCAGACATGGGCAAAACGTGCAAACTCAATGCAGACAGTTGCCTGAGCCAGGATTTGAACCCTGGTCCCTTAGTGCTATGAGGCAGCAGTGCTAACCACTGAGCCACCGTGCCATCCAGCTCCAGCGCCCTAACACGGTCTCCCAGGAGCTGAAGCTGGGTGCACAGACACACGTGTAGCCATCAGGGACAGTGAAAATCTCCGTGAGCTCCCACATCCCACACGAGGAAAGTGAGACTGCCCTAACTGCCATCTCGACTGCTGTAGCAATAAAGTTAAAAGGACTTTATTTCAGTTTCCCTGTACATTTTGCTGAGCTGGAGCTGTCCGAAGCCCTTCATGTCAAAGCCCTACTGCTACAACGGCATGTCTCTCTACCCCTCCACACATAGTTTTGGTCAGGGAAGGGAAGGAAGGAGACACGATAGTTTCATAGTCTTTAGGCCTTCAGCACTCCTTGACACCTGGCCCCTGACTACCTGTTCTCCAGTGCAGGTCTCTGCTTAGCCTTGGAGGGTGTCTTGCTGAGGTCTTCCTTCTGGTAGTGGTGCCAGTGTCGATGCAAATCCTCACCCCGACAGGCAATCCGTGTTATTGCAGACCTCTCGTACTTTCTGTCTATTAGTATCGCGTTTATGAATTCCTTGAATCCCTCAATTGCATTCCAAACTGAGTCTCACTCCATAGTGAGAGAGGTTGATGTTCTTGTGAATACAGGGCTATTGGAAAAGAACTCCATTAAACAAAGGGGAAACAATATATCTATCCTCTCACTGAGTCTGCTTTTCCTTCGATTAGGTTATATTTATTTTGCCAATCCCCATTCCACTTTCCTATGATTTCCTGTAACACTTGTATAAAAATCTGTCTGTCTCAGCCTTGAAGAAATTTAATGATCCAGCCTTAACAGCCCTCCGAATTTTCTACAATTGTTTCCCCCTCACTGATGTGAGACTTGGTGGTCTTTAATCTGGTTATTTGCCCACTCTATCTTGCATCAACTTCCAATTCTTACTCAGCACCTGTGTCAATTTGCTCAAGGGTCAAACGGTCAATCTCCCTGAATCCAGAAACAGCTCCTCCAAACTGAAGACCGATTCGTAGAATGTATTTAACATATTCTCTGGCTCTGTGAACAGGCTGTCCTCTTACACCCTAACACTCTCATTCTTTCCCACATTATCGTCTTCCCCTTAATAAACCAAAAAAAAGACTTTGGATTCTTGCTAATCTTACATGCTAAAGTTTTATCAACCCTTCTTCTGCTCTTCTACTGAGTTTTTAAGTTTAGCCCTCCACTTGCTATATTCTTTTAGGACCGTCATTGGCCCGCTCACTTGGTATCTGCGTTAAGCTTCTCTTCCTTTTTTCATCCTGTTCGGAATTTGCGTCGATATCTGAGGTTCTCTGGGCTTGTTTTCCTAAATTTTATCTTCGGTGTAACATGCGGGGCCGACACTGTCATCAATTCCATTTTAATCAAGTGATCCCTCAACCTTCGCCCCACCTTGTTCTGCTACGATTTCACCCAGAAGCAACTGCACTTTGCCCAGATCCTGTCATTTTTTTTCATAAAATCTGTATACCCAATCCAAAAAGCTTTTATATTTCAAACAGTTTTGGGGTCTTTTGCTTAGCAAAGTCAAAATGTGCGATATCACGGTCACTGGTCCTATAATGGTCTCCCACTTCTGCCTGAAACACCTGAGTGGCTTCGTTCCCCACAGTGAGGCCGAGCACTGCACTGCCCATTGTTGTATCTGCTCTATGTTGATATAAGAAGCTGTTTGGAATAAATTTCAAAGCACCTGCCCCCGCTTAAGAAGTTATCACTGACCGAACTAATGTTTGGAATTAAAATACCTGAATATAATGATCGTATTATTGTTTTTACACATCCAAATAACTTGGTTATATACCTGCTCCCGTACTTTCCTTTATCTGGGGGTCTACAATATATCCCAAACAGTGTTTCTGTCATGGTTTTGAGACTGACCTTTAACCACCAAGCCTCAGTAGAAGATCCTTTCAAGATATCGTCCCTTCTTACGCCAGTAACTGACTCCATAATTAATAAGGCACCACTACCTCCTCTTTTACCCCCTTTCGTGTCCTGACAAAAGTTCTGGTACCACAGAATATTGAGTTGTTAGCCATGACCTCCCTCAAACACATCTCTGTAATGGCAAAAGTGCCACACTTCCACATGTCACCTCGTTTCCTTGTCTTATTCGTCTGCCTGATAATATTAGCAGCATTAAAGTAAAGCACATCCAACATGAAATATATCGCCTGGAATACTCTGTACCTCGGAGTTCTTCAGTCATTCACTGCTAGTTATCAAGCTGTCCAATTCATGAACCAAAACTGTAACTCTGGGACTGAATGAAAATTTTTTGAATTGTAATTTCGTTTTTAGTAAAAGTGTTCGTCAAATGCATCTTTCCAGAACTGAACAGTCAGTTCTAAATACAACTGGTTTCTGTTGATTAATTGCCTTCTCAGTGTGCAGAGAGGACAGCCCTCAGTAATGGAGATCGTGAGTACTGCAGATCCTGGTGATCAGAGTCGAAAAGTGTGGCGCTGGGAAAGCACAGCCATTCAGGCAGCATCAGAAGAACAGCAGAGTCAAAGTTTTGGCATCTGTCCTTCATGAGAAAGGCATTCCCATGTTTTCCATTACATAATACACAGGATATTGGGAACCATACTTGCTCAGGAAGGCAGCACTGTACAGAGCCCTGAAATGGAAAGCAGTCAATCAGTTGGTTGGACAGGGAGTAAACAAGTTGAGGTGAAATACAGACTGATTGAAGTACAAACATAAGGATAGATAAATCCCTCGGCCAGACAGGAAACACCCTAGGTTACTACAGGAAGAGAGGGAAGAGCTTTCTGTGCTTTTGGCGATGGTCTTTGCGTCTTCACTCTCCATTTGAGTAGCGTCGGTTGATTGGAGGGTGGCAAACGTTACTCCCTTGTTCAGGCAAGGGAACAGGGATGGTCCTGAGAATGACAGACCAGTCAGTCTTGCATCAGTATTGACCAAAGTATTGGAGAGGATTCTGAAAAATCATAGTTTGATTTAAAATAGTCAGCATGGCTTTGTGAGGGGCAGGTCATACCTCACAACTCTTATTGGATTCTTTGAGGATTGGATTAATCGCACTTAAGAAGGTAGAGCAGTGAATGCGGAGTGCATGCATTTTTACAAGGTGTTTGATAAACTTCCCCGTGGTAGTTTCATTCAGAAAGTAAGGAGGCATGGCATACAGGGAGACCTATCTGTCTGGATACAGAATTGGCTAGCCCATAGAAGACAGCGGGTGGTGGTAAATGGGTAGTATTTAGTGTGGAACTTGGTGACCAGTGGTGTTCTGTAAGGATCGGTTCTGGGACCTCTGCTGTTTGTGATTTTGATAAATGACTTGGATGACGAAGTGGAAGGGTAGGTTAGTAAGTTTGATGATGTAACACAGGTTGGTGGAATTGTGGATAGTGTGGAGGGCTGTTGTCGTTTGCAACAGGACATTGACAGGATGCAGGACTCGGCTGCTAACTGGCAGATGGTGCTCAAGATGGAAAAGCGGGATACGATTCATTTTGGAAGGTCGAATTTGAATGCAGAATACAGGGTTAGAGGCAGGATTCTTACATTGTGGAGGAATGGAGGATCATATGGGCCATAGCAAAGCTCCCACAAAGTTTCTACCCAGGTTAATACGGTTGTTAAGAAGGTGTTTGATGTGTTCATTAGCCGAGGGATTGAGTTTAAGAGCTGGAACGTTATGCTCCAACTATATGGAGCTCTTGTGAGACCACACTTAGAATATTGTGATCAATTCTGGTTGCCTCGTTATGGAAAACATGTGGAAGCTTTGATGAGAATGCTGAGGAAATTTATCAAGATGCTGCCTGGACTGAAGGACATGTCGTGCAAAGAAAATGTGAGGGAGCTAGGTTGTTTTCCTCTTTGGAACGAAGAAGAATGGAACTTGACTTGACAGTGGTATGCAAGATGATGAGAGGCATAGATAGAGTGGATAGCCAGAGACTTTCTCCCAGGGTGGAAATGGCTATCTCGATGGGGTATGATTTTAAGGTAATTGGAGGAAGGTTTAGGGGAGATGTCAGAGGTAAGTTCCTTACACAGACAGTCGTGGGTGTGTGCAATGAACAGCCAATAGTTGTAGTAAAATCAGCTATATTATGGATATTTAAATGGATAGGCACATGAATGATAGTATAATGAAAGTTATGTAGTTTAGTCTGATTTTAGAATAGGATAAAAGGTCGACAGAACGTCAAAGGCCGAAGGGCTTGTACAGTGCTGCACTGTTCTCTGTTTCCAGTTTCACCCAGCTTGTGGATTTTCATCAACTGTTGAATGTGTGAGGGAGTGATGTGTGTGAGATCACGAAGCTTTGGAGAGGTGTAAGGCCAAAACATCCAGTTTTGGTGTGCATTGTCACAGTTACTGAAAGCCAGTATAATCTGTGTGGTTACTTCGACCAGACAGAATCCGCCAAGTTCAGTTATTAATGTGATTTGTGGATTGCCGTTTGCTGCTGGTTACTTTACTTACGTTCTACTGTGTGATCCATGTAGTAATCTCTGACCATTCATAGAGATGTACAATTTTACTTTGATACTGGAGAATGTGAAGGTGACATGTATTGAACATGGCTTTAGAGGTTTCTTTGTGAGACACAAGGCACTGCAATAGATTGTCAACTTGTTAACGTCTTCACCCATGTCTGGTCCGGGGTGCAGGTATATGGAGTCTGGGAGACAGGTCAGATTTCATCACCACAGGTAACTTGTATGGAGTGATTCTGGCTCTCCATGTCAACACGTCTGCTCTCTGGTCCAGGCTCTGACTGAAGATGAATTTCAAAACCTAGTTGCTGGTCAGCCATTAGTATTTAACCTGGACAATATTTGTACCTACACTGAGACCAGTGATAGTCTGTTGGCGGGTTATCCCCCTGCCCAAGGAGGATTCCAAATTATTTGTTTTGAAGTAATGTTTGACTGACTGCCCTGAACCACGTTAGAAGCCCAATGCACAGATTTTGGAACAGGCCACTGAGTCTCTCTGTGTCTCAGGCAGCTGTGAGGTCCAATAACACGGTAAATGATTTCAGATAAATTGGAAGCAATTTTCAGCGTTGCTCATTGCAAGGTGTTGACTTTACTGACCAGAACAATAATCGGATGTTTGCTATATATCATGAATTGGGCCACAATAAGATGTGAACGATAACCATTCAACTGAATTATAATCTCTTCAATCAATTCTGTTGATTCTATATTTATGGAACGAAAATATAAACTCCTGTCAATATTTTCTAACACAGAAATAAAGCATGTACATTTTATTTTATCGAAGAAAGAACATAACTCTTGTAGTTATCAAAATTAGATATTCAATGTCAGGATTCAAAGCAATGTTTTGCCACTCCAATATTTTTGAAGTGATTGGCTTCTGAGTGATTGCATATTCAGAGTGAGCAGAAGATTGAACATACAAATAGAATTAGCGTTCTTATACATTTATATATATCAATCAGTTTAATTTCTCACTGAAATGTACGATCTTCAGCTATTTGCCACAATTTTAAAATGGCAATAATTCAACATGGACTGTGAATATTAAACTAAAGAAATTATTTTTGTTATCAAATTTCAATGAACAATAACTTGAAAACTTCCAATTTTTAGAATGAATGATATTTAATATGAAATGTGGATAGTGAAAAAAAACAACGAACATAATATCGCGTTAGTGAGAAGTCAGAGCTTTCCAAAGGGTTTTGTGCCAAAGCAATGATATATTTGCTTTAGCAATTGGAATACAAAATGTAAAATATTCATGTTTTGAGTAATAATTAGACTTCATAATGAAGCTGACCTTGCAATACTTGCATTTTAAATGCTTATGCTGCACCAAATAATCAGGTATTTGCGAGCATTTACACTGTGAAATAATTGGACACTGACTTTTATTCACAGCTGACACATGATAGAGTAAAAGACTTTAAAGTACAGGAGTAGGCCATTGGCCATTATGTATGAATCAGTTCCAAAACTGTCTCCTAAGCACCTCCCATTTGCCAGCCCTCTCTCTGTTGCCCGTTAAATTAATAATTTCCAAATA
Organism: Chiloscyllium punctatum; assembly: GCF_047496795.1. Lineage (NCBI taxonomy): Eukaryota > Metazoa > Chordata > Chondrichthyes > Orectolobiformes > Hemiscylliidae > Chiloscyllium > Chiloscyllium punctatum. Next base: position 495,079 of record NW_027309868.1, read on the forward strand.
TATACACAGTTCTCTTTTGACTCTTCATCCACAACTTCCCCAGCCAGTCAATTCCAGTTCGTAACAACTCGCTAAATAAAGACGTTTTTCCTTATTTCACTCCTAGCTCTTTTGCTGACAACCTTGAAATTAGAATTCTTTGATGCTGTAATGCCAACTAATAGAACATTATTTTTCACTCTGACTGTTTATTCATACTGTTGAGCACCACAATAAATTCAAATCTTTCTCCGTTCTGCTTCAGGAACAATAAGCCTTGCAAGAACTGTAACAAACCCTACAACGGAAAAACAAGCAGAAAACTAGTCACCAGGATATATGAACATCAATTAGCCACAAAATACTTGACACAAACGCTAATTTCTTACGTACTGATGAGGAAGTACGTCACTTTGACTCGGTCTGCATATCCATTCTAGGACAGGCCAAACAGAGACAAGCACAAGAATTCCTAGAAGTATGGCATTCTAACCGGAACTCCATCAACAAACAATTCAATTTTGACTCCATCTACCACCCTCTGAGAAAAAGGGCCGGAAATGACATCAACGACACAGAAAATTACATTACCAACGCGAGGAAACCTAAACACTTCAGTAGAAAGTGGGAGATAACGCCAGCACTTCACTGGAGGCTCACTTACTGACACAGTCAATGGAACAAACCAGGAACTGCCATTAGCTATTGCTTCAGAATATATCAGTGTTCATGGCTGCCACCACATAGAATCATTGAATGTAAGTGCGAGCCTGCACCACCAATTGCATATCCAAAGGCTTTTTTAAAAGTTTGTGAGATTATCTGCTCAATCACCAGCCGAGGGAATGCACTCCAGCCACATGTCACCAGGGGCAGAACGGTGGCTCAGTGGTTAGAACTCCTGCCCTAGAGCGCGGGAACCCAGGATTGATTCCAGCCTTGGATAACTGCCTGTATGCATTTTGCACATTCTCTCCGTGTCTGCATGGTTTATGCTAGGTATTCCGGTTTCCTCCCACAATCCAAAGATGTGCAGGTTAGGTGAATTGGCCATGCTTAATTCCCCCTGGTGTTCAGGGATGTGTAGGTTAGTGCATTAGTCAGGGGTAAATATAGGAGGAACTTGTTTGTGTGGGTTATTCTTTGGAGGGTCAGTGTGGATTTGTTGGGCCATAGAGCCTATTTCCACACTGTAGGAATTTTATATTCCATGTCTGTGCCACCCTCTCAGTTCAAAATTTACTCACAAATCCTCTCTCAATCCCCTGCTTTTCACTTAAAGTATGTATCCCTTTGTTTTTGATCCTTTGAGTAAGGTAAACAGCTGCCGTCTGTTCATCCTCTCCATTCCCCTGATGCTTTTGTAGAACTGGACCAGGTTTCCTCCTCAACCTTCCTTGCTGCAATGAAAAAAGGAGCAAATTTAGCCCTCACACTTCACAGTTTGAGTACTCACTTGTCTTGTTAATTCAGATGTGCATCATCTCACATTTATGTGTTAAACTTCATCGGCCAATAATCTGGGTATAGAAATCATCTGTTAATATCGTCCTTAGGCTAACAATTTCCTCCTCATCGTGAACCACCCATTTAATCTTTGTGTCATCCCCAATATTAGTTACCATTCCACTGCCGTCCATCTTCCACATTCTCACCATCATCATTTATGAATATCACAAACAAACCTTGATTTCCTTCCTGTTCTCCAGATGTTATTCAGAGAAGAGGAATTAAGAATTCCAGGCTCTTGCTTTTGTTATTTTGGGGCATTTACAGAGTGATGTAGTTCACACCTATTATGAGGGGGCTGCAAATAGCATTTTCGACAGAGATTTGAATTCACCTTTTACACTTTACCACTCAGCATGTCTTATTCATAAAGCCTGTACCTAATTTAGGATGAACTAGGGTTTGGCACATTGCACTGGAACCTTTTGTCTGGCACTGTTCTTCGTAACAATAGTCAGTGCTGAAGAAATTTTTCATCTGCAGGATGGACACAGACTCATTGCTTGAAGCAGTAAATGTGATGAGGATGAATACTCAATTAAATTCTACGTTATGGACAAACTGCCGGCGATCAAATCTACTGCTCATGTCTACATTGAATTCGAAGCAAATACATTAGATTAGATTAGATTACTTAGATTAGATTTAGATTAGAATAGATTAGATTAGATTAGATTACTTACAGTGTGGAAACAGGCCCTTCGGCCCAACAAGTCCACACCGCCCCGCCGAAGCGTAACCCACTCATACTCCTACATCTACATCTACCCCTTACCTAATACTACGGGCAATTTAGCATGTTAAAAAATTCAAAAATGTTGAGACACCATACCGGCTAAAAAAAAGTCATCCGCAATTGATGGACATACAGAAATACAGAGTGAATGTGCAATCTGAACAAGAATCAGATGCTGGAAAATGAAGTACATCAAATTTTAATTTTCAGTGGAACCAGATCCCAATTTTCCTCAATAGTCATGTTTTTCACCCAATCTCACTTTTGCTAAAGCAAGTTTTTCCCAGTCACTAAAACTTCATTAGCCATTCTTCCTCCGCCTTCCTACTCTTTTTTTACACTCCTACTTACCTTGCACTACCCTTTCAGCTGCTACATACTCTTCCACTGATGATAGCTCTTCGCATCTTTCCTCTCCCACTCCCACTGTAAGTTACACCAGTTCCCTAGTTACCCCCACTTCCACTGGCCATTCCTTTCCCTGTTTGCTTTCCAACTGGGGTGATGAAAACTGCTGGCTTCTGTGCTGCGATTGGTCATCGTTGAATGATGACATTGAGATGATCAATGTCCAATCGGAACAGACAATTGTGTGTGTGTGTGTGTGTGTGTCACTATCCAATGCACCGTGAACAGGGTGGTTTTGTTCCCCATAGAGAGTGGAACATTTTTCTGTCTCTGTGTCTCAACGCTTAACCAAACAGCCTCATCACAAATAGGACAAACCTCTCCTCAGAATCAGACGTCCATGCATCAGTTTTTCCTGAAACGTTGTGAGGACAGTGACCACATTGTTCAAATAAGCCGTGTTCTATCATTTTGCTCTTTACCATTTTAACTGATTTTCCAATGTCATTAGAGATGAGATCAGAGTAACTTCCCTTGCATCAAGGTAATATTTGACTCATGTAGCATCATTAACCCTCAGCAAACTGTGGTTAACGGGAATCAGGTAAAATTCTGGGCTGGTAATTTCCTCAATGAACATCTTCCCTACAGTTATTGGGAATGACAACTAAACTCTGCCTTTGCTAGTACCTTCCAAAACTATGGATGGACTTGTCTTATTAATAACATCATTTGTTTTCACCATTTGGTCTAAAGTCTCAGAAAAGTAAGACCTTGCTGGTTGAGTCTCCTGAAACTTCCACGCTCTAATACTGAATGTTCTGTACTCAGCAAAGGTCTCAGCTTTATCCCTCTGTGCCCCACTTTAATGAATTTCAGGAACGACATAATGTTGAATTCCTCTTCCACCGTCTACCCCTCAGTGTCCATTTCTTTGGGCAAGAGTCCATTCCTCATCCCATATACCCTTCCCCCAGCTCCCACACTCTCCCTCCACCTAGACCCATTCCTCTGGCGTTTACTCAATTTGTTCTTTGAGAACTTTCAATGTGATACTGGTTGTTGTAATTTCTCTGCATCCCTGTCACCCTATCCAACCTATCACCCTCTAAGCAGACTGTACGCTGTACGCATGGATCCAACCCTGACTGTGGTATTCAGTCTGTGCCGATAAGGGTGTTGCTGCTGTAGTCTGGTGGACTCACCTCTCCATTTCAGAGGCTGAGTGCCAGCTCTCAGATACCTTCATATATCACATGCTGTTCCATAACCCTGCCATGGCACATCAGGCCATGTCCATGTTATTAACTAAATCTGACAACATTTCATCTGGAGATTCCCACCCACTCACCCCTACGTAACAGTCCCGAAGCTGATCGCCCTCTGAAAGCAGAGCTCGCTTTTATGTCCTCCTGAAAATCCACAAACAGAACTGCCCGGGCAGACCCATTGTTTCAGTCTGCTCCTGCCATACAGAGGGGGTGCATGGATGCACACGTGGGCCCAAGTTATACCTGTTCCTTCATGGGATGCGTAGACCATTCCTTGTTCCAGTTCTATTCCAGCGCCCATCCACAACTGTTTATCCAATACATAGATGATATCATAGCTGCTCCTCCTCTCTCTTGTCCAGAATTGGAAAAGTTCATCGTTTCCAATTTGCATTCCTCCCTCACTTTCACCTGGTCTATCTCTGACTCCTCCCTTTCTTTCCTCGGCACCTCTGTTTCTATTTCTGGCTATGGACGGGTCACTGATATCCACTATTAAAGCACCGACTCCCACAGCTACCTGGAGTATGCACCCTCTCACCCTGTTTCCTGCAAAGACTCCATTACATTCCCTCAGTTCCACCCTCTCAACTGCATTGCTTCTGATGATGTCAACTTCAAAAATGTTTCCTCTGAAATGTCCACCTTCTTCCTCAACGGAGAATTTCCCAGCACTTTTGTCGACAGGGCTCTCAACCAGTTCTGAACCAACTGCTGCGCTTCTACCCTCACTCTCTCTCCTACCTCGTGCAAAAGGGTTAGAGTACTCCCTGTCCTTACCTACCATCCCACCAACATTCACATGCAGAAGATCATCCGTCTGCATTCCCCCATCTCCTGCGAGATGCCACCACCAGAGACATATTTGCCTCCTCTCCCTTTTCCGCCTTCTGAAGTGACCATTTCCTCCAGGACACCCTGGTCCGCGCGTTATTCATTGCCCACACCTCCCCCACCTCCCCCACCCCCCACCACGGGTCCACTACACTTTGTCCTGCCGGAGGTGTAGCACTTTCCCATTTATCTCGTCTCTCCTCACTATCCAAGGGCCAAACATACCTCCCAGGTGAAGTAGCATCCTATCAACATTTCCCACAATCCGGTCTACTACATTCGCTGCTCACATTGTGGTCTGCTCTACATTGGGGAAACTAAAGGTAGACTGGGTGAATACTTCACAGTATAGACAAGCTGTAACTATGCAAAAGACCCTGAGTTTCCATTTGCCTGCCAGTTTAATACCCCATCCTGCTCCCTGCCCAATATCTCTGTGTCAGGCTTGCTGCAGTGTTCCAGGACATTTCAACGCAAGCTGGAAGAACAACACCCCATTTTCCGTGGGCGGACCCTGTAGCTCTTCACACTCAAAAAAAATTCAATAATTTTCGGGACTGAACTCCTCAATGCCGCCTACCCATACCACCAGGCCTAGTAATCACTTAGCCTTCCATTACTCACCCTCTATTGTTAGCTACTATTAGTCTACATTAAAAGCAATTCAGCGTCTTCTGTATAGAAATCAACATTTTAAGGGCTACCATCCGTTCTGAGGAAGGGCCATTGAACTAGAAACTTTAATTCTGATTTCTCTGCACAGAGACATTTAGACTCAAAACGTCAGCTCTTTTCTCTCCTTACAGATGCTGCCAGACCTACTGAGATTTTCCAGCACTTTCTCTTTTGGTTATAAATTACTCGAGATTCAACTCAGACAGCAGCTTTGCTTATATCGTTCAGACCAGTCAATTTGTCACAGTTCAGAACGAAAAAAAAAATCGATAGAGGGAACCTCAGCAGGTCTGGCACCCTCTGAGCAAAGATACACCGAATTAACATTTGATTCCAATATGACTTTTTCAGAACAGTATCACATCATATTCGATATGTTAACTCTGTTTCTCTCTGCGTTTACTTCCTCATCTGTTGTGCTTCTCCATCATTTTTATTTGTGTTTCATGCTTCCACCTCACTATATTTCATGTTTCTTAATAGGGTTCCATGCTGAATTTGGTTATATATGGACAATGGAGTCCTTTCCTGTTCCTATTATAGTTGGTGTGTCTGTGACACCTGTGTTACGGCCGAAATCTGTTTCTTCTTTAAGATTCAAAGGAAAAAAGAATATTTTTCTGAATATCCTGTAAATGTCAGGAACTCCACTTTGTTTGAAAAGACATTTCAGAGGCAGCTGAAATTTCATGAGATAACAGGAATAAATTATTGATGGTGGAGCACGACATGTCCTTCGTTGAACTAGCATGTCTACCCCCTCTCCAAAGGCTGTGATTACATATCACAGAATTATTTACAGCAAAAGTGTGGGCAACTCAGCCCATTTTCTCTTCCAGCTTGGAACGACTGTCTCTCTACTTTAGTCTGCTGTACTGTCTCCATAGCCTCATATTTTGTTATTAGTATCTGCTTTTAATTTTAAGTATCCTGGCAGATTTGAACAATATAATCAATCTCAAACAAAAAAAAACAACAGAACTTAGAGGGCAAGCTCAGCAGGTCTGGCAGTATCTGTGAAGAGAAATCAAAGTTAATGTTCTGGTCCAGTGATCCTAATCGAACTGTATTCCCAATGATTAAATGGTGTGTATATAAAATATAGTTCACTTTATCACATTAAAAATTATCCTGTTTAGTTCACATTGTCATTCAGCATTGCATCTCCCAAATGTTGGCTGTTTCCTTGTTGTGCATTAGATTTAATTCTGTTTGTCAGAAAGAGTGATGATGACTGGGGAATAACATTGCAGTCTCCACAGCCACTATCCCCATTCTGTCCTATCTCCCAGCCAATGTCATGTTCATTCGGACCTGACTCATTAATTCATTAGTCTTAATGAATAAGTTCATTGTAAATATCACTGTTGGTTTTGGACTGAGGCCAAATTGCGTAAAAAATACGGTTTTACAGAAAATAAAACTGCATTTAGAAGTTTGTCAATTTGTATAAATAAATTACAGAAGCATATTCCCTATGGAAGTTCCAAAGTTGCCTTATTACAGCAGTGAGAGTTACATTTAGAGAAGTCCACACTTCCTGTCTATGTTCAGGGCAACTGTGCCCAATGACAGTCTGTTTGCTAGCGTTTGTTCCCGTGGAGGAGAGATTAGCAGAGTAACAACATCCTGATTGTGATTCTTTTGTGGGGGTGGAGGGATTCGGGGAGAGATGGTTACAGCATAGTAAACGGACAACCGAGCAGGATCATCTAGCCTACGAAAAGATAACATCCATCATTCTCCCTCACAACTGACTTCACTAGAGAATTGGTGATGGGAGATTTGACCAATAGCCAGCGATGTCAACACGTAGTCCATTCGAGTTATATTGTGAACTAAATGTGCTGTATTGAAAGCTGGGATTGGTTGCTCAGTGACTATGATTAATGTCAGTCTCCATGCAATGCAACTGTGTCACTGGAAGGTGTCCCTCTCCTATTGGTGAAGGGCTTCATTCAGTGCGCTATCCCAGTGTAAGAGCAGATGCATCAATTCCAACAGTAACAGGGATCAACAGCTGTGTAGACAGAGAGAGGGCAGATCTGAATCTGAGAATAGTGGACTCGAACATTACAACAATGGAGAGGAGGTTTCTCTTGCGTCTTTTCATGATTTCCCCCGCTGGGAATTTCTACCATATCAGATATCAGCAGTGCTGATGATTATTCTGGGCGGGGTGGAGGGTGTGCTACTAAATATTCTCGCTATTGTTGGTGTTCTCTGCATCTGACCATTCATTAATCCCATAAACAAGTTTGAACTTCGTTGCAATTTCAGTTGTCTATATTTGTTAGAGAAAGAAACTATTGTCTTCAGTTTCGCTTGCAGTCTCCATTCATTATCCGTGAATTGAAGACCACTCACTCACAACATCTGTGAACAAGACTGTGCACAACCCCGGGATCCCATTTTTGCCCTGAACTGATTTATGTCTCCTGTTATCTCTGTCACCAAACCTGTCCACTACCAGCTCCTAATATCCGCAATCTTCATCTCTGCATCAGTGTTGTTGCTGAACAATCCATTGCCTACACATTGGTAAAATTCAGACTTAATGTTTCAAGCTCTCATCTGACCACTTTTCCGATTACAAATATTTCAAACAGAAAAATGTTCTTGTCTCAGACGTTACTTCATGAATAGCACAATATATGAATATAGGAATGTCGCTGGATGTTATTCAGAAGCAAAGCTTATTGAATGAAAGATATTGTTTCAAGTAATTTGTTTCAGTTCCACCACAGCTGATGACAGAACTTCAATAAAACTGATAAGAATTGGAATAGAAGTGAATTTCACAATGACAACCATAAAAGCAACATTTTGTCTGAAAGCCTTCCTGTTTCACTGATCACCTTCGGTAAAGAAAGCTAATGTTATTACCCGGTCTGGGTTAAGTGAGACTTCACACCCATGACAATGTGCTTTACTTTATATTGGCTAGTGGAATGGCCTCAGAGTCAGGGCAATTAGTGATGGTCACCAAATGCTGCCCTTGGCAGAGATGCCAACGTCCCACGAACTAACAAAATTGAAGGTGAAATCAAATAAAGGAGGATGCTGAAAATCTGAAATTATACAAGGCAATGCAAAGAAACGAACAGAAAGTGCTGGGGAACTTTCCTGAACTGAAAGCATCTGGAAAGGAGTGTGATTAATACCATTGACAGGGAGGTTTGCTTTGAAGAGAAGGAGCAAACAATAGAGAAAGAGGGATATAGAAGAAAAAGAGGAAACAAAGAGAATGATGATTAGCTGGGCTGGAAATCAAATGTGAGATTCACCTCATTTTTGTTTTGCGCCATTCCCATCTTCCTGAATATCATGCCCATGTACATGCAGGTATTCCCCGCTTTTCAAAAGTTCGCTTTTCGCCACTTCCCTTCCTGAATGACTTACATTAGGGCATTGTTTCGCTAACCAAAAGAAATCCGAAGAGGATTTTCACTTTTACGAAGAAAGGCAAAGCTTTTCCCATATAAATTAGTGCTACTGCACTTTACACCATATCAGCTAGCCGACGGTTTCTTTCAGATAGCGAGGAAAACCTGTATTTTTCCACGACCATGTTTTAAGCGATCTGATTCCCCTTGTCAGTATTCCCTGAGTGTGGTCATCTTCTTATATTTGTTAACGGGATATGGGTATCTCTCACTGGGCCAGCATTAGTTCACTTTCACAGTTGCCCTTGAGAAGACCTTTAGCCAATGCAGTTCACGTGATTTATCTGAATTGATTTGATTTATTTTAGTCAAATGAACAATGGAAAGGTTTGGTTTGCGAGTAGTGCAGGCACATCATAGTAAACAAGAAAACAGAGATCGTGGGGTGCTTACACAGAGTGAGGCATACATGGTTACAGCTTCACAAGAGGTGAGCAAAGCAAAATCGAAATTAGCAAGATTAATATTATTTGAAAAGATAGAGATGTCAATTCATCAATCTAATAATAGTAGGGAAGGAAGTGTTCCTGAGCATGCTGGTCCATGTTTTCAAGCCTCTGTGCCTCCTCCCTGTTGGAAGAGGTTGTAGGATATCATGACTGGTTTGGGAGTGATCTTTGATGTTGCCAGCCTTTCTGCGGCACAGCCGTCTGTAGTTTCTTATGGTCCTGGGCAGAGCAGCTACCATGTCAGACCATTATGTACGTGACTAGAATGTTTTCAGTTGCCAGTGTACGGAACATTGGGAGACGGGTTGTTCTATAATAGTTAGATGTAACAATTGGCTGTGAAATGGGTACCCATGTTCTGGTTGCTGTTTTGACAACAATTGAAATTTAACCGATAATTTAAATTATGTCTTCGATATCAAAACCCAGTTGAGTTAATTATATTGCCAGCATCGAAGCAATGAGCCATCACCGGCTTCAAACGAATAGAGAAGGCATCACCATCACAACGAGGGAGAAAGAGACAGATACGAAGGGAAGAAGAGAGAGATTACAGCGTGGGAACGAGATGGACAGTCAGTCAAAGAGAGAACGGAAACAAAACAAGGAAACAAGGAGAGGGAGCAGGGAAGATGATAAGTTCAGGGAAAGAAACAGAAGGCAGGGAAAAAGAAAACAGAGGGAAACAGACAGTGTGAGAGACTCAGTGAGAGACAAAAGGAACGGGGCGCTGGGGATGGGGTTACAGAGAGCTGTGGTGTATGGGAGAAGCTGGGGGTGAGGACCGGAGAGAGCTTGGAGTGAGCACTGGAGGGAGATGGGAGGGGGTGGGGGTGAGGATTTATTTTGACCTGTACCAAGATGTCCCGGCAGATCATAGTATGCAAGGATGTACAGAAGGATGGCTGTAAAACATGTCTGAGAGGCATATAGGTTACGCTGGACAGAGCATGCCCTAGGTGAGATCAACATGAACAAGATCAGCATTATCTGAGATTAGAGAGTCCATTCATTAGTCTCATAACAGTCAGGAAGAAGCCGTTACTGAACCAGCTGATCTGTGTTTTCAAGCTTCTGTATGTTTTAGCCTGATGGAAAAGATTGTGGGAGATCTTTACAGGCATGTGATGGGTCTTTGGTAATGTTAGAACTAAGAAAATTCCAGTACAACAGGCCATTCGTCGGTCAAATTCTGCGCCGATCCATATCCTCTATCTAATTCCGTCGTATATTTTCTCAGGGTCTTTATCCATTTGCTTCCTGTCCATTCATGCACCTTTCTGGAAACATCTTAAATGGAGCACCACTGGTCAAAGTTCTCCATTTTGAGAAACTGCCTTCGTCTACTACGCTCTGTACCCTGTTGCCCAGCCAGTTCTTTATCCATGTCGCTAGCACACCCTGGACACCATGTGACTTCACTTTCTCCATAATCCGATCATGGAAAAACTTACCAAACGCCTTCCTGAAGTCCATGTACATGACATCTACAGTCCCTCCCTCATCAATGAACTTTGTCACTTTCTCAAAGAATTCTATTAAGTTGGTAAGACATGACCTTCCCTGCACATAACCATCTTGTCTATCACTGATAAGACCATTTTCATCCAAATGAGAAAAGACCCTATCCCTCAAAATCTTTTCTAGCAGCTCCCCTACCCCTGATGACAGGCTCACTGGTCTATAATTAAGTGGATTATTCATGCTACCCTTCTTAAACAACAACTTTCCAGTCCTCCGGGACCTCAGTTGTGTTCAAGGATGCTACAAAGATATCTATTACTGCCCCAGCTATTTCCTGTCTCCCTTCCCTCAGGAATCTGCGATAGCGGTGGAGCTTCTCGTCAAAAGGAAGAAGGCAGCTTACATAAGGTGGAGGAAGCTAGGGTCAAGCTCAGCTCTTGAGGATTACAGGCAGGCGAGGAAGGAGCTCAAAAATTGTCTTATGAGAGCCAGGAAGGGGCACGAGAAAGGCTTGGCAGAATGGATTAGGGAGAACACAAAGGCATTTTACACTTCTGTGAGGAATAAGAGAATGGTCAAAGAAAGAGTAGCGCCGATCAGGGATAGCATAGGAAACTTCTGAATGGAGTCTGAGGAGATAAGCGAAGCCCTAAATGTGTTTTTTGCTTCTGTCTTTACGAAAGAAACGAACTTTGTAGTGAATGAAACCATTGAAGAGCAGGTGTGTATATTGGAATGGATAGACATAGAGGAAGCTGATGTGCTGAAAATTTTGTCAACCATTAAGATTGACAAGTCGTCAGGCCCAGACCAGATTTGTCTACGGCTGCTTTGGGAAACGAGAAATGCAATTGCTTCGCCACTTGCGAAGATCTTTTCATCCTCGCTCTCCACCAGAGTCGTACCTGAGGACTGGAGAGAGGCAAATGTAATTCCTCTCTTCAAGAAAGGAAATAGGGAAATCCTCTGCAATTGTGTACCAGTAAGTCTCATGTCTGTCTTCTGCAAGGTGTCAGAAAGGAATCTGAGGGATAGGATTTATGACCATCTGGAAGAGCATGGCTTGATTAAATGCAGTCAACACGGCTTTGTGAGAGGCAGGTCATGCCTCACAAACCTTATCGAGTTCTTTGAGGATGTGACTATAAACTTTGATGTGGATCGAGCTGTGGATATGGTGTATATCGACTTCAGCAAGGCATTTGATAAGGTTCCCCATGGTCGGCTCATTCAGAAGATCCGGAGGAATGGGATACAGGGGAACTTAGCTGTCTGGATACAGAATTAGCTGGCCAACAGAAGACAGCGAGTGGCAGTAGAATTAAAATATTCTGCCTAGAAGTCAGTGGTGATTGGTGTTCCACAGGGCTTTCTCCTTGGGCCTCAACTGTTTGCAATTTTTATTAATGAGTTGGATGAGGGGATTGAAGGATTGGTCAGGAAGTTTGCAGATGACACAAAGGTTGAAGGTGTCGTTGACAGTATAGAGGGCTGTTGTAGCCTGCAGCGGGACATTGACAGGATGCAGAGATGGGCTGAGAGGTGGCAGATGGAGTTCAACCTGGACAAATGCGAGGCGATGAATTTTGGAAGGTCGAATTTGAAAACTGAGTACAGGATTAAGGATAGGATTCTTGGCCGTGTGGAGCAACAGAGGGATGTTGGTGTGCAGGTATATAGTCCCCTTAACATGGCCACTGAAGTGGACAGAGTTGTTTAGAAAGCATATAGTGTTTTGGCTTTCATTAACAGGGGGATTGAGTTTAAGAGTCCTGAGATCTTGTTGCAGCTCTATAAAACTTTGGTTTGACTGCACTTGGAATACTGCGTCCAGTTCTGGTCGCCCTATTATAGGAAATATGTTAGTGTTTTGGAGAGGGTTCAGAGGACGTTTACCAGGATGCTGCCTGGACTGGAGGGCTTATCTTATGAAGAGAGGTTGACTGAGCTCGACTTTGTTCATTGGAGAAAAGGAGGAGGAGATGGGACCTGACTGATTATACAAGATAATAAGAGGCAAAGATAGAGTCGATAACCAGAGACTATTTCCCAGGGCAGAGATGGCTAACACGAGGGGTCATAGTTTTAAGCTGGTAGGAGGAAACTATAGAGGGGATGTCAGAAGCGGGTTCTTTACACAGAGAGTTGTGAGAGCATGGAATGCGTTGCCAGCAACAGTTGTGGAAGCAAGGTCATTGGGGACATTTAAGAGACTGCTGGACATGCATATGGTCACAGAAATTTGAGGGTCCATACATGAGGATCAATGGTCGGCACAACATCGTGGCCTGAAGGGCCTGTTCTGTGCTGTACTGTTCTTTATTCTTTGCTCTAGATGATGGTAGCCTTTCTGCGGCAGCGAGCCGTGTAAGTAGAGTCAATGGATGGGAGATTGGCTGTGAACCTAACCTTCTGTAGTTTCCTATGTTCCTGGGCAGAGCGTTGCTGTATGAAGCCGTGACACACCCAGACAGTATGCTCTCAGTGGTGTATCTGTCGAAGTAGTACATGCTGAATTTACTGAGCCTCCTGAGGAAGAAGAGGCGTTATTGGACCTTCTGGACTGTCACACCTATGCAAGAAGACCAGGGTAGGTTGTCAGTTATCGTCACTCCAAGGGAGTTGATGCCCTGTACTTCCTCAACCACTGATGTAGATGACGGTGTGTTCCTCTCCTTTCTTTCTGAACTCAATGATCAGTTCCTTACTATTGCCGAATTTGAGAGAGGTTATTATCATTACACCATGCCACTAAGCCCTCAATCTCCTTTCTATATTCTGACTCATCGTTGTTTGATTTCCCTCCTTATTTGGTAATGTTATAACCGAACTTGTAGCTGGCGTTGTTTGGAATTTGTCAACACAGCCGCGTGTGTACAGGGCGTACAGTAGGGGGTGAAGACAGAGATATGGGAGTAGAGGGAGTAGGATATGGGGCTGAGGACACAGCCTTGGGAGTAGAGGGAGCAGAGTCTGGGATGAGGACACAGCCATGGGAGTGCAGGGAGTCCAGTTGGGGGCTGAGGGCGCAGCCAGGTGTGTACAAGGTGTACAGTAGGGGGCTGAGGGCACAGCTGTGGATATACAGGGAGTACAGTAGGGGGCTGAGGACATTGCTGTGGGTGCACGGAGAGTACAACAGGGGGCTGAGAACTCATCCTCCAGGAGTTCCAGTGTTGAGTTCTATTGTGGAGAATGTGCAGACACCTATCTTCACAGATTGTGGTCTGTGTGTCCAAAACCAGGTTATCCAGTTGCAGAGGGTGGAGCCGTGATCAAGGTCACAGAGTATTGAGATGAGTCTGGAGGGGATAACGATATTGAAGGTGGAGTTGTAGTCAATGACCAGGAGGCTGGTGTAGGCGTCCTTGTAGTCCAGGTGTTCCATGGATGAGGGCAGGGCAGGTATATGGCATCTGTTGTGGACCCGTTACAACAGTCGGCACATTATAGGACAGCAAGTCAGGCTGGGAGACTGAAGGTGTTGTGGGCCATAACCAGCGTCTCAAAGCACTTTATGTTGATTTAAGTCAGAGCCACTGTGGGGGAGTCATTAAGGAATGTTGCATGTGATTTCTCACTTACAAGGATGATTGTGGTCTTCTTGAAGTGGGTTGGGATTTCGGCTTCAGGAGGGAGAAGTTGAAGTTGTTTTTAAATACCTCTGTCAGTTGGTCCTCACAGGATCTGAGTGCTCAGCCAGGAATACTCTGCAGGCCTGTCATTTTCTTTGATTTGACCTGCAGGAAGACTGATCATGTCTGCTGTGGTGACATCAGGCACAGGTACATCTGATGCTGTCAGAGCAGGTTTCACACTGACAGTCACACAGTCATTCATCATAGACATTCCCTCCCCCAGCTCTCTCCATCATCATCAACACACAGTGACATTGGTTGTTGTGAGCAACACACAGTTAGTGTTGAGACAGAGTGATATCATTAGATTGGGATTGTGCAGCATCAAGTCTTGTGTCACCATAACGGGGTAAATTCATAACAATTCGGGGGCAGGGTGTGCTCCTACTGGGCGTCAGTGGTCTAGGGAGTGAAGATGTTACCGGTATAATTCCAGTCAAGCCACTGCTTTAACCTGAATGTAGTCAACCACCTTGAGTGCTGTGTCTTTTCAATGGTGGGCAGTTCTTAGGGAGTCAGGAAGTGCCATTTACATGAATCACCTGAACAAAGGACCTGAGGGCAGTTTTGCTCAGTTTGGAGATGATACAGTGATCGTTGGATTGGCAGGGGATATTCATGAAGTGGGGAGGCTGCATTAAAGCTTGGAAAGTTTAGGGCTGTGTGCAAACACGTGGCTGATGGAACACAATATAGGATCGTGTGAGATTATGCACTTTGATAGGCGGAATAGAGGCAGACACTATGTTCTAATAGGATCCATTGAATCTGAAGCACAAAAGGATTTTGAAGCACTCATCCTCTCTTTTTGGATAATGTGCAGGTTCAGTTGACAGGTAGGAAACCAAATGCAATGTTAGCATTCATTTCAAGGGATCTAGAATACAAGAGAGGATACATACTGCTGAGAATGTAATGGGCTATGTTCAGACAGCATTTGGAAGTTGTTTTGGGCGCTATCTCTGGGGGAAGATCTGCTGGTGTTGGAGGTGATCCATCCTGGGGATGGTGATTTGTCTTATGGGCGGCCGTATGTGTACTCGATGGAATTTAGAAGAATGGGAGGTGAGATATGCGATAGAAACTCATTGATCACTGCAAAGATTGATACAGTCAGTGTGTAGAGGATAGTTCCACTAGTCATACAGACAATGACAAAATGACAGTTTCAGAGTGAAAGAATAGGCGGAATGGCCTAAATCTATTACTATATCTCATGCTCTTTAGGTAGTAGGGTCTATTATTCAGTGCAGAATTGTAAGTCTGTGACCTGCTTTTGTAAGCCTTGTATTTGTATGGTGATTTTACATCACGTTCTGTTCAATGGTAACCCCTATGATATGGATGGTTGGAGTATTCAGTGTCAGCCAGTAGTCCATTAAACGTTGAATATAAACAGTGATCTGTGAGTCTCATCTGGCGGGAGTACATTGTCTCTCCGATGATTGTCATTTTCAGTTTGGTATTTTCGAAGGATTGATCCTGTTACGCCAGTATTGTTGAATTAAACAAAACAGATGCAATTTATCACAGCACTCAGCAACAATAAGTCATCGAACACTGAACACCCTTCTAATAACAAAAAGTCTACAATGTTCTGTATAAGAAACACTGCTTTCCTGTTCATGTTCAAATCAGATAACCTTTCCCATTGAGATGCTCAACTTGGAACTATTTTTTAAAAATCTTTTTTTGGATGCGGGCATTGCTGGATGGGCCCACCATTTCTTGTCCGTCCCTCGTTGCCCCCTTGAGAAAGTGACGCTAAGCTGCCTTCGTGAACCGCTGCAGTCAACCTGCTGTGTGTTGGCCCGCAATGCTATTAAGGAGATTATTCCAGCATTTTTACATAGCAACAGTGAAGGAACGGCGATATATTTCCACATCAGGATGTTGACTGGTTTGGAAGGGAATTTGTAAGTGGTGGTATTCCCATAAGTCTGCAGCCCTTGTCATTCTAGACGAAAGTGTTCGTGGGATTGGAAGATGCTGTCTGAGGATCTTTGGGGAATTTCTGCATTGTGTCTAGTAGATAGTACACTCTTCAACTACTGAGAGACGGTGGTGGAGGGAGTGAATGCTTGTGGATGTGATGCCAATCAAATGGACTGTTTTGTCCAGGATGGTATCAAACTTCTTGGTGTTGTTGGGCCTGCACTCATTCAGGCAAGTGAGAGAATTCCATCTCATTCCTGACTTGTGCCGAGTAGATGATCGACAGGCTTTGGTTAGTCAGGAGATGAGTTACTCGCCCAATATTCCTAGACTCTGATCTGCTTATATTTAGTTGCGAGTCCAGTTGAGTTTCTGGTCAATGATAACTCCCAGGATATTGATAGTGGGGAGTTTAGTAATGGTAATGCTGCTGAATACCAAGTTGTTATATTGTTTCTTATTGGTGATGGTCATTGTCTGGCATCTGTGTGGTTTGAATGTTACTTGCCACTTATCAGCCCAAACCTGGTGAGGGTCCAGATCTTGTTGCATTTGGGCATGGACTACTTCCATATCTGAGCATTTGCGATTGGTGCTGAACATTGTGCAGTCATTGACAAATATCCCCATGTCTGACCTTATGATGGAGGGAAGGGCATTGATGAAGCAGCTGAAGATGCTTCGATCGAGGCTTTATCTGAAGTGTCACTGAAGATATTACCTAGTATGGTGATGAAACGTCTGGTAATGAACTTTCCAACTCAGCGAGCAAAACTACATTCACATTATCCTGACAGACTGCTGCAGAAATGTTCTGGAGCAGAGATGACTGACCTCCAACAACAATGACCATCTACCTATCTGTCAGGTATGACATCAATAATGGAGTATTTGCCCGCAATGCCCTTTTTGATCGGGTTCCATGATGCCACATTTGAAAGAATGTAGCATGATGTCAAGGGCTGGAATTCAGCTCCTTTTTCTATGTTTGAACCAAGGCTGTAATGAGATGGATAGATATGGACAAACAGAAGTAAGAAGTTTTATTTAGAAATTCCTCTGGATTGCAAGCCCTTTGTCTGGGTGTCATACACTGTGAGCAGTGTGCTGATACTGGCTGACATCCCAGATCACTTATTCCCAATAATGTCATAGAGCTAGGTTACTGACAGCTAACAAAATCCATTCGGCCAATAGATTAGTACCATGGAGAAGGTGGGTTTTTAAAAAAATAGACTATGCCAGGAACAGCAGGAAATGATAACCCCCACTGGGTGAGAGACTGGTCCAGAGAATCTCAGTCAGGTGGATCGCTGACTGTCGTGGAAATTAATCTGACTGGACTCAGATGTGAGCAAGAGCAAAGGAAAAGCTTTATTTTTAACCACTGCAGGGAGCCAATACACTTGGCAAACACACCTTGTGTAAGGGCCCTGAACATTATTAACATATTCCTTTTATGTCCTTCTTATCACACGCTCAATGACAAGAGTTGGGAAACATTTGAGTTCTTATTTTCTGATCCCCTTGCCGTGGACAGAACTGTCTTTATGTTTTCCTTAGCTTTTCTGCTGAATTCGCCTGCTCGCCAGGTCAGGTTGAATGTATACAAAGTTCAGTAAAGACAAGCTGTCTCTTCGACTGCAGAATTCAGCAAAGTGTTTGCAACGTTCAGAAAAGTTTTTGAATTAGCATAGCATTCTCTTTCAGGTTTCACAGAAAATGTTAAGTTTGTTAATTTTCCATTACACTGACAGAGTAGAAATCAGGATCTCAGCTGTGGATCAAATAATGATTGATAAATATCACACACCACTTCCATAGTCTGTAATCCACTTTTCAATTTATTTAGCTCCATATCAGGAGCACATTTTAACAATCTTATCTCTTTGTAGTTTGCATATTTCCGTCTCTACATAAATACACTTTTCCCTGTATTTTGTATTGCATAAATGCATTTCATTAATATTGTCTCTGCTAACTCCTCATTGCAGATGTACCCTTGAATCTGTTCTTCATATGAGTTATAAAGAGTAACGTTCCAATGCAAGTGATTGGGGAACATCACTGTCCCTCCACCCAGACTGAACAGTCATGTCCCCGAGTCCTCGCCATCTTCTCTCTTTTCCCCAATGTCATAATCACAATGTAAATGAAGTCCAGTAAATGATACTTCATCACAGTTCCTTAGCATCGATAACATCAACAACATGACCCACACCTGCCCTCTCTGATTCTGGAATAACAATCTCAATTGTGTTTGCCATGTACAATTCTGCATTAACATATCATTGCCGTTTGTTTGTAATAAAACCACATTTTCTCTGGCACATTTGGCCATCAGATCATGGATGAAAGATGTTCTCTCAATGTTTTACTGATATTGCAATGACTGATCTGTAGTTACAGGATTTGTTTCTCCATGTATGAGCAGAGAAGCATGTTTATAGTCTGTTAAACCTCTGGCATTATTTCCATACCGAAGGCAGACTGAATGATTACACACAATCAATCTTCCATCTTCAACATTCCTTCCTTCAGTCACACTCACATATCACACCCAGAATGCAGGAATGTGCAAAGTTATTTTGAATTTTAATGAAATAGTATTCAATTGAAAGGGATTAACTGAGCTGTTTATTCAGCGATTGTGATTATGTCAGTCTCCATGGATCCTATGCGTTCGGAGAGAAATTCCCTCTTCTATGAATAAGGGAATGTTTTCAGTATTGTATCCCATCGTATGATCAGGGGCATCACCCGCACCAGTAACAGGTATCCGCAGCTTCAAAGCGAGGGTGGGGAGAGATCAGAAACAGATAGCAGTAGACTGGAATATTCCAACAATGGACAGGAATTTATCCTATGGTCTTTACTGGCTTTCCCAGCCTTGTATATCATCAGTATCGTGGATTGAAGATGTACTGATGGTTATTCAATCTGGTTACTATCCTATCCTTGCTATAGTTGGCACTCCTGGTAAGTCTCTCGAGCTGTCTAGTAAAACAGTCTGAACTGAATTTATGCTCATTATATGTAAATTTTGGAAAGGTGCAAGTCAACGTTTCCATTTTCAATCAAAGATTCCATTCCTTAGAAATTATAACGAACAAATTACTCAATACCAGTTGCTCACCAATATGCGAGGATGGAACAGACTGTCCTCAACCTCCTTGATTCATTTTCCCCTGCCCAGTTTACATCTCCATATCTTCCCCTCTCACCAATCCTTTCCAGTACCACCGTTGTGACATCCAGTGTCCTCCTCAGCCTCATGCAATTCCTGAATAAACCTTTGTTTGTGCCTTTGTTAATTCCGGATACAGCTGCTTCATGTCCCTTCTACCACGTGTCCATTGCAAAACAATTGCACTTGAGATGTTTAACTTGTTCTCTGCACAGAATCTGAAAGATGGGATGACAGTGTATGGTGGTCACATCATTGGTTCATAATCTAGAGCCACAGAATTATAATTTATTGTTATCGGTTTGCCTCATGCCCATTACAGAAAGCAGTGGGTCATCCTTCCCTAGTCAGGTTTCTGTGTGACTGCAAACCCACAGTACTGTGTTTTACCATTTTATGTCCTGTGGAAAGGCTGCACTAGCCACTCAGTTCAAGGTCGCCATAAGATGCTGGCCTGACCAGGTCTGCGCAGATCCCGCAAGGGTAGATCAAAAGGAAAGATAGCTCCCTTCCTCTTCCTGTATCCCATATTCCAGCAGTTCATTTCCATTCAGGTAGGTGGCCATTCACTGTTTTAGATGGATTCTTTGTGATTGAGTCTCTCCCCTAGAGTGATGTCCATCTGAATAGGCACCTCCGGTGCTGGCTTTATTGATGCTGACCTACAGATGTAAGGATGTTTTAAATTCCAAATCAGTGACAGTGCATCGTAAATGAATAGTTTCCTATTTCACACAAAAGGAACGGAGCCAGCTAAGTGAGGGAAAGGAATGTTTGCGATCAAACCTGAGAGTGTAGTTAAGGCCGTATTTGGGGCATTATGGACAGATTTTCTCTCCTTTATAAGAAGTGATCTTACCACAGATAATGTGAAAAGGAGTTCCACCAGATTAATCTCTGGGATAATGACACCATGAGCAGTGAGTGAAGGTTGATCTGTAGCGCTGTGAGAGAATTCGAGGTGATTACATTGAACCCTGGTGGGGGGGGATGTGTGGAGGTGGTGGTGGGGTGGTTGGGCAATCACTCATTATATTCTAAACAAACAATGGGAAGATGATAGATTCCATGACTGTTGTTTCACTCAGGCTGCATAATTCTGGATAGTTTAAGTGCTCTGAGGACGTTACGTCCTCCCACCCCAACTCCAACTCCCCACAGTAATTGACAGAGAAGGAGAGGTCCAGGTTTTGAATAAACTCTCCCCACATTAAATCAGTGAAATTAGTGTGTGATCCTGCACTGAATGTCATATTATCTACCAACCTGACAGCAACCACACTGCCTTCATTCTAAAACAGTTAACTATTCCCTCCAGCTTCTGACCTTCATAAAGAACGTGAATCCATCTTCTCGGAGATGCAAGCTGCCTCCTTGAGGTTTAAACCATAAGACGATAAGACATAGGAGCAGAAATTGGGCCATTTAGCCCATTGAGTCCGCACCACCATTCAATCATCGCTGAAAGGTTTCTCAATCTCATTCTCCGACCTTCTCCTTGTAACCCTTGATCCCCTGGATAATCAAAAGCTTATCTGTCTCCGTCCCAAAGATACTCAATGACGTGGCCCCCACAGCCTTCTGTGGCAACAAATTTCAAAGGTTTGCCATTCTCTGGTTAAAGACATTTCTCCATATCACTGTTCTAAAAGGTGCTCCCTTTCATCTAAGGCTGTGCTCTCTGCTTCTAGTCTAATGGAAACATCTTACCAACATCCACTCCGTCCAGGTCATTCAGTATTCTGCATGCTTCCATTACAATCCCTCTCATCCTTCTAAACTTTATCATGTATAGACACAGAGTCCTCAAACATGCCTCATACGATAAGCTTTTCATTCCTACGACCATTCTTGTGAAGATCTTGTGAATATACCCCAGGGCCAGTACATCCTACCTGAGATATGGGTCTCAAAATTACGCACAATACCCAAAATGTGGTCTATTCAGAGCCGAATGCAACCGTATTCAATTCCTCTCGTAATAAATGCCATCAATAATAAATGCAATTGTACTCCTAACAATTGCCTCAACCTGCAAGCTTACCTAGACAGAACCGTGCACTAGAACTCCCAATTCCCTTTGCACTTCAGATTTCTGAATTTTCTCCCGATTTAAAAAAATAGACCATGCCTCTATTCTTCGTGCCAAAGTCCATGACCTCACACTTTGCGACGTTGGAATGCAGCTGCCGATCTCTTTACCTGTCCAACTCCTTCTTCAGCCTCTCCACCTCCTCAATATGTCCTGTCCATTTGCCTATCTTTGTATCGTCTGCAAACGTAGCCATAGTGCCGTCAATTCCCAAATCTAGACTGTAAACGTTACGATTAAAAATTATGATTCCAAAACTGAGCTTCATGGAACACCACTTGTCACTGACTGCCTTCCTGATAAGGACCATTTCATCCCCACTCTCTGCTTTCTCCCAGACAGCCAAACTTCTACCAATGCCATTACTTTGCCTCGAACACCATGAATCCTTATCGTACTCAGTCATCTCTTGTGTGAAACCTTGTCCAAGACCTTCTTGAAGACAAGGTGGATAACTGTGTTTGGTCGAGCCTACTCATTTCGTCTTTAAAGGATTTCAACAGATTTATCAAGCATTACCTTCCCTTGATGAAACCGTAGTGACTTTGCCCTATTTTACCAAACACTTCCAAGTATTCAGAAATCTCATCCTTCACAATGGATTCCAGGATCTTACCCACGACCGAGTTTAAGCTATTCATTGTGGATCTTTTGTCGTTTTCCTTACTCCCTCGTTAAAAAGGGGTGCCACGTTAGTGGGTTTCCAGTGTTCTGAGATTATTCATTACTCTAGTGATTCCTGAAAGATCACCACGATCGCCTCCCTTCTCTGTTCCGCTATCTCCCTTATAACGCTGGGATGTAGTTCATCTGGTCAAGGTTATTTAACTACCTTCAATTCTTTTCTAGCATGTTCTCCATGGTGGTGGCCAACATACTCAGCTCTGGCCTCTCAGTCGCTTGAATGTTTAATGTATGACTCGTGTCTTCCATCGCTAAAGTTGATGCGAAGTAATTCTTCAGTTCCTTGGCTATTTTCTCGTTCCCCACTACTATCTCTCCAGTATCATTTTCCAGCAATCCAATGTTCACATTTGCCGCTCATTTGTACTTTATATATCGACAGAAACTGTAACAGTCTTCCTTTACATTACCCCAGACTTAATCATCTCCCTCCTTATTTTAGTTTGTTTGCCCTCAGTTTTATCTTGGTAAGCTTCCCAATCCTCAGATTTCCCTCCGCACTTTGCCACATTATATCCTTTCTCTTTTGCTTTTATGCTATACCTGACTTCCCTAGTCAGCTATGGTTGCCTCATCCTCCCTATACAAGCCTCTTTTTCCTCAGGATAAATCTCTGCTGTATCCTGAATTACTCCAAAAATCTCCTGCCATTGCTGTTGCACTGTCTTTCCTGCTGGGCCCGTCTCCCAGTCAATTCCAACCAGCTCCTCCCTCATGAATCTGTAATTGCCTTTATTCAGCTGTAATACCGTTACTCCTGATTCTACCTTCTCCATCTGAAACTGCAGAGTAAGTTAAATCATATTATGATCACTGCCTGCTAAGACTTCCTTCACCTTAAGCTCCTTCATCTATTTCGCTTGTACAAGCTGCTCCAAAAAGCCATCTCATAGACTTTCCACAAATTCCTTTCCTTGCAAACCACTACCAACGTGAATTCCCAGTCCACCTGCAGAATGAAATCCCACATGATCATTGTAATTTTGACTTTCCTACAGAACTTTCTAGCTCCTGGTGTATCTTGCACCCCAGCTCCCTGTACATAACTCTAACTGCATTTTTTCACCTTTTTGATTCCTCAATTCTACCGACACAGATTCGACACGATCTGACCCTACTTCATTTCTGATTATTGATTATTGATTCAATTCTATTCTTAATAATGAAACAGCTCTATCTCTCTGCCCACCTGCCTATCTTTTCGACAGGATGAATATCCTTGAATATTCCGCTCCTAATCCTGATCCTCTTGCAGTGATATCACTGTAATGCCCATGTCGTGCCTGCCAATTTGTGAATGAGTCACAAGCGTATTTACCTTATTCCTTCTGCTGCATGCATTTCGATATGATAGTTTAGTCCTGTATTACCCGTTGCTCTTTTCACTGTCATTTGTTTGTCTAGCCGTTGGTACCTACACAGACCCTGTCCACTGGATCATTCCCCGCCCAATCCAAGTTCTTCTGTAGCCCAGATGATATATCCCAAACCCAAGCACCAGGTAGGCAACACATCATTCAGGACTCTCAATCCCAATCACAGAGAACAGTAGCTATGTCTCTAACTCCGATTATCCAGCATTGGGCGGCACAGTGACACAACACTGCTGCTTCAAAGTGCGAGGGACTCGGGTTCAATTCCAATCTCTGGACCCTGTGTATGTGGACTTTGTAAATTCTTCCTGTGTCTACATTGGGAACATTAACTCTTTCGTCTCTCCACAGTATGTCTCTGTGTTTGCTTCGGGTTTCTACCATCTACAGTATTTTTGCTTTGGTTAGACAGAGAAATCTAGCCAATGTGACAGGTTTTCGTAAAAGCAGCCGTGCATCGCGAGTTCCCTGGTTGTTTAGGAATCTTGCCCGGCCCCTTCCGTGTTTGCAGTGTCCCTGGATACCCATTCCATCCCTTTCAGTCCCTCAGTCAATCGTCACTACATTCAGCCTTTTCTTGTGCCACCCCTGGGACTCCCCACACCCCATTGCCTGGCACTGGACACTCCCTTCGCAGGACTGTGCACACAACGACACTGAGCACTTTCTGACCCACTGGGGATGCTGGGTAAAGATCCTGCCATTGAAAGGAACAGAATAACTGAAGTCCAATTGAATAGCAAAGCAGAATAAACAAGCTGCATGACATCCATCTGCTCTGACATTTTCTAGTTTTCTGTTTATCCTCGTCCATCTGCAAATATATGGTTCATATGTATACCTTGGTAAAAACAATGACTGCAGATGCTGGAAACCAGATTCTGGATTAGTGGTGTTGGAAGAGTACAGCAGTTCAGTGGTGCTCTTCCAGCACCACTAATCCATATGTATACCTTGTCAAACAGGTTTAGTGGCGGGGATAGATATCGGATCCTCTGGGCATTGGACTGATTCAGTGGACTCCACTTTCCTGAGGTCACACTTAAGTTTTTATTATCAAGACTATCCACTTTAAAGAAAAGGCCTTGCGAGAGTTCTGTTGAAAGGATATTTGAATTTTGGAGACACTAGAATATGTCAGGTGCGAGTGAGGTTAGGAATAGGAACGTAGCACAGTTAAATACGTGGCTAAACATCTGGCAGGTGAGGCAGCACTTCTGATATGTGGATCATTGGGATTCCGGAGTCGGTAGGACCTAAACAAGGAGGACTGGATGGACCTGAACTTGCGGCAATCTCTGATATGTGGAGAGGGGTTTAGCAGGAAAGACAGTGGAACAGCAATGGCAGGTGATTCCAAGATTAATTCAGGAGACACTGCAGAGATTCATGCTGAGGAATAGAGGCATGATACAGGGAGGATAAGGCAACCAGGGCTGACGAGGGAAGTCAGGGATTGCATACAAGCAAATGAGCAAGCATATAATGTGGTGAAGGGCAGTGGGAAACGAGAGAATTGGAAAACTTATAAAGACCAACAGAGGGCAAAAAAATAAGGAGGGAGTAGATTAAATATAGGGGTAAGCGAACCAGCAATATAGAGGAGACTGTAAGAGGTTCTTTAGATATATAAAGTGCAAAAGAGAGGTAAAAGTAATATTGGACACTGGAAAATGCTGCTGGAGAGACAGTAATGGGAAACAAAGAAATGAATGAGGAACTTGGTGTCAGTCTTCATGGTGGAAGACATGAATAATTTCACAAATGTTGAAGAGAGTGAGAGGGCAGAGCTGAGTATGGTGGCCATCATCAAGAATAACATGTTAGAAAACTGAATGGCCTGAATGTGGATAAATCACCTGGACCAGATGGACTACACCCCCAGCCTTGGAATGGAGATAGCTGAAGAGGTAGTGCAGGTATAAGTAGTAATCTTTCAGGAATGACTAAAATCAGGAAAGGGACAAGAGGCTGGAAATTGCTAATGTCACACCCCGTTTAATAAGGGAGTTAAACAGAAAATGGAAAATTACAGACTGATTAGCCTCACCTTAGTTGTGGGTAACAACCTGGAATCCATCGTGAAGGATGGGATTTCTGAATACTTGAAGGTCTTTGGTAAAATAGAATAGAGTCAACATGGTTTCATCAAGAGGAGGTCAGGCCTGACAAACCTGTTAGAATTCATTGAGGGAGTAACGAGCAGATAAGACCAAGAAGAACAATAGATGTTATCCGCTTGCTCCTCAAGAATCCTTTGACAAGGTGCCACACAGGAGCTATTGAGAAAGATAAGGGCCCATGGTGTTAGAAGCAACGTGCGAACATTGATAGTAGCATGGCTGTCTGACAGAAAGCAGAGAGTTGGGATAAAAGAGTCAAGATGGCAGCCAGGGACAAGTGGTGTTCCACAAGACTCAATTTTGGGACCTCAACCTTTCCCTTTATGCATTAATGATTTACATGAAGGAACTGAGGGGATTCTGGCTAGGTTTTCAAACAGTGCAAAACTAGATAGAGGGACAGGTAGCATTAAAGAGGTGGTTCGGCTGCAGGAGGGTGCTCCAGCTCTGCTGCTCAATTTCCCGCACCTCCGCCCTTGATCTCCACCCTTCCAACTACAACAAGGAGAGAACCCCTCTGGTTCAGCCTTCCATCCCACCAACCACAGGATACAATGCATCATCCTCCGCCATTTCAGCCACCAACAGTCAGACCCCACCACCTGAGGTATAATTCCCTCCACACGCATAATAACAGAGAGCATTCACTTCACATCTCCCTCGTGAGGTTCAAGCCCCCCAACCCCACCCAGCCACTTTCCACTCCTGACACCTTCTTTGTCACTACAAGAGGAATGAAACTTATGTCAACACTCCCTCCTCACCTCCATGCAAGACCCCAAATGATCCTTCCACATCAGGCAAAGAACATCCTGTGCATCCAAACACCACATCTACTCAGTTCATTGCACTGGATCTCCTCTCCACTGGCAAGACAGGACATCAACTTGCAGAACGGCTCAGTTAACACACTCGGACACACACACCCAACAACCCCACTTCCCTATCCTTGAATACTTCAACTCTCCCTCCCACTACAACAAGGACATGCAAGTTTTTGGCCTCCTCCATGGCCGATTTCTAGCCAGTAGTAGTCTGAAGAAAGAATGCATCATCTGCCACCGAGGGACCCTCCAACCACACGGTATCAAAGGCAATTCCGCCAATTTCCTCATCTTCCCTCCCACCACCTTATCCCAGATCTAACCCTCTAGTTCAGTACCGCCCTCTTGAACTGTCCAACCTGTCCATCTTCCTTCCCATGTATCCACTCCACCTTCCACTCTGAACTTTCACTATCACCACTCACCTTCATCGAGCTATCGCTGTCCAAGCTAGCTTCCTCCCAGCCCCAGCCCCTCCCATTTATCTCTCAGCCCCCTTCCGCCCAACCCCCTCGTTCCTGATGAAACTTTATGCCTGAAACATTGTATCTCCAGCTCCTCGAATGCCGCCTGACTGACTGTGCTTTTCTAGCATCACACGTTTTGACTCTGATCTCCAGCATCTGCTGTCTTCACTTTCTCCTACTGAAGGATTTGTACAGGTTAGGGGAGTGAGCAAAGATGTGGCAAATGGAGTATAACGTGGCCAAGTGTGACATCATGCACTTTGCCAGGAAGAATACAGACATGGACTATTTTCTACATAGCGAGCAGGTTCTGAAGTCAAAAGTGCAAAAAACCGAGGGAGTTCCAGTCCAGGAGTCTCAAAAGGTAATCTTGCAGGTTGTCAATATTTAGGAAGGCAAATACAATGATGGCATTTATTTCAAGAGGGCTTGAATAAAAAAGCAGGGATGTACTTCTGAGGCTGTATAAGGCTTTGGTCAGGCCACATTTGGATTATTGTGCATAGTTTCGGGTCCCATATCTCAGGAAGGATGTACTGGCCCTGGAGCGTTTTCCAAGGACATTCACGAGAATGGTCCCAGAAATGAAAAGCTTAACATATGAAGAACATTTGAGGGCTCTGGGTCTATATATGATAGAATTCAGAAGATGTTAGGAGGTCTACCCGAAACTTATAGGATACTGAATGGCCTGGACAGAGTGGATTTTGGGTAGGTATTACTAATGGTAGGAGAGACTAGGACCCGAAAGGACAGAGTAAAGAGAAGACCTTTCAGAACGAGATATGCACGAACCTCTTCAGCCATAGAGTGGTGAATCTATGGAATTCACCGCCACAGAAGGCTGTCGAAGCCAGGTCATTGAGTATATTTAAGAATGAGACAGATAGGTTCTTGATTGTCAAGGGGATCAAGGGTTACACTTAGAAAGTGGGAGAATGCGGTTGAGAAGCTTTACAGCCATCATTGAATGGCGGAGCAGACTAAATGGGCCTAATGGCCAAATTTCTGCTCTAATGTCTTCTGGTTGCATGGTTAATATTGGCTCTTCTCATTCCTCATTGGAGTTGTATCCCGAAATTTGATCTTCATATGATATATGAAGAATAAAATTCCAATGCTGATGGCTGGGAAATATCATATTCCCTCCCTCCAGACTCAGCAACCATGTCCCCAGTATCATAATCACACTGCAATAGAAATCCAGTGAAATTTACTTCATCATAGTTGATTGACATCGATAACATGAACAGCATGACCCTTACCTGCCCTCTATGATCCTCGAATAACCATCTGAATTGTGTGTCACATCATATTCTATGGTAACATATCCATGCCGTTTGTCTGTTATCACTCATGTTGTTGTATGCACATTTTCCTGTCAGATTATGGACTAGAAATTTCTCTCCATATTTTACTGACATTATAATCACTGATCAGTAGTTACAGACTACATGTTTCGATTTATAAACGGAGAAACGTTTTTAAGTTCTGACAATCCTTTGACATTACTCGCATATCTAAGGCAGATTGAATGATTACATACAATCAATCTACCATCTCAAATATTTCTTCCCTCTGGTCATCCCCACCCCACACATATCCCATGCCAAATGTGTAACTTTAAACTTTTTTTTGAATTTTAATAAAATCAATATTGAAGTCAAAGGGGTTAACTGAAGCTATTTGTTCAGTGACTGTGATTAATGTCAATCTCCGCGGATCCTAATTATCACAATGGAGAGTTTTCATTGTTGAAAGCTAAATGGGCTTTGTTCAATGTGCTATCCCATAGTATGAGGAGGAGCATCACTGACAGCACTAACAGGGATCAGCAGATCGAAAGAGAGAGAGACGGGGAGGAGAGATCAGAATCTGAGAACATTAGACTGGAATGTTCCAACAATGGACAGGAGCTTATCCTCGGGTCTTTACTGGCTCTCTCGGACTTGGATACAATTAGCATGGCGGATCCAGGATACCCTTTGGATTATTCAAGTTGGTTACTATCCCATCCTCGCTATAGTTGGTGTTCCTGGTAAGTCATTATATTTAATAGGAGAAAGTGAGGACTGCAGATGCTGGAGATCAGAGCTGAAAAATGTGTTGCTGGAAAAGCGCAGCAGGTCAGGCAGCATCCAAGGAGCAGCACAATCGATGTTTGGGGCATAAATTCCTGAAGAAGGGCTTTTGTCCGAAAAGTCGATTGGCCTGGTCCTTGGATGCTGCCTGACCTGCTGCGCTTTTCCTGCAACACATTTTTCAGCTTTCAAGTCATTATATTTGTCTACTAAACCGGGTTGGCTTGAATTTCTGCTCATTATATATAAATTTTGGAAAGGGCAAGTCAACGCCTTCAGTTCCAAACAAAAATTCCTTTCCTTATATATTATAAATATCAAACTATTATTTATAAATTACTCACTGATATGCGAAAAGTAACCAGACTGTTCTCAAACTCCATAATCCATTTTGTCCTTCACAGATTTATATCTCCATGTCCTCCCTACTCACCATCCTGTCCAATACCACCATCATGATATCCCAGTCTCGTCCTCAGTCTCAGTGCAATATCTGAATAAACCATTTGTGCCTTTGTTCAATCCGAATGCCATAGTTTCACGTTCCTTCTAACCACATGTCCGTCACTAAATAATTGCTCTTGAGAATGTTTAACTTGTTATCTGCACGTATGGGAAGACAGTTTATGGTGGTCAAGCCATTGACTGATAATCTAGAGCCACAGGATAATGGTCTGTTGATATCTCATGAAGGAAATTGGGGTGTTTAAAAGCAACCATTATCATTTGTTATAAAAACCAATCTGCTTGCCTCAAGACCTTTAGTGAAGTCAATGTGTCATGCTTCCTTCGTCAGTTTTCGGTGTGACTTCTGTGATGAACACGTGGGTGTACTGTACCATTGAGAGAATTAAAAGCCAGCAATAACTATCTGACAGCACCAAGTGTTCTGAAAAATTGATATAATGTTACATTTAGTCGAACAACCCGATTAGCTCATTGTCTCGAAACAAAAACAAATTCAGCACAACATTTAAAATCATAGACCAAAATGCCCACGTTCAAACAAGTATGAATTTATTATATTGACAATCTTAAAAGCCAATGATACAGTCCCCAATAATTTGGCGGAACAAGACCATGGAAAATTGAACAGTTGAGAGGAGAACTGCCAAGATACCAGCATGCAAAGACTTCCTGAAAAATAGCTCTCCTATTGGCACTTTTATTGATTAGTAACTGGTGAAACAGAGTCCCCAAGAAGAAGAAAAGACAGGAATATGGAGAAGAACCGAAAGCTTCCTGATTTTGAGATAAGACGTTTTGATGTGTAAATCTTAATTAGGAGTCTTATAGGACTAGTATTGTGGAGGGGGAAGGTAAATGACAGGTTTGAGGAAGAAGTTGTAAATCGTCATTCGTTTATTATTCTCTGTTATACTTTAAGAAATAAAGTTGTTAATAATACTTTAAATAGATTTCGTCTCGAGAATTATGACAGATTACTGCATTGGATAAATCTTTTCTCTGTTGCTGGTTTTAATTAAGCAGGAAGATTTATCCTGTGTTGTAACACTACAAACCCACAGCTATGCGATTTACTCTTTACTGTCCTGTGGAACAGCTGAACTCAGTTCAAGATCTGCATAATATGCTGCCCTGACCAGGGCTTCATACATCCTGTGAGAGAAGAACAGAAGTAAAGGTAGCTCCCTTTCTCTGCCTGTTTTCTGTATTGCTCCATCTCATTTCCATTCAGGTCCGTGATCATCCCTATTTTAAGTGTTTTCAATCTCATTGAAATTCTCCCCGAATGTGATGCAAAGCTCCATAGGTATCTCTGGTGCTAGCTTTATTGATGCTGACGTACAGATGTAAGGGAATTATAATTTTCCATGTCAGTCGTAGTGCATAGAGAAGGAATGGCTTTCTGTGGCACAGGAAAGAAATGGTGATGTCTAAGTGAGAGAAAAGGTGCTTTGTGATCATCCCTGAGAGTGCTGTTGAGGCAGTATTTGGGGTACTGTGGAAAGACTTTCTCCCAAGTTTCACCAGACTAATCCCTGGGATGATGGCACCATGAACAGTAAGTGAAGCTCAGTGAGAGAATAAGAGGTGATTGCATTGAACCTTAAGGGGGATGGACAATCACTCATGATCTCGTATACAGACACTGATGCGGTGATAAGTTCCAAGGCTTTTTTTCAGTCAGATTACATGATTCTCGATAGTTTAAGAGCCTCTGAGACCTTTCCACCTAACCACCCCCACTCCCTATTTCGACTGAGAAAGAGAGGAGAAAGAGAGGAGAGAGAGAGAGAGGGAGAGAGAGGGGTTCAGGCTTTTGAATAAACTCTCCCAACATTAATACAGTTCAATTGATGCGTGATCCTGCAATGAACGTCATGTTATCCATAATCCCGACTGCAACAACAATACCGTCATTATAAAAGAGTTAACCCTTTCCAGCAGTGTAGAGAGAAGGAAAGTCTTTTTACGCTACAGGAAAGAAACAGAGATATCTAAGATGAAAAAGAGTTATTGTGATCATTGCTGAGAGTGTTGTTGAGGCAGCATTTGGGATATTGTGGACAGACTTTCTCTCCTTTTTCAGGAATGATCGCCTTGCCACAGAGAGAGTGCAATTGGGTTTCACCAGATTAATCCCTGGGATGGTGGTGCCATGAGGAGAGAATGATAATTAATCTCCAGCGTTGTGAGAGAATGAGAGGCGATTGCATTGAACCTTGGGGGGAGGGACAGTCACTCACGATATTCTAAATAGACACTGAGACGGTGAAAATTCCATGGCTTCTTTTTTACTCGGGTTACATGACTGTCAATAGTTTAAGAGCATCTGAGAATATTCCCCTCACGCCACACCCAATCCCCATTTTGTATGAGAGAGACAGAGGACCAGTCTTTGAATAAACCCTCCCCACATCAAGACGGTGCATTCGTTGTGTAGTCCTGCACTGAAAGTCTCGTTATCCGCAATCCCTACAGCAGCCACAATACCTTCAGGCTAAAACTGTTAACTACTCCACCAGATTCTGACCCCCACGGAGTACATGGGTGTGTCTTCTCGGTGATGGAAAATGCCTCCTTGAGACTTGGCACAAATCATTGGGCTTCCCTCCTCATTGCCAGCAAACTTTGTTAAAGCAGCACACGTTCTACAAACAATGGAACCATGATTAACATCATGGAATCCTCTATCAGTGCAGTCCCGGTTTCTTTGGTTTGTCATGTTGGAATATCAATGACCCCCTCATGTTCCTGTATAACTGTCTCGTGGGGATGAATAGCCTCCTCCTGATCTCATGGAACAGATTTAAGGGTCTGATTGTGCTCTACCTGCTCCTGTCTAACAGCTCGATGCACTGAACAGATCAATCTTCTTCCTGTGTAACAGACAGGAGTATTGCATGTGCTGTCACTTTTCCTGTTCCTGAATGCTAGCTCATACCCGTGTGCAACCACATTGAAATGCTGAATGAGCTCCTCTTTTAACTGCCGAAATGGGCAGTGTCTGGCCGTACATAAATGTTACCGACACTTTAACAGCACAAACCGGATCTTGCTGCACAGAATGGTTCAGGAGCTGATGGGGGACAAAATGTTCTGAACATTGTGTGATCTTCAGTCCCACTTCCGATCTTATGATGGGAAAATACATTGATGGAGCAACTGAAGATGTTTGTGCTGAGGATGCTAACGTGAGGATCTCCGGCAGAGATGTCCCGGGACTGAGAGGATTGTTGGCGACTGACCCCAAACCTTATTGTGTTCTGAAAGACCCCGTCCAGTGGGAAAGTTGCACCTGATTCCCATTCAGCTCAATTACATAGGTGGTCTCAATGGCATCCTCAGTCAAATACTGCATTGGTATCATAGCCATTCACTGTTTCCTGAGACCCTGTGTTCGCCTCTTGCTCATATCAATAGGTGACAATGTATGTGTAGGGAGTGTTTTCCTCTCACAGAAGGTAATCACTGTTAGAAATTATCTGGGCTAGAGAGCGAGGGGAGAGCATTACTGAAAGCATTTAAGGAGGAGGTAGATGGATTTTTGACCTGTCAGAGAGCTAAGGGGTGAAGAATTGGGCATTAAAGAGGAGTTAATGCCAACAGTAGATCAGCCATGATGGTATACAATGGCTTGATCATCCGAATTACCTGATCCTATTCCTTTTGTCCTCCTATTCAGTAATTGCAAAGTTAATGTTTTGTAATTTTCCTGAATATTCTTTTATTGAACTTTGCAATCAGAGAGAGTGAAGTATTTTGTAACTCATCTCTGGTTGAGGTATGGGGACTGTATTCACAGTGAATCTGGGTCTATAATATGACCAACAAATAAATCACAAGTTGCAGAGAGGAAACACTCTGTAATGGGACCAGAGGCGTCTTTTGAACCAAATAACATTTTCCAACCTACACCAAACCATGTGTGACAGTCTTGAGGGACTGGATGAGATCCTGTGTTACTGTTGCCCAGGTATCTGGGACAAGTGGCCTCCATCTGCTCCCTGCAGGAGCTGTGACGGGTTGAATAGAACACAGAAACATAGGACTGAGCAGCAGGTGTATCCATTAGATACTTTATCACCGTTCCATGTGCTTTTGGTCTCAGCAGCACGTTTCTGTCTGTATGCCATTTTACTACATACAAAAAACAACTTTGAATAAATGCAAACATCCAGAAACCAGAATCCTCTGGGGAAGAGAATTTCCACTTGAACAGCTCTTTGAGAATTTCTCATTTGTGTTCCAACAAATGTTGAAAGGTCACTATGTCCTTTTCCAGTCCCACTCCTCCACTGGTTGCACCAATCTTAAGTGCAACCAGTTCAGTGATGTGGCCAATGATATAGATCTCAGAGTAGATCATTTTCGAGAAAAAATGTGAGACACAGGAAGTTGAACTCATAACAAATGGTAAAATGACAGAGTGCCCCAAATGTTATTCTGCCTTTGAAGTTACTCTGCTCACACAAGCTACTGCTAGCGAGATTTCTTTCTGGAACAGTTGGATTTGGCTGAATTCCCTTCGTTTCAGGCAGCGAAGAGATTCCAATGAATCCTCACCAGGAATCCTTCACATGTGGTAAAGATAACTCAGGGATTGGCTGGTCTCACACTTTGCTATCTGACGGAACAAAAAAACGAGAGAGGGATCAATCGGCTGCTTCTTCTCAGGCAGGGAACATTTTTCTCCCTTTCTGTGTTGGAACAAACAATTATGTCAACTGACCACCAAACTGGACCATGTGCGATCTCCTGGAACATTCTCTGTAAAACCTGATTATGGATTATATGCAAGTGCGTCATTGCTCTTGTTGTGCACAATTCCTTCCAGTCCCAAAAATTTCCCACTTTATAATTTGATGGCATGCTTATATGTGTGTGTGTAATTTTTAAATATTGGTAGGTGTCTTCATAGTATGTGTGTTAATATCAATGTATCTTTTCCTGAAAATTTATTCTCTAGCTTTAGTCTCCCTGACAGGAGATAATATGCATCCAGTTTATACACTTTTCATAAAGACATGGATGGTTCAATACTATTTCTCAGCTAAGATCAAAACTGATAATCCCCCATAACAAAAGATGTGCTTTCCAGGAATGAGTAATTCTTCGAAAAGAATTATATCTTTTTATTTTAGTTTAGGGGATCAAACCTGCACACAGTGTATTAGGTGTGGTCTCAGAAATACCAGGTACAGATGCAGTAAAACATTCCTGCAATTAAACCCGATGCTTTTTTTTTGACAAAAACAGCATTATTCCACTTACCTTCCAAATCACTTGCTACATCTGACTTCATATGATTCATGTCGCAAGAACATGGAAACCTCCTGTATCACAGAGTTCTGCAATCTCTCTCCATTTAAATTGTTTACCATTGTTTCATCTTTCATGCCAAAATAAATAACTTACCTTATGTTATTTCTGCTGAAGGTTTTCTCACTAACCGTCCCTGCCTGTATCACTTTGCAGCTCTCATACCTCCATTTGACGACACATTGAATGGCCATCTTGGTGTACGAGCTAATTGAGCTCCAAGCCAATCCCTCCCCTTCCTCCAGATCTTTGATAAAGATTATTGATCATTGATGCCCCCACAGTGATCTCTGAGGCACTCCATCAGTTACAGCTTTGCAGCCTGAAAATAAACATTTGTCTCTACTCTCTTTTTCCTGTTGGCGACAGCTTCCCTGTTCCTGTGTAGCAGCTCAGGTGGGTTTAAAGGCCTCCTCCTAGACTGTGTAGTGCACTGAACGAGCTGTATTCCTGTGTAATTCCTTAGAGGCGCATAATGGCCTCCTCCTGTCTCATTGTAACGATCCTGTCTGACTTAATGGAGTGGTCCCCTACCCTGTAACAGCATCGAGGGGTGGATTGAGGGAACAACACATGGGGTAGGGACAGCAGTATATCTCTGTAACAGCCTCGAGTGGTGGAATGAGGGAACACATGGGGTAGGGGCAGAAGTTGCCCATTCCGCTGCACCATTCAGAATGCTCATGGCTGGTCCGAGTGTGCCTGACCATCCATTTCCTGTCTGTTCCCAATAAACACTGACCCTTCTGTCCAGTAAAGATCTCAGTCTGGAATATCTTCCATAACCGAGTCTTCACTGCTCCCTGACGATGAGGACACCACAGGTAGCACAAGACTAAAGTGAAAGGGACATCCTTATTTCATTGTGGGACAACTGTTATTTTAAAACTGTGTTAACTGAACATCAAATCACCACCTCTTTTCAGACATAAGTACAGAATAATTAGGAATAAAGATGAACCACTATGGACTCCAAACCTATCCCACATTCCCACTGACCCTTTCCAATGAAATATTTATCACGCCGATCCTCTGCTGCTGTCTCAGGAAGAGAATGCCTGATAGCATAATACTGCAGGAGCATTAAGGAAATGAGCAGATTGAGGCTATTCAGCCCATCGAGTCTGAAATTCCGTTCAATAATGTCTTATTAGTACCTCGACCTCATTCTTCTGCCTTCTCCCTGGAATCCTTGAACCCCTTACAAATCAAAAACATATCGATTTGTGTCTTAATGACACGATTGTCTGTGCCCCTGTGTGTCTGTATGTGAGTAAGTGTTTGTGCGTGTATCTGTATGTGTGTGTGTGTCTGTGCCTCTGTTTGTGTGTCTGTACGTGCGTGTGTGTGTGTGTGTGTGTGTGCCTGTGTGTGTGTGTCTGTGTGCTTGTTATCTGTGTGTTTCCGTGTCTACATCTGTCTGTCTGTGTTGCAGCCTGTGTTGCTATCTGTATTTATGTCTATTTGTATGTGACTATATATGTCTCAGTCTGTTTATACGTGTGTGTATGCCTATCTCCTTGTAAGTATTGTGTGTGTTCGTCTGTGTATTTCTGTGTCTGCGTCTCTGTGAAGTGAGGTATCTGTGGCTGTTTTTTATGGAAATGAAAGGACTGTTGTGAATGTTGTGGGAGCTGCCAGTGGGTTTAAACTGAGAATTGTCTTTCACTGAACATTGCTCCTAAACTGGTCAGTAGGACGTGGATGTTTCAGATTCTCCACACGAGGCGTCCTGATCCACTTCAGCTCCTTAAGAGTCCTCCCCACATGGCGGGGTGAGGGGAGTGAGGGAACGGATATCAGGCACTCCACGACTAGGCTTGGACCTTTCTATACTATTCCAGGCGGTTTCTCCTGGAATGGGAGAAAGGGATGGAGGGAGAGTGTGAATGGGTGACCCTGCTGTTTGTGCTGGTGTAGGTGGGGGGAGTTGTGAGGTGTCTGGAATGAGTCAGTCGACAGTTTTGAATCCATATAGTGTTATTATTTGCTGATTTCAATAGTGAGAGTGGGAGTGCCTGAGCATTATTTGGAGACAGAGCGTGAACCTTGTTCGGGGTTAGGTGCTATATAACAGATATACAGTGAGTGTGAGGGAGCAAAGTGTATATGGTAACAGAGCGAGGAGGATATTGTTGCTTGTCCAATACTGTGGGACATTTCTTCACATCATCTCAGCGTCGTGGTGAGCTTCCCTAAATGTCTTGTCCAGGTCTATCACGAATAACGACACAGACCTGTCCCTCAGCTTCCACTGCATCAGTTTAGGTAGAGTTTACAGATAGCAAGGAGAAGCAAATATTGGTGTGTTATATATCGAAAACAAAACGGTAGCAGAAAATCGGAGCAACATATGCTCTGGAAATTAGATAGGCAAGTATTCTGGATACCGCAGTCTTATTGAATGGTTAACAGTGTTAACTAAGTGACTGCTGAAGCTGTGAAAAATAAGTTCCGTAAGTGTATATGAGGTGGGTTGAAGAGTATGTTGTGAAGCAAACTAGAGAGCAGGTTATTTCGGATTTGATGTGGTGTGGTCAGAAAGACGAATTATTAACCTTGGTCTGAAGCAGCCTTTAAGGAATAATGGCATTTATAAGGTACACTTTACAAGGGGTCTGCATACAATATAGAATGCTTGAATATTCTAGTCAAACATCGCGGAAGACTGGAGGCTAGAATGTCAAGATATCTTCATAAATTTGGAAAGTACAATATAACATTCAGTGGGAGACAAGCAATGTTTGTTAGAGTCATAGAGACAGACAGCACGGAGACAGGCCTTTCAGCCCAAATGGGTCAATTGCAACCAAAATGCCCATCCACGCTAAACCCATTTCCCTGTCATTGTCCCGTATCTTTCTAATCCTTTACAATCCGTGTATTTGTTCAAATGCCTTTGAAATATTGTAAATGTATCCGTCTCAACCACTTCTCATTCCATATGTGTAACAGCCCCTGTGTTAAAAAGTTATTCCTCAAGTTCCCTTTAATTCTTTCCCCTCTGACCTTAAACTGATGCCCTCTAATCTGTGATTGCCCAACCCTGGGAAAAAAAGACTGTGTGCATTCACTCTATCCATGCCTGTCATGATCTTATAAACTTCAATATGATCCTCCCTCAGCCTCATGCACACAAAAGTAAAAAGTCCTAATTTGTCCAACCTCTTTCTATAACGCAGAACATTGAGATCTGGGCAATATCCTTGTAAATGTTTTCTGCACTCTTTCCAGTTTAATAACATCCTTCCTATAGCAATGTGAACAAAACTGAACATAACGCTACCAATATGGCCTCACTAGCATTCTGTATAACTGCATCATAACTCTCTAATTTCGATACTCAGTGATATAAACCGATTAAGGCCAGTGTGCCAAAAGCTTTCTTCACTGTCTACGTCTGAATCAACTTCCAGAGAACCATGTACCTGAATTCCAAGGTCCCTCTGTTCCACTACACTCCTTAGGACCCAACCATTCACCAAGAAACCCCAAACTTGATTTGACTTTCTCAAATGCAAGAACTTACACTGATCTATATTAAAATCCATTTGCCATTTCTCAGCCACTTCTCCAGCTGATCAAAGTACTGCTGTAATTTCTGAAATTTCTGATAACCTTCCTCACTCTCCATGATGCCGCTTGTTTTAGTGCCGTCTTCAAACTTACAAATCATGCCTGTACATTCTCATGTAAATCATAGATATATGTAATATGTAATGGTCCTAGCATCAACCCCAGAGGCATTCCACTATTCACAGGCCGCCAGTCTGACCAGCATGTTTCCAGTATTAATCTCTCCTTCCTACCATCAAGGCAATTTTGTAGCTAATTTGCCAGCTCCCCCTCAATTCCATGCGATCTAACCTTCCAGAGCAAAGTACCATGTGGAAACTTACTGAAGGCCTTACTGGAATCAACCTATACTACGTTTCCCACCCATACCTCCTCAACGTTGCTGGGCACTTTATCAAAGAACTCCACAAAATTGTGAGTCACGATCTCTCTTGCACAAACTCCTGTGCTGAATTTGATGAAGGGCTTTTGCCAGAAACATCGATTTTTTTGCTCCTCGGATGTTTCCTGACCTGCTCTGCTTTTCCAGCACCATTCTAATCTTACTCCGAACCATACCCTGCCTTTCCAAATGCATGTATATCCAATCTCTCTAAACCTTCTAAAGTAACCTACCCACTAGATTTTAGGATTACTGGTCTTTAGTTCCCAGGTTTATCTTTGTAGCATTTCTTGAATACGGGCTCAGTATTCGCTATACTCCAGTTGTTCAGGACGGCACTCGTTGGCCAGTGATGATAGAAAAGAGTCAAACAGTGCTCCCGCAATATTTTCTCTATCCCCCTATCCTCCTGCTGTGTTCCTGAATATAACTGGTCAGGACCAGGAGTTTTTAGAAATACTGCAAAGTCTGAAAATTACATCTATTTATTTCAGGTGCAAACACCAAAGAGTGAGAAAGTGACTCAGTGATGGTTAACATAACAAATTAGAAAATATATTAATCGTAGGAAGTGACTTCAGAAGAATTCCAGCTATTGTGAAAACCTGAGAATTCTCAACAATTAACGTTACAAAAATGGAAGGCCATGAAACTGAAAAGGAAATCAAAAAGAGAACATACCTGCTAACAAACAGGACCACAAAGACTACATCAATCTGCAATCTACATTTCAAAAGAAACAAAATAAAAGCAAAGTCAAATGTGGAAATTTGTAATCGGGAGAGGAGAGGTCCTTGTGCAGAACAGGGAAATGGCCAACAAAATAACCAGTTACATCGCATCTGTCTTCATGGAGGAAGATTCAGAAAATCACCCAGTAATGCCAAGTTATCGTATCGGACTCCTGGAGCTAAAGACAAACTCAATTCATATCAGTAACAAGGTAGTACTTGAACATGTAGCTGGATTGAGCATTGCTAAGTCTGCTGAAACAGATGTACTTCATATCAAAATGCCAGAAATAAATACCAATAGTAGTATTAATTGCACTGTCGATGACTGTGTTTTATTTTCCTATACATTCTGCAGAGACCGGAAACTATTGTGGATAAACTATAGGTGAATGGAAGGGATCCAATCAGCGACAAAGGGAAAAAGACATAGTGTGGAGAACTGTAGACCAGGTAACGTGACATTTGTAGGGAAACTGTTGGAATCTATCACACAGGATGACATTTTTGCTATTTAGAAATTAGCAGCAACAATGGAGAGAATCAGCATGCATTTCTGAAAGAGACATCATACTTGATAAACTTCGGAATTGCTTGAAGTTGTTTCTTACAGCATAGATAATGGGGAAAGAGTAGAAGCGGCATATATTGGATTTTCGGAAGTGTTTCGAGAAGATCTCAGTGAGTTCGTAAATGCAATGAATGTGAAGGGTATTTGGAGGAATATATGGAAGTGGAAAGTTAAAGTTTGGTTCGCCTTCATTTAAGGGAGTCAGAACATTGATGTAAAGACATGTTGAAACAGTTTCACAGCGTGTTGGTGGGACTGTAGCTGGAGTATTGTGCACAGTTTTGGTGACCGAATCACGGAAAGAATATACTGACCTGAGCGGAAGTGCAGTGGGCATTCTCCAGATTAATCCCTCAGATGGTGAGATTGCCTGATGAGGAAACTCGGCCTGTGTTCTCTAGAGTTTCAAAGAATGAGAGGTGGGTCACAGTGAAATTTAGATAATTCACAAAACATTTGACAAGTTGGAAATTAACAGAACGTTTCCCTCGCTGTCTATTCCACATTCAAGGCAAATAATGGCAGGATTTGGGACAGGCCAGTTAAGACTGCAATAAGGAGGAAATTCATCATTTGGATGGGAGTGACTAATACAGGGGCATGGAAACCTACTGGTAGGAAAGATTCGGGAGAATCACCAGATATTCTACAAGTGTCTCCAGCAGAACAGAATAACTGGTTAGGAATAGGAGAGGTAAGGTCACAATGTTAGGAGTCTTTTACAGGCCTCCTAATAGTCCTAGAATCGTTGAAGAAAGGATTGCGAAGATGATTCAGGAGAAGAGTGACAGTAATAGGGTGGTTGTTCTGGGGGACTTTAACTTTCCTGATATTGATTGGGAAAGCTATAGCTCAAGTTCGTTAGATGGGTCAGTGTTTGTCCAATGTGTGCAGGAGAGTTTCCTGACACAATATGTAGATAAGCCAACAAGAGGTGAGGCCATACTGGATTTGGTTCTGGGTAACGAACCAGGCCAGGTATTAGAACTAGAGGTAGGTGAGCACTTTGGGGACAGTGACCACAATTCGGTGATTTTTACTCTAGTGATGGAGAGGGATAAGTGTGTACTACAGGGCAAGAGTTATAGCTGGGGGCAGGGAAATTATGATGCGGTGAGGCATGACTTAGGATGTGTGGATTGGAAAAGTAGATTCCAAGGCAAGAGCGTAATTGATATGTGGAACTTGTTCAAGGAGCAGCTATTGAGTGTCCTTGATAAGTACGTACCTATCAGGCAGGGAGGAAAGGGTCGTGTGAGGGAGCCGTGGTTTAATAAGGAATTGGAATCCCTTGTTCAATGGAAGAGGGCGGCCTTTGTAAAGATGAGGCGTGAAGGTTCAATAGGGGCGATTGAGAGTTATAAGGTAGCCCGGAAGGACCTGAAGAGAGAGCGAAGAGCAGCAAGGAGGGGACATGAAAGGTCCTTAGTTGGTAGGATTAGGGAAAAACCTAAGGCTTTCTATAGGTATGTTAGGAATAAAAGAATGACTAGGGTAGGAATAGGTCCAATCAAGGATAGTAATGTGAAGTTCCGTGTGGAGGCTGAAGAGATTGGGGAGGCACTGAATGAATACATTTCGTCAGTATTCACTCAGGAACAGGACATTGTTGTCGATATGAATACTGAGGCACGAATGGCTTTGAGATATGTAGAGAAGAGGTGTTGGAAATTCTGGCAAGGGTGAAAATAGATAAGTCCCCTGGGCCTGATGGCATTTATCCTAGGATTCTCTGGGAAGCAAGGGAGGAGATTGCAGAGCCATTGGCCTTGATTTTTGTGTCTTCTTTGTCTACAGGAGTAGTGCCAGAGGACTGGAGGCTAGCAAACGTGGTTCCCTTGTTCAAGAAGGGGAGTAGGGATAATCCTAGTAACTATAGGCCAGTGAGTCTCACTTCTGTTGTGGGCAAAGTCTTAGAGAGAATTGTAAGGGATAGGATTTATGCACATCTAGATAAGAATAATGTGATCAAGGATAGTCAGCATGGTTTTGTGAAGGGCAGGTTTTGCCTCACAAACCTTATTGAATTCTTTGAGAAGGTGACAAAGGAGGTGGATGAGGGGAAAGCGGTAGATGTGGTATATATGGCTTTTAGTAAGGCGTTTGATAAGGTCCCCCATGGTAGGCTACTGCAGAAAATACAGAGATATGGCATTGAGGCTGAGTTGGAGGTTTGGATTAGGAATTGGCTGGCTGGAAGAAGACAGAGGGTAGTAGTTGATGGCAAAGGTTCATCTTGGAATGCAGTCACTAGCGGTGTTCCGCAAGGATCTGTTTTGGGACCATTGCTGTTTGTCATTTTTATAAATTAAATGGAGGAAGGGTTAGAAGGTTGGGTGAGCAAGTTTGCGGATGATACAAAAGTCGGAGGAGTTGTAGACAGTGAGGAAGGATGTGGCAGGCTACAGCGGGATATAGAGAAGCTGCAGAGCTTGGCAGAAAGGTGGCAAATGGAGTTCAATGTAGCTAAGTGTGAGGTGATTCACTTTGGTAAGAGTAACAAAAAGATGGGGTACTGGGCTAATGGTCGGATACTTGGTCGTGTAGAAGAGAAGAGGGATCTTGGTGTCCATGTACACAGATCTCTGAAAGTTGCCACCCAGGTAAATAGTGCAGTGAAGAAGGCATATGGCGTACTGGCTCTTATTGGTAGAGGAATTTAGTTCCGGAGTCCTAAGGTCATGCTGCAGTTGTATAAGACTCTGGTGCGGCCGCATCTGGAATATTGTGTGCAGTTTTGGTCGCCATACTATAGGAAGGATGTGGAGGCACTGGAACGGGTGCAGAGGAAGTTTACCAGGATGTTGCCTGGTATGGTAGGAAGATCCTATGAGGAAAGGCTGAGGCACTTGGGGTTGTTTTAATTGGAGAAAAGAAGGTTTAGGGGTGACTTGATAGAGGTGTACAAGATGATTAGGGGGTTAGATAGGGTTGACAGTGAGAACTTTTTCCACGTATGGAGT
The DNA here is from genome assembly GCF_047496795.1 of Chiloscyllium punctatum. Classification (NCBI taxonomy): domain Eukaryota; kingdom Metazoa; phylum Chordata; class Chondrichthyes; order Orectolobiformes; family Hemiscylliidae; genus Chiloscyllium; species Chiloscyllium punctatum. The sequence continues at coordinate 538,204 of NW_027309868.1, forward strand.
CAGCTATTACAAGGGGGCAAAGCTTTAAATTAAGGGGGGGTAGATATAGGACTGATGTTAGGGGTAGGTTCTTCACTCAGCGAGTCGTAAGTTCATGGAATGCCCTGCCAGTAGCAGTGGTGGACTCTCCCTTTTTATGGGTATTTAAGCGGGCATTGGATAGGTATATGGAGGATAGTGGGTTAGTGTAGGTTAGGTGGGCTTTGATCGGCGCAACATCGAGGGCCGAAGGGCCTGTACTGCGCTGTATTCTTCTATGTTCTATGTTCTATGTTCTAACTAGGGAACAGGTAGGACTCATTAGTGACTTGCCAAGTTGCAACCAAATTAACCTAATTGTTAGGAGACAGAGGGTGGTGGTAGAGGGCTGTTTGTGTGATTGGAGGCTAGTGTCCAATGGTGCACCACGGGGATCAGTGCTGTGTCTCTTAATATTTGTGATTCGGAGGTGTTGGTGTTGGATTGCGGTGGACAAAGCTAAAAATTGCATAACACCAGGTTATACTCCAAAAGGTATATTCGGTGGGAATAGTTTTTGAAGTGCTTCATCAAAGCGTACAACCACCTGATGAAGAAGCAGCGTTTTGAAAGCTCGTGCCTCCAAATAAACCTGTTGGACTACAACCTGATGTTTTCTGATTTTAAACTTTATCATGAAGGATGCAGCTGTGAATATGGACGAGGGGTGGGGAGTGTCTTAAGTAAGTTTGTGTTTGATACAAAGATTGGCCGGGTAGTTGGCAGTGAAGAGGAAGGGCTTACGTTGCAGGAAGATACAGATGGAATGGTCAGATGGGTGGATCAATGGCAGATGGAATGTAACCCTGATAAATATGAGGTGATGCACTTTGGAAGAAGGAACCAGACAGGCAAGGACTCAATGAATGGCAACACACTAGGAAGCTGAGAGGGTGCTTCTCCACACATCTCTGAATGTGGCTGGACAGGGTAACACACAATTTGAGAAAGCGTACGGGAGCGTAAACATAGCCTTCACATATCGAAGCATAGATTATAAGAGCTATGTGGAACTTTCATTAGCCAAGATGGAATACTGTGTGCAATTCTGGGAGCTACATTACAGGAAGGATGTGATGGTACTGGAGGGGGTGCAGAGGAGATTCACCAGGATGCTCCCTGGGATGGAGCGTATCAGCTATGGATAGAGCCTGGATAAGCTCGAATTGTTTACTTTGGTGCAGAGAAGGCTAAGGGGGACCTGAATCAGGAGGATAAGATTACGAGGGATATGGATGGGGTGGATAGACAGCAGCTGGTCCTTTTAATCAAAAGGACACACTTTTGAAGTGAAGGGTTTGAAGCTTAGTGAGGATTTGAGGACTGTTTTTGATGCAAAGTGTGTTTGGGTCTGGGATGCACTTCGTGAGAGGGAATTGTCATGGTAACCTCAAAACCATTAGAAAATACATGGTTGTGCACTTCAAATGCCATAAGATTCACGGCGACAGGTTTTGTGTTGGAAAGTGGGACTAATGTCGACCGTGCTGTATTTCTGATAGTACAGAGTCTGTGCTTCTGTGATTATATGGCTGTGGAAGGTCAATCATTCAGCAGCTTAAGATAGGAATTGATGGTTTTCTGAAGAATATCTTATCACAGTGTATATGAGTGAACTTGTAATATCTTCTGAAAATACGCCAATGGCAAAATTAAGAGAAAAAGGTGCAGCTTCCTTACAGTCTGATACCAGCTAATTGAGGACAGGTAAATAGCAGATCAATGGAGCAAATACTTCGGTTATGCCTTCACAGAAGAAGAAAAAACAAAAATAACATTTCCTCGCAATACTCGGGAACTTTAGTCTGGTGAGAAAAAGGGAATAGAATGAAATTAGTAACTAAAATGTTTTAGAGAAAATATTGGACTGAAATTAATGGGCATAGGCAAAGTCAACAGAGGTTTATGAAATAGGAATCATGTTTGGGAAAATGGCTTTTAGCAAAATTATGGAGAAGGTATCAACGCAATACGATTGGATTTTCAGAAAGATTTTTTGATAAAGCCCCAAGCCTATTGTGCAAATTCGAATCCTATGGGACTGGGGCTAATATATGGTCATGGTTTTAGAATGGGAGAGTTGGCAGGAAACAGTGAGTAGGAATAAAACCATGTTTTTTCAATGGAAGGCTTGGAGGATATAACAAGGATCGAGATTTGGCATACAACTATTCCAAATACACATCATATCTTTGGTTGAGGGGCTCAATTGCAATATTCCCAAGACTGCTGACAGCTCTAAACGATGTCAGCTTGTGAGTGGATGAGGAGGATGTAAAAAAGGCTCCAAATTGATTGAGACAAGTGGAGTGACTGGGCAAATACCTGGCAGATGGAGAGCAATGGCAGAGATGAGAGGTTGTGTACATTGATGGGATCAATTGAATGGCAGCCTATCATTTGAAAAGGGATTGGTTGAAATTTGTTGATATATAAATATTCTTAAGTTGCATTTTTGTTTATTTCTGCGCAGCATTCCGAGTCCATGTAGGGCAGTGAGTTCTGAACACGGAAGTCAATACTGGGAATGGCATTGGCGAGCTGTATACAGTGTACGTAGACTCAGCAAGTAGGGAGATGTAACATTGAAAAGAATCTGGATCTCCCTGTACACTAGTCACTGAAAGCAATATTGCAGGAGCAGAAAGCAGGTAGCAAGATAAATGGTTTATTCACCTTCATTTCAGGGTGATTTAGAATACAGGAGTAAGGGTCATTTACTGCAACTGTACAGGGCCTTGGTGGGACCCCATCTCGAACATTGTGCAGTATTGTGTGCAGTTTTGGTGTCCTTACCTAATAAAGGGCAAATCTGACATTGAGGGAGTGCAGTGAAGAATGACAGACTGATCTCTGGGATGACAGTTAGTTGTGGGAGCAGAGTTTGGGGTGACTGGGCCTATATTCCATGGGCTTTAGGAAAATGAGTGGAGATATCAGTGAGATATATAAACTCTGACAGGGTGTGACAGATTGGAAGCAGGGATGTTAGTTCACTTTCTAGAAAATGGTTCACGAATCACATTGCAGTCAAATCATACTTACTAAACATGTGTTATCTGAGAACTCCCTATATATTGATGGGCCGAAGGCACTATATTTCACAATGTTTAAACATATTTTGGGATATGAACATTGTGTGGGGAAAACTGCTTTGAGGAGATGTTCGGCCATGAAATAGTATGCGGAAAGCTCAATGTGCTGAATGACCTCCTACTCTCCTGATGTTTCTGTTCAGTCTGTGGGAAAGCTCTGTAAATGTTGTCATAAGCTCTCAAATGTTAGGAAGGATGTCTATGCAGGGTCGACAGAACTGTGTTTCTCACTCCCTTTTCTGATAACGAGGTTGATGCTAGATGTTCTGTCAGGTTTTATCCTTTAAGACCTCAGAGTAGTTTGATACAATTGAGTGTCTCACTTGGCCGATTCAGAGACCATGTTTGTGTGTCTGGAGTCACTTTTAGGCCAAGAAGGCACGGGAGATCACTTGGGGAAGGAGACTGATGTTTACAATCAATATTGGACACTATTACCGACACCAGATTTTAGATATCGATATTTTATTAATTATTTTTAACTTCCAACAGCTGCCAGATCATTGGCCTGGACTGGATTCGTAAACCAATGATATGCCCACTGCAGCACCATCTCCACATGGGGACCTATCAGAAACCACACTGACCTGATTATTTCGTTGCTACTTGACAGCTTTATCGAAACGTATTCCCACCAATTTGTCTGTCGAGATGGGACTGAGGGTGTGGTAATTGACCAGATTGTAATTATTCTCCTATTCAGGGACTGGATATAGTTCAGTAATTTTCCTCATCTACAGGGACATGTCAGAGTTGGAGCTGGAATGAAACGTGGGATGGCTTTTTCACAGGGGGCAGGGTGGGAAGAGGTTTAATCTAGGTAGCTGTGGGAGTCAGTCGGTTTATAGTATACGTCCGTATTGAGTCGGTCGCCCGAGATAGAGATGGAGAGGTCTCGGAAGGGGAGGGAGGAGTCTGAGATTCTCCAGGTAAATTTGAGGTCTGGGTGGAAGGTGTTCGTAAAGTGGATGAACTGTTCAATCTCCTCGTGGGAGCACGAGGTAGCGCCGATACAGTCATCAATGTAGTGGAGGAAAAGGTGGGGTTATATTCCCAATTCCTTCGCCTTCACCGCATCTGCTCCCAGGAGGACCAATTCCAATACCGAACAATCCACTGGCCTCCTTCTTCAAACACCGCAATTTCCCCCCATTCGTGGTTGACGATGCTCTCCACCGCATCTCCTAAACTTCCCGCCCCTCCAATCACCACCAGGACAGAACCCCACTAGTCCTCACCTACCACCCTTCAACCTCCAGTAACATCGGTTCATCCTTCGTCATTTCTGCCACCTCCAAACGGACCCCACCACCAAGGATGTATTTCTCTCCCCACCCCTATCAGCGTTTCGGAAAGACCACTCCTTCCATGACTCCCTTGTCAGATCCACACACTCCACCAATGCAACCTCCGCTCCCGGCACCTTCCCCTGCAACTGCAAAAAATGAAAAACTTGCGCCCACACCTCCCCCCTCACTTCCCTCCAAGGCCCCAAGGGATCCTTCAATATCCATCAGAAATTCACCTGCACCTCCACACACATCATTTAGTGCATCCAATGCACCCGATGTGGCCTCCTATACATTGGGGAGACAGGCCACCTACTTGCAGAACGTTTCAGACATCACCTCTGGGACACCAGCACCAACCAACCGAACTGCACCGTGGCTGAACACTTTAACTCCCCCTCCCACTCCGCCAAGGACATGCAGGTCCTTGGACTCCTCCATCACCAGACCATGGCAACACGACGCCTGGAGGAAGAGCGACTCACCTTCTGCCTAGGAACCCTCCAACCACAAGGGATGAATGCAGATTTCTCCAGCTTCCTCATTTCCCCTCCACCAACCTTTTCTCAGTCCAAACCCTCAGAGTCAGCACCGCTTTCTTGACTTGCAATCTTCTTCTCGACCTCTCCCCCCCCTACCCCCTCTCCGGCCTATCACCCTCACCTGAACCTCCTTCCACCTATCGCATTCCCAATGCCCCTCTCCCAAGTCCCTCCTCCCTACCTTTTATCTTAGCCTGCTTGGCAGACCCTCCTCAATCCTGAACAAGGGATTATGCCCGGAACGTTGATTCTTCTTCTCCTTTGATGCTGCCTGACCTGCTGCGCTTTTCCAGCAACACATTTTTAAACAACTACCTCATTGTCCACTTTAATTTGAGGAATGTCCGAATCAGAATCCTCTGAAGTTGTTTTTTCCTTCTGTGCCGTAATCATTAACACCTAGTTCTCTGGCTGTCCTTACCTGTCAAAGTACATTTTGAGCATATTCACATGACATACGCTGTGAGATTTCTTTCTTTCTGGAGTCCCTATCAAGTAGTTACTCTCACTCAATATCCGTTGTGTTTGATAAGGTCTACTAAACCTTGCTTTTCAAGTTTCACCTATAACTGGAACTAACAGTAATATCTTATCCCCGATAACAAAATTGCATTTTTAAAAATTTCCTATCTGCTTCCTGTTTTATTGCATGTTGCATTTCTTTTAAATGCTGTCTAGCCAACTCCCCATCGCTATTAATCGTTCCTTAAATTTTGAGACCGAGTCCAAATGTGTGGCCTTTGAACTCTGATTTACTATTTTCTCCTTAATCAATTTTAATGGTCCTCTCACTTAATGCTCCAAAAATAATTCCAATGGAACGAATTTGCTCTGTTAATTTGGGGCATCCCTGATCACAAAAAATACAAATGGAATTCCCTAACCCTAATCATCTGGATAATCCTGATTATAAGCCCTCAACATGGTCTTTAATGTTTAATGTCACATTTCTAGGGCTCCCTGCAATTGTGGATGGTTTGCAGTAGATTTGAATTGCTTCATTCCTAAGACATTATCGTGATTAATTAGATGTGAACTTTGAACCTTTATCTCACTGTATCTTCATTGGTAGTCCGTATCTATTTTTTTTAAGAAAGAGTAATTCCTTTGCAATTCTTTTAGCTGTGATACTGCACCTTGGGATGGCCTCTGGAAATCTAGTCGATGCATCCATTATTGTCAAAAAAAATACTGATGCCCACTCTTTTGATTGCGGTCTGGGACCTAGCCAATCAATTAAGACTCCTGTAAAAGGTTCCTCAAATGCCGGAGTAGTTATGACAGGTGCAGGTTTTATTATCGCTTGTGTTTTTCCAATTACCTGACATGTATGATGCATCTGGCAAAATTCAACTACATCCTGTTGCAGTCCAGGCCAGTAAAATGTCTCTGTATTCAGTCTGTTTTTTTTCCTCACTCCGAACTGACTTCTCGGTGGTAAATCATCCACCATTCGCATCACCTCGTTTTTGTACCACATTGGCAATATGACTTGATGAATCTCTTCTCATTTCTCATCTCCTTGAATATATGATAGTCTCCATTTCCTCATTTGGACATCATTTTTAAGGTAATAAAGCTCAGGGATACATTCAAAATTCCTAACGTATGTGCTTTTTGATACAACTGCTTTAAACTTTTATCTTTCTGCTGTGACTCAATTAGTTTAGCTGAGCAAAAAATATTTACATGATCACCTATTTGCTCCTGTTTTGTCTCAACTTTCTGATGGAACAATGTATCTGTTCATGCCACTGAAGCTTCCTTATCTTTACACTTTTGGTATTTTCTGTTTCAACTCGTGACATTGGGACTTTGTGACCCACAATCAGGAAAATTTCAAGGATAAGACTCCTACATTGATTCAGTTGCCTGCATATCCACTGGCTTTTCAACTAGAGTAGCAGTAATCCTACCAATGAATCAGCTATATTTTCCGCAAGAACAAATTGTATTCCTGGAGCTGAGAGTTTGTCCAATACCTCTACCACAGTTTCCCCACACTTTTCTGGACACGCTATGCTCACATTACATGATTTTGCACCTTTTGTCTCATGGTGAATTGCCTTTCGCTGTACGTTTTCTGGAAATATACCTTCAGGAGTACATATCTCCTTATCTATTCACAGAGGATCCGGTGTCTCTTAATATTGCATTCTCTTTACCTGCCCTATGTGAATAAACTTTCCCTTTGCAGGTATATTTTATAAGCAGATCTGGTACTCCCTCCGTAACAAACCTCCAATCAGATTATACGCTCTGATGCAGCTTTCTAGTTTCCACTGTGCTTTCTGTTACCACTCCATCAAAACTCCCAGATTTATTCCTTTTTCCTACGTCTGTGTTTTTTTCTGAATCCACCAAAACAATGATTTCATGTGCCCTAATTTGTTACAATGAAAACACTGGAGTTTAAAAAAAAATCTTCTCTGCCTCCTTCAAGTATTGCCTTCACCGAGATCTACGTCTCCCTTTCTACGTGGGGATTTCTCTTTGCCCCAATTTTTATCCATCATGGACTGAAATTGACTCTGGAAGCCAAAACAAGTTTTATAACAATAATCACTAGTCATAATCATCAGACTATTCAGCTGCCAGCCTTGCCTTTATTACTCTAGTATCTTCCAAATGAGTTTGCACTATGTGAATGCTGAAACTCCTCCAAAGTAATTGTCTCTCTCAGAGCATCGTAGGTTTGCTCTCTTTTTATAGCTCTTATCCATCTATCAAAATTACTTTGTTTGATTCTTTCCAACTCAATATGGGTTCGACCAGGATCCTTCCTTAAATTCCTCACGTTGTCTGTAGGCTTTTGGCACGTGCTCATACGTATATTTTCCTCTCCTCATACTCCCCAGATCCCTCCTCTGATAGTGTTGCGCATACCTCACTAGCTCTACCTACAAGTTTTGTCTGGGTCAACAAAACCTACATGGTCACTGCCCACTGAAATTCTTCAGCCACTTCCCTACTCATTAATCTGGGCAAGCTGTGAATATACTGAAACACATTTCTCACCAGGCTTTGGACGACCATGGGTTTACCCATCTTCAGTCTGTTCCTCATGAAGCTTACCTTCAACCTTCATCCTTATCCTTTTCAGCTGACTTTCCATTCTAAGTGTCCACCTCGGAAGCTCAAATGCTCCCTCTTTTTCTTTCTCTCCTGCTGAAGCTATTTATTTTTTTCTCTTTCCTCTGTTAAACCTATTCGTTATCTTTCTTCCTCTTCTGATTTTAGTCGTAGCTCAAACTGCTTCACCTCTGCTTCCAACTCAAGCTGCCTCTTTTGCGATTGAAGTTTAGTCATCTCCACAGATCCTGATGGAGTTTGCAGCAAATTGGAATGCTGAGCTACTGCTGTAATCATCTCATCTTTCCTCACATCAGACGGTAGCTTTAACTCCCTTTGTCTTCTAATTCCCACGGCTTGGACTTATGTGCATTTTGTAAAACCCCCAAGGTCACTTTCTCCACCTCCAAAACAAGCTTGGTTCCAGCAAGAACCATTGCTGTCTGAAGGTCTGTTTACTCACCAAATCAACACACGAAATAAGAGACATAATACCCGCCACTCGCTGTCTAAATCCCGCGAAGGCCCCTAATCTGTTATGGACCAAACCCGAACCCTCAAAACATTTTAAGCAGGTAGCCGGACGGTAAATTTGCTACTTGTTGAAGGTTAGTGTATAGCTGATATTCCCAGAGTGAATTAGCTGGTCAAACTGCCGAGTTTTAAACAAATGACATTTATTTGCCAAATTAGATTAGATTACTTACAGTGTGGAAACAGGCCCTTTGGCCCAACAAGTCCACACCGCCCCGCCGAAGCGTACCCACCCATACCCCTACATCTACATCTACCCCTTACCTAACACTACGGGCAATTTAGCATGGCCAATTCACCTGACCTGCACATCTTTGGACTGTGGGAGGAAACCGGAGCACCCGGAGAAAACCCACGCAGACACAGGGAGAACGTGCAAACTCCACACAGTCAGTCGCCTGAGGCGGGAATTGAACCCGGGTCTCCGGCGCTGTGAGGCAGCAGTGCTAACCACTGTGCCACCGTGCCGCCCATTAAACATAAGGAACCAAAAACAGAATACCTGAATAACGTATCGTATCCGAACCTGACAGTCTATCCCGATTTAAGGATGCTGTTCCAATATACTTGCAACAATTCCAATAAACAAAACGCCTTCGCACCAAGAATAAAACTGACACAACTGCTTACAGGTTAAAATGTCGGAAGTGCAGAAGGAGGCAGAGAGCGTCCAGTGACTCTGACTCAACTAACCCCGAACTGATCCAACCTGTCCAGCGAGGGAGCAGGACAGGTCCTCCTGATTATACAGGGTACTTTCTAAAGATTTGAAAGGCTTCTGGATGAGGCATTATCTGTTAGGTATAAACAAATGGACCACAAAGAACCTTTCAAAATTCTGACATCTTGGAATCTTGGGTCCTTTAGACCTTCTTTCAAAAAAACCAAGGACAACATAACCCTGTAAAAGGACTGGCTTTGTGAGAACATGCACATTTGGCGTTGGACTGAATTCCAAAAATGTAAGTCTTACAGCTTTGAAGCCAATATAATGTATTAAGGTGTTTGTTAGTTTACATAAAACAGTGCTCAATCATATTGTGTGTTGAAGATTCAGCATTGTCACGAGTGGAATGTCCAGAAATATCCACACTTCCTGTGTATGGTCAGGGCAAATATATCCACTGAGAATCTGTTGCTTAGCGCCTGTTCTAGTCGAGAAGAGACCAGCATGGAAACCACATCTTGATTGTGATTTTTCTTTTGTGGATGGTCATGGTGGAGCGTTCAGGTAGTTACAGCATTGCAAATGAATAACACAGCAGAATCATCTAACCCGCGATAAGAAAACGTCAATAATTCTCCCTCACAATTAACTTCACGAGAGCAACTGGAAATGGGAGATGTGACCATTAGCCAGCAATGTCAACATTCAGTTCAATCCAGTTGTTATTTTGAACTGAAGGTCGCATTCCAAAAGGAGTTATCTGGATCTGTTTGTTCAGTGACTGTGATTGATGTCAGTCTCCATGGATTCTAATTATGTCACTGGATGGTTTTCTTCTTCTCTTTGTACGGGGCTTCTTCCAATGCTTTACCCCATTGTTGCTGCAGATGTATCAGCAGCAACACTGACAAGGATCAGCAGTTGCAGCGAACATCAGAATCTGAGAACCATAGACTGGAATGTTTCAACAGTGGATCAGAATCTGACAGCATTAGACTGGAATATGCCAACAATGGATCAGAATCTGAGAACAGTCGACAGGAATGACGCATCAATGGTTCAGAATCTAAGAAAAATAGACTGGAATGCTGCAACAATGGACAGGAGTTTATCTTGGGGTCTTTTGTATCTTTCCTGGTATGGGCACATATTACCAGAGAGGATATACGGTGTACTGCTGATTATTCAGGCTGGTTACTATCCAATGCTCGCTATTGTTGGTGTTCCTGGTAAGTCTTCCCATCACTATCGATTTATTAATCCCATGGTGAACTTCAGTGCTATTTCTGTTATCTATATTTAGTAAATGCTGAAACTGTCATCTTCAGTTTTAAATGCAAATGCATTCATTACCCACAAATTCAGAACCGCCCACACCCCCGCACACATAAACATCTGAAAACAAGACTGTTCACAATCACAAAGTACCTATTTTCCCCGAATTGATTTATGTCTTGGTATTCTTTCCATCACCAAAGCTATCCATGGTATCGCCAGACGCCGTCTTGACGTCAGTGCGAGTGCTAAATAACCCATTATCTATACCTTTGTAAAAGTCAGACTTTATGGTTCCTGTTCTCTTCTAATCAGTCTTTCCGTTACAAATGTTTCCATCAAAATCTTGTTCTTGTCTGTAAATTAAATTCATGACAGGGACACTGTGTCAGAGTAGTAATGTCGATGGCCACGTAATTCAGTGGCCCAGGTAACTACACCATGGACACTGTTTCAAATCCTATCACAGATGATGACAGAACTTAAATTCAAATGACAGGAACTGGAAATAAAAGTGAATTTTACTAGTATAATCCCACCAGCACTTTGTCAATAAGTTTATCTATTTCACTGTTGCCCTTTGGTGAAGAAATCTCACATTATTGTCTGGTCTGAATTAAAACTGACGTCAGACCCAATACCTTAAGGTATGGCCTCACAGTAAAAGGCATTTAGTGAGGTCCACAAATGCTGCCCTGTCAGTGATGCAGACATCCCATGAAAGGTAGAGGCAAAAAAAAAAGAATGTTGCTAGAGATTAGAAACAAAAGGAGCGAGTAAGTGCCAGAGAAACTGAACAGATATGGTAGCCTCAGGTCGAGAGAATAATAGAAGTGACATTTCGCGTCCAATGACCATACATCAGAACTGAATGCAGTTGGTATATAGTGTGTTTGTTGTTGATGACAGGGATGGCTGTTGTGAAAGGGAGAAGCAGTGAGTTGAATAGATAGAGAAAGAGAGAGGTAGAGAGAAAGAGACAAACAGAGGGAATGTTGATGATTAGCTGGAATGGAAATAATAGTCCAGACTAATCTTATTTATTTTTCTCCTGTTCCCATATTACTGAAATGCATGCCCATGTGAGGTGTACCTCCATGTCCCAGTTTGAAGTCAACTATGTCCCTTTGTCTCTCTTACTTGAGTGTCATCATCTTCGTTTATTCAGTAATGGGATGTTGGGCCAGTAATTAATTCCTTTCCTGATTGTCCTTGAGAAGGTGTTGGTGAGCCACCTCCCTGACCCACTGCAGCCTGTTGGCTGTAAGTAGTCAGTGTTGTGGTCCGCCCGGTTTCATTTATTTGAAAATTTTAGTGAGTGATATAACGGAGCGGCTGGCTTGGCCATTTCAAACTACAACTGTATGTTAACCACAGTGCTGTGGTCTGGAGTCACAGGTAAATCCGACCAGGTGAAGACAGTAGATTTCCTTCTCTGAAGTGCATTAGTGTTCCAGGTAGGACAAACACAATGGTTTCATTAGATTCTCAATTCCTGATATTTTATTGAATGCAATTTCCAACATTTGCCGTGGTGGGATTCGAAACCGGAGTCTCGGTTATCACCTGAGTCTCTGGGTTATTATTCCAGAGAAAATACAGCTAGGCCATCACCTCTGCAGCATCTCCAACCATCTCCAACCATCTCCAATGGCAATAGTGGTGTTGTTGTTGGCGTGGCTGTGCTTAAAGCATAGCGTTTTTCAAGGCAACAAAATGATTTGGCAAAACATACCATCCTTCCCAGTTTGTATTTATGCGAAGGTGAGATGATGGGAAGTGTTCTTGGTGAAAAGGAGGTGGGTGTCCTTGGTCATGAGCCACTGATAGAATTCATACGGAGCAGTAGGTAATCAGCACAGTAATGTACAGTGTCCTTCATTGTAAAATGATGGAAGTATAAGTATGAAGACACCTTACTGAATTGGTAAAGTGTTATTGAAACAGTACTTGGGACGCTGTGAACAGATTTTCTCTCCTTTATGAGGAATTATCTCCTTGCCACAATGAGACAGAATACAGGCAATGCGCCAGAGTAATCCCTGCGTTGAAGGTACCACAAGGAGAGTGTGAAGGAAATGAGTGATTAATCTGTAATGCGTAAAAAGAATAAAAAGTGATTGCAATAAAACTTGAGCGTTATGGACCAGTATTCATTATTTTCAAAACTAAGCATTGATACCGTTAAATATTCCGTGTTTCCCGCAATTTATGTTTTCTCATTTGGACAAATATATGATAGGGAATGTTAAGAAGGACATGGGCCAAGTACAGGAAAATGGAGTTAGCATGGATGGACATTTTAGTCTGAATTGACCAGTTTGGGCTAAAGGGCCTGTTGAACTCTATGACTCTGTGATAGTTTACATGTCCCTGTGGAGCCCACATGTTGGTTGAGAGACAGCTCCAGGCTCTGACCAAACTCTCTCCGTCTCAACGCACAGTTGGAGTGAGACCCTGCACTGAGCATCATGTTGTTCACAAACTTGTCAGCAGCCACATTCTGACAGGGTTGGTCATTCTCAAAGGCTTCTGACATCCATACAGAAGACTAGCCCTGTCTTCTCGGAGATGGAAGATGCCTCCTTGAGATGTGCCACATACCATCCGGTGTGCCTCCTTACCATCAGCAAACCATGTTAATGTAACACGTGTGAAACATTAGCAAAGGAGCCAGGAGGCACAACATGGAGCAATCTGTTTATGCAGCCTCTGCTTCATTAGTTTGTAGTGTTGCAGCATCAATTACATCCTCCAATTTCAGTGTAACTGTTTGGTCGGGCTGAATGGCCTCTTCTGTTCATTTGTCAATGTCTCGGGTGGCTGAATGTCCTCTGCCTCGTTCCAGGGAAGAGGTTCATTATTGGGTGACCCGTGGTAGCTGCTTACCTGCGTGTTGTGCTGACTAGATTCCTTATCTTCCTGTGTAACATTAGACAAACAGGAGGCTGGAAGAAACAGCAAGTTAGGCAGCATCAGGAGGTGGAGAAGTCAACACTTCAAGTATACCCGTTCTTCAGGACTGCGGGTGGGGGTAGGGGGAACTGCAGATAAAGAGGGAAGGGAGTTGTTGGGGTGGGAAGAGCAGCAGGATGGTGAGGTAACAGATAGGTGGACACAAGTGGTGGGTGCAACCTGGTTGGTCGATGGGAGGGATGAATCCGTTTGGGAGCTAGAAGGTGGGTCATTTGGTGCAATGAAAGGGAGAAGGCGGGGCTGGAAAGGGAGTAGGGCCATGGCTGGGAAGTTTATTCCAAATTGGAGAACCCAATGTTGAGTCCTTCAGGTTGTAGGCTAACCAGGCAGAAGGTAAGATGTTGTTCGTCCAATTTGCGGTCTGACTCACTGTGGCAACAGAGGAGGCCAAGGAGGTCACGTTGGAAAGGAATTGGGAAGGGGAATTGAAATGGGTGGTGCCTGGGAGTTCAGGTCGGCCGCTGTGGGCCCTATCGTGATGCTCGGCGAAATGAGCCCTTAGTTTACGTTGCTCTCCCCGATGTGGAGAAGACCACACCAGGTGCACCTGATGCAGTAAACTAGGTTGAAGGAGAGGCATGTGACCTCTGTTTCACGTGGAAGGACTGTCTGGGGCCTTGGATGAGATGAGGGAGGTGGTGTGCCAGCAGGTGATGCATTATTTTCATCTGCAGGGTCAGTTGCCAGTGGGGCGTGGCGGGTTTGGTGGGGAGTGTGGCACGAACCAAAATTGGCGAAGAGATTGGTCCTTGTGGAAGATGTGTCAGGTGATGGGTGTCAGGTGATGGGATCCAACCTAGTTAACTGTATCTGGTGGTACTGATGTGGTCTTCTCTATGTCAGGGAGACCAAATATAAACTAAATGGAATGCTTTGCTGAGCATCTCAGCTGGGCCTGAAAGGCTGATTTGACCTCACAATCACCTCCGATTTCAATTCCCCCTCCCACTCCATTTCCGACATGGTCATCCTTGACCTCCTCCATTGCCACAACGAACCAAAGCACATCTGGAGGAACATTGAATATTCCACCGGTGCAGCCTAAAGCCCGGGAGACTCAACATTGAGTTTTCCAAGTTCTAGTAACCTCCCTTCCAATACCCCGACTCCCTTCCCAGCCTCTCCTCCTTCCTTTCCTCTGATCAACCCATCTTCCAGCTGTCAACTGGATTCATTCCTCCCATTGACCAACCCAGTGGTACCCTCTACCTGTGTTCCCCACCTCACCACACTGCCTCCTCCGACTCTTTATCTGTACACACCGTTACCCCACCCCCAGTCATGAAGAAAGCTTATGCCTAAGGAGTGGACTTCTTCTCCTGATGCTGCCTGGCCTGTTGTGTTCTTCCAGTCTCCTGCATTCCAACATTTGTAATGGGCTGTGCCTCTTCTTATCCAATAGCTTCAATGGGCTGAATGGCGTTCTCACATTTCTGTGACACCAGCTTGGGATACAGAATGAGCTGCTCTTTTTTAGTTCTTTGGAAATGTTCAGAGTCCAGTAGTACTGTTACATGAATGTTACCTAGATATTAACAGCATGAGCTTGAATGTTGACCAGGTTTTGATGCTTTATGCGATATTTTCTCTTTCCTCTTTCTGATCTAATGACGGAGGGTAAGACGTTAATGAACCCGCTGAAGATGTTTGTGCCGAGGAAGCTACCCTAAAGATCGCCAACATAGATATCTAGGGACTGAGAGGATTGATCTGCACCAGCCACATGGTGTCCTGAATGGCCCAACCACTTGGGAGTTTACAACTGATTCCCATTAGGTTCAATGTTATTCAGTTTCCTTGACACATTCCTCAGTCACGCCCTGCAGTGATGTCAGGGCCAGTCACTCTGATACTATGCTCATATATTTTGTTCATGTCAAAGGTCAAAGTAAATCCGTGGGGACTGTTTCCTTCTCTCAGAGGGTAGTGACTATTCTGGCCTCTCTATCCCAGACAGCTACATCTCTGAACTGTTTGGGGGAGCAGAATGGTGTTAATGGATCTTGACACATCAGGGAGTTGAGGGCGACAAAGAATTGGGCAGAGAAGAGAAATTAATGCCGGAAGCGATCAGCCCTGACCTTATTGAAGGGAAGGGCAGGCTTTACAGGCTATATAGTCTGGTGTTATTCCAGTGTACCCCATAGGCCAGTCATTTTGTTGCCTCTTCCATTTCCTGTGTTATTGACTTCAAGTAGCTGAATAGCCTGATCATGTTGCTGCATGATCTAGAATGGGTCTAGTTCTATTGCCTTGAGGGCTGATTGGCCTCCTCCTGTAACTGTATATCATACTCCAGGGGCTGAAATGCCTCATCCTGTTCTGGTGTAACTGAAATCCATATAGTCCAGATCTACCACCCTCGGAGAAAGTGAACACTGCAGATGCTGGAGATCAGAGTTGCAAAGTGTGGCACTGGAAATGCCTAGCTGGTCAGGCAGCATTCAAGAAGCAGGAGTATCGAAACCTTGGACATTCCTGATGATAGACATATGCCGAAAACGTCGATTTTCCTTCCCCTCCAATGCTGCCTGACCTGCTGTTCTTGTCCAGCACCACACATTTGGACGTCTACTGGCCCGCCCTAGTCAACCTTCCTGGTCACATCATCAAAGAAATTTAACAAATTCTTCAGGCATGAACTTCCACTCAAAAAGCCATGCTCACTATTCCTAATCAAACCCTGTTTTCCGAATGCATGTAAAACTTATGCTTCAGAATCTTCTCAAGTAATTTACCTACCACAGATGTTAAGCTGACTGATCTGTATTTCCCAGGCTTTATTTTTTCAGTCCTTCTTGATTAAGTGCACATTTGCTCTCCTTCAGTCTTCTGGGATCTCACCTGTGGTAACTGATGGTCAAAATTATCAGCCACGGCCCCCGCAAATTCTTCTCTTGCCCCTTTCAGTGTTCTTGGATATATCTGGTAAGGACCATGAGATTTCTCCAACTTCAAAGATTCTAGTACATCAATTACCTTCTCTACTGTGATACAGACTGTCCCTAAGATATCACCACTAATTTCCCCAAATTCCCATATATTCATATCTTTCTCCAATGTAAATATAGAGGAGAAATTTTTGTTGAGAACATCACCTATCTCTTCTGGTACTACACATGCATGTCCACTTTGGTCTTTGAGGGGTGTTATTCTCTCTTTAGTTAATGATTTTCCTTTAATATACTTAAAGTGCCTCTTTGGATTCACCCTGATTTTCTCAGTCAAGGTTATCTCATACCCCCTTTTTCGCCCTCCTGATTTCCTTCTTCAGTGAACTCCGATATCCCCTGTACACCTCCAGGGATTTCCGTGATCCAAGCTGCCTCTACCTGAGCCACGCCTCCACATTTTGTATGGTCAAAGCATAAACATTTCTTGTTATCCAGTGTTCCTCATTCCTGTCAACGTTCCTTTCATCCTCACAGGAACATATAGATCTTAAGCTCCCAGTTGCTGGAGGTTCATTTGCTTGCAAACTGACTACTTCGATCAACCCCTGCAAATGCCTGTCTGAGTTTATCAAAATTAACCTTGCCCCAATTTAGAACTTGAATCTGTGGACCAATTTCTTCCCTCTCCATAACTATTTTCAAATTAACAGAACTATGGTCACTGGTCCCAAAGTGCACATCTACTGTCACCTCACTCACCTATCCTGATATATTTCGTAAGAGTAGGTCAAATATTGCCCCTTCCTGATTAGGACCCTCTATATACTGCTGGAGGAAACTTCCCTGACGCACTGAATTGATTCCATCCCATCAAATCCCTAAATGCTCTGGCAGTTCCAGTCTGTGTTATAAAAATTAAAACCCCTATTATGACAACCCGAATGTTCCCTGCAAGTCTCCCCAACCTCTCTCGATATTTTTGTTACTGTAATTCCTGTTGACTGTTAGGGGGTCTATAGTACCACCCCAATAAAGTCACCATCCGCTTCTTATTTCTTAGTTCCACCCACAAAGCCTCACTGGATGATTCATCAGTTATTTTATCTCTGATCAGTGCTTTCTACTCCCCTTGATTAGAAATGCTACTCCCCTCCCACTTTCCACCATCTCTGTCCCTCCTAATGCATTTATCCTTTTACATTAAAGGTCAGTCCTATGCATCCCTCAGCCATGTTTCTGTAATAGCTAGACTATCCAGCGCCGATTATCTATCCACACCCTGAATTCATTGGCCTTACCTGTCAGCCCTTTCACATCGAAATAAATGCAATTTAATCAACAGGAAATTCCTTGCTCCCTATCATGTTCCAGCCTGGTCTGTCTCTTCAACGTACTATTTCTGAATACTGTATTTCCTTCCAGCCTCATATTTGCCTCCCTGCTCTTGAGGATACCACCTCCTGCCAATCTCGTTTAAACACTCCCTTGTAGCACGATCAAAACTGGCTGCGAAGATATTGGTCCCCCGTCCAGTACATGTGCCACCAGTCCCTCTTGAACAGGTCAACTCTGTCACAGAAAAGCTCCCAATGATCTAAAAATATGAATCCCACCCCCTGCATCAATTCTTTAGTCACATACTTATCCGCCATATCTTCCTGTTCGTACCTACACTAGCTCATGACAATGGAAGTCATCAGGTGACTGTCAAGGTCCTGTTCTTTTAACTTTTCTTCGAGATTTCAGTCATCACTCTGAAGGACCACATTCCTATGTCTACCTGTGTCATTTGTGCCAACGTGCATAATGACTTCTAACAGTTCACACCTCCCCCCACCCTCCACCCCGCCAACTCCAGCAGACACTCAGAGACATCCTGGACACTGACAACTGAGAGGCAACACACCATCCTGGTTTGCCGTTTGAGGCCACAGAATCTCTTATATCGAAGACCCTGTTTACCTTTATCCTTTCCCATTGCTCCCCAGACCCAGTCGTAATGCAACTAAGCTGGCTACTGCTGCTTTCCCCTAAACGGTCATTTCCAGATACCCATTTCCCAACACCACAAAGTCAGTATCAAAAATGGTATACTTGTTTTCGAGAGGAATGCCACAGGGGATTCCTGCACTCTCTGCCTACTCCCTTCCCCATTCCTGGTTGTCGTCCAGCTACTCTCTGCCTGGAACACGACAGGAAGCAAGGAACGCCTGTTGGATTAAATTGCGTTTATTTAAATGCAACACGGCTGACAGGTAAGGCTGATGAACTCAGGGCGTGGATCTTTACATGGGACTGGGATATGACAGTCTTTAAAGAAACACGACGAAGGGAGGGACTTGGGTGTGACCACCTCACAAAAGCTCTTATCTCTGAAGTGCTCTGTATCTGGATGATCCGGAGAACAGCCAACTCCAGATCCTGAACACTGTCTCCCAGGAGCTGCAGCTGGTTGCACTGCCCACATGTGTAGTCATCAGGGACAGTGGAAATCTTCCTGAGCTCCACATCCCGCAGGTGGAACGTGCAACTGCCCTAACTGCCAGCTCAACTGTTGTCAAACTAGCATTAAAAAGACTTTACGTGAGCTAACCTGTACCTTTGGCTGAGCCTCTGCTCACCAAAGCCTCTGGAACCAAAGCATTACTACCTATTCTGCCACTAACAGCACGTCAATAGACCACTCCACATTTCGTTTTGGTTAAGGCAGGAGGGAAACACGACAGTGATGCATTGTTTGGGACTTAAGCACCCCTTGACACCAGACCAAAATACTTGGACATGGAGAGTGTCTTGCTGAGGTTTTCTTTCTCGTCGTGGTGACTGCACAGATGCAAATATTCACCCTGACAGCCAATCCACGTTGTCGCAGTCCTCTGATCTTTTCTGTCTATTAGTACTGCATTTGTGAATTCTTTGAATCTATTGATTGCTTTCCAAACTGTGTCTCATTCTGGAGGGAGAGATGCTGGTGTTCCAGTGAATACAGGCTATTTGAAAAGGTTTACCATTAGACATATGAGCGATATAATGCCCATCCGCTCGCTGACTCTGTTTTTCCTTTCAATTAGGGTACATTTATTCTGATAACCTTCAATTCCATTTTCCAGCATTTTCCCTGCAACCCTTGTTTAAAACTCTGTCCATCTCAGCCTTGAACATATTTAGTGATCATTCCTCAACAGCTATCTCAATTTTCTACAATTGTTTCCCTCCCACTGAGGTGAGACTTGGTGGTCTTTAATCCCATGGCTTTTTTTCTAGCACTCTGTGTGGAAGTTAAACCTACATTAGATGTTATCATGTTCGATAATACCAACTTTGTGGCCAGAGGCAAAACTAAAAAAAAAAGAAACACAACGGTTAAGAACCTGTAATCTCCTCCCTCATCTTCCACATCAGTCTAAGATACAGTTCATCCGGATCAAGGGATTTGGCCACATTTTATCATACACCAACTTCCAATTCTTCCTCAGCTTCTGTGTAAATTTGCTCAAGGTCACACTGTCAGGAACAGACATTGAATACAGTAACTGCTCCTCCAAATTGAAGACCAATATGTAATAGGTCTTTGACATATTCTCTGGCTCGATGCACAGTTTGCCTCCTCGGATCCTAATGCTCCCTATTCTTTCTCTTGTTATCCCTCTTACCCTGAATAAACCGATAAAATGTCTTTGGAGTCTTGAAAATACTGCCCACTAATATTTTTATCACCGCTGCACCCCTACCCTATTTTTGCTCTTTTACTTACTTTCTTGAGTTTAGACCTTCACGTTCTCTCCTCTTCTGGGACCTCCATTGACCTGATCCCTTTATGCCTGTTTTAAGCTTCTCTTTCATTGTTAATTCCATTCTGAATATGTGTAGATATCCCAGGCTCTCCGGGCTGGTTTTCCTACATTTCATCTTTGGTGTAACATGTTGTGGTGACACTCTCATCAATTCCATTGTGAGCATGTGATCCCCCCCCCCCCCCCCCGCGCCCCCACCTATACGCTGTTCTGTTACAGTTTCACCCAGAAGTAACTGTACTGTGGCCAGATCCTGTCTTTCTCTTGGTAAGATCTGCCTCCATCATCCAAATTATTTTTAATTTTCAAGCCTTTTTCTTTTGGTCTTTTCCTTAACAAGCTAAAAATGCTTGAGTCACGGTCACTGGTCCTGCAATGCTCTCCCAAACCTGCCTGGCACCTGACTGGCTTCGCTCCCCACAGTCACGCCTATGCACTGCTCCGCCCATCGTTGTATCTGCTCCATGTTGATATAAGAGTCTCTCTGGAATAAATGTCAAGTCATCTTCCCCTCTTTTAAAAAAATCACAGTCCTAATGAATATTTGGAATTGAAATGTCTAAATATAAAAATCCTATTATTGTTTTTACACACCTCAGTGAATTGGTTATATATCTGCTGCTGTATTTTCTTTTATCTGAGAGTCGGTAATATATCCCCAGCAGTGCATTTGTCATCGTTTTGATCCTAACCTCAACCCACAAAGCGTCATTTGAATACCCTTCCAAGATATGATGCTAGCTAAATGCAGTCATTGACTCCATAATTAGTAAGGCAACGCCACCTTCTCTTTTACCCTTCTCCTGTGCTGTCCATAGTTCTTGTACCACAGAATATTGAGTTGTCAGCCCTGACCACCCTCAAACACATCTCTGTGATGGCAAAAATGTCACACTGCAAAAATGTCATCTCATTCGCTTATCAGTCTGATAATATTCCCAACATTAAGGTAAAGGACATCCAGCCTGGAATATAGCACACGGAATACTCTGTACCTCGCAGTTCTTCAGTCATTTATTGTTTGTTATCAAACTGCCTTTCCATGAACTAAAACTGTAACTCTGGGACTGAATGAATAATTGTTGAATTGTAATTTCTTTTTTAATTTATGTGTTAATCAAATGCAATGTTCCAGAACTGAACAGTCAGCTCCAAATACCTTACTTTGCTTCGTGTGTAGAGGGGTCAGCCCTCAGTAATGGAAAAAGTGAGGACTGCAGATGCTGGAGATCAGAGTCGAAAAGTATGGTGCTGGTAAAGCACAGCGAGTCAGGCAGCATCCGAGGAGCAGGAGAGTGAAAACTTTGAGCACAGACCCTTCATCAGGAAGACATTGGTGCTTTCACATTTTTTCCATTCCATGGGAAATTTGGAACTGTACTTGCTCAGGAGGGCAGCACTGTATATAGCCCTGAAATGGAAAGCAGTCAATCAGTTGTTTGGACAGGGGGTAGACAAAGTAAGGTGAGTACAGACTGATTGAAGTACAAACATAAGGATAGATAAGTCCCCTGGACCAGGCAGGAGGCACCCGAGGTTACCAGAGGAAGTGAGGGAAGAGATTGCTGCGCCTTTGGAGATGATCCTTGCGTCCCCACTGTCCACTGAAGTATTGCCTGATGATTGGAGGGTGGCAAAAGTTATTCCCTTGTTCAGGAAAGGTAATAGGGATAATCCTGCGAAATACTGGCCAGTCAGTCTTACTTCTGTATTGGGAAAAGTATTGGAGAGGATTCTGAGAAACAGAATTTATGATTACTTGGAAAGTGATAGTTTGATTAGAGGTAGTGAGCATGGCGTTTTGAGGGACAATCATGCCTCACAGAACTTATTGAATTCTTTCAGGATGGGATCAACCACATTGATGAAGGTAGAGCAGTGGATGTGATGTACATGGATTTGAGCAAGGTGGTTGATAAAGTTCCCATAAGATCGGCCCATTCAGAAAGTAAGGAGGCATGGGGTACAAGGAAACGGAAACCTGTGTGTGTGGATACAAATTGTCTGACCTGTAGAAGACTGATGGTGGTAGAACATGGAAAGGGTTCATCCTGGAGGTTGGTGACCAGTGGCGTTCTTCAGGAATCGGTTCTGGGACTGCTCTTCTTTGTGATTTTTACAAATGACTTGGATGATAAAGTGAAAGGGTGCTTTAGTAAGTTTTACAATGTAATAAAGATGTTAGAGGTATGGATATTGTTAAGGGCTGTCTTAGGTTGTAATTGGACATTGACAGGATTGGCTGGTAAATGGAAGATGGAGTTCAACTTGGATAAGTGGAAAGCGATTCATTTTTTAAGGTCGAATTCGAATGCAGCATACAGGTTTAAAGGCAGGATTATTGGTAGACTGGAGAACCATAGGGATAGTGTGGTCCATATCATAGGATGCTCAATGTTGTCACCCATGCTGATAAGGTTGTTAAGATGTCTGGCGTTTAAATTAGCCAGGGATTGCGTTTAAGAGCCGCAACGTTACGCTGCAGCGCCAAGAATCTCTCTTGGGACTACACTTGGAATATTGTATTCACTTCTAGTCACCTCATTACTGCAAAGATGTTGAGACTTCGGAGAGGGTGCCGGGGAGATTTACCAGGATGCTTACGAGACTGGATGGCATGTCTTACAAAGGAGGATGTCAGAGGTAGGTTCTTTAAACAGAGAGTGGTGGGTGCTTGGAATGCACTGCCAGCAGCGTTAGTGGAGTCAGCTGCATTACGGATATTTAAGTGACTATTGGATAGACACATGAATGATAGTACAATGAAGGGTATGTCAGTTAATCTGAACTTCGAGTAGGATAAAAGTTCGGCAGGACGTCAAGGCTTGAAGGGTTTGCACTAAGCTGTACTGTTCTGTGTTTTATGTTTCACCCAGCCTCTGGATTCTTTTCAATTGTTGAATGTGTGAGGGAGTGATCTGAGTGAGAAAAGGAAGCTGGGGAGGGGCGTTAGCCCAAAACTTCCAGTTATGTTGTTCATTGTTCCATTCACCTGAATGCCAGTGCAATATGTGACGTGTCCTACACCAGACAGGCTCCGTCAAGTTCAGTTATTAATGTAATTCTTGACTTGTCATTTGCTTCTGTTTTCTTCAGATACAATCTGTTGGGTGACCCATGTATTAATCCGATGTTTGCTATGTTTCGTGAATTGCGCAAAAATAAGATGTCAACTATGATTATTCGACTGAACTATAATCTCTGAAAAGAATTAGGCTGATTCTATATTTATGGAACAAAACTATAAACTCCTGTCAAGATTTTCTAACACAGAAATAAAGAATGTACATTTTATTTTGTATCAAACAAACAACATGGACGTAACTCTTTTGGTGATCAGAATTACACACACAATGTCAGGATTCAAAACAATGCATTGTCACTCCAACATTTTGAAAGCGGTTGGCTTCTGAATGATTACATGTTCAGGGTGAGCAAACGATTGAATAATCAAATAGAATTAGCATTCTTATATATTTATATATAATCAATCAGTTCAATTTCTCACTAAAATGTACAAGCTTCAGCTATTTGTCAGCGAATTAGAAATGGCTATAGTTCAAAATGCTCTGTGAATATTAAACTAACTAAATGATTTGTGCTATCAAATTTTAGTGAACGACAATTTGAAAACGTTTAACTTTTAGAAAGAATGTCATTTGATTTGAAATGCAGTGAACAAAAACGATGAGCATATTATTGTGTAAGTGAAAAGTCAAACCTTTTCAAAGAGATTTGTGCCAAAGCAATGACAGATTTGTTTTCGTAATTGGAATTCAACATTTCAAATATTCATATTCTGAGTAATAATTAGATTATTTAATGAAGCTGACCTTGCAGTAGTTGCATTTTAAATGCTTATGCTGCACTAAATAATCAGATATTTGTGAGTATTTACAATGGGAAATAATTGGATCCTGACTTTTATTCGCATCAGACACATGATAGATTGCAAAACCTTAAAGTACAGGAGGAGGCCATTGGCCACTGTGTGTGCATCAGTTCCAGGAATGTCTCCCAAGCCCCTCCCATTTGCCAGCCCTATCTCTGCATCCTGTTAAATTCATATTTCCAAATGCATATCCGGTTCTATTTTTTAATGTTCATCCACATCTCTCCCAGGCAGTTCCATTCCAAATCCTAACAACTCTCTCAATAAAGAAGTGTTTCCTTATTTCATTCCTGGCTCTTTTGCTGACAAGCTTGAAATTAGAACTCCTTGATGCTGTAATGCCAACTAACGGAAACAGAGTATTCCTGTTTTACTCTACAACGTTTTTTCATACTTTTGAGCACTGCAATAAGTTCACATATTTGTCTGTTCTGCTCAAGCAAAAATAATCCTTGCAAGAACTGTTACAAGCACTACATCGGAAAAACAGTCAGAAAACTAGCCACCTGGATACATGAACAACAACTGGCCAGAAGAAAAAGACATGACCCACTATCACTAGTATCCTTACTTAGAGATGAGGAAGTACACGATATAGACTGGGTCTGCATATCCATCTAGGACAAGCCAAACAGAGACACGCACGAGAATTCCTAGAAAAATAGCATTCCAACCTGAACTCTATCAACAAACATATCGATTTTGATTCCATCGAACACTCCCTGACAAAAAGAACTGGCCATAAAATCACCAATACTGGAAATTACATCACTGACTCAAGGAAACCTAAACACATAAATAGCAAATGGGACATAATACCAGCACTTCACCGAAGGCTCACTGATAATGTTCCCTAGTACAGTGATGAACCATCTGAAAATGAACTCTCCAACTCAGCGAGCAAACTGACATCCAGAAGAAGCGCAATTTCTCTCATCCTCCCTTTAACTAAATACTTCATTCCACTTGTCATTCCGATTATTTTAAAGTTATTTGCATTCTTTTGCAAAGTAATATAGTGTCTTTCTGTGTGTGTTTGAATGTGTGTGTGTATATGATAGAGAGAGAGAGACAGCGAGCGAGAAAGAGAAAGAATAATCCTCTGTAATCCCTGGATTACTCCCCGTGCCATGTGGAAAAGAGACAAGGATGAGGAAGACACTAAAGCTTAACATGTTGTTAAAAATCTAGTTCAGGGGTGAGAGTTCCAGATTGTTGTATCATTGGGATCTCTTCCAGGACAGGTGGGGACCTGCAGAAAAAAGACACATTGTATCTTAACTGTACAAGCACCATCATCCTTGTGGGGATGTTTTCTAGTACAAGTCAGATGGATTTGAATAAACCAGGAGAGTGAGAACCAAAGCAGAATATCAGGAACTGAGCAGAAGGTTAGGTGAATAGGACATCAGGCACGGCCAGTCTAATGACCATGCCGAGAGAAGGAATCAAAACAGTGAGTTGGGAGTTGGAATAAATTATAGAGAGGAGGTGCAGATTTTTCAGAGATTAACAAGTAAGGATGGAGAGTGTGGGGGATGTGAGGAGTGAGGTGTGTGGGATCAGGGAGACAGTGCACAAGAAAATGTTAAATGGGAAAGAGGTTGGCTGGGAAATTCCATGATAAACGACTGGCAGCAAAACACAGGAAATCTTGCTGCTTGTAAAAGTGAATACCTGGGAAAGAATTTATTATGCTTCAGATAAAGAACACCCTTATTGCTAGAGGTCTGTATTATAATGGAGGAAAAACTGTCTTCATATTATGACTGTAGCTTTACTAATGGTTGCATACAGCTAGAATAGTGTCAGTGTTGTTGTTAGACAGCATCCACTGAGAATATGAATTCCACTGGATGGTCCCAGAGATGGCTGGGCTGCCTTTGGTTGAGTGAGTGCTGAAGATGCATGATATGATGCTGGTTTGTAATATAACCACTTACTGAGTACAGTCAAAGGAACAAAGCAGCAACTGCCATTGTCAATTGTTTCAGAATATTCCAGAGTGTTCATGGCTGCCACTGCAAAGAATCATGCAATGAAAAACAGGCCTATCACGTCTGTGCCAGCAAGTGCATATCCAAAGACATTTTAACCGTTTGTGAGGTTACCTGCCTCAACCACCCATCGAGACAAAGCATTCCAGATTCATACCATCCTCTCAGTTCGAAACACATTCCACAAATCCTCTCTCAATCCCCTGACATTCACTTTAAAAGTGTGTCTCTTTGTTTTTGATCCTTTGACGAAGGAAAACAGCTGCTGTCTCTTCATCCCCTCCATACCCCATTTGTTCTTGTGCAGCTGTACCATATTCCCTCCTTAACTTTCCCTGCTGCAAAGAAAAAAGGAGCAAATTTAGCCCTCCTCTTTCATACTCACTTTTGAGTACTCACTTGTCTTGTTACTTCTGACTTGCATCTTCCCAAATTATCGGTGTTAAATTTCATCAGGCCATTGATCTGGCTATCTGAATAATCTGTTTCTGTTCTTCTGTAGCCTAACCCTTCCCTCCTGACTGTGAACCACCCCCAGCCCATCTTTGTGTCATCCACAACATTGATCACCATTTCACTGCTCCCCACCTCCACATTCTCACAATCGTCATTTCTGAATATCACAAACAACCAGTGATTTCCTTCCTGTTCGCCAGATATTATTTAGATGATGATTGGACAATTACAGTCTCTTGCTTTTCCTATTTTGGTGAATTTATGAGTGATGTAGTTAACGCATTTTATGAGGGATCCACTATTAACATTTTCGACACAGATTTGAATTCACCTTTTACACTCCGCCCCTCTGCATGTTTTGTTTATAAACATTGTAAATAATTTAGGATAAACTAGGATTTGGCATTTTGCGTTAGAACATTAGCATTTTGCGTGGCACTGTTCTTTGTAACATTCCCTGCAAGAGCCAGAGCTGAAGAAATTTTTCATCTGCAGGATGGACATGCACTCATTCATTGTTTGTTTTAATCAGCGAGTGTGATGAGGATAAATATTCAAATAAATTCTATATTATGGGCAAACTGCAGAAGATCAAATCATATTCTCATATCCACCTTGAATTGGAAGCAAATATATACTGTAAAAATAAAATCAAAAATATTGAAACACCACCGTAGGGGAGAAAGAAACATGTCTTCTGTACTTGATGGAGATATAGAAATATATAGTACATGTACAACCTGAACAAGAATCAAGTGATAGAAGAGAAAGTACAAGAAATCCTTTCTTAATTTTGAATGGAAACCAGATCCCGATTTTCTTGTACAGTGATGTTTTCTCATCCAATCTCACTTCCTCAAAAGCAAGCTTTTCCCTGTCACTAAAACTTCATCTGCCTTTCTTCCTCCTCTGTCCTACTCTTTTCTTACAGTCCTACTTCCCTTGCATTGCCCCTCCTGCTGCTACATTCTCTTCCACTGATGATCTCCCTTCACACTCTTCTTCTGCCACTCCCACTGTAAGTTACACCAATTCCCCAATTACTCCCACTTTCTCTGGCTATTCCTTCCCCATTTTGCTTTCCAACTGGGTTGATGGGAGCTGCTGGCTTTTGGGCTGCTATTGAGCATCAGTGAATGATGAAATTGAGATGATCAATGTCCAATAGGAACTGACAATAGTTGTTTCTGTCACTGTCTGATGCACCGTAAACAGGGTGGTTTTGTTCCCCATGGTACAGAGTGGAGTGTCTTTCTGTCTCTCTGTCACAGCGCCTAACCAAACAGCCTCATCACAAATAGGACAAACCTCTCCTCACAGTCAGAAATCCATGCATCAGTTTTACCTTAAACATTGTGAGTAGAGTGAGCACATTGTTCTAACAGGCTGTGTACTGGCCTTTTATTCTTTATTCATTTAACTGATCTTCCAATATCAGTTGAGGTGAGATCAGAGTAACTTGCATTGCATTAAAGTAGTATTTGACTCCTGTGACATCAGAGATCCTGAGTAAACTGTGGTCACTGGGAATCGCAGGAGATTTTGCGCTGGTAATTTCCTCACTAAACAATAACACCTTCCCCAGAGCTATTGGGAATGCCAAATAAACTCTGCCCTTGCTAGTGCCTTCCAAAACCATTGATAATTTTTTCTTGTTAATAACATCAAGACTTATTATATTTTAAAGTTTGGTCTAAAGTGTCCGAAAAAAAAAGACCTTGCTGCTTGAGTGTCACTCCATTGAAATAAGGATGTTACAATAAGTATACCTACCCAATTATAGTCAATCATTTACTTTCTGAGGTCTGATCGTGCGATATCAGTACCACTGAGATCAACGTTTTCTCTGTCCAGCAGAATCGCATTATATTGTCTAAAGACTGCACCACTCTACAATTCTAATTTATTCACCGGCTCATTCGTCATGCTAAACAGATGCACTGGTCACACAATTTGCAACAAGGTAGAGATGCCCTTGACCCTCTGGAACCTTCCTCCCCTCTCATACCTGCCCACTGACTCCATGCCCTCCCCCAGCTCCACCTCCTATCGTTTATTCACCGTCCCTCCTTAACTTCCACTCTCTGATGCTGAATGTTCTGTACTCAGCAAATATCTGAACATTACCTCTCTGTGCCCCCACTTGAAGGAATTTTAGGCATGACATTTAGTTGAGCTCTGCCACTGCGTTCGCCTCAGTGCCCATTTCTTTCAGCAATATTCCTCTCCCTGTTCCAAATACGCCGTTACCCAGCTCCAACACTCTCCCTCCACCTGGACTCCTCCCTCTGGCCTTTACCTGAACTAAATCGGTTCGTTGATAAATCTCAACTTGACATTGGTTGTCGTAATTTCTCTGCACTTGCCTCACCAAATCCATACTATCAATGTCCGAACAGCCTATACTCCATGTGCTTAGGTCCAACTCTGACTGTGTTATTCAGCCTGTGCTGACAAGGGTGGTGCTGCTATAGTCTGGTGGACTGACCTCGACATTGCAAAGGTTGAACGCCCACTCTCAGGTACTGCCTCTAATCTCCCCCTCGACCATGACCCTACCATGCCACATCAGGCAATTGTATCAACTATGATAACTGACCACATTTCATCTGGAGATTTCTGCCCCACTCGCCCCACGCCCCTAACTGCCCCCGAGCTGATAATCCTCTGATAGCAGAGCTCGCTTCTATCTCCTCTCAAAAGTTCACAAACAGAACAGCCCAGGCAGACCCATTGCTTCAGCCTCCTCCTGCTACACGGCGGAAGTGCACGGATACACACTTGGGCCCCAGTTATGCCTGTTTCTTCCTGGGGAACATCGACCATTCCCTGTTCCAGTTCTACTCCAGCACCCATCCACAAATCTTTGTCCGATACACAGATGATATCATCGCTGCTGCATCTCTCTCTTGTCCGGAATTGGAAAAGTTCACCAATTTCACTTGGAATTTGAAACTCTCCATCACTTTCACCTGGTCGATCTCTGGCTCCTTACTTCCTTTCCTCAACATTCTTGCTTCCATTTCTGGGGATAGCCAGGCAACTGATATCCAGTATTAACCCACCGACTCCCACAGGTTCCTGGAGTATTCATCCTCACATCTGGTTTCCTGTTGTAGACTCAATTCCATTCCCCCAGTTCCTCAATCTCCACCGCATTGCTTCTGATGATACTAAATTCAACAAGGAAGCCTTTGAAATGTCCACCTTGTTCCTCAATCAAGGGATTCCCCATCACTGTTGACAACAGGGTCCTCAACTGAGTCTGATCCATCTCCTGCACTTCTAGCCTGCCCCTCCCCTTCCCTCTCGCAACGGAGTTTCCCTTGCACTTGCCTACTATCCCAGCAGCATTCACATGCAGAGGATCATCAGCCCACATTTCCCCCACCTTCAGCGAGATGCCCCACCTGCACATATTCACCTCTCCTCCCTTGTCCATCTTCTAGAGGGATTATTCCCTCCAGGATACACTGGTCTACTCTTTATTCACTCCCACCACAGGTCCACTTCACTTTCCCCTGCCGGAGGTATGACACATTCCCATTTAGATTAGATTACTTACAGTGTGGAAACAGGCCCTTTGGGCCAACAAGTCCACACCGCCCCGCCGAAGCGTAACCCACCCATACCCCTAGATCTACATCTACCCCTAACCTAACACTACGGGCAATTTAGCATGGCCAATTCACCTGACCTGCACATCTTTGGACTGTGGGAGGAAACCGGAGCACCCGGAGGAAACCCACGCAGACACGGGGAGAACGTGCAAACTCCACACAGTCAGTCGCCTGAGGCGGGAATTGAACCCGGGTCTCTGGTGCTGTGAGGCAGCAGTGCTAACCACTGTGCCACCGTGCCGCCCATTTACCTCCCTCCTCATCAGTATCAAAGGGCCCAACTATACCTTCGAGGTGAAGCAGCACCTTACCAACATTTCCCACAATCCAGTCTACCTCATGCGCTGCTCACAATGTGGTCTCCTCTACATTGGGGAAATGAAGGGTAGACTGGGTGACCGCTTCACAGAACATCCAAGTTGGACCGCTGCAGATGACTCTGAGCTTTCAGTTGCCTGCCAGTTTAACAGCCCATCCTGTTTCCTGACCAATATCGCTGTGTCAGGCTTGCTGCAGTGTTCCAGGCAAATTCAACGCAAGCTAAAAGAACTACACCTCATTTTCCATGTGCGGACTCTGCAGTCCTTTAGACTCAAAATCAAGTTCAATAATTTTTGGGCCTGAAATCCCCAAAGTCCTAGCCCCCTATCCATACACCAGGCCGAGTTGTCACATAGCCTTCCATTACTCACACCCTATTGTTAGCTACTAACAGTCTCCATTAAGAGCTATCCAGTCTCTTCTGCATATAAAACAACATTTTCCGTGTTACTATCAGTTCTGAGGAAGGGGCACTGGACCTGAAACGTTAACTCTGATTTCTTTGCACAGATGATGCCAGACCTGCTGAGCGATTACAGCAACTTCTGTTTTGTTTCAACATTTTCATCGCAAGGTCTCACAATGCAATACGTCATCGATATTTAGAGCCCTGTCAAACATAGGAACTTTGTAATTTCTCATTTAAAATCAATAACAAATTACTCGAGATTCAACTAAGATAACAGCTTTGCTGCTATCATTCAGATCAGACACTTTGTCACAGTTCAGAAAGAAGAAAGAAATCAAAAGAGCTGGAGCGAAACTCAGTAAATCTGGCAACATCTGAACAGAGATGCAAAAAATTAACCTTTGATTCTAATAGGACTTTTCAGAACAGTGTCACATCATATTACATATGTTAATTGTGCTGCTCTCTGCAGACACATCCTCACGTTTTTTGTTTATCCAGGATTTTCTGTTTGCATTTCATGTTTCCATTATCACTTTATTGCATGTTTCTTGACAGGTCTACATGTTGACCTTGGTAATGTTTGGACAATGTGGTACTTTCCTGTTTCTATTACTGTTGGTGTGTCTGTGATACCTGAATTACAGCCGAAATCTGTCTCTTCTTTAAGATCAAAAGTAAAAAGAAAATCTCAACATCTTGTAAATCTCAGGAAATCTATTTTGTTTGACAATACATTTTAGAGGCAGCTGAACTTCATGAAATAATAGCAATAGATTTTTGATGATGGAACACTTGTGTCCTTCATTGAACAAGCTTGTCTCCCCAATCTCCAAAAGCTTTCAATGCATAACATAGAATTATTACAGCAAAGGTGGTGAAAACTCAGCCCATTGTCTTTTCCAGTTTGGAATGAGCGATATTTCTACAGTCATTCTCTTGTATTGTCACCACACCCCTGTACATTTTGTTATTAGCATCTGCTTTTAATTGTAACCATCCTGCCAGATATGAACAACATGATCAATCTCAAACAAAAACAGACGTTGGAGGGAAAGCTCAGCAGGTCTAGCCGTATCTGTGAAGAGACATCAAAGTTAATGCTTCAGATGCGGTGACACTACTCAATCTGTATTCCCAATGATGAAATGGTGTGTATATATAATATAGTTCACTTTATCACATTTACAATTATCCGGTTCACTTCACATTGTCATTGAGCATTACATATCCCAAGCGTTGGCTCGTTCCTTGTTGTGAACTATATTTAATTCTATCTGACGTTAAGAGTGATGATGACTGGGGAATATCATTGTACTCCCCATGCAGTCTCCACAGCCACTATCCCCATTCCGCCCGATCTACTCGGTAAATCTGACTTATTAATTCATAAGTCTTAATGAATAAGTTCACTTTTGGTTTTGGGCTGAGGGGAAAAAAGTGAAAAATTATTGCTTTACAGCAAATAAAACTGCATTAAGATGTTTGTCAATTTGTATAAATTAATTACTGAAGCATATGCTATATGGAAGGTACAACGTTTCTTTATTAGAGCAGTGAGAGGACCATTCAGAGAAGTCCACACTTCCTGTCTATGTTCAGGGCAATTGTGCCCAGTGACAGTCTGTTGGCTGGGGTTTGTTCCCGTGAAGGAGAGATCAGCACAGTAACAACATCCTGACTGTGTTTCTTTATTTTGTGGAGGGGCAGAGATTCCGGGTATGATGACGACAGCATTGCAAACGTACATCAAGGCAGAGTATTCTAGCCTGCGATCAGAAAACTTCCATCATTCTCCCTCACAACTGACTTCACTCGAGGAATTGGCGATGGGAGATGTGACCAATAGCCAGCAATGTCAGAATCCAGTCCAGTCCAGTCCAGTTATATTGTGAACTGAATCTGCTGTATTGAAAGCTAGACCTGTTTGCTCAGTGACCGCGATTGATGTCAGTCTCCATGCATTGTAACTGTGCCCTATTGGTGAGGGGCTTCACTCAGTGCGCTGTCCCAGCCGAGGAGCCAATGCATCAGCTTCAACAGTAACAGAGATCAGCAGCTGGAGAGACGTGGAGAGGACAGATCTGAATCTGCGAATAATGGACTGGATAATTACACAAATGGAGAGGAGGCTTTCCTTGGGTCTTTACAACATTTCCCTCTGTCGGAAATGTTTACCTTATCGGATATTAGTGGTGCTGATTGGGCGGAGTGGAGAGTGTGTTACTCCTGGTGGAGGAGCGACGCTCCGAAATCTAGTGCGCTTCCAATTAAACCTGTTGGACTATAACCTGGTGTTGTGTGATTTTTAACTTTGTACACCCCGGTCTAACAGCGGCATCTCCAAATCATAACCTATTCTCGCTATTGTTGGTGTTCTCTACCTCTGTCCATTCATTAAGCCCATAAACAATTTTGAACTTCATTGCAATTTCTATTATCTATATTTGCCAATGAAAAAAACTTTTATCTTCAATTTCAATTGCAGTTTCCATTCATCTGAATTGCAGACCACTCCCTTACAAACATCTGAGAACAAAACTGTGCACAACCTCGAGATCTCTTATTGCCCTGAACTGATTTATGTATCTTGTTCTCTCTGTCACGAACCCTGTCCACTACCAGGTCATAATATCCCCAGTCTCCATCTCTGCGTCAGTGCTGTGGCTGAACAAACCATTGTCTGCTCGTTGGTAAAATTCAGACTTTATGTTTCAAGCTCTCTTCTGGCCACTTTTCCAGTTACAAGTATTTCAATCACAAAATTGTTCTTGTCTCGGACGTTACTTCATGTTTAGGACAATGTATCAGAGTAGGAATGTCACTGGACATAATTCAGGAGCAAAGCTTATTAAACGAAAGACATTGTTTCAAGCGATTTGTTTCAAGTCCTACCACAGCTGATGGCAGAACTAAATAAAAATAATAAGAATTGGAATAAAAGTGAATTTCACGAAAAACAACTATAAAACCACATTTTGTCTGAACATCTTCCTGTTTCACTGATGACCTTCGGTAAAGAAATCTAATGTTACTACCCGTTCTGGGTTAAGTGTGACTTCAGACCCATATCAATGTGCTTGACTTTCTATTGGCTTGTGGAATGTCGTCAGAGTCAGGACAATTAGTGATGCTTAACAAATGTTGCCCTGGGCAGAGATGCCGACTTCCCATGGAATAAAAAATTTGAAGGTTAAACAAATTTGAAAGATGCTGGAGATCTGAAATTGCATAAATAATGCAAGGAAAAGATCAGAAAGTTCTGGGAAGCTTTTCTGAACTGAAAGCAGCTGGAAAATAGTGTGAACAATGCTGGTGACAGGGAAGTCAGCTTTGAAGGGCAGGAGGAGTGAGTTGAATCGATAGAGAAAGAGAGAGATAGAAGACAAAGAGCAAACAAAGGGAATGATGATCAGCTGGGGTGGAAATAAAATGTGAGAATCACCTCATTTATTTTTAACTTTTCAAATCTTCCTGAATATCACGCCCATGCTGCTACACGTATCCCCCGCTTTTAAAAAATTCGCATTTTGCCATTTCCCTTTCCGAAAAACCTCCATTACGTCCTGTTTTCACTAATCAAAAGAAATCCGTAGAGGATTTTCACTTTTAACAAGAAAATTAAATTTTCCCCACATAAATTAATGATCCCTCACTTTATACCATATCAGCTTATGAAAGGCTTTGTCGGAACACTCTACTTTCAGATACCGAGGGCAATCTCTATCTATCTAAGATCATGTTTAAAGCGATTTGATCCCACCTGTCTGTGTTCCCTGAGTGTCGTCATGTTCTTATATTTATTAATGGGATATAGGTATCGCTGGGTGGGCCAGCATTAGTTCACTTTGTTGATTGCCCTTGAGAAGACCTTGAGCCTCACAGGGCACTTACACAGAGTGAGGCACACAAGGTGACAACAACACAGGAGCAGTGCGATTCAAGATCGAATTTAGCAAGATTAACATTATTTGAAAAATTAGAGATGTCAATTCGTTAGTCTAATTACGGTAGGGAAGAAGGTGTTCCTGAGCATACTGGTCCATGTTTTCAAGTCTCTGTATCTCCTCCCTCCTGGAAGAGGTTGTGGGAGATCATTATCAGTTTGGGAGAGATATTTGATGTTGCCAGCCATTCGCTGACAATGAGAAGTATAAATGGATGGAAGGTTGTCCTCCATGATATTTATGGGCTGTGCACAAAACCGTCTGTAGTTTCTTATGGTCCTGGGAAGAGCAGTTACCGTCACACTATTATGCACGTGAATAGAATGCTTTCAGTTGCCAGTATGCAGAGCACTGGGAGAAGGCAGTTCCAAAATATTTAGATGTAAGAATTGGTTGTTCAATGGAGATCCAAGTTCTGGTTGCTGTTTTGACAACAATTGAAATTTAACCAATAAATTTAAATTATGTTTAAGATACCAAAACATAATTGAATTTATTGTATTTCTAACATCCAACCAAAGAGCCATCACATGCTTCAAAAGAATAGAGAAGCCATCACTATCACAACGAGAGAGAAAGAGATGGACATGTAGAAGGAGAGAGAGAACACAGCGAGGCAAACAGAAGGACAGTCAGTAAAACAGAGAAAGGAAACAAAACAAGAAACAAACATTCACAAGAACAGGGAGAAGGGGAGATAGTAAGTTATGGGAAAGAAACAGAAGACAGATAAAAGGATAATACTAGGAAACAGACAGTGTGAGAGAAATAGTGAGATACAAAGCACACAGGGAGTGGGGATGGGGTCACAGTGTACTGGGGGTGGTGAATGGGAGGTTCTGGGGCTGTGGACCAGAGACAGGTGGAAGTGAGCACTGTAGTAACTGGGGGAAGGGAGGTGAGGATTTACTTTGGCCTTTACCAAGAAATGCAGACAAAGCATAGTAAACAATGATGTACAGAACAATGGCTATAAAATATGTTTGAGAGCCATGCAGGTTACGATGCACAGGGCGTGTGTGAGGCGAGATCAGCAGGAACAAGATCAGCATTATCTGAGATTAGGGAGTCCACTCATCAGTCTAATAACAGTCAGGAAGAAGCTGTTCCTGAACCAGCTGATCAGTGTTTTCAAGCTTCTGTACCTTTTAGTCTGAGGGAAGAGGTTGGAGGAGACCATTACTGGGGTCTGATGGGTCATTGCTAATCTTATAACAAAGAACATTCCAGCACAGAAACAGGCCATTCGGTGGTCCGAGCCTGCGCCGATCCAAATCTTCTATCTAAACCTGTCGCCTATTTTCTAAGGATCTGTATCCCTTTGTTCCCAGGCCATTCATGTATCTTTCCAGAAACATCTTAAAATAAACCACTGGTCACAGTTCTCCATTTTGAGAAACTCCCTCCCCTTACTATTCTCTGCCTCCTGTTGCCCAGCCAGTTCTTTATCCACCAGCTCGTGCATCATGTGACTTCACTTTCGACATACCCCAACCATGGGGAAATATACCAAACGCCTTCCTGAAGTCCACGTACATGACATCTACAGTGCCTCCTTCATCAATCAACTTTGTCACTTCCTCAAACAATCTATTGATTTGGTAAGACATGACCTTCTCTGCACAAAACCATGTTGCCTATCACTGATAAGACTATTTTCATTCAAATAAGAATAATTCCAATCTCTGGACCCTGTCTTTGTGGAGTTTTTTACAATCTCCCCGTGTCTGCATTGGGAGAATTAACTCGTTTCTCTCTTCATAGTATGTTTCTATGTTTGTTTCAGGTTTCTGCCATCTGCAGTATATTTACTTGTATTTGATGGAGAATTGCTGCAAATATGACGGGTTTATTGTAAAAGTGGCACTGCACAAGGCCACTGCACAACAGGCAACAGGAAGAGATAAAGGATTATTCTGCACTGTGTCCTTCGCAGGACCAGCTTGTCTCTCCAGGCACCTGATGTCTTTATTGTGCTGAAGTCTTCATAGTGGTTCAGAGAGCTTCAGAATTAATAGAGCACTGAACGAGGCCGTTTAGCCAATTGTACAATTTGAAAACAGAGTGAACTGTGTGTGCGTGAGAGAGAGAAAAATTAACAGAGAAAAAGGAAGTGCAGAGAGATAAAAGGAATGGAGGGAAAATGAAGCGACAGAGTGAGTGAGAGCAAGGGGTGTCAGACGAGTATGAAGTTAGATCAGAAGACAGCATGAGGACAAACATACAGAAATTTTATTTAGAAATTCCCACAGACTGCAAGCCCTTTGTCTGGTGCTGTACCCTGTGAGCACTATGCTGTCATCCCAGATCATTTATCGCCAATAATTTCACAGAACCGTGTTGCTGACTGCTGAACAAGTTCCAAAATAACAATAGATTGGTTCCAGGGAGAAGATGAATTAATTTAAAAATTCTGGGCCAACTAGACAATGTGTGAGACAGGGCGAGAGAGTCTCAGTGAGGTGGATCACTGACTGGGGGGAAATCAGTACCTCAGCTGTGGGTCAGATAATGACCTATAAAGCTTGAATACCTCGTCCGTGGTTTTGTAATTCACATTTCAATTCATATAGCTCCACATCGTAAGTGAATTTTAACAGATTTGTCTCTTTGTATTTTTCATGTTTTGGTATGTGCTGAAACGCTTGTTTTTTGTCCCAGTATTTTGTGTTGAATAAACACATTTTATTGTTGTGGTTCTGTTCGCCGAGCTGGGAATTTATGTTGCAGACGTTTTGTCCCCTGTCTAAGTGATATCCTCAGTGCTTGGGAGCATCCTGTGAAGCGCGTCTGTGATCTTTCCTCCGGCATTTATCGTGGTTTGAATCTGCCGCTTCCGGTTGTCAGTTCCAGTTGTCCATTGCAGTGGTCAGTATATTGGGTCCAGGTCGATGTGCTTATTGTTTGAATCTGTGGATGAGTGCCATTCCTCTAGGAATTCCCTGGCTGTTCTCTGTTTGGCTTGACCTATAATAGTAGTGTTCTCCCAGTCGAATTCATGTTGCTTGTTATCTGCGTATGTGGCCACGAAGGATAGCTGGTCGTGTCGTTTCGTGGCGAGTTGGTGTTCATGGATGCGGATCGTTAGCTGTCTTCCTGTTTGTCCTATGTAGTGTTTTGTGCAGTCTTTCCATGGGGTTTTGTACACTACATTGGTTTTGCTCATGCTGGGTATCGGGTCCTTCGTCCTGGTGAGTTGTCTGAGAGTGGCTGTTGGTTTGTGTGCTGTTATGAGTCCGAGTGGTCGCAGTAGTCTGGCTGTCAGTTCAGAAATGTTTTTTTATGTATGGTAGTGTGGCTAGTCCTTTGGGTTGCGGAATGTCCTCGTTCCATTGTCTTTCCCCTAGGCATCTGTTGTTGAAATTGCACTGGATCATCAACGCCACACTCTCAGGAATCCGATTCACTAGAGAGGAAGAAAAGGGCAACCAACTCCCATTCCTAGACGTAATGGTACAGAGAACACCGAACGGAGAATTCACCACAAAGGTTTACAGGAAAGCCAAAAACACAGACCAAATCCTGAACTACGAAAGCAACCACCCCAACACACACAAAATAAGTTGCATCGAGACACTATTCAAAAGGGCCAGAAAACACTGCAGTACACCAGAACTGCAAAAAGAGGAAGAGGAACACTTATACAAGGTATTCGCCAAAAACGGATGCCCCCGCAATTTCATCAACAGATGTCTAAGGGAAAGACAATGGAACGACGACATGTCACGACCCAAAGGACTAGCCACACTACCATACATCAAGAGCATTTCCGAACTGACAACCAGACTACTGCGAACACTAGGACTCATAACAGCACACAAACCAACAGCCACTCTCAGACAACAACTCACCAGAACGAAGGACCCGATACCCAGCATGAGCAAAACCAATGTAGTGTACAAAACCCCATGCAAAGACTGCACAAAACACTACATAGGACAAAGAGGAAGACAGCTAATGATCCGCATCCATGAACACCAACTAGCCATGAAACGACACGACCAGCTATCCTGAGTAGCCACACACACAGATGACAAGCAACATGAATTCGACTGGGACAACACTACTATTATAGGACAAACCAAACAGAGAACAGTCAGGGAATTCCTAGAGGCATGGCACTCATCCACAGATTCAATCAATAAGCACATCGACCTGGACCCAATATACCGACCACTGCAATGGACAGCTGGAACTGACAACCGGAAGCGACAGATTCAAACCACTATAAATGTCGAAGGAAACATCACAGAAGCGCTTCACAGGAGGCTCCAAAGCACTGAGAATGTCACCTAGAGAGGCGATGAAACGTCTGCAACACAAATTCCCAGCTCGGCGAACAGAAATACAACAATGAGCACCCGAGCTACAAATCTTCTCACAAACTTTAAACACATTTTATTACTGAGGAAGAAATAACCTTTTCTGATGGGACAGTCTTCGTCTGAACCGTGCTGGGACCAGAGTCCAAGTGAATCCTAACCAAGGATGTCGACAGAGCTTTAAACTGATTAGGAGTGTGTGTGTGTGTGTGCGCGGGGTCGGGGTTTCCTTATAGGGTTTAATAAGAAAAGAGGAGGTAAGAGCACAGAGCTCAAGAGAGGTTTTTAAAATCTTCAGCATAGACGCAAATAGAACAGAGTGTATGGAAAGTGTAAGCAATCAAAATTCAATCACACTGGACAAACAAATGGCAATAGAAGAGGGAACGTTAACACAAGATTGAAGGGTTATATCTGAATGCGAGCAGTATAAGGAATAGGGTATATGAGCTTGTGGCATAGATTGAAATTGGGAGGTATGACGTAATGGGCATCACAGAGAAGTGGCTGCAAGGGGATCAGGATATTCAAGGACACATATCGTATCGAAAAGATAGAGAGAGTGGATTTACATTATTAATAAAAAATGAAATTTAATCAACAAAAGAAAGGAAATAAGGTCAGATGGTTTAGAATCTGCATGGTAGAATTGAGGAACCACAAAGGTAAGACAACCACAGTTGGAGACTTGCAGAGGCCTCCAAAGAGTAGTCAGGAGCTGGGGCACAAGATACACCAGGAGATGGAAAAGATCTGTAGAAAAGACAACGTTACAGTGATCATGGGGGATTTCAATATGCAAGTGAAATGGGAAACCAGTTTGGTAGTGAATCGCAAGAAAAGGAATTTGAGGAATATCTACGGGATGGCTTTTTGGAGCATCATGTGGTGGAGCCCACTCGGGAACAGATGACACTGGATTTAATGACGCAGGCTAGACAAGGGAGCTTAAGGTGAAGGATAACTTCAGAAGCAGTGATCAGAACATGGTTGAATTTATTCTGAAATTTGAGAGAGAAGATAGAATCAGAGTTGACAGTATTTCAGCTGAATAAAGGCAACTGGAGAGGCATAAGGGAGAAGCTGGGTAGAATTGACCGGGACAGGCGTCTAGCCGGAAAGACAGGGTAAAAGCAATGGCTGGAGATTCCATGATAATTTAAAAGACACTGCAGTGATGCGTGCTGAGTAATAGAGGTATGGTACAGGGAGGATGAGGCAACCAGGGCTGACAAGGGAAGTCAGGGATTGCATATAAGCAAAAGAGCAAGCAGAGTGAAGAGCAGTTGGGAACTGGAGAATTAAGGCCAACAGAAGGCAAGAAAAAATAAATAAGGAGGGAGAACATTAAGTATGGGGCTAAGCTAACCAGTAATATAAAGGAAACTGTAAGAGATTCTTTAGATATATAAAATGCAAAAGAGACGTAAATGTGAATATGGACCACTGGAAATGATGCTGGAGAGACAGTAGTGGGAAGCAAAGAAATGGCTGAGGAATTTTGCATCAGTCTTGACGGTGGCATACACGAGTAATTACCCAAGGTTTGAAGAGAGTGAGAGGGCAGTCCTAAATACAGTGGCCATCACCAAGAAGAACATGTTAGAAAACGGAATGGCCTGAATGTGGATAACTCACCTGGACCAGATGGATTACACCCCAGCCTTGTAAGGGAGATCGCTGAAGAGTTAGTACAAGCGAAAGTGGTAATCTTTCAGGAATGACTAAAATCAGGAAAGGGCCAAGTGGCTGTATAATTGCTAACATGACACCCGGTTTAATACGGGAGTTAGGCAGAAGATGGAAAACTGCAGACTGATTTGCAGACTTGGTTGTGGGTAACATCATGGAATTCATCGTGATGAATGGGATTTTTGAATACTTGGAGGTCTTTGGTAAAATAGGACAGAGTCAGCATGGTTTCATCAAGGGGAGGTCATGCCTGACAAACGTGCTAGAATACATTGAGGGAGTAATGTGCAGATTTGATGAAGGAGAACCAATAGATGTTATCCATCTGCACCTCAAGAATCCTTTGACAAGGTGTCATGCATGAGGCTATTGAGAATGATATGCGTCCATTGTGTTAGAGACAAGGTGGAAGTTGAAGTTTGGCTGTCTGACAGAAAGCAGAGAGTGTGGATTAAAGTGTCCTTCTCAGGATGGCAGCCAGTGACAAGTCGTGTTCCTCAAGACTCAGTTTTGGGACCACAACTTTTCACTTTGTGCATTCATTATCTATATGATGGAACTGAGGGCATTTGGGTTAAGCTTTCAAACTGTGCAAAGATAGATATAGGGACAGGTAGCATTGAAGAGGTGGTTTGGCTGCAGGAGGGTGCTCTGGCGCATCTCCTCAACTGCCCAAAACTTCAGCCTTGAGCTTCACCCTTCCAACTACAACAAGTTAGAACCTCTCTGGTGCATGCCTTCCATCCCACCAACCTCAGGATACAACGCATCATCCTCCGCCATTTCTGCCACCAACAGTCAGACCCCACCATCAGAGATATACTTCCCTCCCTACCCCTATCATCATACTGCTGAGACCATTCCCTCACAGCTCCCTCATCAGGTCCACGCAACCACAACAAGCCACCTTCCACTCCCGGCACTTTCCCTTGCCACTACAACAGGTATGAAACCTGTGCCAACACCTCCCTCCTCACCTCCACCCAAGGCCCCAAAGGATCCTTCCACATCAGTCAGATAACATCCTGTGCATCCAAATACCTCTTCTAATGTGTCCATTGCTCCTGGTCTCCACTACATTGGCGAGAGAAGACGTCAACTTGCAGAACAGTTCAGGGAACACTCTCAGACACACACACCCAACAACCCTCCTGACCTGTGGCTGAATACTTCAACTCCCCCTCCTTCTCCGCCAAGGCTTTGCAGGTTTGTGGCCTCATCCACTGTCAAATTCTAGCCACCTGACGTCTGAAGGAAGAACGCATCATCTTCTGCCTTGGGACCCTTCCAACACACGGTATCAAGGACAATCTTACCAGTTTCCTCATCTCCACTCCCTCCACCTTATCCCAGATCAAACCCTCCAACTCAGAACCGCCCTCTTGAACTGTCCTACCTGTCCATCTTCCTTCCCATCTAGCCACTCCACCTTCCACTCTGAACTATCACTATCACAACCCACCTTCATCTAGCTGTCACCTTCCAAGCGACCTTCCTCCCAGCACCAGCCCCTCCCATTTATCTCTCTGGCACCTTCCGCCCACCCCACATTCCTGATGAAGGCTTTATGCCTGAAACGTCAAATCTCCTGCTCCTCGGATGCTTCCTGCCAGGCTGTACTTTTCTATGACCACACTTTTTGACTCTGATCTCCAGCATCTGCGGTCCTCACTTTCACCTGCTGAAGGATTTTCACAGGTTCAGAGAGTGAACAAAGAAGTGGCAGAGGTAGTACAATGTGGAAAAGTGTGGAAAAGCATTTTACCAGGATGAATAGAGGCATAGACTATTTTATAAATAGCAAGCAAATTCAGAAATCTGAAGTGCAAAAAGACTAGGGCGTTCTAGTCCAGGAGTCTTGAAAGGTAAATGTGCAGTTTGTCAGTAGTTAGGCAGGCAAATACAATGATGGCATTTATTTCAAGAAGGCTTCAATATAAAACCAGGGATGTACTTCTAAGGCTCTACAAGGCTTTGGTCAGGCTCCATTTGGATTATTTTGCGCAGCTTTGGGTCCCATATCTCAGGAAGGATGTACTGGTCCTGGAGCGTTTTCAGACGAGATTCACAAGAATGGTGCCAGGAATGAAAAGCTTAACATATGAAGAATATTTGAGGGCTCTGGGTCTGTATTTGATAGAGTTCAGAAAGATGTTAGGAGGTCTAATTGAAACTTACAGAATACTGCATGCCGTGGGACAGAGTGGATTTTGGGAAGAGATATCCAATGGTAGGAGAGACGAGTACCCAAAGGGACAGAGTAAAGAGAAGATCTTTTCAAACAGAGATAAAGAGAAACATCTCCAGCCAGACAGTGGTGAATCTATGGAATTCACTGCCACAGAGGCCACCGAGGGCTGTCGAGTCCAGATCATTGCGTACATTTAAGAGTGAGACAGATAGGTTCTTGACTGTAAAGGGGATCAAGGATTACAGGTAGAAAGCGGGAGAATGGGGTTGAGAAGCTAAACAGCCATCATTGAATGGTGAAGCAGGCTCAAGGGGCCTAATGTCCAAATTTCTGCTCCAATATCTTCTGGTTGTATGGTTAATATTGGCTCTCCTCATTCCTCATTGGAGCTGTATCCTGAAATTTGATCTTCAAATGATTTACAAAGAGTAACGTTTCACTAGTGATGAGTGGGAAATATCATGTTTCCTCACTCCAGTCTCAGCAGCCATGTCCCCAATATCATAATCACACTGCAATTGAAATCCAATGGAAAATAATCACAGTTGATTGACATCGATAACATGAACAGCATGACCCTCACCTGCCCTCTCTGATTCTCGAATACTCATCTGAATTGTGTGTCACATCATATTCTCTGTTGACATATTCATGTCAGTTGTCCTTTCTCACTCATGTTATCGTAGGCACATTTTCCTGTCAGATTCTGGACTAGAAAAGTTCTCTCCATATTTTACTGACATTATAATCACTGATCAGTAGTTGCAGATTGTATGTTTCCATTTATAAACGGAGAAACTTGTTTATGTTCTGACAATCCTTTGTCATTATTACCATATCCAAGGCAGATTGAATGATTGCACGCAATCAATCTACCATCTCCAATATTCCGTCCCTCAGTCACTCCCACATATCTCATGCCAAATGTATAAATTTTATATGTTCTTTAGAATTTTAATAAAATCAATGTTAAATTGAAAGGGGTTAACT
Organism: Chiloscyllium punctatum; assembly: GCF_047496795.1. Classification (NCBI taxonomy): domain Eukaryota; kingdom Metazoa; phylum Chordata; class Chondrichthyes; order Orectolobiformes; family Hemiscylliidae; genus Chiloscyllium; species Chiloscyllium punctatum. The sequence goes on from NW_027309868.1 coordinate 582,197, forward strand.
GGAGCTATTTGTTCAGTGACTGTGATTAATGTCAATCTCCGTGGATCCTAATTATCCCAGTGGAGCGTTTCCATCAGTGAATGATAAATGGGCTCTTTTCAGTGTGTTATCCCATAGTATGAGAAGGAGCATCACTGACAGCACTAACAGGGATCATCAGCTCGAGAGAGAAGGGGAGTAGAAATCAGAATCTGAGAACATTAGACTGGAAAGTTAGAATAATGGTTCAGAATGTGAGGACCTTGGATTGAAATGTTCCAGTAGTGGATCAGAATCTAAGATTAGTAAACTGGAATGGTACAACAATGGATCAGAATCTGAGATCATTAGACTGGAATGGTTCTACAATCTATCAGAATCGGAGAATATTAGACTGAAATATTACAATAACAGTCAGGAGTTTATCCTCGGGTCTTTACTACCTTTCTCAGCCTTGGATATCATTCGCATCACGGATCCAGGATATCCTTTGGATTATTCAAGGTGGTTACTATCCCATCCTCGCTATCGTTGGTGTACCTGGTAAGTCATTATATTTGTCTACTAAACTGGGTTGAACTGAATTTCTGCTCATGATATATAAAATTTGAAAATTGCAAGACAATGTCTTCAGTTACAAACAAAACCTCCTTTCCTTATATTAATCAGTGTCAAACTACTATTTCTAAATTACTCACTGATATGCAAGAAGGAACCAGACTGTTCTCAAACTCCATAACCCATTTTGTCCTTCACAAATTTACATCTCCATCTCCTCCCCACGCACGAATCCTGTCCAATATCACCGTCATGATACTCCAGTCCCGTCTCAGTCTCATTGCAACTTCTGAATAAACCAGAATTTGTGCCTTTGTTTAACAGTTTCAAGTTCCTTCTAACCATATGTCCATCACTAAAAAAATTGCTCTGAGGATGTTTAACTTGTTCTCTGTACATACGGGACGACAGTTTATGGTGTTCAAGACTCATACTCTAGAGCCACAGAATAATAGTCTGTTGAAATCTCATGAGGGAAATTAAAAGCAACAATTTTCATTTGCCATAAAAGCCCATCTGCTTGTCCCATGTCCTTAAGCGAAGTCAATGGGTCATTCTTCTCTAGTCAGGTTTCAGTGTGACTTCTGTGAGGAACATGTGGGTGTTCTGCACCTTTAACAGAATTAAAAGCCAGCAATAACTACCTGACAGCACCAAGTCTTCCGAAAAATAGATTTAATGTAACATTTGGTCGATTAGTTTATTTTCTCAAGACAAAAACAAATTCAGCCAAACTGTTTAAGTTATAACCCAAAGTGCCCACCTCCAATCAAGTGTGAATTTAGTATATTGATAATCTTAAAAGCCAATGACACAGTCCAATGGTTTGGGGGTACAAGACCGCGGGAAATTGACAGTTGAGAGGAGATCTGCCAAGTTACCAGCATGCAAAGACTGCCTGAAAAATAGTTTTCCTCTCGGTAACTTTATTGATTATTAACTTGGAACAGCAGAATCTCAAAGAAGAAAAGAAGACAGGAATATGGAGAAGAACCGACAGCTTCTCGGTTTTGAGATAAGAAGTTTTGTTTTGTAAATCTTAATTAGGAGTCTAATCGAACTAATATAGTGGGGGGGGGGGGGGGGGGGGAGACAAAATATAGCTTAGAGGAAGAAGCTGTAAATATTCATTCATCTATTATTTCCTGTTATGCTTTAAGAAATAAAGTTGTTAATTTTTACTTCAAATAGTTATGGACTCTAGAATTATCATGGATTAGTGCAGTGGATAAATCATTTCCCTGTTGTTGGTTTTACATTAAGCAGGAGAATGTATCCTGTGTTGTAACACTACAATCCCACAGGAATGTGCTTTTCTCTTTACTGTCCTGTGGAACAGCTGAACCAAACACTCAGTTCAAGATCGGCATAACATGCTGCCCTGACCAGGGCTGCATACATCCTGTGAGAGAAGAACAGAAGTAAAGATAGCTCCCTTCCTCTGCCTGTTTCCCGTATTCCTATAGCTCATTTCTATTCAGGTCGGTGTCATTCCCTATTTTAGGTGTATTCAATCTCATTGAAATTCTCCCCGAGAGTGATGCACATCTCCATACGCATCTCTGGTGTTGGCTTTCTTGATGCTGACGTACAGATGTAAGGAACTTATACATTCCATGTCAGTCGTAGTGCATAGAGAAAGAATGGCTTTTTGTGGCACAGGAAAGAAACGGCGATGTCTAAGTGAGAGAAAATGATTATTGCGATCATCCCTGAGAGTGTTGTTGAGGCAGTATTTGGGGTACAGTGGATAGACTTTCTCTCAAGTTTCACCAGACTAATCCCTGGGATGATGGCACCATGAGCAGAGAGTGAAGCTCAGTGAGAGAATAAGAGATGATTGTATTGAACCTGAAGGGGGATGGACAGTCACTCATGATGTTCTAAACAGGCACTGATACGATGATAAATTCCATGGGTTTTATTAACTCAGGTTAAGTGATTCTCAATAGGTTAAGAGCCTCCGAGGACATTCCCCTCATCCCACCCCGACTCCATTTGTTTATTGAGAGAGACAGAGGGTCAGTCTTTGAATTAATTCTCCCCACATTAATACAGTGCATTTAGTGTGTGATCCTGCATTAAACGTCATGTTATCCACAATCCCGACTACAGCCACAATACCTTCATTCTAAAACAGTTAACTATTCCCACCAGCTTCTGACATCCATGAAGGACATGGGTCTGTCTTCTCAGAGATGGAAGATGCCTCTCTGAGATTTCAGACAAAGCATCTGGCTACCTTCCTCACTGGCAGCAAACCATATTAAAGTTTCAAGTGTCCCACAGGTAATGGAGCCATGAAGAACATCGTGGATCCGTCTCAGAGTGCATTCTCTGCTCCATTGATTTGTCAGGTTGGAGCATCAATGGCACCCTCCTGTTCCTGTATAAGTGTCCCGAGGGGCTGAATGGCCTCCTCCATGTCCCATGGAACAGGTTCATGGGTCGGACTTGGCCCTGCCTGTTCCTGTTTAACAGCTTGATGCGGTAATCAGACCTCTTCTCTTCCTGTGGAACAGGCAGGAGGATTGAATCGGCTATTCTTCTCTTTGTTCAGTAGTTTCGATGGGCTGAATGGCTTCCACATATCTGTTTCTAATGTGCCTGAGATGCTGAATGAGCTCTTCATTTAACTGTGGAAATGTAGAGTGTCTGGCCTTGCTGTTACATGAATGTTACCGACACTTTAACAGCACAAACCTGAATGTTGTCCAGGTCTTACTGCACATGGACACAGACTGTTTCAGGAGCTTAGGTGTGGCACATTGTTCTGAACATTGGGTGGTCTTCAGTAACCATCCCCATTTCTGATCTTATGAAGGTGTTTGTTTTCAGGCAGCTACCCTGAGGATCTCCTGCAGAGATGTCCCAGGACTGAAAGGATTGTCGGTCACCGACCATAAACATCTTTCTTTGTGCTCTGAAAGACCCCAAACCAGTGGGGTGGGTATACCTAATTCCCATTAATCTCAAATAAGTAGGTGGTCCTGATGTCATCCACAGTAAAATGCTACCTTGTCATCAAGGCCATTCACTCTTTCCTGAGCCCCTGTGTTCACCTCTTGTTCACATCAATAGATGATGGTGTCTGTGTTGGGAGTGTTTTCCTCTCATAGAGGGTAATCAATGCCAGGAATTATCTGGGCTAGATAGTGAGGGGAGTTACATCACGGAAAGTATTCAAAGAGGTGGTACATGAATTTTTTGGCCTGTCAGAGTGCTAAAGGGTGTGAAGAATTGGACATTAAAGACCAGTTATTGATAACAGTAAGTCAGCCATGATGGTATACAATAGGTTGATCATCCGAGTCACCTAATCTTGCTTCTTATGTTCTCATATTCTGTAATTATAAAGTTAATAATTGTAATTTTCCTGAACGTTCTGTTATTGAATGTTGCAGTCACAGAGAGTAAAGTATTTTGTGAGTCATCTCAGGGTGAGGTATGGGGGCTGTATTCACAGTGAATCTGAGTCTCCAACATCACCAACAAATGAAGCACAAGTTGCAGAGAGGAGATACTCTGTAAAGAGACCAGAGCTGTCTTTCGAAACCAGCCTAGTTTTCCAAATAACATTTTCCAACCCACACCAAACCGTGTGTGACAGTCTTGAGGATGACATCCTGTGTTCCGGTGGACCAGGTATTTGGAGCAGGTGGCCTCCATCTGCTAATATCAGGAGCTGCGAGGAGCTGAATAGAACATAGGGACATAGGACTGAGCGGCAGGAGTGGGCTATTAGACACTTTGTCACCGTTTCACCACTCACAAATTCCATGGGTGATGTGCATGTGGTCTCAAAAGCATTTTTCTGTCTGTATGCCATTTGTCTGCATTCACTTGTCTGTCAAATGTCACCAAATATAATTTTGAATAAATGCAAGCATCCAGCACCACAAACTTCTGAGGAAGGGAATTTCCACTTGAACAGCCCTTTGAAAATTTCTCATTTGTGTTTCAACCAATGTTGGAAGGTCACTCCGTCCTTTTCCAGTCCCACTCCTCCACTGGTTACACCAATCTTAAATGGAACCATTTTTGTGATGTGACCAATGATGTAGGTCTCAGAGTAGGTCATTTTCTAGAAAAGTGTGAGACACAGAACGTTGGACTCATAACAAATGGTAAAATGATAGAGTACCCCAAACGTTATTCTGCCTTTGAAGTTATTCTGCTCACACAAGTTACTGGTAGTGGGGTTTCACTCTGGAACAGTTGAATTTGGCTGAATTCCCTTTGTTTCAGGCAGTGGAGAGATTCTAGTGAATTCTTACCAGAAATCCTTCACAAGTTGTAAAGATAACACAGGGATTTTATGGTCTCACACTTTGCTATCGGATGGAACAACGTAAGAGAGAGAGATCAATAGGCTGCTGCTTCTCAGGCGGGGGACATTTTTCTCCCTCTCTGTGTTGAAACATACGATAATGTCAACTGAACACCAAACTGGACCAGGTGTGCTCTTCTGGAACATTCTCTGGAAAACCCGATTATAGATTATATGCAAGTGCATTTGTTTCAATCGCAAAAAGGTCCCCACTTTATAATTTGAAGACCTGCTTACATGTGTCTGTGTAAATTGTAAATATTGGTAGGTGTCTTCATAGTATGTGTGTTAATATAAATGCATCTTTTTCTTAAAATTTATTCTCTAGCTTTAGTCTCCCTGACAAGAGTTAATGTGCATCCAGTTGATACACTCTTCAGAACGTCATGGATGGTTGAATTCTATTTCTCAGCTAAGATCAAAACTGATAATCCCCGATAACAAAAGGCCGGCATTCCAGGAATGAGTAAAGGGAAACCTCTTTGAAAATCTTCGAAAAGAATTAAATCCTTTCATTTTAGTTTCGGGGATCAAAACAGCACACAGTGCATCAAATGTGGTCACAGCAATGCCCTCGTACCGATGCGGTTAAACATTCCTGCGATTAATCCTGATACCTTTTGCCAAAAACAGCATCATTCCACTTACCTTCCAAATCACTTGCTGCATCTGCAGACTGACTTCATATGATTCATGTCCTAGGAACATAGAAACCGCCTGAATTACAGAGTTCTGCAAGCTCTCTGCATTTACATTGTTTACCACTGTTTTATTCTTCATGCCAAAATACACAACCTACCTTATGCTATTTCTGCTGAAGGTTTGCTCACTAACCTTCCCTGTCTGTTACACATTGCAGACTCACTACCTTCATTTGATGACACATTAAATAACCATCTTGGATTACGAGCTAATTGAGCTCCAAACAATTCCCTCCCCTTCTTTCAGATCTTGGATACAAATTGTTGATCATTGATGACCCTACAGTGATCTCTGAGGCACTCCATCAGTTACAGCTTTGCAGCCTGAAAATAAACATTTGTCTGTACTCTCTATTCCCTGTTAGCGACTGATCTTTGCTGGACAGGAGAGTCAATGTTCCCTGCTCCTGGGTAGCCGTTCAGGCGGGTTGAATGGCCTCCTGCTGGGCTGTGTAATGTACTCAACGAGCTGAATGACTTCATTCTATATTGCTGTGCATTTCCTTAGAGTGACAGAATGGTCTCCTCCTGTCTCATTGTATCGATCCAGTCTGATTGAATGGGGTGGTCCCCTACCATGTAATAGCCTCGAGGGTGGATTCAGGGAACAACACACGGGGTAGGGGTAACAGTTGGTCATTTGCCTGCACCATTCAGAATGCTCATGGCTGTTCCGAATGTGTCTGTCCATCCGTCTCCTGTCTGTTCGCAATAAACATTGACTCTCCTGCCCAACACAGATCAGTCGAGCGCAGACTTATACACTTAATGGCAAGGTCCTCGGGAGTGTAGCTGAACAAAGAAACCTTGGAGTGTAGCTTCATACCTCTTTGAAAGTGGAGTCGCAGGTAGATAGGATAGCAAAGAAGGCGTTTGGTATGCTTTCCTTTACTGTTCGAGTATTGAGTACAGGAGTTGGGAGGTCATGTTGCTGCTGTACAGGACATTGTTGACGCCATTGTTGGAATATTGCGTGCAATTCTGTTCTCGCTCCTATCAGAAAGATGTTGTGAAGCTTGAACGAGTTCAGAAAAGATTTACGAAGATTTTACCAGGGTTAGAGGATTTTAGCTACAGGAAGAGGCTGAACAGGCTGGGGCTGTTTTAAATGGAGCATCGGAGGCTGAGGGGTGACTTTATAGAGGTTTACAAAATTATGAGGGGCATGGATAATTTAAATAGGCAAAGTCTTTTCCCTTGTGTTGGGGAGTCCAGAACTAGAGGGAATAGGTTTAGGATGAGAGGGGAAAGATACAAAAGAGACCTAAGGGGCAACAGTTTTCACCCAGTGGGTGTACTTCTATGGAATGAGCTGCCAGAGGAAGTGGTGGAGGCTGGGACAATTGCAACATTTGAGAGGCATTTGGGATGGGTATACGAATTGGAAGGGTTTGGAGGTGTATGGGCCAGTTGCCGGCAGGGGGGACTAGATTGGGTTGAGATATCTGGTCGGCATGGACGGGTTGGACTGAAAAGTCTGTTTCCATGCTGCACATCTCTATGACTCTATAAACGAGTCTTCACTGCTCCCTGAGGATGAGGACACCACAGGTAGCACAACACTAAAGTGAAAGGTACGTCCTTATTTCTTTGTGGAACCTGTTATTTTAAGACTTTGTTAACTGAACATCAAATCACCACCTCTTTGCAGATATAAGGACAGAATAATTAGGAATAAACATAAACCATTCCGGACTCCAAACCTGTGCCACATTCCCACTGAACCTTTCCAATCGAATATGTATCAAACCCAGTCTCTGCTGCTGTCTCAGGAAGAGAATACCTGTTAGCATAGCACCACATGAAAAAAGGAGCAGAATGAGGCCATTCGGCCCATCTAGTCTGATCTGCCATTCAATAATTTCTTTTCTGTTCCTCAACCTCATTCTCCTGCCTTCCCCCAAGAATCCTTGATCCCGTTATAAAACAAAAACTTATCAATTTGTCTCTGTGTCGACGTGTGCATATGTTTGTCCATCTGCTTGTCATCTGGGTATTTGTGCTTCTACGTTTGTCTTTCTGTGTATCAGCCTGTGTGTTTTTATCTATGTTTGTGTCTATTTGTGTGTGACTCTGTATGTTTGCGTGTGTTTCTACGTGTGTGTATGTCTATTCCCTTGTATGTATTGTGTTTGTTCGTATAATGGGGTGATACCAATAATTCTGTGTATTTCTGTGTCTGCATCTCTGTGCAGTGAGGTAACTGTATTTGGGGGTGGGGGAGTGGGAGTTAAAGGACTGTCGTTTGAAATGCCAATGTGTTTACAGTGAGAATTGTCTTTCACTGAGCACTGCTCTTTAATCGGTCAGTGGGACATGGATGTTTCAGAAATTTCACGCGAGGCATCCCAGTCCGCTTCATCTTGTACTAGGTTCCTCCCACATGGCGGGTGGGGGGGGGGGTGAGGGAATGGATATTGGGCCCTCCACCACCCGGCTTGGCCATTTCTGTCCTATTCCAGACTTTTTCTCTTGGAATAGAAGAAAGGGGTGGATGGAGTGAGGGCAGGAGTGGATGGCCTTGCAGTTAGTGCTGGTGGAGGTGTATCTGGGAGGAATTGTGAGTCGTCCGGAATGAGACAGTCGACAGTTTTGAATCCATATATCATTATTAATGTGTGGGAGTATTGCGTAGGTGACAGAAAAAGTGTGGGAAGGAAGTTGCTGAATTCAATAGTGAGTGCGGTAGTGCTTGAGCCTTATTTGGAGATAGAGCATGAGGATTTTCTGGGGATAGATGCTATAACAGATATACAGAGAGGGTGACAGAGCAGAGAGAATTCGGTGACCATTATCCTGAGACAGCCGGGAGGATATTGATGCTTGTCCTGTATTGATGGAGATATCTTTAGATCATCTCAGCGTCAAGGTGAGCCTCCCCGAATGTCCTTTCCAAGTCTATCACTAATAATGACACAGACCTGTCCCTCCCAGTCTACGGAATCAGTTTATGTAGAACTTACAAAGAGCAAGGCACAGCAAATATTGCTGTGTTATATATCGGTTGTAGAAAATCTGAATATCATATGCTCTGGGAATTAGATATGCAAGTATCAAGGATACCGCAGTTTTGTAGGATGTTCTCAAATTGCATCTAAACTGTATTAACTAAGTGACTGCTTATGCTGTGCAAAATAAATTCTGTACGTGTATGTGAGGTGGGTTGAAGAGTATGTTGTGAAGCAAACTATAGAGCAGTTTATTTTGGGTTTGTTGTGTGATCAGAAGGAAGAGTTAATGACCTTGCTCTGAATCAGCTTTGAAGGAACAGAGACATTAATAAGGTGCAGTTTACACGGTGTCTGCATGAATATAGAATGCTTGAACGTTCTGGTTAAAAATCATGGTAGCCTGGAGGCTAAAGGGTCAAGTTCCCTCCAGTGAATTGGGAAAGTACAATATAACATACAGTGGGAGGCAAGCAATGTTTTTTGGAGTCATAGTCAGGCAACACAGAGACAGGCCCTTCAGCCCAAACACGTCCATTCCCACCAAACTGTCCATCCACGCTAACCCCATTTCCCTGCTGTTGTCCTGTATCTTTCTAATCCTTTCCTGTACATGTATTTGTACAAATGCCTTTTAAATGTTGCAAATGTGCCCGCCTCAAACTCTTCCACTGGCACATCATTCCATATGCATATCACCCCTGTGTGAAAAGCAGTTGGTCCTCAGGTTCCCTTTTATTGTTTCCCCTCTGACCTTAAACTGATGCCCTCTTGTCCGTGATTGCCTAACCCTGGAAAAAGGAACTGAGTGCATTCACTCTGTCCGTCCTTACCATGATCTTATACACTTCTCTCAGATTCCCCCTCAGCCTCATACATCTTAAGTAAAATGTCCTAACTTGTCCAACGTCTCCCAATAACTCAAACCATTGAGATCTTTGCAACGTTCTTGTAAATTTCTTTTGCACTCTTTCCAGTTTAATACCATCCTTCCCATAGTAAAGTGAACACAGCTGAACATAACGCTCCCAGTATGGCCTCACCAACATCCTGTATAATTGCAACGTAAATATACACTGATGAAAGCCAGTGTGCCAAAAGCTTTCTTCACTGCCCTGTCTACCTCTGAATCAAATTTCAGAGAACCATGCACATGAATTCCAAGGTCCCTCTGTTCCACTACACTCCTTAGGACCCAACCATTCAACATGAAATTCCTACCTTGATTTGACTTTCTTAAATGCATGAACTTACACTGATCTATATTAAAATCCATTTGCCATTTCTCAGCCACTTCTCCAGCTGATCAAGGTACTGCTGTATTTGCTGAAATTTCTGATAACCTTCCTGAGTCTCCACGATGCTGCCTATTTTAGTGTTGTCTTCAAACTTACAAATCTGGCTGTTCATTCTCATCTAAACCACAGATATATGTAATATGTAGTGGGCGAAGCAGTAACCCGTGAGGCTTTCCATTAATCACAGGCCTCCAGGCTGACAAGCATCCTTCCACTATTACCCTCTGCTTCCCACCAACAAGGCAACTTTGCATCTCATTTGGCAGCTCCTCCCCAATTTCATGCGATCTAACCTTCCAGAGCAGTGTACCATTTGGAACCTTATTGAAGGCCTTACTGGAATCCATTAAGACTGCATACACCATCCTGCCCTCCTCAACGTTGGTAGTCACTTAATCAAACAATTTGAACAAATTTGTGAGCCATGATCTCCCATGCACAAAGCCGTGCTGAGTTTGATGTTGGGCTATTCCCCTAAATGTTGGTTTTCCTGTTCCTCGGATGCTGCTTGGTCTGCTGTGCTTTTCCAGCACCACGCTAATCTTGCTCCTAATCACACCCTGTCTTTCCAAATGCATTTATAACTTATCTCTCAGAACCTGTTCAAGTAAATTACCTACAACAGATTTTACATTTACTGGTCTACAGCTCCCGCGTTTTTCTTTGTAGCCCTTCTTGAGTAAGGACACAGCATTCGCTGTCCCCCAGTCCTTCGTGACTTCGCCCGTTGGCCAGCGATGATGCAAAAATATCAGCCAGGGCTTCGGCAATTCCTTCTATGTCCTCCTGCAGTGTTCCTGAATATATATGGTCAGGACGAGGAAATTTACAGAAATATTGCAAAGTCTTTTTATTTCAGGTACAAACACCAAAGAAAGGAAAAGTGAAACAATGATGTTGAACATAACAAATTCGAAAATGTATTAATCATAGGAAATGCCCTCAGATCAATTTCAGTCATTGTGGAAACCTGAGAATTCTCAGAAATTCACGATCCAGAAACAGGGGCCATGAAACTGATAAGGAAATCAAAAATAGAACATGAATGCGAACAAACAGGAACAAAAACACTGCATAAATCTACAATCTGTATTTCAAAGGAAACAAAGTAAAAGCAAGGTCAAATATGGAAATTGGTAATTGGGAGAGGAGAGTTTATTGTGAAGAACAGGGAAATGGCCAAGTAAATAATCAGCTGCTTTGTATCTGTCTTCAAGGAGGAAGATCCATAAAATCAGCCAGTAATACCAAGTGATCATGTAGCGCTTGTGCAACTGAAGACAAAAAGTCAATTTATATCAGGAACAAGGTAGTATTTGAAAGTGTAACTTGATTGAGCATTGCTCAACCTGACAAACCTGAAGTACTTCATATTAAAATGTCAGACATAACTCATCAACAGAAGTATTAATTGCACTGTCGACGACTGTGTATTATTTTCCTGTGTATTCTGCAGAGGCCGGAAGCCATTCCGGATAAATGGAAGTTATTAAACGTGGTCCAAGCACGATAGATTAATAGAAGGGATCCAAGCATCTATAAAGGGAAGAAGACATAGTTTGGAGAATTGCCGAACAATTAACTTGACATCTGCAGGGAAACTGTTGTAATCTATTATGCAGCATGTGATAATGGATATTTAGAAATTAATAGGATCAATGGAGAGAATCCACATGTATTTCTGGCAGACGTCTAACTCGATGTGCTATTAGTTGTTAGACCCCATCTACCACCCCCTGAGAAAAGGAACAGAAAGTGACTTCGCCACAGGAAGTGATATCAACAATCCAAAGAAACCCTTAAAAAGAAAGCAGGAATGTGTAGCATCACTTCGCCAGAGGTCCACTGAAGATGTTACCTAGTAAGGTAAGGAAACGTCGGGAAATGAACCTGCCAGCTCAGCGAGCGAACCTGCATCCATTATGTACAGTATTGGTGACCCAATCTGAGAAAAAATATACTGACCACAATAAAATTGCAATGGACGTTGTCCAGATTAATCTCACAGATGGCGGGATTGTTGGATGAGGAAACTCGGCCTATGTTCTCCAGTGTTTCAAAGAATGAGAAGTGGGTCACAGTGAGATTTACAAAATTCACAAAACATATAACAAATGGGAAATTAACAGGACGCTTCCCTGGCTCCCCAATCCAAATTCAAGGCAAATAATGGCAAGATAAGGGATTGGCCACTTAAGACTGTAACTTTGAGGAAATTCATCACTCGGTGAGAACTGCCTAAAACAGGGTCATAGAAACCTGCTGGCAGTGTAAGATTAAGGAAAATCTCCAGATATTCTGCAAATGTGTCAAGCAGAAATGAATAACAAGGGAATAGATACGAGTCATTAATGACTTGCCAAGTTGCATCCAAATCAACTTAGTGTTAGGAGACAGAGGGTAGTGGTTGAAGGCTGTTTGTGTGACTCGAGACTGATGTCCAATGGTGTATCACAGGGATCAGTGCTGTGATTCGGAGATGCTGGTGTTGGACTGGGGTGAACAAACCTAAAAATCACATAACACCAAATTATAGTCCAGCAGGTTTATTCAAAGGCACGAGCTTTCAAAGCACACAACCACCTCATGAAGAAGCAGCGCTTCGAAGTTAGTGCCTCCAAATACACCGGTTTTAGTATAACCTGGTGTTGTGTGATCGTTATCCTTATTATTTGGGGTATTCATAAATGATGCAGCTGTGAATATAGGCGGGGGTGCTGGGAGTGTGACAACTAATTTTGTGTTTGATACAAAGATTGGCCGGGTGGTTGGCAGTGAGGAGGAAGGTCTTATGTTGCAGCAAGATACAGATGGAATGGTCAGATGGGCAGAGCAATGGCAGATGGAATGTAACCTTAATAAATATGATGTGATACAGTTTGGAAGAAGGAACTGGACATGGAGTACTCAATGAATGGCAGCACACGAGGAAGCTCAGAGGGTGTTTCTCCACGCTTCCCTGAATATGACTAAATGCGTTAATGCACAATTTTGAAAAAAACATAAGGGACCGTAAACGTAATCTTTATTCATCAAGGCATAGATTATAAGAGCTATGCAGAACTTTGGTTTGGCCAAGATGGAGTACTGTGTGTAGTTCTGGGAACCACATTACGGGAAGGATCTGATTGTAGTGGAAGGGGCTCAGAGGAGATTCACCAGGATGTTCCCAGGGCTGGAACATATCAGCTATGGAGAGAGGCTGGATAACCTCAGGTTGTTTAGTTTGGAGCAGAGAAGGCTGAGAGGGCCGTGATTCAGAAGGATAGGATTCTAAGGGACATGGACAGGGTGGATAGACAACAGCTGTTCTTTTTAGTCAAAGGGCCAAGAACAATGCAGCACATTTTAAAGTGAAGGGAATTGAGGTTTGTTTTTCATCCAGAGGGTGTTGGGGTCAGGAATGTCCTTCCTGAGAGAAGTTGTCATGGTAACTTCACAACCATTAGAAAATACACGGCTGTGCACTTGAAATGCCATAAGATTAACTGCTACGGGACTTGTGTCGGAAAATGGGACTAATGTAGACAGTGCTGTATTGTTGATGGGACAAAGTCTGTGCTTCTGTGTTTGTATGGCTGTGGAATGTCAATCATTGAGTAGTTTAAGATACGAATTGATGGGTTTCTGAAGAGTATATTAACAAGGGTTTTAAGATTGAACTTGTAATATCTTATGAAAATATGTCAGTGGCAAAATTAAGTGGACAAATGTGCAGCTTTCTTACAGTCTGATAGCAGTGAATTGAGGACCGGGAAAAGGCAGAACTATGGAGCAAATACTTTAGTTATGTCTTCACAGAAGAAAACAAAACAAAAAAGAAAACTTCCCAACAATCCTAGTGAACATTAGTCTGTTGAGAAAAAAGGAATAGAATGACATTTGCAACCAAACACTCTTAGAGGAAGTATTGGAACTGAAAGTAATGAGCACAGATAAAGTTAACCGAGATTGATCAAATGGGAATCATAATTAAGAAAGTGACGTTTAGCATAATTATGGAGAAGCAATCAATGCAATATAATTGCATTTTCAGAAAGATTTTTGAGAAAGCCCAAAGCCTATTATGCAAATTCAAATCCTCTGGGACTGGGACTAATATGGTTTTAGAATGGGAGAGCGGGCAGGAAGCAGTGACTAGGAATAAAACAATGGGTTTATTTGAAAGGAAGGCTTGGAGGATATCGCAAGGATCGGGGTTTGGGCTCCAGCTATTCCCAATACACAACATATATTTTGTTGAGTGGATCAAATTTAATATTTCCAAGTTTGTTGGTGGCACTAAACAATATCGGATTGTGAGTGGGTGCGCTGGATGTCCAAAAAACTGCAAGGTGATTGCGACAAGTGGAGTGTCTGGGTAAATACATGGCAGATGGAGAGCAATGAGGGGTGGGGGATATGGTCTATGGGGGATATGTGATATTGTGACCTTTGATGGTAAAAACAGAACGGGAGCCTATCAGTTGAAAAGGGATTGTTTGAAAAATGTTGATCTATAAAGGAAGTTAAGCTGCATTTTTGTTTCCTTCTGTGCAGCCCTCCGAGGTCAGTGTAGGGCAGTGAGATCTGAATCGAGAAGTCAATACTGGGAATGGCATTGGCACGCTGACCAGTATACACAGACCCAACAAGTGGGGAGGTGTAGCATTGAAAAGGATCTGGATCTCCCTGTGCACTGGTCACAGAAAGCAATTTTGCAGGAGCAGAAAACAGATAGGCAGATAAATAGTGTATTCACCTTCATTTCAGGGGGATTTGAATCCAGGAGTAAGGGTGTTTTACTGCAGCTGAGCAGGGCCTTGGTGAGACCTCATCTCGCACATTGTGCAGTATGTTATGCAGTTTTGGTCTCCTTACCCAATAAAGGAGAAACCTGACATTGAGGGAGAGCAGTAAAGGATAACCAGACTGATCTCTGGGATGATAGGCTTGTTGTGGAGCAGAGTTTGGGGCGGCTATGCCTGTATTCCATGGGCTTTAGGAAAATGAGTGGCGATCTCAGTGAAACATATAAAACTCTGTTAGGGCGAGACAGATTGGAAACAGGGGTGACAATTCCCCTGGCTGGGACTTCAAAACAAGGGGCCACAGTATTATGTACAGACAGGCCACTCTGCATTGAGATGTGAATAAATGTCTGCACTCAGATACTGGTGAACCTGGGGTACTATCTCACAGTTAAGGCTGTGGAAACCAAGGCACTGAATATAAATATGCATTTCTGGAAACTAAAGGGATAGGGAGACAGCAGGGTATGGTATGAAGATAGAGGATCAGATACCATTACAGGTTGTTCTCCAATAACGTGGTAGCTGCTTTCCTGTGCATCACTGTGTTGCAGAAAATCATGCAATATTAATAATGTGGTCTATGGGGAAAAGAGGATAATGGGCGAACTGCAAAATATCAGTAAAAAACAAAAATTAAAGTTAGTCTAACACACACTAGCACAGTCTAATTAAACCTTTAAATCATATATTGTAATGAAAGAGTGTTAATAATGACAATTCAGTCACTGGCTACATCCCTGTACCTTTCACCAAGCTCTTCACCAGAAAGCGCTCAGGACTGACTGACCACGTGATGCCAACATGGAATTCCAGTTCTCCTGAAGATTCTCCCGCGGTTTGAAATAAAGTTCTTTCTAATTGGAGAGAGCAATTCCCTGTTTCAAGCTCAGGTTCAAAGCTTGCAGAGCGGATTACATTCCTGTTTTAGCTGAACACTCAGAGGGTGCATTTGGCAGACAGAGGATCCTGAAGCTGGGTTTTGTTGTACAGATGGTGCCTGGCAAGGAATCGCGTCACAGTGAGCGGGAGCTCACTTTATAGAAAAAAGGTGCACAATTCACGAATCGCATTGCAGTCAAATCACGTTGAATAAACACGCGTTATCAGAGAAATGCCTGTATATTGAATCGAGGAGCAAGATTGATGGACTGAAGGTCTACAACAGTTCTTATTTTATATTTCACAATGTTTAAACATATTAATAGATATGAACACTGTGTCGGGAAAACTGCTTTGAGGAGATTTTCTCAATGAAGTAGAATGGGGAAGGCTCAATGTGTTGAATGACCTACTCCTTTCCCGATGTTTCTGTGCAGCCTGTGGGAAAGCTCTGTAAATGTTGTCACAAACTCTCAGATGTGAGGAAGGAGGACTCTTCAGGGTCAATAGGACTGTGATTCCCGTTCCCTTTTCTGATATCGAGGCTGGTGCCAGTTATTCTGTCTGTTTATTTCCTTTAAGACCTCGGAGCAGTGTGATACAATTGAGTGTCTTGCTTGGCCATTTCAGGGACCATTGAAGACTTTATCACATGTCTATGTGTCTGGAGTCACTTTTAGGCCAAACAAGAAAAGCACGGGAGATTCACTTCCTGAAAGTACGTTGGGGAATGAGATCGAAGTTTACAATCAACATTGTAAGCAAGGTCATTGTTACAATCACCAGATTCTAGATCTTGATATTTTATTAATTGTTTTTAACTTCCACCAGCTGCCAGAGCATTATCCTGTATTGGATTAGTAATCCAGTGACATTTCCACATCAGCACCATCGCCACATAGGAACCTATCAGAAACCACAATGGGCGGGTTATTTCTGGACTGCTTGACAGCTCTGTCAAAAAGAACTCCCACCAATTTGATTATCGTGAAGGGACTGAGGGGTTGGTAAATGGTCAGAATGTAATTATTCACCTATTAGGGGACCAGACATAGTTGAGTAATTTTCCACACTGCTGAAAATGTGTTGCTGAAAATGTGATGCATTCGTCAGGCAGCATCCAAGGAGCAGGAGAATTGACGTTTCATGCATGAGCCCTTCTTATCCTGCTCCTTGGATGCTGCCTGACCTGCTGCGCTTTTCCAGCAACACATTTTCAGCTCTGGTCTCCAGCATCTGCAGTCCTCACTTTCTCCTCGATAAATTTCCACATTGCCAGGGAGTTGTCAGAGTTGGAGCTGGAATGAAACAGCTTCCCGAGGACCACGGGTTGTTGTGCAGCATAAGTCTTCAGTTCTATTATAGGAATGGTGTCAGGGTCCATTGTCTTTGTCGTATCTACTGTGTTCAGCGGTTTCTTCATGTCTCATGCAGCGAATCGAATTGGTTGAACACCGCCATCTATGATTCTGTGGATATCATGGCGAGGATGAGGTGGATCAATCCTTCAACACCTCTGGCTGAGGATAGTGAAGATACTAAATCCTTCTCTTTTTCACTGATGTACCGGGCTGTTCCATTATTTAGGATGGGGATATTTCTGATGTCCTCTCCTCCAGTAAGTTTTTTAATAGTACATCGACATTTATGTCTGGATGTGGCAGGATTGCAGAGCTTAGATCTGATCTGTTGGTCTTGGGATCATTTTGTCCTCTCTATCAGATGTTAGTTGTGCTGTTTGGAATGAAACCATTCAAGTGTGGTAGCTGTAATGGGTTGTGATCAGCTTTAGGTACACATGGTTCTGACCGTGGCATGTTCACCCACTCTCGTCACTGAACCATTGCTCGGCTTGATGATAATGGTAGACTGATGGAATATCCTGGGGAAAATGTTACAGATTATGTTTGAATACAATCCTGCTTCTGTTGCTGCTGTTGTCTACAGCATCACATGAAAGCCCAGTTTGAGCTGTAATATCAGCAATTCAATTCTACTGTCTGTCCCCCAGTTAACATCGAGACCCAGTCACCCATCAGCCGTGTACTCAGTGACCGCACCTGGTTTCTGATGCAGTAATATTTCCATTTTCATATTCTCATTCTGCTGATGGTTCTCCTTGGTTCCATGCTTCCAATTTGTTACATTACTCAAACCCTTCAACATATTCATCTGAATCTTTTCCTTGCTCGTCATGCCATCTACGTTTGAATTGAATGTGTTTCCCTCTGGTTTTCTCCCTGACCATGAGTAAGAGCTCTGTGGTGTCCGTGATATCAGCCTTCTGCAGTTTCTGAGCGAATGAATGTGTGGACTTCAGTTCCCAGTGTAGGGCGCTCCGTGTTGGACAGGGCGTTTGAGCAGCTTTCAAACACGTCATTGGAACTTGTTCAAAAACAGAAATTCCTGAAGAAACAAAGCAGCTCTGGTGGCATCTTTTGTAGTGAATGCAGAGTTAATCTTTCGAGTCCAGTGGCCCTCTACAAAGCCCGCAGTTTCTTCAGCAATTTTTGCATTTAGTTTATATTTATTTCCAGTATCCATAGTTATTTGTTTCATTCAAAATTTGTGCTGTGCCTATTCGTTTCTGAAGAACCTCAGCAGGTCTGGCAGCATCTGCAGAGACAGAGAAACAGAGTTCGCATAACAAGAACAATGTGACTTGTTCTGAACTGAAAAGGGTTGGCTTTTTAATCCCTTGATGGAGATGGGGGATGGGTGACTTGGAGAAGAGGGCGTGGCAAAAGATAAACGGGCTGTTAGCAGTGGTGAACGAGAAGATGATGCAAAATGGTTTTCAATTAAGATGTGAATGGGGGAAAGGGGTTCTCTCTCGTTGAGTGTAAGATAAAGATGACACAACCACACAAGGCCATAGGGAGAACAGGAGAGAGAATGTTGTATTATATAGATCTCGATCTATACGTTTTCACAGTATACATCATCACTGCCTTCACACTATGGAATTCAGATGCTTGACCTCTTATTAGCACGAGTAAGAGTTTCATGCTGCCTTAGTTTTGTAACATAGAGCAAAACTAACAGTATGAAGTTTGGGCTGTTTTCTACACCTGTCATTTTTAATATTCTTTCAAATTTGCAGTGCTTATCGTTAAACGTTTGATCTTGAAGTTAGTATCAGATGGAGTGTATGAGTTTGAGGAGTGGCATTCTAGAAGTTTATAATATCATGGGAGGCATGGGTAGAGTGAATAGCGAAGGTCTTTTATGTTGGATCGGGGAGTTCAAACACAGATGCATAGCTTTAAGGTGGAAGGGGGGAAACTTGAAAGGGACAAAGGGACAACTTTTTTTACACAGAGTGTGATGTATGTATGGAATGAACTGCCAGAAAAACAGTGGGAGATGCAAGTACATATTTCAAAGACATTTAGACCAACATATGAATGGGAAACGTTTAGAGGCATATGTGCCAAGTGCAAGCAGATGGGATTATTATAATTTAGAAAACCTGGTCAGCATGGACATGTTGGACCAAAGGGTCTGTTCGTGCACGATATAACTGTATGAATGTAGAAATTGACGAAAATGTATGAAAAGATATGATGTAATAAATTGGTAAGAAATATAAAAACAAGCATCATGAGCTTTTCTGTCAACATAAAAAAAGCTTGAAGATGTGTGTGTGAGCTGAGGGGGAAGTGAAGTGAGGAAAGTACATTGAGGCCATTAGGGGGGTGTGACTGGAGAACTGGCCAAAGGGAACAGGCAGGTAATTTACAGTAGTAATTTAAATCACTCCTCATGAGGAAAGTAGTGTAAGAATGTCAATGGTATAAACAAAATGGTAACAGGAGGGAAGTTATTGAACTGTCTCTAACAAAAGGTACAAGGTATTTACCTAACAGGTAAGAATAAGGGTAGGCAGGTCAGCAGTAATTCATAGTTAATTTTAAAAGAAGTAGTCACAGAGTGACTAGTGACATTGTGTGAAATATTTCATAACTCTTTGGATTACAGGAGTGTTCCATTGAAACTGGAGATCCTCCAATGTGGTGCCTATCTTGAAGAAAGGAATGAGACAGAACGCAGGAACAATTTAGCCTAACCATTATTGGTGGGAATCTGCTAGAGCTTGTTATTAAGGAAGGAATTGCAGGGCAGTTAGAAAAGCTTAATGCAGAGTTGGCATGGTTTTGTGAAGGGGAAACTATTTTTGCTCTGTCACAACATACAAATTCTTTTTTGGAGATCCCTGAGAAGGTCAAGATTAGAGTCATGCTGGAAAAGCACAGCAAGGCAGGCAGCATCCAAGGAGCAGGAAAATCAATGTTTCGGGCAGGAGCCGTTCATCAGGAATTCCTGAGAAAGTGACAAGCAGATTTGATAAAGGGCACTGGTTAACATGAGACTTTCCAGAAAGTTTTCACAAGGTATCACAAAATAAACGTTCTGACACAAGACAGAGGCTTGTAGTATGATGAATAATATATTTGCATGGGATAATGGTTGCTTAACACATAGAAATCGGAGTGTCAGGATTAATGGATCTTTATGATAAAGGTGTATCTACTGGATTACCACAAATATCAGGCCGATGGCATCAGTTATGTACAATCTATACTGATAGCCTGACGGTGGGAGCTGAGTGCAATATACATTGGAGTTAGTGGATCACTTTGCGAACCAAAATGCAGGCTGCTATTTAATGAAGAGGACTCCCAAAAAAGGAGTAGTACAAAGGGATTGGAGTGTTCCTGAGTATGAAACGTAACGTCAGCATGCTGATGCAGCAAGTAACTAGGTTGGTTCATGAGGCGGCTTCCTGGGATGAAAGCGTTGAATTATTGAATACATTTAAAATGGTGAGGAGATTATTCATTGTGGTTGAAATGAATGAGGGTGATATTACTGAAATGTACAAGATACAGAGGGGGCTTGACAAGGTAGCTGCTGAGAAGGTGTTTCCCCTGAGTCTCGAACTCGAGGTGGTAGATACCGAATAAGAAACATTGATTTCAATCTGAGGTGAAAAATGAAGCATTCTCTCAGAAGGTAGTGAATGTCTGGAATTCCCTAACCCAGAGAGTTGTGGAGGGATACAAGGAATTGGGTAGGAAAGTGGAGTTGAGCTCGGAAGTAGATCAGCCATGTTCTTATTGAATGAGAATTCAGTCTTGAGGGGCCGAATAGCCGTCTCATGTTCCTACTTCTTAGTCTTTTATGTCATGCTTTTGGAAAGTAATTGGTTATTTTCCTGGAAGTCGTGTTGTACAATGTTGCATTCGGGAGAGGAGAAAATTTGCCTGAGTTAATCCTGGATGGGATATGGGATCTGCATTTAAAGCAATTCCAGAGCAGAAGTTACAGAGTGAGGAAGCATGGAAAAAAGGATTGCGGCTGGGGGCCACTTTATGACCTAAGCCTAGAATTTCCAAGTGCATTTCCGAAACTACACCTAACCATCAGCGTGGCTTCGATCTGCCTGTTTGTAGCAGGTCCGAAGGGAGGAATGGAACATCAGAACATAGGGCTGAGGGACACGAGTGGGCTGAACGGCCCTTTGACACTACCCCACCAGTAAATAAGGTCATGGCTCATCTCATTGTGGTCCCAGCTGCACTTTTCTCTCCATGCACCATTATCCCTGATTCACCTGTCTATGGAAAATCAGACAAAGCCAGCCTCGATATAATATAATGATTCAGCCATCCCAAACTTCTGGGAAGGGGAATATCCACTTGAGTGAAATCCGACTTTGTGAATTTTTCCTCACTCCGGTTCTGACTGATGTTGGAGGGTGTCACTGTTTCCTTTTCTCGTCCCACTACTCCATTGTTCACAACAAATTTTAAATGTAACCGGGTCGGTGATATGACCGATGATAAAGGTCTCAGACGGGTTCAGGTTCAGTGATAGGAACAAGTCAGGCAGATTTCTTTCGTCAGCCGCAGGTAACTAATAGGGCTAACGGAGCAGCGTGATAGATTTGTGGAAAACACTGCTACGTCATATCAGCAAGGACCTCAGCTCAATTCCAACCTCGTCCAACACTCTATGTGGAGTTTGAACATTCTTCCCGTGTCTGTGTGGGTTTCTTCCCAGTTCTCCAGTTTCCTCCCACAGTTCAAAGATGTGCAGCTTAGTTTGATTGGCCATGCTAAATTACCGATTAGACAGTTTATTTTTGTTTTCTCAGGGTGTAGTGAGTCTTTGGAACACTCTTCCCTGCAGACCATTCGAGGCAGAGATATTGAGTATTTTTGAGGCAAGGTTCATGAATCACAGATGAGTCAAGGATTATCGAGAGAGGGCAGCAATGTGCAGTGTTGGGGAAAATGTAGACAGTGGTACTGAATGGCACGGCTTCAGAATATCCAGGAATTAAATGAAATGATAACATCGATAAGGTTTTACCGGGAAAACAAAATGGCAGCGATCTGAAAGGTCAGCTTTGCTGATCTCTGTACCACAATAATGCTCTACCCCACCCCACCACAGTCATTTACTTACAATTGAACACTACAAGAGCTACAGAATCCTCACTAATGCCATTTTGTCAAGTGGAAATGACAAAATATGGGAAAGGATCGAGTAAGTCCCAACACGCAGCGCACCCGTCAGAAGCTTTCAGCATGTCTGTGGCCGCACCTGTAACACCCTCTGTTCGTTTAATGGACCGAGTCACTCACCAGGACTTGGTCACCGAGTTCACCAAGTTACGGGAAATGACTGAAACCATGATTGAAGAAAAATTCAGCGGGAGGATAGAACCACTCTCAGCAGTGCTCCAAAAACATGAACAGCAACTTGAAAGCCTTGGAAACAGAACGGATGAGGTCGAGAGCCAAACTGTAGGGGCAGAGACTGTGATCAATTCCTGTAAGGAGCGGATCCTCACCCTTGAAAAACAGGTCCGTAACTTAGCTGAACAAGGTGACGTCCTCGAGAACAGGGACAGGATGAAGAATGTTCACATAATCGGTCTGGTGGACCGGACATAGGGTGATCAGTCAGTGAGTTTTTTTTGCGAGAACTGGTTGCAAAGATTCCTTCACAACAAAGCTGAAGAGGGACGGGTGAAGAGTGAGACAGTTCATCGGGTTACGGTGCGCAGGTCATACTCAGACCAACGCCCTCACCCTGTCCTTGTGCTATTACATTGTTGCAAGGACAAACAAAGACTTAGGGAAGCCTCCAGAACACAGGGAAGAGACCCGAAGAGGGCTCCAGGATTATGTTCTTCCAGGTCTTTTCAGCGGCAGTGATTCAGAAAATAAAATCTTTCGATGATAACAAGAGAAGATTAAGGGAACTTGAGATTCAGTATTCCTTAATGAACTCAGCGGTGCTCCGTATGCACTAGTGGATCTTTCAATAGATCCACTAACTCTCCAGAGGTTGTGAAAACTTTTTGGGCACTTTAAAGTAGGCTGGATGCGTTAATGGAAAGCGATAGCCTTGTTTCTCTTTTTTAAAAGAAAGTTTGATGGCAGTTTCTGGTATTAAGCAGTGTTAAATTATAGACGTGGCTGGATAGCGTGCATACTTTTAACTCCTTCATTAGTATTAATGCTCGTTTTTCTCTTGCTTAGTTTGTGTGTTGGGTTGGGCTCAAGCTGGACGGAGTTATGAAGGTGATCGTGATGACTGAATGCCTACCTAAGCGCAGTTCAGTCCCGATGTTTGTGATTAATTGCCCTGGATGCAGTATTGATAATGGGGCAGAAGATAGAGATTTGTGACGTGAAAATGCTCCCAGTCGACGGGGGGTAAATGCCCCTCCTGAGTGCCATTGGCACTTTGTATCTTTTTTTGTATTTGTATGTATTTAGTTTTGGAACGTTTTGAGAGCTTATTAGTTGTAGTAGCTTTAGGTTGTATGTTTTTTTAGGCTCTATGATTCTGTTTTCATTGGTGCTCAGCGATTTGTAATTCGAGTTCTTCCTCTCTGGATTTCAAATATTGTTTCAGTGTATAATGGCAAATGTCGTGCTTAAATGGTGTATCTAGAACATTAAGGGGAGCCATTCGCCAGTTAAGAAAAAGGAGAGGGTGGATATTGTCGTATTGCAGAGATGCACTTTGATGACAAGGAACATTTGACATTAAAGCAAGGTGGGTTTGATCGGGTTTATTTCTCATCTTTTAACACTAGGAATAAGAGAGAAACCATACTGGTGAGGAAGAATCTTTCATTTAAATTAGTAGATTGTATTAGATACCCACGGGAGGATTATAACTCTCAAAGATATATGGGGAACAAAGCAGTAGTTTGAATGTTTATTGCCCCCGGTTCACTGCCGGAAATTCCTGATAGATGCTTTTTCCAAATTAAGTAACCTTTCTTCGTCGCACATTATCGTAGGAGGAGATTTCAATTGTATTTTGCACCCACAGTGGACAGTATGCCCAAAGGCTCCAAGCACCATCTTTCCAATCTAAGCAATTAGTGGATATTTGTGTGGAACTGGGGCTGGTGGATGTATGGAGGCAGATCCACCTCATAAACAGGGATTTTATTTTCTTCTTTAACCCGTAGAAATGCCACACTAGTGTTGATGTCTTCCTCACCTTGCAGCAATCTTCAATTCAGTGGTGTTCTGGACAATTGGGAATATTACCATTGCTGACCATGCAGCTGCATACTTATTGGTTAAGATCAAGGGAAATATAGCAGGTTCAAGACACTGGCTAATCCCTTTATTCTTAAGGATATTAAGTACATTGAGTATTTCTGTAATGAATTCAGATCTTTCTTAGCCATTAATTCAGATTCAACCAGTAACACACCCATTCTATGGGAATTGCTAAGGCTTATGCCAAAGGAACAATTCCTTAGGATGCGGCAGAAGCTGGAGCAGGAACGCTTGCTCCAGGCACTGTTGAAGGCAGCCGAGAGGGCACACTGTGATAGACCCTCGGTGGCTCGGCTGTAGAGGATCACAATGCTTCGGTTTGCAGTGAATTCCATGCTCACACAGACAGCCAAGCACGAACTTACTTTTGCAAAACAAAACCGGGCAAGAAGTTAGCCTATCTTGCGATGAAAAAGAGAGCCCCAATGCCATTACCTCAATTAGGGAAGGTACTGGGACCCTTTCCTGCGATCCCATAAAAATTAAAACAGCATTTCGGAGATTTTACTCTGAATTATATCAGATTGAGCATTATGAGGATAGATGGATTAAGCTGGAATAATTCTTCAAGAACTTGGACCTTCCAGGGGTAACCCCCGAATAAGAGTCTTGCCTTCATTCACCACTGTCAGTGCTGGAGGGTGTAAAGCAGCTTCGAGGCGGAAAGGCGCCCGGTCCTGACAGATGTCCACGTGTGTTTTATGAGGAATTTATAAACCTGTTGTCAGAGCCGATGCTCACTATGTTCGTCACTCACACAGTCACGACTGCATCCCACCATCCTTAAGAGAGGCTCATATCTCTCTTATTCTGAAGAAAAGGAAGACACCGAAAGATTGTGCTTCCTATCGGCCTATCTCACTTCGAAATATTGATTTCAAAATTCTGTCTGAGTCCCTCACATTGAGGATGGAAACTATTTATCCTTCCATTGTCAAGGCAAAGTACTGCCTTAGTAGTCTGCTACTCATAGACAAAATGAGGACAGTTACGAAGTATTACCATTTCCCAATAAATATCAATAATTTTAAAGTAGGGACTGTAATGTGTCCGATCGAGGGCAATATAGCCAAACCCCATTTCTTACCCCAAAACGTGGTGTACCATGTTTCCGACGGGGAATACTGGATTCCATGTTTAAACTATGGACAACCAGTTGGTTTATCTTGCTTGGATGATTTATCTGAGGGAGAAACAATGATGTCCTTTGATCAAAATAAGTCGTAACTCATGACTACCGAGTAGAGATCTGTTCTGCTTTCTTTTTATCAAATCAGAGATGTTATTCAGAAAAGAACCACGCTTTTAATAGACCCGTACAGATCCGATACAGAAAAGAGGGTGCTTATTGCTAAGAACACACTCTCTGTCAGTACCCTTTACCATTTGTTGCAGAGTGACCCCTTAGACGAGACTTTGTGCCTTTATGAGGTCTGCAAACAATTTTGGGGGTTCAGATCTCTTCGGACACAGGGGAGGATATTTGTGAAAATACAAGAAGTATTTCAATCTGTAAGAAGACTTTTGCCCTGAAGTTGAAGATTCATCATAGAGTCTATCTGGCCCCAGACACTCTCTCAAAATTCAAGTGGGAGTATGTCTTAAATAGAAAATGACTATGGACACTCTTACTCATTGCTTGTTGACCATCCACCAGCGCTATAGGAGCGGTGTGTTCTCTGCGATGGACAGGATATTGCGGACAGAATTGGAGATGGTTCAGGTTTCCCTTTTCCTGGGCCTGCCCAGTCTACCTTACTCAGATGTGCATAGGAAAAAATACTTCAATACCCTCACTCTCTGAGTTCAGAAAAAAAAAGTTCTGTTGAGTTGGGTGTCTGAAAACCCCCTGGGTCTATTGGTTTGTCGTAACCTTGTCATGGAGCATAGCCCTTTGGACTTTTTAAAAGGTATTTTGCACCATACAATAGAGGATTTTTATTCGACATGACAGCCCTTTTTGAATTACCAAGGTACAGGCTAATATAGCTATGACGAAATTGACTAATGAATCTAATGTCCAGAGAGGAAGAATTACGAACAAATGAACGTGTATTAATTAACGCTCTTGAAGGTTGAGAGCTATAGTTTTGTTATAATGAGTTCCAGTATTCGTTTTTTATTTTTTATTTTTCTTCGGCCCGTTGATTTACCTTTTCTTATATACATGCACATGGGTGTAATTGTGTTCAATTTGCATTGCTTTTTGAGTTGGGGACTGATTTGTTCATTGAAGCATTAAACTAATTTTCTCTGAATAAAAATATTTTTTTAAAAAATTAAAATGTTAACATGGATAGAATACAAATTATGATTTATCTTAAGGGTCATCACACCTCGGGTGACAGGATGATGTTGAGAGGGTGTGCCCTTCGTAGCAACCTCTGTCTGTGTGGGGAACTGAACCTGCGCTGTTGGCTTTCCTCTGCATCACAAGCCATCCATCCAGCCAACAGATTGCGAGACTGTGTAACTGCTATAAATAGAAATAGCCAAAGTCAATGTAAAATATAAACTTTGATAAGAAGGGAAAAAAAGGTACAATTCAGATAACGGTCAAGATAGTTGCTGAGGGGGAAAAATCTCCGCTGGAAATTGTACGTTATAACGAGAGAGTTGATTGGATGCTATCTTTGGTTGAATAAGTTGAACCAAGTGAAATAACCGGAATTACTAATTGTGATTGGATGTCGATAACTATAAAATATGAATACATTTTTGATTGGTCTGTGTGAAGCATACTAACCATTGTATGAAAGTAAAAAGCTGATGGAGCATATTTTTTGGAGGGTTGGTCCCCATGGGAAATGCCTCCCGAACACATGCTTGAACAAACCCAGGGTAGAAAGTGCGTGAGTGTCGTCTGGTTGTGACAGGAAACCAGGGGGCTGAATGATTGAAAGTTCCTGCAACGTGAAGCTCAGGAGACAGTCAGATCACCACCCATCTTATTAAATGGTACAGCACATTTGAAGGGCGAAATGGACTCAATGTGAATTTTAATTGCATATGATTTTTAAAAAAAACACTGTTCCTTCACCTCATGTTTTACACACTGGGGCACTGTCATTTTCCTGAAACTGGGAATTATTTGGAATATTATCTAGAACATTCCATAATCAACATTCTCTGGAGAATTCTACAATCTGTGGAGATATTACAAAGGAAAGAGACACGGGGGGTGGGGGGGGGGGGCGGGGGCGTGCTGTATGCAAGAGTGAGAGTGGTGGAGCATGAGCCTTGTTCGGATGTCGGTGCTGGAACAGACATACATTGAGTGTGAGGGACCAACAGCATACGATGCCCCTTATCCTCACAGAGTTGGGAATGTTATCGATGTTTGTCCTGAAGTGCTGGTCATTGCTACTGATCTCAGATACTGCACTGAGCTGGGTGGTGAGCTCAGATCATGCTTGGTGGGTCTGGTGGTACTAGGGAAGAGATGTACTAAACCATCCGCCAGGATATCTGTGACTCTGTTGCCAAAACGTCGGGTAATTGACCCTTATCTGCTATGCTCTGGGTAAAACGTACATGACAGCTCCAAACTGAGGAAAGCTCAATCGAGTGCCCATTGTCCTTTTAAAGATGGCACGAGTGCCAGCAATAATGGAATATCCAGTGGCATCTGGGAGATAGTGGGTACCTCCAGCCAAAGTGGGTGGAAGAATCGGGTTAACATTGAATGAGAGTGACACCATGGGTTAGGGTGGGTAGTTAATGAGGTGAGTTCGGTAAGATAGCACCAGAAAACTAGTTTGGCCTCGTGCAAAGAATCCCCCTGTCACACTCAATGGAAATCACTCAAAGATAAATTATTGTTAGATTCAGACGGATAAGTTGAACACTCTGCTGACCCCATTCACATTTACAGAGCTGCAGAACAAATCCTCATCCAAAACTCTCCATCATCTGAACTCACACCTATATTCTGTTCACCATCATTCCTGGTAATACTGGCGTATTTTACTGGATGCTATCGAAATGTCTATATCTCAGCATTCTGAAACATGTGAGCACATCCTTCCATGATATTGTTGCTCAATCTCACCCTCTCTGTCTATACCCAAAACCACTTTCATTTACAGTCATGAACGGAGACAGGACCTTCAGCCAAAACTGGTCCATACCAATCAAAATGTCCGTCCACATTAACCGCAATTCCCTGCACTTGGCCCATATTCTTCTCTGTCTTTCCAATTCATATATTGTTCGAACAAAGTGCAGCGAGGTTTTGTGATGTCAAGGAAGGCTTCAGGAAAGATCTCGCTGAATCTACCATTCATCTCACCCCAGCAATCAGATTACACAGAAACATTTTGACTAGAGATTATAAACAAGAAGTACAAGCAAATACTGGTGGGAGATGTGTATGGAAGTCAATACTGCAGGGAAAAAATGTACGTTCTAAACAGGAGATTAGATATACAAGCGTTTGCAGGCAAAACCCGACGGGTCTGGTACTATTTGAAGGAAGAAAGTCGGAAGTTTGACCCTCGAATAGCATAGCAGGTTAGGGCACATCCAAGGAGCAGGAAAGTCTATGTTTCGGTCATCAGCCTTTCATCATGAATTTACTTCAGAATTCACTTTTTCCTAATCCTCTGTAGGAAGAGAGTGAGTCAACATTTTTAATTTGGGATTTCTTCATCAGAACAGCTTTTGTGTTTGATCTCTAGTATATGCAGCTCTTTGTTTTATTTTAGATCAGCAATTATCTTGCATGTTGCAGTATTAATGAACAACTTGATCTGGGAAGAGGGGAAGGGGTGAGGGCAAAGATCAGGCAGTGTGTCAGTCACAGCTTAAGGCCCTGTGGAGGTAAAGGAAGGCTTGTTGGAAGCACCACATTGGAATTCGGCATCATTTGAACAGATGTGACAGATTCAGAGAAAGTGGGAGGATGCAGTTTCTCGCGCAGCTGGTCATTGAGTGTCACAGTGGATAGCAATACGGCCTTACAGCATCAATTACCTGTGTTCGATTCCACCCTTTGGTGACATTCTGTGTGGTGTTTGCACGCTCTCCTTGTGTGTGCGTGAGTTTCCTCTGGGTGTTTGGTTTTCCTCTCACAGCCAAAAATGTCCAGGTTAGATTCAGTGACCTCAATAAATTGTTCCACTGTATCCAGGGATGTGCAGGTTCGTTGGATAGTCTGTGGAAAATTTAGAGTTACCGGGGTAACGTTTCAGTTTGTTGCTCGGGATGTTATCAGGAGGGTCATTGTGGGCTCGGTGGGCCAAATGGCCTGGTTCCACACTGCAGGGCTTCTTTAATTTGTATGTACCTGTCTGTGTTTGAAAACACTTCCCAGGATGCTACCTATAAGTTCTAACACAATTTGCCTTAACAAAATATTACACCTTCCGTTTCTATCTTTAATGTGAATGTCTCTGTCCATCTTATTCTTTCCCTGGCCTTGGTTTTTCGTTGTGTATTGTATCGAATGCTGGCATCATGAATTTCAGAAATAATGTAATGGTGTGTGTCAGGCTATTGTTCACTTCCCGTTGTGTCCCATGTGTTACTCCATGGACAGGGGAGGGTGTGCTGTGCTGTTGTTCACTTCCTGGTGTGTGCCTTAAGGTGCTTCATGAAGAGGTGCGTGTGTATTCAGGGCAGCTGTTCACTTCCCGGTGTGCCCCACGTCGTCCTCCATGTTGGACAGCGGTGTGTGTGCTGGGCTGTTGTTCACTTGCTGGTGTGTCCCATGTGGTGCTCCATAGACAGGGGGTTGTGTTTCGGGTTATTGCTCACTTCCCAGTGCGTACCAAGTTGTGCTCCATGTTGGACAGGGAGTTTCAGCATCTTTGACTCATGTCTTTAAAATTTGGTCTGTGCCTGTCTACTGAACGCCTGTGTTTGTCCCTCTCAGCTGATCACGTGGTCAGGAACAAGAGGAGGACCCTGAAGTATAATTATAAAGGAGTAGATATCTCACTTTTAGTGGATGGAAGTCTGATTGTCTACTGTTATTGAAAAGTTAGTGGAGGGGATGGGGATGGGGATGGTTTGCTGGATGTTGTGCTGTGAGCTACCTCAGACGTTCATGGAGACCTGAGGATTTGGTGACCCAACTCTGGATGGAGCATTGGGACCTTAGTTATAGCATCAGTGTCTGTAACATGAACAACAAATGGAGCAGAGGCTGCACAGCATGGACGCTCTGAAACCACGGACTGGGTGTGTGTGGGGAAAGGGATCTGCTAAATCTGTCTGGTCTTAAAGTAGCACAGACTTTCACTCTCATCCTTAAACATACACGCACACACACTCTCTTTCGCTCACACACATGGAAAGAAGCATACACACCCTCTCTCTCTCACTCGCACGCCACCCCCATCCTCCCCCCACCCCCCGCCACATACACACTCTGCATCTCTCGCACAGACACACCTATAAATCTGGGGGGCTAATTTGCGTTTGCAGTTTTATATTTGGTGGATAGATTGTATTTTGTTCAAAACAACATTCAATTTTTACGCAGCCAATC
This sequence comes from Chiloscyllium punctatum, assembly GCF_047496795.1. Lineage (NCBI taxonomy): Eukaryota > Metazoa > Chordata > Chondrichthyes > Orectolobiformes > Hemiscylliidae > Chiloscyllium > Chiloscyllium punctatum. The sequence continues at coordinate 612,776 of NW_027309868.1, forward strand.
ATGTGGCATTTTATAAAGTCTTGCAGTGGAAATAAAACCAGTATGACTCCAGGGTGAAAAAAAGTCGGACTCCACACAAGACCTTCCATGGTTTATGCAGGGAAGGTCACATCTTAGCAAACGTAATAGAATTCTTTGAGGAATGAAAAAGTTGATAGTGGAGAAAGGGATGTAGATGTCATGTACATGGACTTCAGTAAGGCGTTTGATGAGATAGACTGATGGAGAAGGTGAAGTCGCAGAAGTCCATGGTGTACTAGCTAGAGGATTAGAGAACTGGCTGGGCAACAGGAAACAGAGTGTAGTAATGGAAGGGAGTTTCTCAAAATGGACAATTGTTCTGTGTGGTGTTTCACAGGATCCGTGCTGGGACCACTGTTTGTTGTGATATACTACATGATCTGAAGGAAGGTATAGGTGGTCTGATTAGCAAGTTTGCAGATGACACTAAGATTGGTAGAGTAGCAGAAAGTTGAGTGGACTGTCAGAGAACACAGCTGAATGTAAATAGATTGGAGAGTTGGGTGGCGAAAAGGAAGATGTGAGGTGATGCATTTTGGAAGATCCAATTCGAGAACTAATTGTGCAGTAACTGGAAAAAGCCCTGGGGAAAATTGATGTGCAGAGAGATCCGGGTGTTCAGGTCCATTGTTCGCTGAAAGTGGCAGGTCGATAGAATGATCAAGAAGGCATACAGCACACTTCCTTCCTGCATTCTAACAATTTAAGAAGTGGAGAACCACAGACCAGTTAACCCGTCACCAACAGGAGGGAATCTGTTGGAATCTATTGCGTACAAGTCTAGGTAGGCCATATTACAGTTGTATATGACTTTGGTTCGGTCACATTCGGAATACTGCAGACAGTTCTCGTTGCCACATTACTGAAAGGTTCTGAATGCTTTGGAAAGAGGGCAGAAGATTTTCACCAGAATGTTGCCTATTATGGTGAGAACGACATATAAAGAGAAATTTGGTAAATTAGGATTAATTTCATTAGAAAGATGAAGGTTGAGGGAGGACTTGATTGAGGTCTACAGAATCTTGAGAGATGTAAACAGGGTGGATAGCAAGAAGCTTATTCCCAGAGTGGGGGACTCAGTTACTCGGGGTCAAGAATTCAAGATGAAAGGGGAAACCTTTATTGGAGATATGCTCGAAAAGTTCTTTGCGCAGAGGGTGGTGGGTGGCTGGAATGCGTTGCCAGCTGAGGTAGTAGAGGCGGGGATGATAGCATCATTTAATATGAGAAAGCAGAGGTATCCAGATCCTTCGAAAATAGGCGACAGATTTCGATAGAGGATCTGGATCGACACAGGCTTGGAGGACTGAAGGGCCTGTACCTGTTCTGTGATTTTCTTTGTTAATTGTAAATACTGGCGAAAAGCGCCTGTTGGTACTTGAAAGGAAAATGAAATCAAGATCAAATGTGACACAGCGTATGTCTGGATACAATAATTTATTGTAGAGAACAGAAAAATGACAAGGAGACGAAACAGTTAATTGCATCTGTCTTCAAAGATGACTTCCAGAAAATTTCCCAGAAATACCAGGTCACCACGGGATCTTTGTAACTAAAGACTAAAATAATTCATATACAGTTATGAAGTTGTATTTGGAAACAGAACTGGGATGAGGATTGATCAGTCTGACAGACGGGATATAATTCAAACTGAAATTTCAGAGAAAACAGCAATACACATGTTGATTACAATAGGGACAACTGTACTTTTCTGTATTCACTTCAGACGGTTATAAATGCATTCAAATGATTAACGAAGGGAAGGAGTGGGAGAGTGAAGGACTACAGGCCAGTTAGTTGTTATCCGCAGTAGGGAATCTGTTTCAACCTATTGGAACGAAGATCTTTTTGGACACTGAGAAAGTAATAGCAAATTTCAAGTGAATTGTTCTGCACTTATGAAAGGGAAGTTACAATTTACAAAGTTTTTCTTGAAGATATCTCTTGTATTTGTAAATAATGGCAAATCAGTGAATATGGTACAGTCAGATATTCAGGACGAGTTTTAATTAGCACACGCAGTAAGTTAGCAGAAAACATTAAAGCAAAGTGTATTGGAAGGAACATATGCAAACAGGGGAAGGTAAGCACTGGAGAAACTATTGGAGAACATAGGTGGTGGTAGAAGGTTGTTTGTGTGACTGCAGCCCGGAGTACGCTGGTGTGCCACAGGTTTCAGTGCTGTCTCCCTTTAAACGCCTTCATTTAAAGGGAATCCGAATACAGATGAAGAATCAACTAGACTCAAAGTGTTAACTTAATCTCTCTTTGCGGACGCTGTCTGACTCACTGTGATCTATAGCATGTGTTGGTCTCAGTGCAGATTTTGCTTCTGCAGTGATTTGCTCCTACTAGAAGTAAAGACATTCTGCACGAGTAACACAGAGATTTGAGGAGACTGTACCTGTACAATTTTGATGTCGTGATCTAAGTAAAATAAACTGATCACATATATTGAATGGGCTTTCTCCAGATTAATTCCTCAGATGGCACAATGGACTGCTGAGGAGACTTGGTCTGAGATCAAGGTGGAAATTTGTGTTTGAAACTGGAGACGCTGATTGATTGTTATATGAGAATTTCACGTCTGTTTTACTTGGGAAAAGGAGGAGGCAGATACAGAACTCAAGAAGATGGACTGGTATAAAATTGGACCAATCCCCAAGTCCAGATCAGTTACATCTCAGGCTGCTGTTGGAGACAAGGGATGAAAGGCGCTGATGCAAATTTTTAAATAGAATCTGGTCACAGGTGAGGTGTCCGAGGACTGGAGAACACCCTTTATAGGAAGGGTTGTAGAGATAGAACAGGGAACTATACACCAGTGTGTTTCAGATCAGTGTTAAAGAAAATTTTGCACAAGACAGGTGGTGTTAGAAGGCTGGTTGTGTTACTGGAGACCGGTGTCCCCGGTATACCAGAGTGATCAGTGCTGTGTCCATTATTACTTGTGGTATTCATAAATGGTGCAGGTGTGGATGTAGAGGGGGAGTGGGAGTGTGATAAGTAAGTCTGTGTTTGATACAAAGATTGACCGGGTGATTGGCAGTGAGGAGGAAGGTCTTATGTGACAGTAAGATACAGATGGAATGGTCAGATGGGTGGATCAATGGCAGATGGAATGTAAGTCTGATAACTGAGGTGATGCACTTTGGCAGAAGGAACTAAATGGGGAATACGCAATGAATTGTAGCACACAAGAAAGATCATAGGGAGCTTTTACACACATTCTTGAATGTGACGTGGGAGAATAAAAGGTTACGTAAGAAGTCAATGGAAGCAGTAGGCATAACCTTTACTCATCGAGGCATAGATTACAAGATCGATGTAGCACTTTGTTGAGGCCAATATGGAATACTATGTGGAGTTCTGGGAGCCACATTACAGGAAGGATGTGATTATTCTGGAGGGGGTGCAGAGATTCACCTGGATGTTTCCAATGATGGAGCATGTCAGCTATGGAGAGAGGCTGAATAAGCTCGGATTGTTCAGTTTGAATGAGAGAAGGCTGAGGGGGACGTGATTCAGAAGGATAAGATTAGAGGGACATGGACAGGGTAGATAGACAGTAGCTGTTCCTTTTAGTCAAATGGCCAAGAACAGGGGAGCACACGTTTAAAGGGAAGGATTTGAGGTTTAGAGATGATTCGGGGATTGTTTTTCACCCAGAGGGTCATGGAATCTGGAATGGACTTCCGAAGGTGGGGCAGTTATCACGGGTAATCTCACAACCATTAAAAATTATTTGGACGAGCACTTGAAGTGTCATACCATTCATGGCTACGGGACTGATGTAGGAAATTTGGAATAATATAAATCGTGCTGTATTTTTGATGGTACAGAGTCTATGCTTCTGTGATTGTATGTCTGTGGAAGGTCAATCATTGAACAGCTTAAGACAGCAACTAATGGACTTTGGAAGAGTACATTAACAAGCGTGAAATGTAAAATCTTCTCAACGTACAATATACCAAGGTGAAATGTTGGAGAAGATAATTGTAGCTTCCTTACAGTCCAAAACCAACGAATGGAGAAGAGGAAAATGGCAGACTATGAAGCATTTACTTCAGTTCTGCCTTCATGATAGGATATTAAAAAAATGCTTCCAAACAATTTGAAGTCTACTGAGAAAGAAAGGAAATACAATCAATCACTAACTAAGCAGTTTTGGAGAAAGTATTTGTACTGAAATCTGATAAATCCCCATGGAATGATAATCTATATCTCTGATTCCTAAAGAAGGTGGCCATGGGAATAATGGATACTCTGCTTTCCGTGTTCCAAATTCCAGGTGATTGAATTGACAGATTTGAGAGCAGCAAATGGAATCCCAATATTTCTAAAGGAGGCAGGGAGACAGCAGGAAATTACCGTCTGCTTAGTACCAGAGAAGCAATCAGGACAATAGAAGAGTCTATTAGAAAGAACGCTTTGCCAGGGAACTTTGAGAATTATGTTAATTTGAAAGTAATGAACATGGATCAAGTCAATACCAAATTATTAATGGAGAATAATATTGAAGATTCCGACTGCGAAATAAATTATGGCGAAGCAATAGATGCAGTGAATTTGAATTTTCAGAAACATTTTTGATGATGTCCCAAGTGTAGTGTTGTGACAATGCTACTCCTTTAACAAGGTTATGCTGTCTTTGTTTTTCTTTCATAGCAGTCTGAAAAGCAGCGAATCCAAAGAGTCTGGGTTTGACAACTTGGGAATGCTTTCAAGTTGAAAATTAAAACACGTACAATGAGGAGCGAGCTATGCTAGATCCGGTCCTGTGTAATGAGACAGGAATAATTAATGAACTCTTAGTTAGGAATCAACTTGGAAGGAATGATGACAGTATGGTTGAATTTAAAACACAGATGGAGAGTGAAGATAAAATTTAATACCAGGGTCCTGTGCTAAAACGAAGGAGACTACAACAGAATGGAGGGAGGACTTGGCAAAAGTCAACTGGAAACAAGTACCTTATGGTGAGAGTTGACGAGCAGTGGAGGATTTTCAAAGGATTTTTTCCAAGTCCTAAGTAAAAGTATATTCAGTGAAAAGGAAAGACTCTCAGAAAAGGGGCAGTCTGCCGTGGGTGTCTAAGCAAATACGCAAGGCTATGAAATTGATAGAGATGGAATGCAAAGTGGTCAAGAACAGCAGGAACCTAGAAGATTGGGAAAAGATTAAAGATCAACAGAAAGCCACGAAAAAAGCTATAAAGAAAAGTAAGATAGAACACGAAAAAAAAACTAGTACAGAATATGAAGACAGATAGCAGATGATTCCCTAAATATATAAAATTAAAATGAGTGGCTAACTTCAATGTTGGTCCTTGAGAGGATAAGAAGGAGCATTTAGTTACAGGATATGATGAAATGGCTGAGGCATTGAACAGGTATTTTGTATCAGTCTTCATAGCGAACAACACTAATAACATGCCAGTGATCGACGAAGAGATTAAGATTCTAGATTAGAGTGGTGTTGGTAAAGCACAGCAGTTCGGGCAGCATCTGAGGAGCAGAAAAATCGACGTTTCGAGCAAAAGCCTTTCATCAGGAATGCTCTGAACTGTTGTGCTTTACCAGCACCACTCTAGAATCTGGTTTCCAGCATCTGCTGTCCTTGTTTTTACCAAAGAGATGAAGGTAGGTGAGGACTTGTGAACAATCATTATTACAGAGGAGGTAGCATTGGGCAAGCTAATCGAGTAATGGAGATAAGGTTAGACGAATCCCCTGGCCCTGATGTAATGTATCCCAGGGTACTAAAAAGATAGCAGGAGAAATAACAAGTGCACTTGTGGTAATTTTCTACAATTTGCTGAACTCTGGGGTCGTCCCAGCAGATTGGAAAACAGCAAATGGAACGCCATTGTTTAAAAAGGCAGGTAGATAAAAGTTGGGGAATTATAAACCAGTTAGCTTCATCTGAGTAGTGGGGAAGATGCCTTGACAATATTATCAAGGAAGAAATAGCAAGGCATTTTGATAGAAAACGGCCCATTGCACAGATGTAGCAAGGATGCATGAAGGGCAGATCATGCTTAACAATCTTTTGGAAATCTACGAAGACATTACGAGCAAGATAGACAACGAGGCAGCAATGGATCTGGTGTATCTAGGTTTCAAAAAGGCTTTGACAGGGTGCCACATAGTAGGCTGCTGCATAAGATCAAGATGGATGGCGCTACGGCTGAAGTATTGGCATGGATAAAAGATTGGTTGACTAACGGGAAGCAAAGAGTGGGTATAAATGAGTGCTATCCTGGCTGGCAATCAGTGCTGAGTGGTGTGCCTCAGGGATCAGTGTTGGGTTGGAATTATTCACAATTTATAAAGATGATGTGGAGTTGGGCGCATGCGTAGTTGGACAAAGTTTGCAGATGGCACGAAGATGAGTGGCAGAGCAAAGTTTGAGAGTACTGTGAAACTTTGCAGAGGAAAATAGTTACATTGCATGAATGGGTATAGGTCTGGCAGATGGAATACAATGTTAATAAATATGAAGTAATCTATTTTGTTAGGAGTACCAGTAAAAAGGATTATTACTTGAATTGTAAAAATGTTACAGCATGCTGCTGTGCAGAGGGACCTGGCTGTCCTTGTGCATGAATCACAGAAGGTTGATCTGCAGGTACATAAAATAATTAGGAACGTAAATGGTATTTTGTTCTTCATTGCAAAAGGGGTTGAATTTAAAAGCAGGAAGGTTATGTTACAGCTGTACAGGGTGCTGGTGAGGTCATACCTGGAGTATTGTGAGCAGTTTTGGCCTCCTTACTTGCAAAGCAATGTACTGGCAGTGGAGGTTATGCAGAGGAGATTCACTCTGGTGAATCTGAAGTTGAGGGGGTTGTCTTATGAGCAGAGACAGAGTAGATCAGCATTATATTCATTGGAATTTAGAAGAATGAGGGGAGGATCTTATAGAAACATAAACAATATTATGAAGGGAAGAGGTCAGAAAAAAGTAGAGAGGATTGTTCCACTATCAGGTGAAGCTAGGAAAAGATGGAATAACCTCAATATTAGAGGGAGCAGATTCAGGATTGAATTGAGAAAGAACCTTTTCACCCAGAGGCTTGTAATTCTATGGAATTCCCTGCCCAGTGAAGTAGTTGACGCTACTTCAATAAATGTTTTTCGAGCTGAGATAGATATGTTTTGAACAATCAAGTAAATAACGGATACGGTCAGAGTGCGGGTAAGTGGACATGAGTCCACGAGTCGATCAGCCTTGATGTTACAGAATGGCTGAGCGGGTTAGAAGGACCAGATGGCCTACTCCTGATCCTCGTCCTTCTGTTCTTATGAAAGTTGAGTGGCCAGTTCTCCCAGCGCAGACCCTCTGCTTTGATTTGTTTGGACTGATTTTTCACAGACTGGCTGTTTACTGAAAGCAGGCAGCCAGTTGTGAAGCTATCAGGCCAAAGAAGAAGTTCCATGCTGATACCCCCGCCCCCTCTCTCTGATATCTCTCCTGGAAGAAACTGGGTTTGATTTTTCCTTTCGAATTTTCCATGGGGTGTTTATGGCGATTGTTTCAAGTACTTCGAACAACACCTTAGATTATTTAGATACAGATTACTTACAGTGTGGAAACAGGCCCTTTGGCCCAACAAGTCCACACCAACCCCCCAAAGAGCAACCCATCCAGATCCATTTGTCTACATTTACCCCTTCGCTCTGCGCAATTGAGCATGGCCAATTCAGCTAACCGGCGCATTTTTGGACTGTGCGAGGAAACCGGAGCACCCGCAGGAAACCCGCGGAGAATTTGCAAACTCCACACAAACAGTTGCCTGAGGCAGTAATTGAATTCGGGTCCCTGGCGCTGTGAGGCAGCAGTGCTAACCACTTTGCCACGGTACCACCCAATGGCTTTCAACCAATTTCAGATTCTCGGTTGAGAAATGAAGTGCTACTGAAGACCAGAAAGCTTCACCTGGACGATTAGCTGAGTAGCCAACTTTTAATATTTTTTAATATTTATTTATAAAACTTTAAAATGAGAAAAGCTGGGAAAAGTCACTTTAGTTCTACCTACTGTGGAACTAGTAGCATGGAAATGGCTTTTAATTGGCTGTCTCTTTGTATTGTCATCCCTAATCATGTCACACAGTAATGCCCCACATCTATGTAGGCTGAATTGAAAGTCAGTTCTTGGTCTTCCCATGTACCCACTCCTTATGAATTTAATTTGCTTACATCATTAAGTTAGGATAATCTGTTGGGTTTTCAGATAGGTTGTTATTCGGCATGCTATTCTCTTCTGTTTGTGTTTCATTCCGTAACCTTGAAAATAAATTCTGTTTTATTTAAAACTAAGTGGCTTAACAAGCTGCGTCACTCCTGGAATATCTTCCTTACACTGCTTAAGGCAAGAAGCAAAGTTTGAGTCTGCACTACTTCCTTAAAATGACTTGAGGTTTTCTGTCCTGGCCCATAACAGTGTGCAACAGTGAGATCTAATATACTGGCATGGGTTGAGAATGGTAGAGAGCTGAAAGAAAAAGTGAGTCAGAATAAACAGTTCCTTTTTTTTGGAGTGGAAAGCAATTACGAGCAGGATGATCCTGGAATTGATGTTTGGCACCCATCTATTCAGGAAGTAGATTAAACATCTGCTCTGGGGTACTAAATGGAATGTTTCAAAATCTGCTGATGGCACCAAACTGAGAATTGATTGGGTGAGGCGGATGTAAAGAAGTTCAAGGTAATTGAGACACGTGGAGGAAATGGGCAAATACGTGGCAGATGAACAGCAATGTGGATGGACGTAACATTGAACATTTTGGTTGGAAAAATAGAATATCAGGCTAGCATTTCAAAAGGAATTGATGCGAAAATGTTGATCTGTGAAGATACTAACATGCATACTTTTGTTGACTTCTTCACCGAACTCTGAAGTCCATTCACGGCAGTGAATTCTGAAACCAGGCGTCAATACTGGGATTGGCACTGGCACATATGCCAGTGGGTATATGTAACATTGAAAAGGATCTGGATCTCCCTGTACACCAGTCACTGAAAGCATTATTGGAGCAACTGAAAGCAGTTAGGAAGGTAAATGATGTGTTGACCTTCATTTCAGGGAATTTGAGTCCAGAAATAAGGGTATCTTATTACAGCTGTACATGACCTTGGTGAGACCCCATCTCGAACATTGTGCAGTATTGTGTGCAGTTTTGGTCTCCTTACCTAATAAAGGACAAACCTGACATTGAGGGAGAGCAGCAAAGAATGACCAGACTGATCTCTAGGATGACAAACTTGTTGTGGGAACAGAGGTTGCTGCGACTGAGTCTGTATTCCATGTGGTTTAGGAAAATGAGTGGAGATCTCAGTGAGATATATAATACTCTGACAGGGCGAGATATATTGGAAATAGGGATGATAATTCACCTGGCTGGGACGTCTAAAACAAGCAGCCACAGTATGAGGTACAGTTAGGACACTCTGCATTGAGATGAGAGTAAATGTCTGCACTCACAGACTGGTGAATCTGGGAATTCTATGCTACACAAGCCTGTGGAAGGCAAGGCACTGAATTTCATTAAGTATTTCTTGACACTAAAGGGACGAGGTAGCAGCAGAGGTTTGGTGTGGGGAGAAAGGATCAACCATCATTATATTGAATGGGAAAGCAAAATTGATGGACCGATGTTCCTAATTCATATTGTTCCAATAATTAATCACTTCAAAGGATATCCTGTATGAAGTGTTTGGGAAAAAAAAATTGAAGAGATGTTAGACCAAAAACTAGAATGGGGGAGGGTCAATGTGTTGAATGACCTACTCCTTCCCTAATGTTTCTGTGCAGTCTGTGGGAAAACTCTGTAAATGTGTCACAGGCTCTCAGCAGTTAGGAAGGAGGCATCTGCTGGATCAACAGGGCTGTGTTTCCCATTACCTTTTCTCATACCGAGACTGGTGCTGGGTGTTCTGTCCAATTTTATCCATTAAGGGCTCGGAACAGTTTGATACAATAGAATGATGCCTTGCTTGGCATTTTAGAGACCGTTGAAGTGTTTGCCACATGTCTGTCGTCTGGAGGCACTTTTAGGCCAGAACAGGAAAGCAGGGGAGATTCACTGCCTGAAAGTAAATTGGGAAGGCAATTGGTGTTCACAAGTGACATTGGCTTCAAGGTCACTGTTACTGACAGCAGATTTTAGATTTCGATATTTTATTAGTTGTTTTTAACTTCCACCAGCTACCAGAGCATTAGCCTGGTCGAGATTGGTAATCCAGTGACATTTCCACAACAGCACCATCTCCACATGGGGACCAATCGGAAACCACACTGAGCAGATAATTTTTTGCTGCTTGATAGCTCTGTCAAAAATAACTCACACAATTTTGTCTATTGTGATGGGACTGAGGGGGTGGTAAATGGTCAGCTTGTAATTATTCTTCTCTTAAGGGACAGGAAATAGTTGAGGAATTTTCCACGTTGCCAGGGAGATGTCAGAGTTGGAGCTGGAATGAAACAGTTTCCCTAGGGACACGGTTTGTTATGCAGCACAAGTCTTCAGTCCTATTGCAGGAATAGTGTCAGGGCCCATTGCCTTTTTCGTACCTACTGTATTCGGCTGTTTCTTCATGTCAGGTGCAGCGAATCGAATTGGTTGGAGATTGACATCTGTGATTCTGTGGGCATCATCTAAGGAACACTTCTGGCTGAGGATGGTGCAGACATTGCATACTGTCTTTTACACTGATGTGCAGCAAAGTTCCATTCTTTCGGGGAATGGCAAAGCAATAACCAAGTGGTATTGAGCTGTTAGTCTAGCGACCCAGGCAATGCTCATGTGACCTGAGTTCGAGTGCTGCCACAGCAAATGGTGGAATTCAAATCCAATAAATGTTTGGAATTAAGAGTCTAATGATGATCATGGAACAGTTGCTGATTGTGTGGGAAACCCATCTTGTTCGCAGATGCTCTTTCGGGAAGGAAACTGCCATTCATTCTTGCTCTGGCCTACTTGTACCTCCAGACGCACAGCAATGTGTTTGACTCTTAACTACCCTCCTGTCAATAAATGGTGACACACTAATCCCATTGAACAGTTTTTTTTTAAATATTTGTGGAGTCCTCTTCTTTCATCAGTTGTTTCATAGTTCAACTCCATTTCTAACTGGCTGTGGCAGGACTGCAGAGCTTCGATCTGATCTGTTTGCTTTGTCATCATCTCGTCCTCTCTATCAGATGTTAGTCCTACTGTTTGCAATGTAAGTGAGTAGTCAAGTGTGGTAGCTTTAAATGGGTTGTCATCAGTTTTAGGTCCACACGGTTCTGACCCTGGTATGTTCATCTACACTCGTGACTGAAACATCTTTCAGCTTAATGGGAATAATGGACTGAGGAATTATCCTGGGCAAAAAGTTACAGATTGTGACTCAGTACAATATTCGTTCTGTCCAACTATGATCTACACTATGACATGAATTCCCGGGTTTGAGCTGCAATTTCTGCAATGCAATTCTGCTGTCTGTCGCCCAATTCATACCGAGACCCAATGACCCGTACCCCGTGAGCTACTCTGGTTTCAGATGTGGTAGCACTTCCAATTTCATATTCTCATTCCTCTGAGCGTTTGTTTATTGTGTCACATCTCTTATTGTCTTGTTTTTCAAAACTCCAAAACGCATTCCGTGAGGTAGCAACACGGCTCAGTGTTTAGTGCCGCTTCCTCACAGCGCTATGGACCCAGGTTTGATTCCATCCTCCAGCGACCATCTTTGTGGAACATGCGCATTCTCCTTGTTGGATTCTTCCCTCCCACAAACCAAAAATTTCCAGGTTAGGTGCATTAGTCAGGGGTAAATATAGGATAAGAAAATGGGTGTGCTTGGTTTACTCTTCAGAGGATCGGTGTGGACTTGTTGGGCTGAAGGGCCTGTTTCCATACTGTAGCGATTCTAATTCCAACATTCATCTGAACGTTTTCCCTTGCAGTTATGCCATTTTCAGTGTTTAAATTGAATGTGCTTCACTCTGTTCTCTCAATGGCTTCTAATAAGAACTCTGTAGTGTCAATGATTCCAGTCTTATGTAGTTTCAGAACCAAGATATTTGTGCATTTTTTATTATTTTTCACTTCCCAGTGTACGGCAATCCAAGTGGGTCAGGACATTTGAGCAGCTTTGACATATACCTTTGAACATATTCAAAACCAGAAATTTCTGGAGAAACTCAGCAGGTCTGTCAGCATCTGTGGAGACAGAGAAACAGAGATAGCGTTTCAAGTCCAGCGTGGCGCTTGTTCAGAACTGAAAAGGGCTGCTTAATGCCTTAGCAAAAGTGGACGACGGATGATAGGAAACAGAGCATGTGGAGACGCAATGGCACAGAGGGATGGGCTTTTAATTATGGTGAAAGAGAAACAGATATAAAATTGGTGTAAATTAAAGTGTGGATGGCAGAAATGGGTTGTCTCTATTGAGTGCAGGATAAAATAAGACACAGACGAGATCATTGGGAGGTCAGGAAGTCGAATATATGAAAAATGGAGAACAGCCATAATGGAATCAGGCTGTGAATTTGGACGTGTGTATTAACTGCTGTAGGCTGTGGCACATCAAAGTGTAAAGTTAGGTGTTACTCTAGCTTGGGTAGTGTTTCACTGGAACGTTGCAGCAGCTCAGGACCGAAATGTTAGGATGAGCGCAAGGTCGGTTATTGAAATGAGAAGCAATGAGAGGCTCAGGGTTATTCCTACAGACAGAGTGAAAGTGGTCCTCAAACCAGTCTCTGTTTGGTCTCCCCAGTGTAAAGGAGACAGCATTGTGAGCAGCAATGTCAGGAGACCGGATTGAAAGTGTAAAAGTGAAATGCTACTTCACCAGGCAGGTATGTTTGGGGTCTTGGACAGTGAGAAGGGAAAGGTGAATGGGCAAGTGTTGCAGCTTCTGTTATTGCATGGGAAGGTGTCATGGGGGAGTTGTGAAGTGTTCGGGATGATGGAGGGTGTCACAAAAGAAATGGTCCCTATGAAATGCTGTCAGTGGTCGCGAGGGAAAGATGTGTTTGATGGTGCTGTCCCACTGGAAATGGTGGAAGTGGCGGAAGATGATTCTGTGAATGTGGATTCTAGTACAGTAGAAGTGAGGACGAGGGTAAATCTATCATTGTCCTGGTAAGGAGAGGACGAAGTGAGGGCAGAAGCACGTGAGATGGGATAGTCACAGCTGAAGGCCCTGTCCACCGGAATTAGCGGATTTCTGATTTGAAGGCAAAGGAGGTCACGTCACAAGCAGTTCACTGGAATGTGGCGTCATCAAAGAGAAACAACAGAGACGGAGAAACTGAGAGAATGGAGTCAGCCTCCGCTGATAATGTGTTCAGCTACATCTAGAAGACACCCCTGAATGATTGAAAATAACCAGACATCTAAATTGAGGCTTTCTGTCTCACATCTGATCTGAAGCAGGATGTGGAAGTAGACCCAGAGGAAGGTCAGTGGGTATACCTGGGCAGACATTCAAGCAGATATCCAATAACGCTCAAAAATTATTGATTCTGTTCAAAAAGAAGGACTCGATTAGAAGATGTACCACCCATGGTCGACAAGGATACTATGATGAGCATTAGTGTAGGCCAGATTTAGGATGTTTATTTCTTGGGATCATAAGCATATGCTGGGCATGACTTTCAGCTGTGCTTCCTGAATTCCCCCCAGAAACCCCTGCCATTGCTGTTCCATCCTCTTCCCTGCTCCTCTCCCCTTCCTGATTCAAGTTCTCCATCTCCAATTACAGATCACATTCTCTCACATTATGGTCCCTCCCCACTTCATTGAGGATGACACTGAGAACTAAAAGGTGGGCTGTTACTTAATGGAGAGGACACCCACAAAAGGAACAGTGCAAAGGGATGGAATTGTCTTTGTGTCTGAAACATAACGTCAGCATGCTGATGCAGCAAGTAACTAAGTTGGTTCATTAGGCGGATTCCTGGAATGAAAGGGTTGAATTATTGAGTACATCTAAAATGGTGAGGCGTTTATTCATTGTGGTTGAAATGAATGTGGATGATATTACTGAAATGGACAAGAGAAAGAGGGGGCTTGACAAGGTAGATTTCGAGAATGTGGATCAATTCCAAGGCAGAGAGTCGAACTTCGGGTTGTAGACACAGAATAAGGGATATCGATTTCAAACTGAGATACAAAGAAACATCTTCTTTCAGAAGGTAGTGAATGTCTGGAATTCCCTAACCCAGAGGTTGTGGAAACTGGTTTTTTTTAATACATTTACAGACTGGCTGGATTGGGTTTTGATAGATTAGTGATTTGAGGGATACAAAAGGTTAGCAGGAAAGTGGAGTTGAGCCCTGAAGTAGATCATCCATGTTCTTATTAAATGACAGTACAGGTTTGAGGGGCCGAATAGCCTGCTCCTGTTTCTATTTCTTACATTCTTATGTTATTTTCCTGAAAATGGTTTTGTACAATGTTGCATTCTGGGAGAGCAGAGGATTTCTTTGAGCTAACACTGGTAGAGGGCTGTATTCACAGCGATTCTGGGTCTGTAACATGACCCAAATCTGGAGCAGAAGTTACAGAGACGGGAAGCCTAAAAAGAGAGATTGGGGTGCAGAACAATTCCTGACTCAGCCTGGATTTTCAATTACATTTCACGAACTACACCTAACCATCGGGGTGGCCTCAATCTGCCCCTGTGTAGCAGGTCCGAAGGGCTGAATGGAACATCAGAACATAAGGCTGAGGAACACGAGTGGAACATTCGGCCCTTTGACACTACTCCGACAGTTAATAAGGTCGTGGCTCATCTCATTGTGGTCCCAGCTGCACTCTTCTCTCCAAGCACCATTATCCCTGATTCACCTGTCGATGGAAAATCAGATGAAGCCAGCCTCGATATAATATAAAGCTTCAGCCATCCCATACTTCTGGGAAGGAGAATTCCTACGTCAATAAATTCCCACTTTGTGAATTTCTCCTCACCCCAGTTCTGACTGAGGTTGGAGGGTGTCACTGATTCCTTTTCTAGTCCCACTCCTTCACTACTC
Organism: Chiloscyllium punctatum; assembly: GCF_047496795.1. Lineage (NCBI taxonomy): Eukaryota > Metazoa > Chordata > Chondrichthyes > Orectolobiformes > Hemiscylliidae > Chiloscyllium > Chiloscyllium punctatum. The sequence goes on from NW_027309868.1 coordinate 627,830, forward strand.
ACATCACATTTTAAATGTGACCAGATTGGTGATATAGCTGATGATAAAAGTCTTAGACTAGGTCTGGTTCAATAAACAAGTCACGCCGATTTCTTTAGTCAGACACAAGTAACTTATAAAACTAATCGAGGAGCATGGAGGATCTGTGTTTCACACTGCTGCCTCACATCACCAAGGAGCTGGGTTCAATTCCAACCTCGGGCGTCCTGTATGTGGAGTTTGAACATTCTCCTTGTGTCTGTGTTTCCTCCCAGTGTTCCAGTTTCCTTCCACAGTCCAAACATGTGCAGCCTAGAGTGGATTGGCCATGCTAATTTGCCCATAGTGCCCAAGGATGTGTATGTTAGTTGCGTTAGTCATGTGAAATGCAGGGTTACATGGATAGGGTGGGGGCAGGTCTGGCTGGGATGCTGTTCACTGGGTCAGTGTGGATTTGATGGGCAGAATACCTTGCTGCCACACGATTGAAGTTCTAGAACAATGGCAAGAAGTTTGGACTATACGAATACCCAGTGGATATCTACCTGATACACTCTGTTGAAGGTTTTGTATGTTTCAGTAAGATCACCTCTCTTTCTATGAGTAACCATAATATAAGGCCTTTATTCCTGGAATACATGAAGTGAAACATTGCTGAACTGCTTCCAATGTAATTATATCCAATCTCAGGGAGGTAGACAAAAAATAACCTCACACCCCAGGTGAGGCTTTTTCTTTGTTTTCTCAGTGCTATGAGTTTTTGGAACTCTCTTCCCCGCAGACCATTGGAGGCAGAGTTATTGAATATTTTTGAGGCACAGACGGAAGATTCATAAGTAACAACAGAGTCAAGGATTATCAGGGAATGGACTGGAATGTGCAGCATGGGGAAATGTTGACAATGGTACAAAATGACACTGCTTCAGAACATCCGTGAAAACGAAATGGTAATCTAGAAAACATTTTAAAATGCGAACAGTGATAGAACAGAGTTCCAATGACCATAGAGCTGCTCTGTCATTAAAGAGAGACCACTTGTGGTCATTTAACCTGAGGGTCACCACACCTCGGGTGATGGGTTGAGGGTGAGACAGCGTCCCTATCATGGTAACCTCTGTCAGTGTGGTGAATCGAACCAGCACTGTTGGCCTCCATCTTCATCGCAAACCAGCTGTCCAGCCAACTGAGTGGGAGACTGTATAACTGTTACAGACAGAAACAGTCACAGGCAAAGGGTAAGGGAAACTTTCATAACAAGGAAAAAGGTACAATTCAGATAACGGTCAAAATAACGACTGAGGGTAAAAACGTTCTCTGCTAGAAATTGTATTTTATAATGAGACAAGTATTTCAAAGCCATCTTTGGCTGAATACGGTAAGGTGAGACATATGAAATAACCAGAATTACTAATTGTGATTGGATATCGATAACCCTAAAATGAGTGTAGATTTTTGATTGGTCTGTGTAAAATGTGCTTACCATTATATAGATGGAGAAAGCTGATGGAATATATTATTGGGACAGTGCATCCCCTTGGGAAATGTCCTCGAGCAGGCGCTTGAAGAAAACCCGGGTAAAAGTGCCTGAGTGTTGTCTGCTCAGTGACAGGAACCCAGGGGGTGGAATGACTGGAAATTCATGTAACATGGAACTGAGAAAAGCATCAGATCAGCCACAATCTTCTTAAATGCTAGAATGCGTTTGAAGGGCTGAATGGCCCCATAGTGGATTGCATGTGATTTGAAAACTGTACAATTTTGTTCCTTCCCCTTTTGTGTTACATATTGGGGCATTGAAATTTTCTTGAAAATGGGAATTATTTGGAACACGAACTTGAACATTCCACAATCAACATTCTTCAGAATATTCTATCAACATGTGAGAGTATTGCGAAGGCGAGCGTGTGTGTGTGTGTGTGTGTGTGTGTGACAAAGAGAGAAGGCTTTGCATGCAATAGTGAGAGTAGTGGACCATGAATCGTGTTCGGGTGTCGGTGATATAACAGATATACAGTGAGTGTGAGGGAGCAGGGAGAACACAGTGACCCTTATCCTGACAGTGTGGGGAAGGTTATTGAAGCTTGTCCTGTATTGCTGAACATTTCTTCAGACCGCAGATACTGCACTGAGCTGGTTGGTGAGCTCAGGCACTGCTCGTTGGGTCTGGTGGTGTGGTTCCGCTGGGAAGAGTATGGTCCCCTCTGTACTAGCCCATCCACCAGGAGCTCCGTGTCCCTGTCGACAAACCGTGGTATAATTGCCCCTTATCTGCCATGCTCGGGGTAAACTGTGCACCAATGCCAGGGATCACGGAATATCAGGGCATCCGGCCGATCGTGAATAACTCCAGCCATGATGGGTGGGATCGGACTGGCATTGAATGACAGGGACACCATGGGGTGGCTGGGTAGTTAATGAGGTGAGTTCGATATGATAGTACCAGGAAAATAGCTCAGCCTCGTGCAGACAACCCATCTGTCACACTCAGTGAAAATCACACAAAGATAAATTATGGTTATATTCAGCCCAATGAGTCATAGACTCTGCTGTGCCCACTTTCAGTTACAGAGCTGCAGAACAAATGCTCATTCAAAACTGTCCATCATCTGAACTCACACCAATATCAGGTTCCCTTTGCAAGCTCGAATATGAATGCACAATACATGGTTAAAGATAGGATTCTTGGCAGTATGGAGGAACAGAGCGACCTTGAGGTCTGTGTCCACAGATTACTCAAATTTGCTCCCAATGTTGATGGTGTGGTTAAGAAGGCACATGGTGTGTTGGCTTTCATATGCAGGGGGATTGAGATTAAGAGCCGTGAGGTTATGCTGAAGCTCTATAGAGTCCTGGTTAGACCACACTTGGACTATTGTGCTCAGTTCTACTCAGTCCATTATAGGAAGGATGTGGAAGCTTTAGACAGAGTGCAGAGGAAATTTACAAAGATGCTCACCAGACTGGACGGAAGGTTCTATGAAATAAGCTTGAGGGAGCAAGGGCTTTTCTCATTGGAGGAAAGAAAGATGACAGGTGATATGATAGAGGTGTGCAAGATGATGAGAGGCATAGACAGAGTGAATAGCAAGCGACTGTTTCCTAGGGCAGAAATATCTATCACAAGGGGTCATAATTTTAAGGTAATTGGAGGAAGGTTTGGGGAGATATCAGAGGTAGGTTCTTTAGACAGAGAGTGGTGGGGGTTTGGAATGCACTGCCAGCAGTGGAAGTAGAATCAAATACGTGAGGGAAACTCAAGAGATTCTTGGATAGGCATATGGAAGAAAGTGAACGGAAGCACGGACGATAGTCTGATCATAGAGTAGGATAAATGGGTGGCACAACATCGAGGGCCAAAGGTACTGTACTGTGCTCTAATGTTCTTTGTTTTGTGTTCTATGGAAGTGCTCATAGAGGTTGGAGAGGGATTTTGATGTATCAGAGAGGTGAGGGCTATGAAGCCATGATCTTAGTGAAAAGCAAGACAGGCTTGGGAGGCGAACGACCTGCCTTTGTTTCTGATATTCTCACATTCTGTTATTGGAAAATTTGATTAGATTAGATTAGATTAGATTACTTACAGGAAGGTACCTGGAAGGTCTGTTATGGAATGTTGCAGTCACGGAGCCCAGGGGACGTTGTGAGCCATCTCTGGGTGAGGTATGGGGGCTGTATTCACAGTAAATCTGCATCTACCAACAAACGGAGTACAAGTTGCAGAGAGGGGAACCTCTGTAAAGAGAAATGAGGGACCGCTTTCATATCCAGCCTGGGTTTTCCAATTACATTTTCCAAATCTCCCAAACCGTGTGTGACAGTCATGAGGGAGTGAATGTTCTCCTCTGTTTCCATGCACCAGGTGATAGCAGTAAGTGGCCTCCAACTGCTCAGATCCAGCAGGTTTGAGGGTCTGAATGGAACACAGAAACAGGGGGACTGAGGAGTAGGAGTGGGTCATGAGATACTTTGAGCCTTCTCCACCAGGCACTAAGATTGTGGCTGATCAGGTTGGGGTCTCAGCCCCACTTTCCTGTCTGTATCCCATTATCCATGACGCAGTCTCTGTCAAATCTTTAACTAACTCAGCTGTGAATACTTGCAATCAGAGAAACACCACAAACTTCTGGGGAAGAGAATTCCCATTCAAAAGCCCTTTTTGCATTTTTCCTCATCACTGTGATAGAATGGCAGAGTCATACAGCATGGAAACACATCCTTTTTTTCCAAATTCTGAATGCCGATCAGGCATCCTAACGTGACCTAGTCTCACTGGCCAGCATTTGGCCCATATCCCTCTGAACCATTCCTATTTATGTATCTATCCAGATATATTTTAAACATGTAATTGTACCCGCTTTCACCACTTCCTCTGACAGCACTTTCCGTACCCCCAGGGCCTCTGCATGTGAAGGTTTCCCCTCAGGTCCCATCTAAATCTTTCCCCTGTCATCATCAACCTCTGCCATATAGTTCTGGAAGTTGGAACACTGGGAAAAAATGTTGACCATTGAGACTATAAATAGCCCACAGGATTTTATAAACCTCTGTCGTGTCACTATTCAGCTTCCAACAGTCCAGGGACAAACACCCCAACCTGCTCATCCTCTCCTGCAGTTCAATTTCTCAGGTTTCAGAAAATCCTTTTCTGCACCCTCTCAAGCTGAGCAACATCCATCCTTTAGCAGTGCCTACTGAATTGTACGCAGTATTCTTAAAGTGGCCTCAGCAATGTCGTGTAGAAACGTAATATGCTACCCCATCTCCTATAATCAATGTTCTGACTGAACATTAATACTCTGTCTACCTGCTACTCCACTTTCAAGGAACTATGAACCTGCATCCGTAGGTCTCTTTGTTCAGCAACATTCCCTAGGGTACCACCCTGCTTTAACTTACCAAAATGCAAAACCTCACAAATGTCTGCATTAAATTCTATCTGCCAGTCCTTGACCCTTTGTTTGTCAAGGATGCCGTTGTACTCTGAAATAACCATCACTGTCCACCGCCCCACTATTTTTTGATGTTACCTGTAAACCTACTAACTATGCCCTCCCCTGTCTGTATCCCATTGTAGACGCTCTGCCCTCCCCCCATCTGTATCCCATTGCAGAAGCTCTGCCCTCCCCCTGTTGTATCATATTGTAGACGGTATGCCCTTCCCCTGTCTGTATTCCACTGTAGACGCTATGCCTTCCCCATCTGTATCCCATTGCCGACGTGCTGCCCTCCCCCTGTCTGTATCTCATTGGAGACACTCTGTCTCCCTTTGACATCTTATTGATTGACTATCCTGATGTATGAGCAAACTGAGCTCCATCCTCTCCATCCAGTTCATTGGTGTGGATTGTCATTTGTTGATGACCTCACACAGATCCCTGAAGAATTCCACTGGTTACAGCTTACCAAACACAAAATGAGTAATGATCTCTTGTCTGTATTTCCTGAGGCAGCCTGGGATGGTTAAATGGCATCCTCCTGTGCTGTGTAATTTACTGAAATGATTTGAATACTTCATTCTATTCCTGTCTAACCCCATGGAAGTGCATTATGGCCTCCCCCTGCTGTATTGTCACGATGCTGACTGCCTCAATGGGATATTTATCTCCCTCTGGAACAGCCTCAGGTGTGAACTGACAGAACAACGAGTGAAGTAGGAGCAGCAGTTGGCCATTCGTTCCCTCCAACTTGATGCGCAGTTTAGAAACATTATGGCTGATCTGATTGTAGCTGAATACCCCTTTCCTGTCTGTTCCCAATAAACATTGACTCCTCTGTCCATCAAAGGTCAGTCAAGGTCAGCCTTGAATATCCTCAATGACCCAGTCTTTACTGTTCCCGGGGGATGAGAACGCGACAGATCACACAATCCAAAGAAGAAAGGAGCAATCTTATCTCAAATGGAAAAGGAAGAACCCTTTCATTTTAAAGTGTGTTAACCTCACAGCAAGTCACCTACACTTTTCAGAAACAAGAGCACAGCAAATACGAACAAACATATACCATTCAGCCCCTCAAACGTATCCACAGTCCCATTGACTGTTCAGTCAAGTATTTATCAAACTCAGGTTCTACTGCACCCTTGGAAAATAATCCTGCCACCTTAATGCCACAGAGCATAGGAAATTGGAATCAGGCCATTTGGCTCATAAGGTCTACTTTGCAGTTTGATCCTGTCTGGTGTGTATCTCAATATAATTTCCCCGCCTTCTCACCGTAACCCTTGATCGTGGTTTTAATCTAACCTTTGTCTAAAAGACATGGTTGCGTCGGTGTCTCTGTATGTGTGTGTGATTGCATGTGTGTTTCTGTGTATATCTGTTTACTGGCAGGAGACAGGGTGATGGTGGATGGTTGTTTTTTGAACTGGAATCCGGTGGGCAGCAATGATCCAGAGGCAAAATTGTTGGGTTCACTTTTGTTTGTCATTTATATAAATGATTGAGATGAGAATTATAGAAGGCATATTTCGCAAATTTGAGGATGACGTCAAGTTTGGGTTTACTGTGGACAGTGTTTGTATAATGGTGAACAGCTGAAGGTTACAAAGAGACCTTCATTAATTGAATCAATCATTCGTAGAGATGTACAACAGGGAAACAAACTCTTCAACTCGCTCATGCCATCCTAATGTTCTAAATTAATCCACTCCCATTTGCCAGCATTTGGCCCATATCCCACTAATCATAAAGCCATCCAGTTGCCTTTGAAATGCTGTAATTGTTCCAGCCTCCACCAGTTTCTCTGGCAGCTTATTCCATAGAAGCACCACCCTCTGCAGGGAAAAAAAGTTGCTCTTCATTGTCTTTCAAATATCTCTCTTCCCACCTTAAACCTATGCCTTCTAGTTTTAGACTCTCCTACCTTGCGGGGATGGAACCTTGACCACTCACCCTATCCATGCCCGTCATAATTTTATAAACCTCTAGAAAGTGTAAATATGACTCCAATCAAGACGGTTGGCTGTGCTTTCAGTCATCCTGGGTCTATAGTCCCAAATTCAATAGTCGTACCTCTTCCTTCTCCATCAAGGCATAATTCCAAAAAGTTTAATCAACTTGTTCAGACATATTATGAAACTGCTTTGTGGGACTTGAAACGAGAATTTTCGGCGCAGTGATAGATACACTACCATCATTCAGCATTAGCCCCTAAAGCTGCAACATGATGCTCCTATATGTTGTTCATCAGCTTGTTGTAACACGCTGTGACAAACTTCCATCGGACATGACTCCACTCCACCTTCTCCAGAGATAGGGGCACTATCAGACATTCCTGGACTGGAATCGAATCCAGAACTCCGGCTCAGAAACGTGGGCAACATCCATTAAACAAGGCCGAAACTATGCCCAGATTTTGGGTCATGTTTGAAGTGTATGGATTTATTAAATTCTGGGTAACAATACTGTTGGACAGTTAACAAACACTGTTGGAGTTCAATGTAGCTAAGTGTGAAGTGATTCACTTTGGTAAGAGTAATAAAAAGATGGATTACTGGGCTAATGGTAGACTACTTGGTAGTGTGGAAGAGCAGAGGGATCTTGGTGTCCATGTACACAGATCTCTGAAAGTTGCCACCCAGGTAAATAGTGCAGTGAAGAAGGCATATGGCGTACTGGCTTTTATTGGTAGAGGAATTGAGTTCCGGAGTCCTGAGGTCATGCTGCAGTTGTATAAGACTCTGGTGCGGCCGCATCTGGAATATTGTGTGCAGTTTTGGTCGCCATACTATAGGAAGGATGTGGAGGCACTGGAACGGGTGCAGAGGAAGTTTACCAGGATGTTGCCTGGTATGGTAGGAAGATCCTATGAGGAAAGGCTGAGGCACTTGGGGTTGTTTTCTTTGGAGAAAAGAAGGTTTAGGGGTGATTTGATAGAGGTGTACAAGATGATTAGGGGGTTAGATAGGGTTGACAGTGAGAACCTTTTTCCACGTATGGAGTCAGCTATTACAAGGGGGCATAGCTTTAAATTAAGGGGGGGTAGATATAGGACTGATGTTAGGGGTAGGTTCTTCACTCAGCGAGTCGTAAGTTCATGGAATGCCCTGCCAGTAGCATTCGTGGACTCTCCCTCTTTATGGGTATTTAAGCGGGCATTGGATAGGTATATGGAGGATAGTGGGTTAGTGTAGGTTAGGTGGGCTTTGATCGGCGCAACATCGAGGGCCGAAGGGCCTGTACTGCGCTGTATTGTTCTATGTTCTATGTTCTAATACCAAATTATACAGGGGACAAATCTCATTGAAAATTTGTACAAATTATTAGCCTTAACTATAGGATGTTGAGTGCATTCGCTGTACTATTGAGATAAACTATGAACATCTGTAATTGCTTGGCTATGATTTCCGGTTTAAATGTCTATTACCAGTAGTCTGCTATATTAGGGAAAGAAATCCTGCAACACACTGCACTATGAGGGATCTCGAGTAGATATCAATACTGAAGACCAGAGACGAGGAAAGAACACAATTCTGTGCCCAAAACACCGGTCACTATTTCAAATCTCGAGCATGTGGCTTCCCTCTTACGAAAACCATTAATTGAGATAAGACAGCTATTTCCTATCCAGCTTTTGCTTACCGACTCCTCCTTCTGCCTGCACAAGGCAAACCAAGCTCTGGGTCTTTGGGAAACTCAAGGCTGGTGTCTGTAGGCATTATGGAGAGTGGATTGTGGTTTTAATCCGAAGGGGGAGTGTGAGGGGGTAGTAATATCATTCACTGGGCTGAGGTGTTGCAGATGGGGTTTAACCTGGATACATGTGAAGTATTGCTTTTTGGTAAAACAAACAAGGGGAGGGCTTAGACAATGAATGCTGGGATTTGGTAGTTATATAGAAAAGAGGGACCCGGGGGCGCAGGTATAATTCTTTGAAGTTTGTGGCGCAGGTTATTTCAGATTACGTCAGTGCTCAGACCTTTGAGTTTAGAAGTTGAGCAGGCATGCTGAGATTGTTCAGGACATTGATAAAGCCTGTTCTGTAGTTCTGTGTGCAGATCTGTTATGGGAAGGAGATTGTTAAGCTGAAGAGGGTTCAGAAGAGATGTACCAGGATGTCACCAGTAACACACCATCTTCTGCCTCAGGAGCCAACAAACATGCGGCACGAACATTGGATCCACTGATTTACAAATTTCCCCTGGGTAACCCAGATCCCAGATCCAACTCCCAGACTCACATCTGCCCTCCTGAGGAGACCTAATGCCCATCTTAATTCCCACCGCTCTATCCCACACTCCCCATCGATCTATCATGATCACCTCCTACCTTTGTTCACCTATTACTTACCTTTCCGCTGAAAGTTCTGCCTGAAACTTCGACTCTCTTGCTTCTCGGATGTTGCCAGGCCTGCTGTGCCTTTTCCACCGCCATGCATTACATACTCTAAATTATCAAACATCTGCAGTCTCCATTATCTCTCAGGTACAATTCCCTGTCAAAAAAACCATGTCGTTGTCTGTTACAACCGCACGTAGTCTTAGGGACATTTTCTTCTCAGATCATGGACGATAAAAGTTCTTTTAACGTTTTACTGATATTGTAATTCCTGATAAGTAGTTAAAGAACGTACGTTTCAATTTATAAACAGAGAAGCATGCTCATGTTCTAATAAACCTCTGGCATTGCTCCCATATCCAAGGTAGATTGAATGCTTACACATGATTGATCTACCAGCCCTAACATTTGTTCCCTCTATCATCCCCACATATCCCACCCAGAATGCGTAAATTTTAATCATACGGTTTTTAAAAAAAAAATAATAAAATGTATTGAATTGAAATGGGTTAACTGGAGATATTTGTTCAGCGATTGAGATTGATCTCAATCTCCGTGGAACCTAAATATGTCACTGGAGAGCTTTCCTCTTCTATTAATGAGGGAATCGGTTCAATGTGTTATCCCATAGTATCAGCGGGAGTATCACCAACAGCACTAACAGGGATCAGCAGATCTAGAGAGGGGGGAAGGAGAAATCTGAATCTGAGAACATTAGACTGGAATGTTCCAACAATGGATCAGAATCTGAGAACATTAGACTGGAATGTTACAGCAATGGGCAGGAGTTTATCCGAGGGTATTTCCTTGCTTTCTCAACCTTGGATCTCATTAGCATTACGGTTCTATGGTGTACTGATGGTTATTCAAAATGGTTACTATCCCATCCTCATTATCGTTGGTGTTCCTGGTAATTCATTCTATCTGTTCATAAAGCCAGGTTGGACTGAATTACTGCTCATATTATTTAAAGTTTAGAAAGGTGGACGTCAATATTTTCAATTCCAATGAAATATTCCATTCCTCACAAATTATAACGAGCAGATTATTATTGACAAATTACTCACCAATACGCGATGAGGAACCAGACTGTTCTCAAACTCCGTAATACTTCTATACCTGCACAGATCAACATTTCTATATCTTCCCCACTCACTAATCCTGTCCAATATCACCATTATGATATCCGCGACTCCTCCTCAGCCTCAGTGCATCTTCTGAATAAACCATCAATTGTGCCTTTGTTCAATCTGGATATACCTTAACAAGTCCCTTGTAACCACATGTCAGTTGCAGAATAATTGCTGTTGAGTATGTTGAATTGTTCACTGCACAGAACCTGTCAGACAGGCAGACACTGCATGCTGCTTAAGTCATTGACGCATAATCTAGAGCCACAGAATAATAATCTGTTGATAACTCAAGAAGGAAATTGATGTTATTGAAGTGGAACCATCATCATTTGTAATTTAAAAAAGGCTCATCTGCATGCTTCCTGTCCTTCAGAGAAGTCAATGGTTATTCTTCCCCAGTCATAGCTGTGCAAACCCACATCAATGTGTTTTACTCTTTACTGTGCTGTGGAACCAGGCACTCAGTTCAAGATCCGTATAACATGCTAGCTTGACCATGGCTGCACACATCCCGTGAGGGAAGAACAAAAGTAAAGTTAGCTCCTTTCCTCTGCCTGTTTTCCTTATTTCTACACCACATTTCCATTCGGGTAGGTGACCATTCCCTATTGCAAATGCAATCTTTCTGACTGAGTCTCTACCCAAGAGTGATGTTCATCTCCACAGGCACCTTTGGTTCTGGATTTACTGATGCTGACATACAGATCTAAGGAACTTTTAAATTCCACATCGATGGCAGTACATAGAGAAGGAATGGGTTTTTATGTCATAATAACGATATGGAGACCGTAAGTGTGGGAAAGAAATTATTGTGATCATCACTGAGAGTGTGGTTGAGACAGTACTTGGGGTATTATGGACAGATTTTCTTATCCTTAGAACGAATGATCTCATTGCTATAGAGACTAATTTCACCCGACTAATCCCTGCGCCGATGGTAAAAGAGGAGTGAGTGAAGGTTAATCTGTAGCACTGTCAGAGATAAGAGGTCATTGCATTGAAACTTGATGGTGACGGACAATCACTCATTATGTTCTACACACACTGAGAAGGTGATAAATTCCATGGCTTGTAGTTTTTATTTTACTCAGGATGCATGATTCTGGATATTTAAGTGCCTCTGAGGTTAAAACCTTCAGTCAAATCCTGCCTTGATATCGGGGTCAATCCCTCTTACCTAAGCAGGTCAGTTAAACACTTTTGTTAATGTTAATACGTGATGGTGTCTGTGTGGAGAGTGTTTTCTTCTCACAGAGGGTAGTGAATGTCAGGAATTCTCAGGTCTAGAAAGTTAGGGGAGCGATATCACTGCAAGTATTTAAAGAGGAGGTAGATGGAGTTTTAATCCGTCAGAGAGCTGAGTGGAGGGAAGAATTGGGCATTAAAGATGAGTTAATGCCAACAGTAGGTCAGACATGATCGCATACAATGGCATGAGCATCGGAATTATCTACTCCTGTTTCTTATGCTCTCATATTCTGTCATTGGAAAGTGAATGGTTGTAATTTACCTAGAAGTGCTGTTATTGAATGTTGAGGACAGTGAGAGAAAAGTATCTGGTGAGCTATCTCTGGGTGAGATATGGACCTGATATTCACAGTGAATCTGGGTCTACAACATGACCAACAAATGAAGCACCATTTGCAGCGAGGAGACACTCTGTAAAGAGATGAGAGGCCTCTTTTGTATCAAGCCTGGATTTCCCATCACATTTTCCAACCCACACCAAATCACCCAGTGTTGAGGGACTCAATAATATCCTGTCTCCATCTGGTCCTGTTCAGGTGGTGTTAAGGACGGAATGGAACATAGGAACATAGGACTGAGGAGCAGGAGTGGGTCATTAGACACTTTGTCATTGCTCGACCAGACAATAAGATCATGGCTGATCTGAGTGTGGTCTGCGCAGCACTTTTCTGTCTGTCCACAATTTTACGCCATTCACATGTCTGTTAAATGTTGAATAAACTCAACTTTGAATAAATGCAAGCACCCAGGCACAATATTAGGGAACTGCACAAAGTCAAACTACACAGGCAGCACAATTCTGGAAGGCGCCAGGCATTTGTCTAACAGTCTTGTTCCCATACAATTAATTCTGCTGCAGTTCATCATTTTTTATTTATTCATGGAATGTGGGTGTTATTGATAGGCCAACATTTATGGACCATGTCTAATTACGCTGGAAGTAGTGATGTTGAGCTGCATCTTGGGAATAAACTTCTAGGGAAGAGAATTCCCATTTGAACAGCCCCGTGAGAATTTCTCATTCCTGCTCTGACCAATGTTGGAGGGTGACTGTTTCATTTTCCAGCCCAACACTTCTCCACTGATTACAACAAGTTTGAAGTGTAACCTAGGTCATTTTCTCGAAAAATGTGAGACACAAAGTCACACACATACAGACACATACACCAACGCACATGTCTGAAGACGATAAAGAATAAGAAATGGTTTCCAAAGTTTCATAGTATTTTTAATCATATCAAATGGAAAAGAGATAATGTGTCCCAACTGCTATTCTGTCTCCGACGTTATTCTACTCAAACAAGCTGCTGGTATGAGACTTCTTCCTGGAACAGTTGGATTTGGCAGAATTTCCTTTCCTTCAAGCAGTGGAGCGATTCCCATGAATCCTCAATAGGAATCCTCCACGTTTGTTAAAGATGATTCAGGGACTTTTTAATCTCACACTTTGCTGACAGGAGGGTCAAGGTAAGAGAACGGGAGCATCAGACTGCAGCTTAAGACCATAAGATCATCGAAAATAGGAACAGAAATGAGGCCATTGAGCCCATCAAGTCTGATCCACCATTCAATTATGCTGACAAGTTTCTCAACCCCATTGTCCTGCTTTCTCCCTGTAACCCTTGATCCCTTTGATACTCCAGAAGCAAACTATCTCTATCTTAAATATACTCAATGATCTGACCTCCACTGCCTTTTGTGAAAATGAATTCCATAGGTTCCCCACGCTCTGGCTGAAGACATTTCCCCTTACCTCCATTCTAAACGGATTTCCCTTTACTCTAAGTTTGTGTCCTTGGATCCTAGAGTCTCCTATCAATAAAAGTCTTCTCACCATCCGTACTGTCCAGGACATTCAATATTCTGTATGTTTCAATTAGATTCACCCACATCCCTCTGAACTCCATCAAGAACAGCCCCAGAGTCTTCAAACGTTCCCAAATATTAAGCTTTTCATTCCTGGGACCATTCTCCTGTACCTGCTGTGAACCCATTCCAAGGTCAGCACATCCTTCCTGAGGCATGGGGCTCAATACAGCGCATAATACTCGACATGTGGTCTGACCAGAGCCTTATAGAGACTTAGAAGTACATCCTTTTTTTTTACATTCAAATCCTTTCAAAATAAATTCCATCACTGCATTTGCCTTCCTAACTACTGACTCAATCTGCACGTTTACATTGAGAGAAGCCTGGAGTAGAACTCCCAAGTCCCTTTGCACTTCAGACATCTGAATTTTCTCAGTAATCCTTGTTTTTATTCTTCCTACCAAAGTGCATGCTCCCACAATTTCCCAGTTTGTACTCCATCTGCCACTTCTTTACCCATTATCCTAACTTACCCACATCCTTCTTAAGCCTCCATGCCTCTTCGACGTTACCTGTCCCTATACCTATCTTTGTATCACCTTCAAACTTAACCAGAATGCCTTCAGCTCCTTCATCTGGATGGTTAATGTATAAAATGAAACGTTGTGGTCCCGACACCGAGCCTTAAGGAACACCACTTGTCACTGGCTGTCATCCTGAGAAGGACACTATTATCGACGCTCTCTGCTTCCAGCCAGATAGCCAAATTTCTATCCATGCTAGCACCTTGCTCTAGTACCATGGGCCCTTGGCTTACTCAGTAGTCATTGTCAAAGACCTTCTGGAAGTCCAGGTGATGACATCCATTGGCTCTCCTTGTTCTAAGCTGCTCGTTACGTCCTCAAGGTTTTCTAGCAGCTTTTCCAGGCATGACCTCCCCTCTAAGAAACCATGGTAACTTTACCATCCACATCCAACTATTCAGAAATCTCATCCTTCACAATGGATTCCAGGATCTGACCCAGAGCTCAAGTTTTGATTAGACAGTCTGTGATTTCCGTTTTTTGCTTTACTCCCTTTTTTAAATAGGGGTATAACGTTAGCGATTTTCCAGTCCACTGGGAATCTCCCTGATTTGAGAGATTCCTGAATGATCACCACCAACGCCTCCACTGTCTCATCAGCTATCTGCCTTAGAAATCTGGAATGGAGTGCATCTGGTCCAGGTGATTTACTTACCTTCAGGCCATTCGGTTTTCCCAGCACCTTCTCTGAGGTGATGGCCACCTTACTCAGGTCTGTCCACTAAGTCTTTTAAATATTTGGGATATTGCTCGTGTTTTCAACCGTGAAGACTGACACCAAGTAATTTTTCAGCTCCTCATCCATTTCCTTGTTCCACATTACTATCTCTCCTGTGTCAATTTCTAGCGATCAGATGCCCATTTTTGCCTCTAATTTGCCCTTTCCATGTCGAAAGAAGCTCTTACAGTCTTTCTTTTTATTTAATCTTCTCACTCCTTACTTCTGTTTTTTTTTGCTCTCTGTTGGTCTTTACAAGTGTTAAGACATGGTGGCGAATGCCTCTATTAATTAAACCAAACATCCAGGAAAGCTCAACTCACCTCGTAATCTATTAGAATATGAGTGACAGAGAACTCCCAAATTCCATTATTTAAAGAAAATAACGCCAATTTATTTTTAACTGTAAAAGTGAACATTACACCACAACTATTTACAACTTTATCCAGCTCCGACCCCCACCCCAACCACACAACTGCACCCACCTCTATAACAATATGCTGTTTCAATTAGACACTTATGAAGATTGCATCAACTTGATTTAAAAACCACACAGCCACTGCCGTCCTCTGTGATGTTACTCTCCTGGCTGCTGAATTCCCTGGGTCGTCGTATTTCTGTTTACTGTGAATATGTTTCATATGAAAAAATATCTATGATAGTGAGTATTTCCTAATTTCTTGCAGAGCAAGATGGTTGATCCCAGGCTTCTCCGTCTCGATTGCATCTGCTGCCTCCCCAATTTTCAAAATGTTCGCATTTTTATATACTCAGCATCAAATTGTCTCACTGGTTCAATGTTGGCAAAACAATAAATTCAATCTCGATTTGCTTTCAGTGACAGAGAGAGTGAAGGAAAGAGTGTGTTGCATGCAACAGGGTGACTGGTGGAGCAAGAGCCTTGTTTGGGCGTAGGTGCTGTAACAGATATACAGAGAGTGTGAGGGAGTAGAGAGAATAGGGAGACATTTGTCCTGGCCGAGCGGGGAAGGTTATTGATGTTTGTCCTGTATTGATGGGCATTTCTTCAGATCATCTCAGCATCGGGGTGAGCCTCCCCAATGTCTTGTCCACGTCTATCACTAATAACAGCACAGAGCACATCCCACAGCTTCTTCAGAATATGTTTGCGTGGATCTTGCAAACAACAAGGAGGAACAAACATTGGTGCCTTACATATCTAAACCAAAACTGTTGTGCATCCGATTCTCTGGAAATTAGATATGCAAATATCGTGGGTGCTGCAGTAATATTGAATGATCTAAAATTGCAACTTAACTGCGTTAACGAAATGATTGCTAATGCTGTGAAAAATACATTTCATAAGTGTGTATGAGGTAGGCTGAAGAGTATGTTATGAACCAAAGTAGAGAGCAGATTATTTCGGGCGTGGTGTTGTGTGGTCAGAAGGACTAATTACTTACCGTGCTCTGAGGAACCTATTGGGCAATCGTGACATTATATGTTGCATTTTACAAGGCGCCTGCAAGCAATATAGAATGTTTGAACATTACACTCAAATATCATGGAAACCCGAAGGCTAGAGGCTCAAGTGAATTGGAAAAATACAATATTACATTTAGTGTGAGACAGACTTTGCCTATTAGTGATAGAAATACTGTAAAGTCTGAAAAATACGTATATAACACTAAGTTACAAACACCAATTAAAGGAAAGGTGACTCATTGATGGTTTACGTAAGAAATTAATGATTGCATTAAATCTAAGGAAGCAGCTTCAGAAGAATTCCAGATATTGTGCAAACCTGAACATTCTGAGAGATTTACTTTGCTGAAAATAAGGCCGAAGAAAGTGTTAAGTAAATCAAAAAGAACATGA
This sequence comes from Chiloscyllium punctatum, assembly GCF_047496795.1. Lineage (NCBI taxonomy): Eukaryota > Metazoa > Chordata > Chondrichthyes > Orectolobiformes > Hemiscylliidae > Chiloscyllium > Chiloscyllium punctatum. The sequence continues at coordinate 644,415 of NW_027309868.1, forward strand.
ATACAAACAAACAGGAAACACACAGACTGCTCAAATAAAAACAAACAGGAAACACAAAGACGGCTCAAATCTAGGATCCATGCACCAAAGAAAACAAAAGTAAGGCCAAATGTGGAAATGTATAAGGGTTAGGACAATACATTGTGGGGAACTAGGAAATGGCAGAGAAACTAACCATCTAATTTGCATCTATCTTCATGGAGAAAGCGCCAGGCAATCCTTGTGTAAAGCAAGCAATCACCTGGGATTTGTGGAACTAAAGACATAAAGTCAATTCATATCAGCAACAAGGTAGTACTTGAAAATGGAGCTAGATTGATCATTGCTAAGTCTGATGGGCCAGATATACTTCATATCAAAATGTCAGAAATAAAACAACATATTAATTGAACTGTCAGTGACTGTGTTTTATTTTCCTGTAGATCCTGCAAAGACCATAAGCCCTTGTAGATCACTGGAAGGTAGTGAACGTGATCCATCTGTGTACACAGGGAAGAAGAGATAATGTGGAGAAGTGCAGAACAATTAATTTGACATATGTAGGGAAACAATTAGAATCCATTATATAAGAAGTCTTACTGGGTACTAAGAAATGAACAGCAATGTTGCAGAGAATCACAATGCATTTCTGAAAGAGAAATCATGCCTGACAAACTTATTTGAATTTATTTCTTGCCGCATAGACCACGGACAACTAGTGGAAGTAGTGTATTTGGATTTTCAGAAGTCTGGGCGGGAAAACATTTCTGGCTGTAACAGCTGCTCCTTTTTTGAGGTATTTTAGGTGTCGAAGGTGATTTCCCCGAATTCCAGGAGCAGCAATTTCTGCTTTGTATGCTGCTGCATTGATTTGGAACTTTGGGGAAAAAAGTCAAAGCAACAGCAGTTTTAAAAGGGAAAAGAACATACAAAGGAAGCACACGGTGAGGGGAAGCAACTGACAGGATAGCGTACCTGCACAGTTACTGCCTTTGCTGTTTGAATTCATGTATTGCTGGAGATCAGAGTGCGTCTAGAAAAATTAACAAACAGTGAAATTTACAACTGGTTTGGAGGAACTGTTTGGGCAAAGTCCCCAGCCAGATAAGTGAATTGTTTTAACTGTGTCCTACAGAAAGTCTTCAGAATTTAGTAGAATGGATTCTTCCTTAATTATATGTTCTTTGAGATATGTCCCTTGATTAATCATAAAATATAAGCCATAAATATTAATTTAACCTGGGGCAGTGTTTTGTAGAGGAACAAGACAGTTTTGTTTTTCTGGGTCTGTAGATTGTGAAGGAGCACAAATGGCCTTGGTAGAATCATATGCACTTCTTGTCAGATGTAGGAGTTTAAAAAGGATTTGAGGGTTACTGCGGACTATATCTGCAATTAATGCTTCTAGTTGCGAATCCTATCAGATCGAATGGATCGGTTGGAGAGACAGTTAGAGACAACGAAAAATTTGTAACAGCAACAGTATGTGATGGATGACAGTTATAGGAAGGGGGGAAAGTCTCAGATGCAGTCACATAGATGGGTTAACTCCAAGAAACGTAAGAGAGGTAAGCAATTAGTGCAGGAGTCTTCTGGAGCTGTCCCCATTTCAAACAAATATGCTGTTTTGGAAAATGTGGGGTGTGATGGATTCACAGGGGAACATAGCACGAACAGGCAAGTTTCTGGTATTGAGACAGGCTCTAATGCAACAAGGGGTATGTCGGATTCCATGAGGTCAATTGTGTTAGGGGACTCCCTAGTCTGAGGAACAGACAGACGTTTCTGTGGACAGCAGAGAATAAAAGAGAATTGTTGCTTCCCTGATGCCAAGATCAAGGATGTCTCAGAAAGGGTGCAGAATATTCTCACGGGGGAGAGGGGCCAGCAAGAGGTCATTGTCCACATTGGAACCAACGATATAGGAAGGGAAATTTTGAGAATCTTGACGGAGATTGCAGTCTGTTAGGCAGAAATTTAAAAAGGAGGTTCTCGAGAGTTGTAATATCTGGATTACTCCTGGCGCTGCGAGCTCGTGAGAGCAGGAATAGGAGGATAGAGCAGATGAATGCATGGCTATGGAGCTGGTGTATGGGAGAACGATTTGCATTTTTAGATCGTTGGAATCTCTTTTGGGGTAGAAGGGACCTATACCAGAAGGACAGATTGCACCTAAATTGGAAGGGGACGAATATGCTAGCAGGGATATTTGCTTGAGCTGCTCGGGAGGGTTTAATCGAGTAAGGGGGGGTGGGGTGGAGGGGGACAGGGAGATAGTGAGGAAATAGATCAATCTGAGATTGGTACAACTGCGAACAGAAACAAGTCCAACAGTCAGGGCAGGGAAATACAAGGTAGTACTAATAAAGTAAACTGCATTATTTAAATGCAAGGTCCTAACAGGGAAAGCAGATGAACTCAGGGCATGGTTAGAAACATGGGACTGGGATATCATAGCAATTACAGAAACATGGCTGAGGAATTTGCAGGACTGTCAGCTAAATGTTCCAGGATACAAATGCGACAGGAAAGATAGAAAGAGAGGCAGGAGAGGAGGGGGAGTGGCATTTTTGATTAGGGTTAGCATTACAGCTGTACTGAGGGAGGATATTCCTGGAAATATATCCAGGGAAGTTATTTGGGTAGAACTGAGAAATGAGAACGGGATGATCACCTTATTGGGATTGTATTGTAGACCCCCTAATAGTGAGAGGGAAATTGAGAAACAAACTTGTAAGGTGATCTCAGCTATCTGTAAGAAAGTAGGGTGATTATGGTAGGAGATATTACCTTTCCAAATATAGACTGGGTCTGCCATAGCCTTAAGGGTCGAGATGGAGAGCAATTTGTTACGTGTGTACAAGAAAATTTTCTGATTCAGTATGTGGACGAACGTACTAGAGAAGGTGCAAAACTTGACCCACCCGAGGGAAAAAAAGGCAGGGCAGGTGACTGAGGTGTCAGTGGACGTGCACTTTGGGGCCAGCTGCCATAATTCTGTTAGATTTAAAGTAATTATGGAAAAGGGTAGGCCAGATCTAAAAGTTGAAGTAGAAAATTGGAGAAGGGCCAATTTTGACAGTTTTAGGCAAGAACTTTCAAAATTTGATTGGGGGCAGATATTCACAGGTAAACGGACGGCGGGAAAATGGGAAGTCTTCAGAAATGAGATAACAAGAATCCAGAGAAAATATGTTCCTGTTAGGATGAGTGGAAAGGCTGGTAGGTATAAGGAATGCTGGATGACTAAAGGGTTTGGTTAATAAAAAGAAGGAAGCATGTGTCAGGTATAGACAGGTTAAATTGAGCGAATCCTTAGAAGAATATAAAGGCAGTAGGAGTACACTTAAGAGGGAAATCAGGAGGGCAAAAGGGGGACACGAGATAGCTGTAGCAAGTAGAATTAAGGAGAATCCAAAGGGTTTTTACAAATACATTAATGACAAAATCATAACTAGGGAGAGAATAGGGCCCCTCAAAGATCAGCAAGGCGAGAAAATGTGGGAGATACTAAACGAGTATTTTGCATAAGTATTTACTGTGGAAACGGATATGGACGATATAGAATATCAGAAAATAGATGGTTACACGTTGAAAAATGTCCATATGAGGAGGAAGTGCTGGATGTCTTGAAATGGGTAAACGTGGATAATTCCCCATGACCTGAACAGGTGTACCATAGAACTCTGTCGTAAGCCAAAGAAGTGATTGCTGGGCTTCTTGCTGAGACATTTGGACCGTTGATAGTCACAGGAGAGGTGGTAGAAGACTGGAGTTTGGCAAACGTGGTGCCACTTTTTAAGAAGGGTGGTACGGACAATCCAGGGAACTATAGACCAGTGAGCCTGACGTCAGTGGTGGGCAAGTTGTTGGAGGGAATCCTGAAGGACAGGATGTACATGCATTTGGAAAGACAAAGACTGATTAGGGATAGTCAACATGGCTTTGTGCGTGGGAAATCATATCTCGCAATCTTGATTGAGTTTTTTGAAGAAGTAAAGAAGAGGATTGATGAGGGAAGAGCAGTAGATGTGGTCTATATGGACTTCAGTAACGCGTTCGACAACATTCTCCATGGGAGACTGATTAGTAAGATTAGATCTAACGGAATACAGGGACAACTAGCCAATTGGATACAAAACTGGCTCAAAGTTTGAAGACTGAGTGTGGAGGTGGAGGGCTGATTTTCAGACTGGAGGCCTGTTACCAGTGGAGTACCACAAGGATCAGTGCTGGGTTCTCTTTTTTGTCATTTACATAAATGATTTGGCTGCGAGCGTAGGAGGTATTGTTAGTAAGTTTGCAGATGACACCAAAATTGGAGGTGTAGTGGACAGCGAAAAAGGTTACCTCAGATTACAACAGGATCTTCAGATGGGCCAATGTGCCTAGAAGTGGCAGATGGAGTTTAATTCAGACAAATGCGAGATGCTGCATTTTGAGAAAGCAAATTTTAGCAGGACTTATGCACTTAATGGTAAGGTCCTGGGGAGTGTTGCTGAACAAAGAGACCTTGGAGTGTAGGTTCATAGCTACATAAAAGTGGAGTCGCAGGTAGATAGGATAGTGAAGAAGGCGATTTGTATGCTTTCCTTTATTGGTTAGAGTATTGGAGTTGGGAGGTCATGTTGCGGCTGTATAGCACACGAGTTAGGCCACTAGTGGAATATTGCCTGTAATTCTGGTCTCCTTCCTATCGGAAAGATGTTGTGAAACTTGAAAGGGTTCAGGAAAGTTTTACAAGAATGTTGCCATGGTGGGAGGATTTGAGCTAAAGGGAGAGGCTGTACAGGCTGGGACTGGTTTCCCTTGAGCGTCGGAGGCTGAGGGGTGCCCTTCTTGAGATGTACAAAATTATGAGGGGCATGGACAGGGTAAAGAGACAAAGTTTTTTTTCCTGGGTTGGGAGACTCCAGAACTAAAGGGCATAGGTTCAGGGTGAGAGGAGAAAGATGTTGGGTGGCACGGTGGCACAGTGGTTCGCACTGCTGCCTCACAATTCCCGCCACAGGCGACTCTCTGTGTGGAGTTTGCACATTTTCTCCGTGTCTTCGTGGGTTTCCTCCCACAATCCAAAAATGTGCAGGTTATGTAAATTGGCTATGCTAATTTGCCCATAGTGTTAGGTGAAGGGGAATGAGTCTGGGTGGGTTGCGTTTCAGCGGGTCCGTGTGGATTTGGTTCCACACTGTAAGAAATCTGATCTAAATGTAAAAGAGACCTAAGGGGCAACATTTTCACACAGACAGTGGTACGTGTATGGAATGAGCTGCCAGAGGATGTGGTGGAGGCTGGTACAATTGCAGCATTTTAAGGCATTTGGATGGTTACATGAATAGGAAGAGTTTGGAGGGATATAGGCCGGGTGCGGGCAGGTGGGACGAGATTGGGTTGGGATATCTGCTAGACATGGACGGATTGAACTAAAGGGTCTGTTTCCATACTGTACATCTCTACGACTCTATAACTCACACAGTGAGTTCTTAAATGCAATTACTTTGATTGGTAATTGGAGGAATACGTGTAATTGGAAAGTTAAACTTAGGTTGGATTTTGTTTAAGGGAATAGGAATATAGAGGGAAAGACATCATGTCGCAGTTGCATAGAGTGTTGGTGAGAATGTACCTGAGTTATTGAGTGCAGTGTTGGTGACCTAATCTAAGAAAGATTACACTGATCAATGTACATCCTCCAGATTAATTCCACAGATGACAAGATTTTCTGATGGAGCGAGTTGTCTTGCAACCTCTCCAGTTTCAAAGCATGAGAGGTGATCGCAGTGAAATTTCAAAAATCTATGATGCATGTGATGAGGTGGAAATAAACAGGATGTTTCTCTAGCTGTCTACTCTATATTAAAGGCAAATAATGACAGGATAAGGGATATGCCATTTAAGGCCGTAATAAGGCAGAAATTTTTCCCTCGGAGGGGACTGACTAATACAGGGGCATGGAAGCCTGTTGGCAGGGCAAGATAAAGGAGAATCCCCAGATATTCTTCACGTATATCGAGTAAAACAGAACAGCCAGGGAACATGTAGGGCCTATTAGTGACTTGCAAAGTTGCATCCAAACTCAACTTCATGGTAGAAGGGTGTTTTTGTGACTGGAACCCAATTTCCCCTGGTGTACCGCAGAGATCAATGCTGTGCCCCTTATTATTTGTGGTATTCATAAGTGATGTGAATGTGAAGTGGGTAGGGGGAGTGTGTGAAGTAAGTTTGTGTTTGACACAAAGATTGGCTGGGTGGTTGGCAGTGAGGAGGAAGGTCTTATGATACAGGAATATACAGATGGAATGGTCAGATGGTCAGATCAATGGCAGATGGAATGTAACCCTGATAAATATGAGGTGATACACTTCGGAAGAAGGAACCAGACAGGGGAGTACTCAAAGAATGGCACCTCACTAGGAAGCTCAGAGGGTGCCTCTCCACACATTTCTGAATGTGACTGGAAGTGATAATTGATGAGTTCAGCATTATTGTAGACAAAGCATTTATTCATTGACCCAAAGGTTATACGAATTTTATATGGCACTTTGGTTAGGACAAATGAAATATTGTGTGCAGTTCTGGGAGCCACATTACAGGAAGGATGTGATTGCTCTGGATGAGGTGCAGAGGAGATTCACCAGGATGTTCCCTGGGATGGAGCATATGAGCTGTGGAGAGAGGCTGGGTAAGCTCGAGTTATTTATTTGGAGCAGAGGAAGTTGAGTTGGTAAGTAATTCAGGTATAATATTACAAGGGGCATGGAGAGGGTGAATAGACAACAGCTGTTCTTTTTAGTCAAAGTTTCAGCTTCCTTACAGTCTGAAAACAGGAAATGGAGAATGGAGAACAGAGAAACATGACACAACTACTTCACTTCTGTCTTCACAGAAAAATACATAAACAAAGCCTTCCCAGCAATAGGAGTCTGAGGAGGAAATTATGTTGAATGAAATTAGTAAATAAAATAATTTGGTGAAATTATTGGAACCAAAAATAACGGGCATAGAAAAAAAATCAACACAGATTGATGAAATGGGAAAGATATTTGAGAAACTGACTGGTGGATTAATTACAGAAAAAAATAATAGAGGCATTGAACTTGGATTTTCAGCAAGAATTGTAATAGAGTCCCAAGCCTAGTGTGCAAAGTAAATGCAATTGGGATGGGGGTAATATATGAACATGGTGATAAAATGGGAGTGTTGACAGGAAACAATGAGGAGGAATAAATGGATGGTTTACAGTTTGGAAGGCTCATGAGGCATTGCAATAATTGATGCTGGGCGCCAGATATTCACAATACATCACAAACATCTCGTTGAGGGAATCAAATGCAAAGTTTCCAAGTCTGCTGACGGAACTAGGATTTTGAAAATTGAGGATGATGTGAAAAAATCTTCAAGGCGATTGAAACAAATGGAGTGAATGATTAAATATGTGGCAGATGAAGAGCAGTGTGTATAGATGTGATGTTGTCTACTTTGTTGGGGAACACTAAAATGCCAGCCAACCATTTAAAAAGGGAGTGGTTGAGAAATGTCGATCTATGAAGACACTTTTCCTCTATTATTGTTTGGACAGACCTCTGATATCCATGCAGGGCAGCGAGTTCTGAAGACAGAAGCCAATCCTGGAAATACATTGACACAGAGACCAGTTTACGCAGACCCATCATGTGGGGAGCTGTAACATTGAAAAGGATCTGGGATCTCCGTTGTACACCAGTCACTGAAGCAATATTGCAGGAGCAGAAAGCAGTCAGGAAGATAAATGTACAGGACTTTGGTTAGCCCACATTTGGAGTACTGTGTGCAGTTCTGGTCGCCTCACTTTAGGAAAGATGTGGAAGCTTTGGAGAGGGTGCAGAGAAGATTTACCAGGATGTTGCCTGGAATGGAGAGTAGGTCGTACGAGGATAGGTTGAGAGTTCTCGGCCTTTTCTCGTTGGAACGGCGAAGGATGAGGGGTGACTTGATAGAGGTTTATAAGATGATCAGAGGAATAGATAGAGTAGACAGTCAGAAACTTTTTCCCCGGGTACAACAGAGTGTTACAAGGGGACATAAATTTAAGGTGAAGGGTGGAAGGTATAGGGGAGATGTCAGGGGTGGGTTCTTTACCCAGAGAGTGGTGGGGGCATGGAATGCGCTGCCCGTGGGAGTGGTAGAGTCAGATTCATTGGCGACCTTTAAGTGGCATTTGGATAGGTACATGGATGGGTGCTTAATCTAGGATAGAAGTGCGGCACAACATCGTGGGCCGAAGGGCCTGTTCTGTGCTGTATTGTTCTATGTTCTATGTTCTATGTTCTATAAATGGGGTGTTGACCCTCATTCAGGTGGACTTGACTCCAGGAGTAAGGGTGTCTCAGTGCAGCTGTACAGGCCTTGGTGAGACCGCAACTCGAACATTGTGCAGTATTGTGTGCAGTTTTGGCCTCCGTACCAAATAACGTACAAACCTGAAATTGAGGGAGTGCAGCAAAGGATTACCAGACTGATCTCTGGGATGACAGACTTTTTGTGAGAGCAGAGTTTGGGGTGACTGAGCCTGTATCCCATGGGGTTGAGGAAAATGAGTGGAGATCTCAGAGGAATATATAAAACACTGACAGAGTTAGGTAGATTGGAAACAATGATGATAATTCCCCTGGCTGGGACGTCTAAAACAAGGAGCCACAGTATTAGGTACAGACAGGTCACATTGCATTTAGATAAGAATAATTATCTGCACTCAGTGACTGGTGAACCTGGGAATTCTCTCTCACATAAGGCTGTGGAAGACAAGGCATTAAAGACTATAAAGGATGTCGAGACACCGAAGGGGTGGTGGAGAGAGCAGGAGTATGGTGTAGAAATAAATGTTCAGTCATCATTATATTGAACGGGACAGCAAATTCGACAGATCAAAGGGACTACCGCAGTTCCTATTTTATAGCTTTACAAGGTTAATCACATGAAGGGATGTGAACAGTGAGTGGGGCAAGTGCATTGAGGAGATGTTCAGACATTAACTAGAATGGGGCAGGCTCAATGTGCTGTATGGCCTATTACATTTCCGATGTTTCTCTACGGTCTGTGGGAAAACTCTGTAAATGTTGTCACAAGTTCGCAGATGTTAAGAAGGGGGTCTCTGCCGGCTCAACATGACTGTGTTTCCAGTTCCCTTTTCCATACTGAGGCTGGGTGTTCTGTCCGGTTTTATCCTTGAAGACCTCGGAGCAGTTTGATACAATAGAGTGTCTTTCTTGGCCTTTTCAGAGACCATTCAAGTGTTTATCACATGTCTGTGTGTTTGGTGTCACATTTAGGCCAGACCAGGAAAGCACAGGAGATTCACTTCCTGAAAGTACATTGGAAAAGAAAATTGTTGTTTACAATCGACATTGACTTCAAGGTCACTTCAAGGTCTCGATATTTTATTAATTGCTTTTAACTTCCACCAGCTGCCAGAGCATTAGCCTGGTCTTGATTATTAATCCAGTGACTTTTCCAAAACAGCATCATCTCCACATGGGGACCTATTTGAAGCCACACTGAGCAAGTTATGTCTGTGCTGCTTGACAGCTCTGTCAAAATGAACTCCAAATTTGACTATCGTGATGAGACTGAGGGGGTTGGAATTGGTCAGATTGTAATTATTCCCCGCTTAGGAACTGGACATAGCTGAGTCATTTTCCATATTGCCAGGGAGATGTCAGAGTTAGAGCTGGAAGGAAACAGCTTCCCCAGGGACAGGGATAGTGAGAGTTGGAGCTGCCTTTTTTTAGAGACATGAAATGGCCAAAATTTAAAAGTCTACTTCAGTTGTCTGTTTTTGAAAAGCCACAAAATAGCCAGACATTAAAATAGATTGCTTCAGCATTCGCGAAAAAAGTGACTTTGAGAAGGAAATAATTCCAAGGCCAAAGAATGGATAATCTGATTCGCAAGATTCTGAAACATGCTAACATAGTGATAAAGAAGGTTCTTGTTGCGAAAAATTGATGATTTGTAACAGAACACAGATGAAATAATGAAATTGTAGCACAAAAACTCTGAAGAATCACTACAAAAGGTAACTTATTCTGATCTCAGTAAGGATTCTTTTCATCCTCAAAAACAGCAACTCAAGTTATCTTTCAGAAGCCAGCTTGGCCTTTGAAACTGTTTACAATCGTAAAAAGTTCTAGTTAAATATTTGGTGAATAATCATGGACACAGATTTCAACGTAATTATAAAACCTTAAACAGATGCCTGGCATGTCTTGTCTAATTCGCTAAGAAAAAGATTAACAGTAGAAATAATAATAATATTACGAATTTTGTATCAGAATCAACTTTTTAATGTAAAATGTGAGAAGTGGTAGCCTGCCCAATGGAGAATAGAATTTATGCAATCCTTCAAAATAAACAATGAGTCACTGGAGGGTTTGCCTCTTCTATTAATTAAGGACTCGGTTCATTGTGTTATCCCAGTATTGGCGGGAGCATCAATGACTGGACTAACAGGGATCAGTAGCTCGAGAGACAGGGGGAGGAGAGATCAGAATCTGAGGACATTAGACTGGAATGTTCCATTAATGGATCAGAATCTGAGAACCTTAGACTGGAATATTACAACAGACAGGAGTTTATCCTGTGGTTTTTTTCTACCTTTCTCAGCCTTGGATGTCATTAGCATCACGGATCGAAGATATCCTTTGGATTATTCAAGGTGGTTACTATCCCATCCTCGCTATAGTTGGTGTTCCTGGAACAGAATTATTGTGATCAACCCTGAGAGTGTTGTTGTGATAGTATTTGGGGTATTGTGCACAGATTTTCTCTCCTTTATAAGGAACAATCCTCTTGGCAGAAAGAGTATAAAGGAGTTTCGCCTGACTAATTGTTGGAATGATTGTACCATCGGGAATGCATGAGGATTAATCTGTAGCGCTTTGAAGAATAAGAGGTGATTGCATTGAACTCAAGGTGATGGACAGTCACTCATTATATTCCAAACAGAACTAAAACGGTGATAAATTCCATGTTTTTTTTAACTTGGTTTACATGATTCTCGATGGCTTAAAAGACTCTGAGAACGTTCCTCTCACTCCACACCACTCCCCATTTCGATTGAGAGAGAGAGAGAGCCAGTCTTTAACTGAACTCTTCCAACATTAATACAGTGCATTTGGTGTGTGATCATACATAGAACTTCACATTATCCTCCATCGCAACAGGAGCCACAATACCTTCATTCTATAACAATTTAACAATCCCCACCAGCTTCTGACCCCCAAGGAGAACATGGATCTGTCTTCTTGGAGATGGAAGATGCCTCCTTGAGGCTTGGCACAAAACATTTGGCTTCCTCCCTCACTGTCCGCAAAATACGTTAAAGTATCATTTGTTCCACAGGCAATGGAGCCACGAGGAACATTGTGAGCAGTCTATGAGTGCAGTCTCTGCTCCATTCGTTTTCCAGGTTGCAGCATCAATAACACCCTCCTATTCCTGTGTAAGTGTCTCGAGAGGTTAATGGTCTCCTACTGGTTCCATAGAACAGGTTTAGGGGTCTTACTGGACTCTGCCTGTTCCTGTTTAACAGCTCAATGTACTGATCAGACGCCTCCTCTTCTGTGGAACACGCAGGAGGATTGAATGGGCTGTCCCTCTTCTTGTTCAGTCATTTCGATGGGCTGAATAGTTTCTACATATTCGGGTGTAACCAGCTTGAGGTGCTGAATGAGCTCCTCTTTTAACTGTGGAAATGTGCAGTGCCTGGCCGTTCTGTTACATGAATGTTACCGACACTTTAACAGCACAAATGTGAATGTTGTTCGGGTCTTGCTGAATATGGACACAGACCCGTTCAGGAGCTGAGTGCGGACAAAATATTCCGAATATTGTGTGATCTTCAGTGATCACTCCGCTTCTGATCTTGAGATAAATGGGGGGCGTCAGAATGGGGGCACATAGACGTTGACGAAGGAACTGAAGATGTTTGTGCTGAGGAAAGTTAATCTGAGGATCTCGTGAAGCGATGTCCCGGGATTGAGAGGATTGTCGGCCACCGACCACAAACATCTTCCTTTGTGCTCTGACAGACCCCAACCAGTGAGGAGGTTAGACCTGATTCTCATTAAGCTCAAATAAGTAGGTGGTCCCGATAACACCCGCAGTCATCTACTGCATTGATATTAAGGCCATTCACTCTATCCTGAGCCCCTGTGTTCACCTCTTGTTCATATCAATAGGTGACAGTGTATGTGTAGAGAGTGTTTTCCTCTCACAGAGGGTAATCAATGTCAGGAATTATCTGGACTAGAGAGTTAGGGGAGATACATCACTGAAAGTATTTAAAGAGGTGGTACATGAATCTTTGACCTGCCAGAGAGCTGGGGAGTGTGAAGAACTGGGTATTAAGGAGGAGTTAATGCTAACAGTAGATCAGCCATTATCAAATACAATGGCTTGACCGTCCAAATTACATATTCCTGTTCCTTATGTTTTCATTTTCTGTAATTTCAAAGTAAATGGCTGTAATTTTCCTGGATGTACTGTTATTGTATGCTGTAATCAGAGAGAACAAAGCATTTTTGCATCATCTCTGAGTGAGGTATGGAGCTTTATTCATAACGAATCCTGGTCTAGACCAAGACCAACAAATGAAGCACAAGTTGCAGAGAGGGGACACTCTGTAAACAGACCAGTGGCATCTTTCAAAACCAGCCTGGATTTCCAAATAACATTTTCCAATCCATACCAATCTGAGTGTGACAGTTGTGAGTGATTTAATGAAATCCTGTGTTACTGTGGACCAGGTATTTGGAGCAAGTGGCCCCCATCTGCACCTTGCAGGAGCTGTATGAGGCTGACTGCACCATAGTAACACGGGACTGTGGAGCAAGAGTGGGTCATCAGACACTTTGTCACTGCTCTTCCATGAACTATCATCTGATTAAGGTCTCAGCAGCACTTTTCTGTCAGTACCATTTCCCTACATTCATTTTTCTTTCAAATGTCTTACATAGACGACTTTGAACAAATGGAAATATCCAAGCATCACAATCGTCTGTGGAAGGGAATTCACACCTTAACAACCCTTTGAGAATCACTTGTTTGTGTTCTGACCAATGTTGGAGGGTCACTCATGTCTTTTCCCACTCCTCTATTGGTGAAAGCAAATTTTAAATGTAACCAGTTGAGTGCTGTGCCCAATGATATAGGTATCGGACTGGGTAATTTTCTGGAAAAATCTGAGACACAGAAAGTTGAACTGTAAACAAATGGTAAAATCATAGAGTGTCCCAAATATGTTTCTGACTTTGAACTTATTCTGCTCACACAAATGTCTGGGAATGCGGATTTCTTCCCGGAACAGTTGGATTTGGCTGAATTCCCTTTGTTTCGAGCTGTGCAGAGATTCCTATGAATCCTCATCAGGAATCCTCCACGAATGGTAAAGATGACTCAGGAGTTTCTGCTCTTACACCTTGTTTTCAGGCAGAACAAAGTAAGGTAGAGACACCAATTGGCTGCTGCTTCTGAAGCAAGTAATATTTTTCTCCATCTCTGTGTGGAAAAATACAAGAATGTCAACTGAAAACCAAACTGGACCATGTGCACTCTCCATGTGCATTCTCTGGAATGGATGATAATAGACTGTATGCAGCATCATTGCTGTTGTTGTGTACAGTGCATTTCATTAGCAAAATAAATTAATGTGCCCGTTTTATGATTTGATGAGGTCCTTATATGCATCAGCGTAATTTTTAAAAATGGGTTGATATCTTCATAAGATTTGTGTTAATACCAATGCATCTCATTCAAAAAAATTATTATCTAGCTTTAGACTTCTTAACAAGAGAAAATATGTATCCAGCTGAAAGACTTCTCTGAAAATCGTGGTTCAGTAAGATTTCTCATCTAAGATCTAAACAGATAATCCCCGATAACAAAAGGCCTTCATTTCAGGAATGAGTAAAGGGAAGCATCTTTGAACATCTTTGAAAGGAATTGTCTCCTTTTTTTTAGTTTAGAGGATCAGAACTGCACCCAGTGTATCTGATGTGGTGTCAGCAATCCTTGCACAGATACAGTGAAATATTCCTAATTAAACCCAATACCCGTTGCCACAAACATTATCATTCCACTTACTTTCCGAATCACTTGCTGCATCTGCAGACAGACTTCATATGATTCATGTACCAAGAATATGAAAAACATCTGCATCACAGAGTTCTGCAATCTGTCTCCATTTAAATTGTTCCCGACTGCAATAGACAACTCACATTATATTATTCCTGCTGAGGGTATGCTCACTAACCTACCCTGTCTACATCATAATGCAGATTCGCTACCTCCATTTGAAGATCAATTGAATGATCATTTTGGTGTCCGAGGTAGTTCAGCTTTGATCCATTCTGTCCCTTCATCCAGATATTTTACATAGATTATTGATCAGTGATGACCCTACAGTGATCTCTGAGTCAAAACTAGTTACAGTTTTGTTTAAAAAAGTCATATATCACTACTGTCTATTTCCTGTTAGCGACAGCTTCCCTGTTCCTGTGCAGCAGTTCAGGCGGGTTGAATGGCCTCATCCTGGGCTGTGTAATGTACTCAACGAGCTGAATTACTTCATCATATATTTCTGTGTAATTCTTTGGAGGGGCAGAATGGTCTCCTCCCGTGTCATTGTAACGATCCAGTCAGGCTGAATGGGATAGTCCTCTACCCTGTAATCGCACTCAGTGGTGGATTGAGGGAACAACACATGGGGTAGGGACAGCAGTATATCTCTGTAACGGCCGGGAGCGTGGATTGAAGGAACAACACATTGGATAGGGGCAGCAGTTGGCCATTTAGCGGCACCATTCAGAATGCTCATGGCTGATCCGAGTGTGTCTGACCATCCGTCTCCTGTCTGTTCCCAATAAACATTGACTCTCCTGTCCGGCAAAGATCAGTCAAACTCAAACTAAAATACCTAAATTAACCGAGTCTCCACTGCTCCCTGAGGATGAGGACACCACAGATAGCACAACATTAAAGGGAAAGGGACATCCTTCTTTCATTGTGGGACACATTTTTTAAAAACTGTGTTAACCTCATATCAAATCACTGCCCCTTTTCGAATATAGTGGTACAATAACTAGGAATAGACATTAACAATTCTGCCCTCCAATCTTTTCCCACATTACCACTGACTGTTTCCAATCAAATATGTTGCTGCTGCTGTCTCAGGAAGAGAATACCTGATAGCATAACACTACACAAACATTAAAAAAGGATCAGAATTAGACCATTTGGCCTATCGAGTCTGATATACTTTAAAGCCATTTATATAATGTTCCTCAACATCATTCTCTTACCTTCTCCCAGAATCCTTGATCTCCTTATAAATCAGAAACTTATTTATTTGTGTCCTAATGGCACTGACGTCTGTGTCTTAATGTGTACTTAAGTGTGTGTTTGTCCATGTACTTGTTACTTTTGTATTTGTGTGACTATATCTGTCTGTCTTTGTATCAGCCTGTGTGTTTCTATCTGTGTTTGTGTCTATTTGTGTGTGACTGTTTATGTCTTTGTGTGCTTCTCCGTGTGTGCATGCTTATCTCCTTGTATGCATTGTGCATGTTAGTATATTGGGGTGTTTACCAATACGTCTGTGTATTTCAATGCCTGCATCTCTGTGCAATGGGGTATCTGTTCATCTGCGAGTGAGAGAGATGAGGTTGGAACTGACAGTAGGTTTGAATTGAGAATTGCTCTTTACTAAACACTGCTCCTTATTCGGTTGGTGGGACGTTGATGTTTCCGAATCTCCACACAAGGCCTCCTGGTCCTCTCCGGCTCACTCCAGGATCCTCCCCACATATCAGGGTAGGGGTATGAGGGAACTGATATCTGGCACTCCACCACCTGGGTTGGCCCGTTCTGTCCTATTCCAGGCTGGTTCTCCTGGAAACGGAAGGAAGGAGTGTGGGTGGAAGTGGATGGTCCTGCTGTTAGTGCTGGACTCGGTGATGTGTTTTGTTGAGGTGGCCGGAGGGAGTCTGTCCATAGTGTTGTATCCATGTCGTGCTATTAGTGTGTGGGACTATTGCATCAGGGACAGAAAATGTGAGGGATGGAAGGTGCTAAATTCAACAGTGAGAGTGGTCGTGCTTGAACCTTATTGGAGTTAGAGTGTGAGTCTTGGTCGAGGGTCGGTGCTATAAGAGACATACAGTGAGTGTGAGGGAGCAGTGAGAATATACGGTGACACTTATCCTGACAGAGCGGAATGGATATTGATGCTTGTCCTGTATTGCTGGACATGTCTTCAGATCATCTCAGCATCGAGGTGAGCCTCCCCATATGTCTTATCCAAGTCTATCACTAATAACGACATAGGCTCTGTCCCTCAGATTCCATAGAATGGGTTTGGGTGGGTCTTACAAATAGCAAGGAGAAACAAATTTGTTGTGTTATATATCTGAACCAAAACTGTCGCGCAAATATTTTGCATCATATGCTCTGGAAATTATATTTGCAACAATACTCAAATGGAAGCTATGACATAGTGATATTATCGCTGGGCTCTTAACCCAGAGTCCCAGGTAATGTTCTGGGGGCATGGTTTCAAATCCTGCCATGGCAGATTGTGTAATTTGAATTCAATATGTATCTGGAATCAAGGGTTTATGATGATCAGGAATCCATTCCTGATTGTTGGAAAAACTCATCTGGTTCACTCATGTCCTTTAGGGAAGGAAACGGCTGTTCTTATCTGGTCTGGCCTGCATGTCACTCCAGATCCAAGGCAACGCTGTTGACTCTTAACTGCCGTCTGGAATGGCCATTAAATGCTGGTTATCCAGCTAAGCCCCCCATCCTGTGAATGTGTAACAAATACTCGTGGGTTCTGCAGTAATAATGAATGGTGTCAAGTTGCATTGAAACTGAGTTAACTAAGTGACTGCTAATGTTGTGAAAAATAAATTCCTTAAGTGTATATCAGGTAGGTTGGAGAGTATGTTGTGAACCAAACTAGAGAGCAGGTTATTTCGGATTTCGTGTTGTGTGATATTGATTAAGGATGATCAGCCATGATCATATTGATTGGTGGTGCAGGCTCAAAAGGCAGAATGGCCTACTCCAGCACCTATTGTTTATTATCTATTGTGTGATTGAAAGGACTAATTACTTACCTTCCTCTGAAGCAGCTTTGGAGGAATAGAGACATTAATATGTTGTATTTTACACGGCGTCTGCATTCAATGTGGAATGTTTGAACATTCTGGTCAAACATCATGGAAGCCCAGAGGTTAGAGGGTCAAGTTCACTCCAGTGAATTGGGAAAATACAATATAACATTCAGTAGGAGAACAATGGTTGTTAGATCCATATAGTCTTACTGCACGGAGACAGGCCATTCGGCCCAAACTGGTCCATCCCGGAAAAAGCATCCATTCACACTAACCCCATTTCCCCGCCATTTCCCTGTATCCTTCTAATCCTTTCCTAACTCTGTATTTGTCCAAATGTATTTTAAATTTTGTGAATGTACCCGCCTCAACTACAGCTGTCAGCTCATCCCATATGCGTACCATCCTGTGTGTAAAAGAAATTGCCCCTCAAGTTCCCTTTTACTCTTTCCCCTCTGACCTTAAATTGATGCCCTCTAGACCGTGATTGCCCAATCCTGGGGAAAAAAAGACTGAGTGCATTGACTCTATCCACGTCTCCCATGATCTTACACACTACTATCAGATCCCCCTCAGCCTCATACATTCTAAAGTACAAACTCCTAGCTTGTTCAACCTCTCACTATAACTCAGACCATTGAGTCTTGGCAACATCCTTGTAAATTTCTTCTGCACTCTTTCCAGTTTAATAACATCCTTCCTCGAGCAAAGTGAACAAAATTGAACATGGCGCGACAAGTATGGACTCACCAACATCTTGTATAACTGCAACATAACTCCCTAATTTCGATACTCAGTGCTCTAACTGATGAAGGGCAGTGAGTCAAAAGCCTGGGACTCCACTTACAGAAAATCGTGCACCTGAATTCCAAGGTCACTCTGTTCCACTGCACTCCTTAAGGCCCTGCCAGTCACCATGAAACTCCTGCTTTCTAAAATGCAAGAACTTACACTTATCTGAATTAAACTCAATTTGTCTTTTCTCTGCCCAATTCCCCACCTGATCAAGGTACTGCTGTAATTTCTGAGATTTCTGATAACCTTCCTCACTGTCCACGATACCACCTATTTTAGTGTCACCTTCAAACTTACAAATCATACCTGTACATTCTCATCTAAATCATAGATATGTGTAATATATGAATATATAGTCCCAGCACCTATCCCTAAGGCATTCCACTCATCACAGGCCTCCGGTCCAACCAGCATCCTTTCACGATTGCCCTCTTGTTCCTATCATCAAGCTAATTTTGGACCTAATTTGCCAACTCCCCCTCAATTCCATGTGATCTAACCTTCCAGAGCAGCGTACCATGTGGAACCTTATTGAAGGCCTTACTGAAATCTATATATACAGCCATGTCCTTGCCAAAGTTACTGGTCACTTCATCAATGCAGTCTAACAAACTTGTGACCCATAATCCTCCATTCACAAGGCCCTGTCTTTCCAAATGCATGTATATCTTCTCCCTCAGAATCTTGTCAAATAACTTACCTGCTACAGATTTTAGGTGTACTGGTCTATAGTTCCCCGTTTTTTATTTGTAGCCCTTTTTGAATAACAGCACAGCATTCACTACCCTCCAGTCCTCCAGGACCTTACCCATTGACGACCGATGATGCAAGAGTACCAACCAGGGCCCCCGCTATTTCTATCCTGTCCTCCTGCAGTGTTCCTGAATATATATGGTCAGGACCAGGAGATTGATAGAAATACTACAAAGTCTGAAAAATATGTCTATTTATTTCAGGTAAAACACCCAAGAGTGAGAAAGTGAGTTAACAATGATTAGCATAATAAATTAAAGATCACACGAATCACAGGAAGTAACTTCAGAAGAATTCCAGACATTGTGGAATCCTGAGAATTCTCAGAAAATTACGATCCAGAAAAGCAGGGCCATGAAACGGGTAAGGAAATCAAAAAGGGAACATGCATACAAACAAAAAGGAACACAAGGACTGCATAAATCTATGATCTATATTTCAAAGGAAAGAGAAAAGCATAGTCAAATGTGGAAATCTGCAATCAGGAGAGACGAGTTTATTATGGATAACAGAGAAATGGCCAAGCAAATAACCAGTTACCTCACATCTGTCTTCATGGAGGAAGATCCAGAAAATCACCCAGAAATACGAAGTGATCGTACAGGACTTGTGGATCGAAAGACAGAAAGTCAATTTATATCAGTAACAAGGCTCTACTTGAACATGCAGCTGGACTGAGCTTTGCTAACCTTGACAAACTAGTTGTACTTCATACCAAAATCTTCAGAAATAAACCACTAATTGAAGTATTAGTTGCACTGTCGATGACTGTGCACCATTACCCAGTGCATTCTGCATAGTCTGGAACCAAGCACTACAGATGAACGGGAGTGATCCAAGCATCTACAAAGGGAAGAAGAGATAGTGTGGAGAACTGCAGACTAATTAACTTGACATTTGTGGGGAAACTGTTGGAATCTATTATGTAGGATGTGATATTCGTTATTGAGAAATTAACAGCAACATTGGAGAGAATCAGTATGTATTTCTGAAAGGGAAATCATACTTGACAAGCTTTGGAATTGTTTGAAGTTGATTCTTACAGCACAGATAATGGGGAACCAGTAGAAATGGCATACTTCAGATTATCAGAAGGTTTTCTATAAGAACTCAAACAATGAGTTTGTAAATGCAATGAATGTGAAGGGTATTTGGAGGAATATATGCAAGTGGTAAGTTAAAGTTTGGATTGCATTGCTTTACGGGAGTCAGAATATAGATGTAAAGACATGTTGAAGACATGTTAACAGCGTGTTGGTGAGACTGTACCTGGAATATTGAGGACAGTTTTGGTCACCAAATCTGAGAAAGAATATACTGACCACAGAGGAAGTACAATGGACATTCTCCAGATTAATCCCTCAATTGGTGAGATTGCGCGATGAGGAAACTCGGCCTGTGTTCTCTAGAGTTTCAAAGAATTACAGATGGGTCACTGTGAAATGCATAAAATTCACAAAACATGTGACAAGTTGGAAATTAACAGGATGTTTCTCCGGCTGCCTAATACACAATCAAGGGAAATAATGGCAGGATAAAGGACAGACCATTTAAGACTGCAATAAGGAGGAAATTCTGCATGCGTTGGGGACTAACTAACACAGGGACATGGAAACCTGCTGGCAGGGCAAGATTATGGATTCCCAATTATTCTACAAGTGTATCCAGCGGAACAGAATAACGAAGAAACAGGTAGGTCTCATTAGGCCAAATTGCATCAAAATAAAGTTTAGTGGTGGGAGACACAAGGTGGTGGTTGACTCCTTTTGTGACTGGAGGCCAGTATCCAATGGTATACGACAGGGATCAGTGCTGTATCCCTTATTATTTGTGATTCGGAGATGCTGGTGTTGCACTGGGTGGACAATGCTAAAAATCGCATAACAACAGATTATAGTCCAATAGGTTTATTCGGCGGCACTAGCTTTCTAAATGCTGCTTCTTCATCAAAGCGCACAATCACCTGATGAAGAAGTCGCGCTTTGAAAGCTGGTGCCTCCGAAAAAACCTGTTGGACTCTATTCTGATGTTGTGTGATTTTCAACTTTAATATTTGTGGTACTCATAAATGATGTCGCTGTGAATATGGACGAGAGGTGGGGAGTGAGATAAGTAAGTTTGTGTTTGATACACAGATTGGCCATTGGCTGGCAGTGAGGAGGAAGGTCTTAAGTAACGGGAAGATACAGATGAAATGGTTAGATGGACAGATCAATGGCAGATGGAATGTAACCCTGATAAATATGAGGTGATACACTTTGGAAGAAGGAGAGGACTCAATGAATGGCAGCACACTGGGAAGGTCATAGGGTGTTTCTCCACACATCCCTGAATGTGATGGACAGGTTCATACACAATTTGGGAAAGCACAGAGGACTGTAAACATAACCTTGATTCATTGAGGCACGGATTATAAGAGCTATGCGGAACTTTGGTGACGCCAAGATGGAATACTGTGTGTAGTTCTGAGAACCATATTACAGGAAGGATGTGAAAGCACGGGAGGGTTTGAAGAGGAGATTCACCAGGATGTTCCCTACGATTGAGCATATCAGCTATAGAGAGAGGCTGGATAAACTTGAGTTGTTTAGTTTGGAGGAAAGGAGGCTGAGGGGGACGTATTCAAAAGCATAGGATTACGAGGAGCATGGACAGGGTGGATGGACAGCAGCTGTTCCTTTTAGTCAAATGGGCACACTTTTAAAGTGAAGAGTTTGCGGTTTAGTGAGGATTTGAGGATTGCTTTTCAGCCAATGTGTATTGGGGTCTGAAGTGCACTTCTTGAGAGGGGAGATGTCATGACAAACTCAAAATCATTCGAAAATACACGGTTGTGCACTTGAAGTGCCTTAAGATACACGGCTAGGCGTATTGTGTCGGAAAGTGGGCCTTATGTAGACCATGCTGTATTTCTGATAGTACAGAGTCTTTGCTTCTGTGATTGTATGGCTGTAGAAGGCCAATCAGTGAGTACCTTAAAATAGGAATTGATAGGTTTCTGAAGAATGTCTTAACAAAGTCTATAAGACAGAACTTACGATATTTTCTGAAAATATGTTAATGGCAAAATTAAGAGAAAGAAATGTGCAGCTTTCTTACAGTTTGATGTCAGATAATTGAGGACCAGGAAATGGTAGAACTATGTAACAAAAGTTTCAGTCATGCCTTCACAGAGGAAAACAAAATAAAAAAGAAATCTTCCTAGCAATACTAGGGATCTTTAGTCTGGTGAGAAAATGGGAATAGAATGAAATTAGCAACTAAACAGTTTAGAGAAAGTATCGGAATGAAATTAATGGACGTAGACAAAGTCAACAGAGATTTATGAAATGGGAATCATATTTGAGAAAGTGGCTTTTAGCAACATTATGGAGAAGGTATCAATGTAATACGAGTGGAATCTCAGAAAGATTTTTGATAAAGCCCCAAGCCTATTGTGCAAATTCAAATCCTGTGGGACTGGGTCTAACGTATGGTCATGGTTTTAGAATGGGAGAGCTGGCAGGAATAAAACAACATTTTTTTTTTAAATGGAAGGCTAGGAGGATATAGCAAGGTTCGTGTCTTGGGCCCCAGCTATTCCCAATACAAATCATATATTTGGTTGACGGGCTCAAATGCAATATTCCCAAGTCTGCTGACAGCACTAAACATTGTCAGCCTGTGAGTTGGCGAGAAAGATGTACAAATGCTCCAAAGTGACTGAGACAAGTGAAATTACTTGGATAATATGTGGCAGATGGAGAGCAATTGGGAGAGATGTGATGTTGTGTACTTTGATGGGAACAATAGAATGGCAGCCTCTCATTTGAAAAGGGAGTGGTTGAAAAATGTTGTTCTACAAAGGAATTTAAGCTGCATTTTCGTTTATTTCTGCACAGCCCTCTGAGTACATGCAGGACAGTGAGTCTGAAGCTCGAGGTCAATACTGGGAATGGCATTGATACGTTGACCAGTGTATATAGACCCAGCAAGTGGGGAGCTGTAACATTGAAAGATGACATTGTACCAGTCACTAAAGCAATATTGCAGGAGCAGAAAGCAGGTGGACAGATCAATGATGTATTTCACCTTCATTACAGGGGAATTGAGTGCAGGAGTAAGAGTATCCTACTGCAGCTGTACAGGACCTTGGTGAGACCCCATCTCTAACATTGTACAGTATTGTGTGCAGTTTTGGGCACCTTACCCAATAAAGGACAAAGCTGACATTGAGGGAGAACAGGGAAGAATGACCAGACTGATCTCTGGAATGACAGACTTGTTGTGGGAGCAGAGTTTTGGGCGACTGGACCTGTATTCCATGGGATGTAGGAAAATGAGTGGTGATCACAGTGAAATATATAAAACTCGGACAGGGCGCGACAGATTGGAAGCTGGCTTGGATGCCTCAGACAAGGGGCCACAGCATTCAGTACAGACAGGCCACTTTGCATTGAGATGAGAATAAATGTCTTCACTCTGAGACTGGTGAACTAGAGTGTTCTCTCCCAGCTCAGGCTGTGGAAACCTAGGCACTGAATATAAATAAGGATTTCTGGAAATTAAAAGGATAGCGGAGTATCGTGTGAAGATAGAAGATCAGCTATCAATCCAGGTTGTTCTCCAATAACTCAGTAGCTGTGTTCCTGTGCAACACCGTGTTGTGCAAAATCGTGCAATATTAATCATGGGGTCTATGGGAAAAAGAGGCTAAGGGGCGAACCCCCAAAATTATTAGTAAAGCCAAAAATTTAATTTAGTCTAACACACATACTAGCAAAGTCTAAATAAAACTTTAAGTCACATATTGTAATAAAACAGTGCTGTAAATGTAACACTTTCAAAATACAGGTCACTGACTACAGCAGTGTACCTTTCACCACACTCTTCACCAGAAAGCGCGTGAGGCTGACTGACCACGTCATGTCGATGGGGAGATTCCAGTTCTCCTCAAGAATCTCCCCACAGTTTGAAATAAAGTTCTTTCTAAGTGGATAATACAATTCCCCGTTTCAGGCTCAGTTTCAAGGCTTCCAGAGCGGATTACATTCCTGTTTTAGCTGAACACATTGATTGTACATTTTGCAGACAGAGGATCCTGAGGCTGGGCTTTGCTGTTCAGTTGGTTCCCGGCAAGGAATTGCGTCACAGTGAACGGGAATTCACTTTATGGAAAAAGGTTCATGAATCACATTGCAGCCAAATTTTATTTAATCAACACGCGTTATCTGAGAACTGCCTGTATATTGAATGGAGGAGCAAAATTGATGGGCTGAAGGGACTACAGCAGTTCTAATTTTATATTTCACAATGTTTAAACATATTAAGGGATATGAATATTGTATGGGTAAAACTGCATGAAGGAGATGTTCGAACATTAACTAGCATAGAGAAAGCTCAATGTGTTGTGTGACGTACTCATTTCCCGAAGTTCCTGTACAGTTTGTGGGAAAGCTCAGTAAGTGTTGTCACAAACCGTCAGACGTTAGGAAGGAGGTCTCTGCAGGGTCAACAGGACTATGTTTCCCGTTCCCTTTTCTGAGACCAAGGTTGTAGCCAGGTGTTCTCTCCGGGTATATCCTTTAAGAGCTCGGAGCAGTTGATACAATTGAGTCTCTTGCTTGGCCGTTTTAGAGACTATTGAAGAGTTTATCACATGGCTGTATGTCTGGAGTCACTGTTAGGACAGACCAGGAAAACATGGAGATTCACTTCCTGAACGTACATTGGGGAAGGAGATCGATGGACTCAAGATCATTGTTACTGAACCAGATTTTAGATCTTAATATGTTAATAATTGTTTTTATCTTCCACCAGCTGCCCAAGCATGAGCCTGGTCTTTATTAGTAATCCAATGACAATTCCACGACCGCACCATCTCCACATGGAGACCTATCTAAAACTACACTGAGCTGGTTATTTCTGTGCTACTTGACAGCTCTGTCAAATAGAACTCCCACCAATTAGACTGTCGTGATGGGACTGATGGGGTGGTAATTAGTCAGATTGTATTTATTCCCCTCTTAGGAAACTGGACATAGCTGAGTAATTTTCCACGTTGCCAGGGAGATGTCAGAGTTGGAGCTGGAATGAAACAGCTTCCCCAGGCACACGGCTTATTGTGCAGCACAAGTCTTCAGTCCCATTGCAGGAATGGTGTCAGGGCCCATTGCCTTTGTCGTATCTACTGTGTTCAGCGGTTTCTTCATGTCACGTGCAGCGGATCGAATTGGTTGAAGACTGGCATCTGTGATTCTGTGGGCATCATGATACGGTAAGTTGGAACATCCACTCAACACGTCTGGCTGAGGATAGTGCAGACACCACATACTTGACTTTTACACTAATGTACAGGACTGTTCCATTATTTAGGATGAGGATATTTGTGGAGTCCTCTCCCCCAGTCAGTTGTTTAATGGTCCGTCGACCTTCATGGTTGGATATGGCAGGATGACAGTGCTTAGATCTGATTTGTTACGCGTGGTATAATTTCTGCCTCTGTACCAGATGTTCGTTCTGCTGTTTCGAGAGAAACCAGCCAATTGCGGTAGCTTTAATGGGTTTTCATCATATAAAGGTACACATAGTACTGACCCTGGCATGTTCACCCACACTCATCACTGAACTATAGATCGGCTTGAGGGTAATGGTGGACTGAGACATTATCCTGAGGGAAAGGTTACAGATTGTCATTGAATACAATTCTGCTTCTGCTGTTGCTGCTGTGACCTACAGCATCAGATGATAACCCAGTTTTAGCTGCAATATCTACAATTCAATCCTACTGACTGTCCCCCAGTTCACACAGAGACCCATTCACCCATTATCCCTGCACTCAGTGACCTACTCTGGTTTCTGATGTGGTAACCCTTCCATTTTCATATTCTCATTCTGCTGAAATTCTTTCCATGGTGTCACGCCTCCAATTTGTTACTTTACCTCAATCAATTTAAGGTACGAATCTGAATCTTTTCCTTTCAGTAATGCCATCTTCTGTATTTGAAGTGAATGTGTTTCCTTCTGTTTTTCTCCCTGACCATAATTCAGAGCTCTGCAGTGTCAGTGATGCCAGCCTTATGCAGTTTCAGAGTCAAGGAACTTGTCACCATGCGTTATCGTTCAGTTCCCAGTGTATGGCACTCCATGTTGGACAGGATGTTTGGGCATCTTTGACATTCATCGTTGGAAATTGTTCAAAAACAGAAATTGCTGAAGAAATTGCTGAAGATGTTGCAGCATTTTATGGAGTGAATGCAGATATAAACTTTCAGGTCCAGTGAACCTTCTACAAAGCTGCCGGTTTCTCTAGCAATTTTTGGTATTTTTATTTCCAGTATCGATCGTTATTTTGTAATTGAAAATATGTTCAATGCCGCTATTCATTTCTGGAGAAACTCAGCAGGTCTGTCAGCATCTGCAGAGACAGAGAAACAGGATTAGTGTTTCAAGTCTAGTGTGACATTTCTTCAGAACTCAAAATGATTGGAAAATGTGCTTTAAATCCCTAACCAGAGTTGGGGAATGGGTGACAGGGGAAAGAGGGTGTGGCAAAAGATCAAAGAAGATTCTGTGAAATGAGTTTAAATTAAGATGCGATGGGGAAAGGGGTTCTCTCTATTGAGTGCAAGATAAGGAAGATACAAGCACAGAAGTTCAATGGGACGCCAGGTGGGGGAATGTTGACTATATGGTATTATATAGATCTGGCCATAGTTATATTTTCATTGTTGAGATCATCACCCCCGTTAGACAAATATATTCAGGTGCGTGACTTGTTATTGGCACTAAATAAGCGTTTCATGCTGCCTCAGTATTGGAATATGGAGAAAAACAAATAATAGTATGAAGTTTTGGTTGTGTATTGTTTTATTGTCATGTTTAATATAGTTTCAAATTTGCAGCACTTATCTATACATGTTTGTTCTTGAAGTTAGTATCAGATGGAGTGGAGAAGGTTGTGGGCTGACATTATAGAAGTTTATGAAATCATGAGAGGTATGGATCGGGTGAATACCCAAGGGCTTTTCCACAGGAGGGGAGAGTTCAACCATAGGAGGCATAGGTTTAAGGTGAAAGGGGGAAGATGTAAAAGGGACGCAGTGGCAGTGTTTTTATACAGAGTGGTACGGGTATGGAATGAGCTTTCAGAGGAAGAGTGGTAGATGCCAATATAGCTATAACATTTAAAACTCATTTGGACAAACATACGAATGGGAAACATTCGTAGAGGCCTATGGGTCAAATGAAAGCAGATGGGGCTAGTTTAGATTGGAAAACCTGGCCAGCATGGACATTAAGAAAAGCTTCACGCAGTGTCAGTGAGGGTTTGTGAAAGGAAATTATATTTTGCCCTGTAAGATCATGCAAAGATTTATGGAGATGCCTGGAAATATAACAAGCGAACTTGATAAAGGGGATCTGGTAGACAAGAGGCTTTTCAGAGATTTTCCGCAGGGTATTACAAAATAAAAGATCTTACTCAAGCCGGAAGCTCGTAGGATGACGGATAATGTATTAACATGCGATGATGACTGGTTAACACATAGAAATCGGTGAGTCAGGATTAATGGATCTTTATGATAAAGGTGTATCTGCTGGATCACCACACATATCAGTCCAATGGCATCAGTTATTGCAATCTATACTGACAGCCTGAAGGAGGGAGCTGAGTGCAATATACATCCGAGTTTGTGGAAGACACTGAGAACCAAAAGGCTGGCTGTTATTTAATGGAGAGGACTTCCAGAAAAGGAGGAGTTCAAAGTGATTGGAGTCTTCCTGAGTATGAAGCATCACGTCAGCATGCTGATGCAGCAAGTAATGCGGTTGGATCATTAACTGGCTTCCAGAGATGAAAGGGTTGTGTTATTCAGAATCTCTATAATGGTGAGGTGATTATTCATTGGAGTTTAAATGAATGAAGAGGGATACTGTTGAAATATATAAGATACAGAGCGGGCTTGAGAAGGTAGATGTTGAGAAGTTGCTCCCAATCGTGGGCAGAATGTCGAACTCGAGGATAAAGATACCGAATAAGGAACATCGATTTCAATCTGAGATGCAAAGTGATGCCTTCTCTCAGAAGGTAGTGAATATCTGGAATTCCCTAACCCAGAGAAATGTGGAGAGATACAGGAGTCAGCATGAAAGTGGAGTTGAGCCCTGGAGTAGATCATCCATGTTCTTATTTTATGACAGGGCTAGCTTGAGGTGGCGAATGACCTACTTCCGTTCCTATTTATTAATTTCACATGGTACGCTATTGGAAACTAACAGGTTATTTTCCTGGAAGTCGTGTTGCACAATGTTGCATTCAAGGACAGCAGATGAATTGTTTAGGTTAACCGTAGGTGGGGTATGGGGGCTTTATACCCAGCGTATCTAAGTCTGGAACATGACCCACATCTGGAGCAGATGTTACAGAGAGGGGAAGCCTGGAAAGAGAGCTTGGGGGTGGGGGTCAGTTCCTGACCCAGCCTGAATTTTCCAAGTAGTTTTCCGAAACTACACCTCACCATCGGAGTGGCCTCGATGTGCCTCTGTGAGCAGGTCTGAAGGGTTGAACATAACATCAGAACATGGGGCTGAGGCACATGAGTGGGCCATTCAGCCCATTGACACTACTCCACCAGTAAATAAGGTTGTGGTTCATCTCATTGTGTTCCCAGCTGCACTTTGCTCCCGATGCACTATTATCCCTGATTCACCTGTTTATGGAAAATCATTTTATATTATATCGAAGCCAGCCTCGATATAATGTAAAGATTCCGACATCCCAAACTTCCGGGAAAGAGAATTCCCACTGGAATAAATTCCCACTTGGTGAATTTCTCCAAATTCCTGCTCTGACTGAGGTTAGAGGGTGTCACTGTTTCATTTTTATCCCACTCTTCCACTGCTCTGAACAAATTTAAAATGTAGCTTTGAAATGTATTGCTGGAAAAGCGCAGCAGGTCAGGCAGCATCAAAGGAGCAGGAGAATCGACGTTTTGGGCATGAGCCCTTCTTCAGCAATGAGGAGGGTGTGCCAAGCAGGCTAAGATAAAAGGTAGGGAGAAGGGACTTGGGGGAGGGGCATTGGGAATACGATAGTTGGAAGGAGATTAAAGTGAATGTGATAGGCCGGAGAGGGGTGGGGCGGAGAGGTCGGGAAGAAGATTGCAGCTCAAGAAGGCGGTGCTGAGTCTGAGGGACTGAGAAAAGTTGGGGAGAGGGGAAATGAAGAAGCTGGAGGAATCTGCATTCATCCCTTGTGGTTGGAAAGTTCCGAGGTGGCGCTCTTCCTCCAGGTGTCGTGTTGCTCCGGTCTTGCGATGGAGGACGCCAAGGACCTGCGTGTATTTGGCGGAGTGCGAGGGGGAGTTAAAGTGTTCAGCAACCGGGCGGTTGGTTTGGTTGGTGCGGGTGTCAAAACGGTGTTCTCTGAAACATTCTGCAAGTAGGCGGCCTGTCTCCCCAATGTACAGGAGGCCACATCGGATGCGGCGGATGCAGTAAATGATGAGTGTGGAGTTGCAGGTGAATTTCTGATGGATATGGAAGGATCCCTTGGGGCCTTGGAGGGAAGTGAGGGGGGAGGTGTGGGCGCATGTTTTGCAATTCTTGCGGTTGCAGGGGAAGGTGCCAGGAGCGGAGGTTGGGTTGGTGGGCCGTGTGGATCTGACGAGGGAGTTGTGGAGGGACTGGTCGTTCTGGAACGATGATAGGGGTGGGGAAGGAAATATATCCTTGGTGGTGGGGTCCGTTTGGAGGTGGCAGAAATGATGAAGGATGATACGATGTATCTGGATGCTGGTGGGGTGGTAGGTGAGGATCAGTGGGGTTCTGTCCTTCTGGCGATTGGAGGGGTGGGGTTCATGGGCGGAGGATTGGGAAGTGGAGGAGATGCAGTGGAGAGCATCGTCAACCATGTCTGAGGGGAAATAGCGGTCTTTGAAGAAGGAGGCTATCTGGGTTGTTCAGTATTGGAAATGGTCTCCCTGGGAGCAGATGCGGCGGAGACGAAGCAATTAGGAACATGCGATGGCGTCTTTACAGGGGGAAGGGTGGGAGGAGGTTTAATCTAGGTGTAATCTAGGTAGCTGTGGGAGTCGGTCCGTTTATAGTAAATGTCCGTGTTGAGTCGGTCGTCTGAGATAGAAATGGAGAGGTCTAGGAAGGGTAGGGAGGGGTCTGAGACGGTCCAGGTACATTTGAGGTCGGGGTGGAAGGTGTTAGTAAAGTAGATGAACTATTCTCCTAGTAAACTTTAAATGTAACCAGGTTGGTGATGTGGCCAATCATAAAGTTCTCAGACTGCGTCAGGTTCAGTGAAAGGAACAAGTCAGGCAGATTTCTTTAGTCAGCCACAAATAACTAATAGAACTGTCGGATGTGCATGGTGGATATCTGGTTAGCACTGCTACCTCCCATCATTAAGGATCTGCTTTCCATATAACCTCAGGCGACGCTATGTGTGGAGTTTGAGCATTCTCTCTGCAGTTTTCTGTGTGGGTTTCCTCCCAATCCTCCAATTTCCTCCAACAGTCCAAAGATCCACAGCTTAGAGTGGATTGGTTTTACTAAATTGCCCATCATTCCCAGGGATATGTAAGTTAGGTAGGTTAGTCATGGGAAATGCAGGGTTACTTGGATAGGGTAGGGGGGCAGGTCCGGTGGATGCTGTTTGGCGGGTCAGTGTGGAGTTGATGGATGGGATGTCTTACTTACACACTGTAGAGATTATGTGAAAATGACAAGAAATTTAGACTATACCCAGTGGGTATCTATCTGATCCACTCTCATCTCGGTCTTGTATGTTTCAATAAGATCATCTCTATTTCCAAGGGTGACCTGTTAAATTCTTCATAATATAAGGTACTCATTCCTGGAATGCGTGAAGTAAAACATCACCGAACTGCTTCTAACGTAATTATATTCTTTCTCAGAGAAGGAGACAAAGAAAAAATAATCTCACACTCAGATCTTGAGTTTTATTTTTTTTTTCTCAGTGTTGTGGTTCTTTGTAACTCTCTTCCCCACAGAACATTGGAGGCAGAGATATTGAATAATTTTGAGGAACAGACAGAAGGTTCATAAATAACAACGGTGTCGAGGATTATCAGGGATTGGCAGTAATATGCGGTATGGGGGTAAATGTAGACAGTGGTACCAAATGACATTGCTCCAGAACATCCAGGAATATAATTCAAAACGAAATGGTAATGTCGATAAAATGTTAAGGGGGAAGCCCAGATGGTGGCGATCTGGAAGGTCTGTTTTAATGGGGTCTGCATCAGAGCACAGGCAAAGTGGTTCTCTAACCCACCCCATCCCTGCCAGTTACTTAACATTCAACACTAAAAAGAGCGATAGAATCTTTCCTAATCCCGTTTCGTCAAGTGGAAATGACAAAACATGGGAAAGGATCGATCAAGTCACAACATGCAGTGCACCCGTCAGAAGCATCGAGCAGGCCTGAGGCTGTAGCTGCAACCCACTCTGCTCGTTCAATGGACCCAGTTACTCACCAGGCCTTGGTCACTGAGTTCACCAACTTAAGTGAAATGATTGAAGGCATGACTGAACAGAAGTCTAGCTGTGGCTAGAACCGCTCTCAGACGTGCTCCAAAAACATGACCAGCAACTAGATAGCCTTGGAAACAGAACATACAATGTCAAGTGCCGAACTGCATTGACAGAGACTGCGATCAATTCCTCTCGGGAGAGGATCCTCCCCCTTGAAATACAGGTTCATACCTTAACTGAACAAGATGACCTCCTCGAGAACAGGGACAGGACGAACAGTGTTCACATCGTCGATCTGCTGGGCCCGACGCCAGGTGGTCAGCTTTGATTTGGCTGCTGTGATTCCTTCACTTAGAAGCTGAAGTTCATTGGGTTCTGGCACGGTGGTAAGACTCAGACCAACGCCTTTGCCCTGTCCTTGTACGGTTACATAGTTACAGGGATAAACAAAGACTGATGGAAGCTCAGTGTGGTTTCCGATGGCTTTAATTCACGAGAGCTCCAGGATTATGTTCTTTTATGACTTTTCAACATCGGTGATTCAGGAAAGAAAATCTTTTGATGATATCAAGAGAAGAGTAAGTGAACTCGGGATTCAGTATTCCTTATGCTCTGTATTGCTTTGAATGGGTCAATGAACTCGTCTGATTCTCCAGAGAAAGCGAAAACTTTGTGGATATTTTAAAGAAAGCTGGATGTTGAGATAATCATGTTTCTCCCTTAAAGAAATTTTGTTGGATTTTTCTGGTATTAACCAGTGTTGAATTATAGTCGGGGATGGGTAGAGTGCACACTTTTAACTTCTTCATTAGTATTACTACTTGTTTTCTCTTTCTTTGCTTGTGTCGGAGGTGTGGCTCAAGCTGGAGGGAGTTACAAAAGTAGTTGTGATGACAAACTGCTGACCTAAGGACAGTTGAAGCCTGGTTTTTGTTATGAATTGCCCTGAATGCCATATTGGTCGGGGGGAGAAGATAAAGTTTTGGGATATGTAAGCGCCTCCAAGGGGCGGGGTAAATTTCCATATAACGTGTCATTGGCACTTGGGATTTTGTTTCGTTCGTTGTTTTTTTTTATGTGTTTAGCTTTGGAAAGTTTTGCGAGCTTGTTAGTTGTAGTAGTAATAGTTTGTATCGTTTTAAGGGTCGCTGAGTGTTTTATCATTAATGTTCAGCGATGTGTAATTCGATGTGAAACTCTCTCGAATTCAAATGTTGCTGCAATGTGTTATGGATTATAATGTGGTTAAATAGTGTACCTGAAACATTAAGGGCAGTGATCTGCCAGTCAAGAGGAAAAATGTAATTTCTCGTCTTAAAATCAAAGAGGGTGGTTGTTGCCTATTGCAGGAGATGCACCATGATGACAAGGAACATTTGATGTTACAGCAGGGCGGCTTTGATCGGGTTTATTTCGCGTCTTTTAATACTACGAGTAGGGGAAAAGTCAGAATGGATTGTAAGAATCTTCCATTTAAATCACTAGATTGCATTAAACACTCATGGAAGGATCATAATCCTCAAAACCTTGAACTATAGGAATTAATACAGTGTTTTGAATTGCCACCCAGTGCACCCGCTGAAAATCCTGGTAGATGCATTTCCCAAATTAAGTTATCTTGCATCGTGGCACATTGTTGTAGAGGATATTTCAACTGTCTTATGCACCCCACTGTGGACAGAATGACCAAAGGTCCCCAATACCCTCGTTATAATGTACGTAATTAGTGGATTTGTGTGCAGAATCAGAGCTGGTGGATGTCTGGAGGCAGTTCGACTTCACAAGAAGAGATTTTATTTTCTTCTTGAACCCGCATAAATAGCACACGAGGGTTGATCTCTTCCCCATCCCTGAAACAATCTTAGGTTCGCTGGCATCCTGCACAATTGGGAATATTACCCCAACATACTTGCCCCAGTAATGGGATAGAAGTCACATAAGATTATGTTGTTTGTAGATGAAGGTCTTATGTTTTTGTCAAATCCCGCAATTTCGGCAGCTCACGTGATGCAATGCATTAATTCGCTCGTCACCTTTTTGGGCTTTAAGATTAATTTTACAAAGTTGGAGGCCAAGCCTATGGGAGGCCTTAGGGAAATACCAGATTTTGAGGGTAAATCCTGTTTTTCTTTTAAATGGACGGGGGTGGGTGGGGGGAGGGAGGTTTCTCTATTTCAGTATATGCATTACATCCGTTTTTGATCATTTATTTAACAGGAACTATGTCTATTTGTTTGAAAAATTAAACAAGACCTTCAAAGAAGGGAGGCACCTCCAATATCCTGGCTAGGTCGGATAGCTGTTCTTAAAATGAATGTTCTTCCTCATTTACTGGAACCCGTGTGAAAGCTTCCTTTTATGGTTCCCAGACAGACATTTAGGAACCATAAGCGACTCTCTATCAAGCTAACCAAATTTTAACTGCCCCACATTGTGGGGAGTAGATCTCCCAGATTAAAAGCTATGAATTCAGGTCATTTTTATCCTATGTTAGTGCCTGGGCCGCTGATGACTCGGCGTCAATAGGATTAGATATTGAACCCTCTCAAAGTGAACCCTTATTGGTCCGCTGGTCTTAGACAAAATGAGAATATTTATGGAGTATTGTAATAACCCAATAATTATCAATACTGTTAAAGCATGAATGACAATGCGTCAGATTGAGGGCAATACAGTCAAAACCATGTTTCTTACACCTATAATTGGTATGCCGGGTTGTCATACTGGGATAATGGATTCCAGGTTTAAACTGTGGGCAGCAAGGGGTGTGTCTTACTTGAGTGATTTAGAATTAGTAGAATCCTTACAGTGTGGATAAAAGCCCTTGGGCCCAGCAAGTCCACTTTGACCCTTTGAAGAGTAGCCCACCCAGACCCATTCCCGTACCATCCTATATTTCCCCTGACTAATGACCCAACCTACTCATCACTGAACACTATGGGTGATTTATCAGTAATCAATTCATCTAATCAACACATCTTTGGACTGTGGGAGGAAACCCACACAGACAGGCCTCGAATATGTTAACTCCACACAGCCAGGCACCCAATGCCGGAACCAAATTCGGAACCCTGGTGCTGTGAGGCAGCAATGCTCACTACTGAGGCACCTCGTGCTTTTTGAGGGAGAAACAATGATGTCATTTGATCAAATAACTCGTATGTATGGACTGGCTAGGAGAGACCTCTTCTCTTTCTTTTCCAGATCAGAGATTTGATTTTAAAAAACACACTTTTACCAGACTCTTACAGATCCAATAGAGAGAAGAGGGTGCTTATTGCTTAGAATACACTCTCCCACAGTACCCTTTATCATTAGTTGGAGAGTGTCCCCTCAGACGAAACTGTGCAGCTTTGTGATGTCTGCGAGAGAGAGTTGGGGGTTCAGAACACTTCGGAGCCAGAGGAGGATATTTGTGAAAATGCTCGAAGAATTTCATCTGTAATAGGACCCTTTCCATGCAGTTGGAAATTCTTCATAGGGCCTATCTGACCCTAGATTATCTCCCAAAATTCAAAATGGGATTATCTTCAGCATGTCCGAAATGCAGAATGACTACAGGCACTCTTACACATTGCATGTGGTCCTGCTGCAGGCTTCATAAATATTGGAGCAATGTGTTAGGTGTGAGAGAGTGGTACAGGGGACTGAATTGGAGATGGACCTGGTTTCTCTTTTCCTGGGCCTGCCCAGGGTACTTTACACAGATGCACAAGTGAAAAAATATCCTTAGTTTCTGTGCTAGGAAAAGCATTCTGTTGTGTCTGAATCACCACCCCCCCAAAAAAAAAAACCCAACACCCTCCCCCACCCCCCGCCCGGGTCTGTTGGGTCGTCGTAAGCTCTTCATGGAGAATATCCATTTGGCCATTCTCACCAGCATGGTGCACCAAAAACAGATTTATATAAGACCATGGCAGACCTTTTTGAATTACCTTGATACAGGCTTATCTGCCACTCTCAGAAGGGCTTTTATACAGCCATGACGATATTATCTAATGAATCTTATATCCAAAGAGGAGGAATAATGAACATAAAAAGGGATATCAGCTAATGCTCTTGAAGAACGAGAGCTATCATTTTGTTACACTGAGCAGTATTATTTATTCATTATTTACTGTTAATTTTTGTTTTCCTTCTGTCTGTTTATTTTTTTTAACTTGTTTTGTATGTACATGCACATGGGTGCAATTTAGATCAGTTACTGGAGTTGTGTTGTTATTGGTTTATTATAAAATTAAAATTCTCTTTTTCAATAAAGATATTTTTAAAAGCATTAAAATGCTAACATTGATAGAATAGAGTCCCAAAGAACTCTCATTACACAGTCCACTCATGGTGGTTTATCTTGAGGGTCACCACATCTCGGGTGATGGGGTGAGGTTGAGAGAGCGTCCCCTTCTTGGTAACCTCTGTCAGTGTGAGGAACTGAACCTGCGCTCTACATCACAAACGTGCCGTCCAGCCAACTGAGTGGGAGACTGTGTAACTGTTACACACAGAAACAGTCACAGACAAAGGGCAAGAGAAGCACTCATAACAAGGAAAGTGGTACAGTTCAGATAACGGATATAACATTTATGGAGTATTGTCATAACTCAATAATTATCAAGACTGTTAAAGCATGAATGACAATTCGTCACATTGAGGGCAATACAGTCAAAATCATGTTTCTTACCCCTATAATTAGCATCCTATGATAATGGATTCCAGGTTTAAACTGTGGGCAGCAAGGGGTGTGTCTTACTTGAGTGATTTATAATTAGTAGAATCCTTACAGTGTGGATAAAAGCCCTTGGGCCCAGCAAGGGTAAAAACATTCTCTGCTCGAAATTGTATTTTATAACAAGACGTGTTTAGAAGTTGTTTTTGGTTTAATATCATTATGGTGAGTCAACTGAAATAACCAGAATTACACAGTGTGATTGGATATCTATAACCATAAAATAAAAGTATATTTTTGTTTGGTCTGTGTAAAGCATGCTGACTGTTGCATGAAAGTATACAGTTGATGGATTATACTGGTAGGAGAGCGCGTTCCATCAGAAATGCCCTCAAGCAGGCGCTTGAAGATAATTGGGGTAAAAGTGCCTGAGTGCCGTCTGGACAGTGACAGGAACGCAGAGGGTTGAATGACTGAAAGCTCCTGTATCTGAGAAAAGCACCAGATCAGCTGGGAAGTTATTAAATGCTAGAGCACACTTGAAGGGCTGAATGGCCTCAACATGGTTTGAAATATGTGTGATTTGGAAAACGTGCATCTCTACTCCTTCCTCTTTTGTGGTTACACACTGGGGCACTGCTAATTTTCCTTAAACTGGGCATTATTTGGAACACTATCTGGAACATTCCATATTCGGTGTTCTCCAGAATGTTCTCTAACTGTGTGAGGGGTATTACAAAGGCGAGAGAGAGAGAGCGAAGCTGTTGCATGTGGCAGTGAGAGTGGTGGAGCATGCGCCTTGGTCGTGCTATAACAGATATACAATGAGTGTGAGGGAGTAGAGAGACCAATTACCCTGACAGAGCGGGGAAGGTTATTGATGCTTGTCCTGTTTTGCTGGATATTTCTTCAGGCCGCAGATGCTGCATTGAATTTGGTGGTGAGCACAGACCATGCTCGGTGGGTCTGGTGGTATGGCCCCCTCTGGGAAGGCAATGGCCCCTCTCTGCACTAGCCCATCCACTATGCACACCATGCACCGTCAACAAACTATCTGCCATGATCGGGGTAAACTGTACAGGGCAGCTCCAAACTGAGAAAACTTAGCCGTGTGCCCCTTGGCCTTTTAAAGATGGCACCAGTGACAGGGAAC
Organism: Chiloscyllium punctatum; assembly: GCF_047496795.1. Lineage (NCBI taxonomy): Eukaryota > Metazoa > Chordata > Chondrichthyes > Orectolobiformes > Hemiscylliidae > Chiloscyllium > Chiloscyllium punctatum. The sequence goes on from NW_027309868.1 coordinate 681,403, forward strand.
ACGGAATATCGAGGGAAATCCTGGCGACTGTGAGTACCTCCAATCATGATGTTTGGGAGAATCGGGCTGGCATTCAATGAGAGGTGGGTGGGGTGGGTGATATTTAATGAGGTGAGTTCGATAGGACAGCACCAGGAAACTAGCTCAGCTTCGTACAGACAATCCCTCTGTCACACTCAATGAAAATGACACTGAGACAAATTCCTGTTTTATACAGTTCAATGAGCCGAAGACTCTGCTGTCCTCACTCCCAGTTACAAAGTTGCAGAACAAATGCTCATTCAAAACTCCCCATCGCCTGAACTCACAGCATTATTCCATTCACTCATAATTCTTCATAATACTGACCCGTGTTGCATGATACTATCGAAATGTCTTCATATCAGCATTCTAAAACCTGTGAACATATCTTTCCATGACATTTTTTCTCAGTCTGTCCCTCTCTGTCTCTATCCTGAAACACACATGTTTACAGTCATATGATTCTACTGCATGGAAACAGGTCCTTCGGCCCAGCTGGTAGATGCCGACCAAAATGTGCATCCACACTCACCCCAATTCCCTGCCCTTGCTTCTTTCCTATCCATGTATTTATCCAAATACCTTTTTAATGTTGTTATTGTACCCACCTCAACCACTTCCACTGGCAGCTCAGTCCAAAGGCAAAACACAGTCTGTGTAAAAACGTTGACCCTCAGGTTCCTTTTTATTTTTGTCCCCTCCAAACATTAACAGATGTCCTGTAGTCCTTGGCTTCCCAACCTTGCGAAAAAAATTGAAATATTCACCCTATGCATGGTTCTCATGATTTGATAAGAGGTACACTTCAATATAATCCCCCTCAGTTTTCTACGCTGTTAGGAAATATGTTCTAACCTGCCCAACTTCTCCCTATAACGCAGACACTTTAGCCCAGGAAACATCTTTGTAAATTTCTTGTACATTCTTTCTCGTTCAATAATATCCTTTCTAGGGCAAGGTGAACAAACCTGAACACAATACTCCAACTGCAGCCTTACCAACATCCTGTACAACGGCAACAGAACGTCCCAACTTCTATACTCAATGCCCTGATGTAGGCCAGTGTGCCAACAACCTTCTTCACTGTCCTGTATATCTGCGACTCAAATTCAGACAACCATGCACCTGATATCCAACATCCTTTTGTTCCACTACACTCCTCAAGGCCCTCTCATTCACCATTAAACTCCCACCTGAATTTGACTTTCCAAAATGAAAGATGTAGCATTTATCTATATTAAACTCCATTTGCTTTTTCTCAGCCCACTTCCCCAGCTGATCAAGGTAGTGCTGCAATTTCTGATAATGTTGCTCACTGTAAACAATACCACTATAACATCACTAACCCCCTCTTACTTCCTTGTACCATTCAATATTTTAGTGCCATCTGCAAACTTACTAACCTGCATTGTGCACTCTCGTCTAAATCATTGATCTAGATAACACACAGCAATGGGGACAGTACGGACCCCTGAGGCACTCCACTAGTCACAGGCCTCCAGTCCAACAAGCATACCTCCACCATAGCTTTTTGCTTTATAATGTCAAACCAATTGCGTAACCAAATTGCCAGCTTACCTTAGAGTCTGTGCGATCTAACCTTCTAGAGCGGCCTTTCATGTGGAATCTTACGAAAGGCCTTACTGAAATCCATATAGATTATGTTGACCGCCCTGCCCTCGACAACTTTCCTGGTCACTTCCTTAAAAAACCCTAATAAAATTTGTAAGGCATGATCTGCCACGCACAAAGCTATGCTGACTGCTTCAAGTCAAACTCTGTCTTTCCAAATGCATGCATATCTTGTATCTCAGAACCTTCTCAGGTAGTTTACCGCAAACAGATGTGAAGCTTACTGGTCTGTATTTCCCAGGCATTTATTTGCAGCCCTTCTTGAAGAAGGGCACTATATATTTGTTACCGCCCAGTCTTCCAGGACCTTGGCCCCTGTCTTCTCTCACCTCTTGCAGTCCTCTTGGATATATCTGGTCAGGACCAAGAGATTTTCCTGACTTTGTGCATTCTAATATGTCCAGCAGCACCTCTACTGTGATTTCGACAGTACCAAGATATGACAATTAACCTCCCAAAGGTCACAAGTCTTCATGTCTTTCTTCATGGTAAACACAGAGGGGAAATTGAGGACCTCAACCTCTCTTGTAGTTTTACACATGCGTGCCTATTTTGGTTTTTAAGGCGTCCTATTCTCTCTCCAGTTGTTCTTTTTCTTTACTATAGTGAACTTGGGTTCACCCTAATCGTCTCAGCCAAGGCTATCTCATACTCCCTTTTCGCCTTCCTGATTTCCTTCTTCAGTAAACTCCTGTATCCCCTGTATACCTCCAGGGATTCCCTTAATTCCAGCTGCCTGTACCTGAACCACGCCTCCTTTTTGCTGGCTAGAGCCTTAATATCTCTTGTCATCCAGGGTTTTCTCTTCCAGCCTCACTTTCCCTTCACCCTCACAGGAACATGTAAACCTTGAACTCGAGCTATCTCACTTTTACAGCCCTCCCTCGTGACTAATATCCTTTTACCTGAAAACAAACTACTCCAATTAACCCCTGCAATCCTCTGTCTAATTCCAACAAAATATGCCTTGGCCCAATTCAGAACTTGAATCTGTGGACCAATTTGGTCTCTCCCATAACTATTTTAAAATTACTACAACGCCAGTTACTTTTCCCAAAATACTCCCCCACTTTACCACCGTCACCTATCCATCCCTATTTCACAACAGTTTGTCCCTTCCCGTGTCGGACCCTTTATTTACTGCTTGGGAAACTTTCTTGAACAAACTTAAGAAATTACGTTCCATCGAAGTTCTTAACCATCTGGATGTCCCAGTCTATGTTAGGAAAATTTAAATCACCTATTATGACAATCCTAATGCTCCTGCTACCCTCACCAGTTTCCCTGCATATTTGTTCCTCTAATTCCCATTGATGATTTGGAGGCTTATAGTACAACCACTACAACATCATGAACCTCCTCTTACTTCCTTGTACCATTCACAGAACCTCATCGGATAATACCTCAGTTATTTCATCTTTAACTACTTGTAGGATACTCGCCTTAATCAGAACTATTGGTGTTTCAACTGTTTTCATTTACATCTCTCCCTTGCAATGATTTTCACATCTGCATCAAAACTTGTCAAGGTACAGTGGAGATATGCTGCTGTAACTGGATGGGAGCTGCACATCCTGTCACTTCCAGCAAGTTTCCCCACACTGGGCAGTGATCTAACACAGTGTTACCGAAAACTGGAACAACCTGTGTTTATATATGAATAAACCAGTGAGGTCTGCACTTCTCCCCACGCTGGACATTTATCCCAGGAATATAGATCAAGTATTGGTGTGGGCTGCACAGAGTTCCATTCTGGATATTGCTGGGTTGTATTCAGCAGTACACGAGCCATATCTACACAGTGCTCCATCCCGAATGCATTATGGATGGGCTGTTTATGTGAGTTTGATTGCGAATGTGAGAGAACTAAACATCTGGCAATACCTTTATTTTGTGTTTTCATTCTTGTGATTGGATCCTTCAAATCCTGACTCATCCGGTTAGACCCGACCCTCTGGATGAGTCATGGTGACTGTTGTTGCAGCATCTGGGTCTGTAACATGACCAACAAATGGAGCAGAGGCTGCAGAGAGCACAGTCTCCGTAAAATGGAATGAGGAAATCACAGTCTGATCAGCCGTGGTCTTAGTGAATGGTGGGGCAGGATTGAATGGACCACTAATCCAACTTGTTCATGTATTTATGTTTGTTCCAAGCAAACTCCTCTTCTCTCCCAATGTCCCATACTAGTGGGAAGTGAGTCAGCTACTCCTGTTCCTGTGTAACAGGATCCTGGGGCCTCACTAGCCTACAGATTTCCCTGTGGCCCAGTTTCGAGCAGTTGAGTGACGACCTCCTGTTCCTTTCCCTGTTCCTGTGTCCCAGTCTCAAGCAGTTGAATGACTCCATCCTGTTCCTGTGTCCCAGTCTCGAGTAGTTGAGTGACTCCCTCCTGTTCCCATGTCCCAGTCTCAAGCAGATGAGTGACTCCCTCCTGCTCCTGTGTCCCAGTTTCGAGCAGTTGAGTGACTCCCTCCTGTTCCTGTGTCCCAGTCTCAAACAGTTGAATGACTCCCTCCTGTTCCCATGTCCCAGTCCCAAGCAGTTGAATGACACCCTCCTGTTCCTGTGTCCCAGTCTCGAGCAGTTGAATGACTCCCTCCTGTTCCCATGTCCCAGTCCCAAGCAGTTGAATGACACCCTCCTGTTCCTGTGTCCCAGTCTCGAGCAGTTGAGTGACTCCCTTCTGTTCCTGTGTCCCAGTCTCGAGCAGTTGAGTGACTCCCTCCTGTTCCTGTGTACCAGTCTCAAGCAGTTGAGTGACTCCCTTCTGTTCCTGTGTCCCAGTCTCGAGCAGTTGAGTGACTCCCTCCTGTTCCTGTGTCCCTGTCTCAAGCAGTTGAATGACACCCTCCTGTTCCTGTGTCCCAGTCTCAAGCAGTTGAATGACACCCTTCTGTTCCTGTGTCCCAGTCTCAAGCAGTTGAGTGACTCCCTCCTGTTCCTGTGTCCCAGTCTCAAGCAGTTGAATTCCCGCCTCCTGTTCGTGTGTCCCAGTCTCAAGCAGTTGAATGACACCCTCCTGTTCCTGTGTCCCAGTCTCGAGCAGTTGAGTGACTCCCTCCTGTTCCCATGTCCCAGTCTCAAGCAGTTGAGTGACTCCCTCCTGTTCCTATGTCCCAGCCTCAAGTAGTTGAATGACTCCCTCCTGTTCCTGTGTCCCAGTCGCGAGCAGTTGAGTGACTCCCTCCTGTTCCTGTGTCCCAGTCTCGAGCAGTTGAGTGACTCCCTCCTGTTCCCGTGTCCCAGTCTCAAGCAGTTGAATGACTGCCTCCTGTTCCTGTGTCCCAGTCTCAATTAGTTGAATGACACCCTCCTGTTCCTGTGTCCCAGTCTCAAGCAGTTGAATGACACCCTTCTGTTCCTGTGTCTCAGTCTCAAGCAGTTGAGTGACTCCCTCCTGTTCCTGTGTCCCAGTCTCAAGCAGTTGAATGCCCGCCTCCTGTTCCTGTGTCCCAGTCTCAAGCAGTTGAATGACACCCTCCTGTTCTGTGTCCCAGTCTCGAGCAGTTGAGTGACTCCCTCCTGTTCCCATGTCCCAGTCTCAAGCAGTTGAGTGACTCCCTCCTGTTCCTATTTCCCAGCCTCGAGCAGTTGAATGACACCCTTCTCTTCCTGTGTTCCAGTCTCGAGCATTTGAGTGACTCCCTCCTGTTCCCGTGTCCCAGCCTCGAGCAGTTGAATGACTCCCAGCTGTTCCTGTGTCCCATTCTCAAGCAGTTGAATGACTGCTTCCTGATCCCAAGTCTGTGAAAATGGATGTCCTCCTCCTGGTCCTGTGTAACAGGCTCCAATAGCTCTGTGCTCACCTCCTGCTCCTGTGGAATGGAACTGAGGGACTGAATGGCCTCTTCACATTCCTTACAGCTTCTGTTGACTAAAAGCAATTCTCCTGATTCTGTAAATCACCATCAAAGTCTGAATGATGTATTTTTGTATTTTGCTCTCAGTAAATGAGCAAACAATCTGACTGACAGAATTCAGAAGCTGAGTAGCCTCCTCCTGTTCCTGTGTTATACACTCAAATGGCAATAGAGTCTCAGAGATGTACAGTACAGAAAACGATCCTTCAGTCCGGTCGTCTATGCCAACCAAATATCCTAAATAAATCTCGTCCCCCTTGCCAGCACTTGGCCCATCTCCCTCTAAACCCTTCCCATTCATGTATCCATCCAAATGCCTTTTAAATTGTGTAACTGTACCTGCCTCCACCACCTCTTTTGTCTGTTCAATCCATACACACAGCAGTCTCTGTGTGAAAATGTTGTCCCTCATGTCCCTTTTTAAAATATTTCTCCTCTCACCTTAAACCTTTGTCTTCTAATTTTGGACTCACCTATCCTGGGAAAAGACGTTGACTGTTTACCTTATCTATTCCCCTCATGATTTTATAAACCCCTTTAAGATCACCCCTCAGCCTCAACACTTGAAAATAGCCCCAGCCTATTCAAACTCTCCCTGTAGCTGTAACCCTCCAACACCTGCAACAATATTTTAAATCTCTTCTGTACCCTTTCAAGTTTGACAACATCTTTCCGACAGCAGGGAAACTGGAATTAAAGGCAATATTACAAAAGTGATCAAACCAATGTCCTGTACAGATGCAACGCCTCGTGAAAATGTTTAGACACAAAGCACGGACCAATAAAGGGAAGATCACCAAGTGCCTTCTTCACTGCGCTGTCTACCTGTGACGGCAATTCCAAGGAACAGAGAACCTGCCCCACAAGGTGACACAGTAGCTCAGTGACTCGCATTGCTGCTTCAGAGCGCAGCGATCTGGGTTTAACTCCATCCTTGAATGACTGCCTGTGTGGAGTTTGCACATTCTCCCCGTGTCTGTATGAGTTTCCTCCGGATGTTATGTTTTCCTCCGACAGTATAAAGATATACAGATAACGGTAGATCGGCCATGCTAAATTGAGTAAAGTACCCAGGGATGTGTAGGAGAGGTGGATTAGCTATGGAAAACGCAGGCTCAGAGGGATAGGGGAGGGGTTTGTCTAGTGGGATACTGTTTAGAGGGTCGGTGTGGCCTCGATGGGCAGAAAAGCCTGTTTCCTCACTGTAGGGATTCGATAACTTCTATGGAATTCTCCTTGATTGGCAGCTTTCGACAGGACCCTACCTACATGTCTTGCCTTGATATTTTTTTGCCAAAATGCTACACCTCACATTTCACTAAAATAAACTCTATCTGCCACTCCTCGGCTCACCTAAACAAAGTCCCATTATAGTCTGAGAGATCATTCATCACTGTCGACGACACCACCAAATCTGGTATTATCTACAAACTTACTGACCATACTTCATATACTCAAATGTAAATGATTTGTATAAATGACAAAAGGCAGTGGACCCCCTATTGATCTTTGCGGCACGCCACTGGTCACAGGTCTCCACGTTTAATGAACAAATGTCACTGTCACGCCCTGTCTCCAATATTCAAGAAAAGTTTGGACCTAAATGGCGAGTTCTCCCTGGATCCGAGGAAGTCTAACCTTGCTAACCAGTCTACCATGTAGACCATTTTGGTAATCTTACTGAATTCCATAAAGACACCATCCACTGTCCTGTCTTCATCAATTATCTTCAACACTTCCTCAAAAGATTACACCGAGTCAGTGAGACGTGATCTCCAATGTACATAGCCCTCTTCAGTCCTTGTCTTTCCAAATACATATCGATCTTTTTCCTCGAAATCCCCTCCAACAATTTAGTCACCATTGACGTCATGTTCACCAATCTAGAGTTACCTGTTTTTTCTTTACTTTCTTAAATAATTGCACTATGTTAGCAGGCCTCCAGTCTTTTGACACCTCACCTGTGAAAATCAATGTTACAAATATATCAGCAAAATGCATAAGCAATCTATTTCCTAGCTTCCCGCAAACATCTGGGATACAACTGATCAGGTCCCAGGGATTAGTTCACCTTTATGTGTTTTAAAATGTCCAACACCTCCTTGTAATATAGACACTTTTCAAGGTATCATTGCATATTTCTTCATTCTCTCGCTCTTGTAACCTCCTCCACATTAAATACTGAGGAGAAATACTTGTTTAGTATCCCTCAAATTTGTTGTGGTTCCATAAATAGGTAGCCTTACTGATCTTTAAGGGGCCCTATTGTCTCCCTAGTTAATCTTTTGCCATTGAAGGATTTGTAGAATTTGTTCAATGCCTCATTAACCCAATTTCTAAAGCAATCTCTTGTCCACATTTTCCTGGCCCGATTTCCCGATTGATGATACACTTGCTGCCCTTATACTCCTCTCGGGATTCACTTGATCTCAGCTCTGTTTACCTGACATATGCCTCCTTCCTTACCTTGACCATAACATCAATATATATAGCCATCCAACACTCCCTGCACCCACCAGCCTTGCCCCTCTCACTAATAGGAACACGTTTGCTCTGGACTCTCTGAAACCAAGTTTTGATGGTCTTGCATTTACCAACCATCCCTTTACCTGTGAATAGGGTATTCCAATCAGCCTTTCACAGGGCTCACCTAACACTTTCAAAATTGGCCTTGTTCAAAGTTAGAACTTTAATGTTGACATCAGGTATTTCCGATTCCATAATTAATTTAAAACTAATATTTATGCAAAACAAACTTGAAAGTTAAATAAACACTTCCTGTGCCTCTATAACGGGCTCGAGAGACTGAATAGGCTCATCCTGTCCCTCTGTATTACACTGGAATGCTGTCCCTCTGTAATAGACCCAAGAGGCTTAATGGCCTCCTCCAGTTCTTCTAAACACACTCGAGAGGCTGCATGGCCTCCTCCTGTCCCTGTGTGACAGATCCGAGACACAGCAACCTGTGGATTCCGAGCAGCCGGTAAACTGTATCTAATGGAGACCCATTCCTTTTCAGTTACAGAAACACAAACAACACAATGTACTCCAGGTGCCCTCTCAGTGACACCTCATACAGCTGCAGTGACAAATCTCTTTGTTTTGAATGATTCTGTTGGCAAAATGTGCCAATATTCCAACTTTCCACCTTTTCAAGTAGCAACAGGTTAATATGGGCTGAATGGCATTCTCCTATCCCTCTGTCAGGGGCCCATAGGGACAGAATTGCTTTGGCCTGTTACTGAGCAGCAGTCGCAATGCTCTGTCTCAAGGTTATGAAAGGATTTGAAAACAGGACATTAAAACCAGGAGTAGCCTCACACTTGTCAATAAGTACCGTACATTGTTTCAGGTATCTAGAAACTTGCCCACCAGACGTTTTTTTTTACGCAGCAGATCTGTCATTTTATAACTGCCTATTTTCATAGACAGAGTGGAACATATATAGACCGCTGCAGTGTTCTGTTAATACTCTCATGTACAAGGGGAAAAAAGATTAAAAATATTGAAAGATTTATGGTCCATCCCTCAGCAACCTTATCCATTCCGTCCAAAACCAGTAAATGAAAAGTGATGAATTGGTTAACTGGGCCTGTTTGTTCAGTGACTGCGATTAATGCCAATCTCCATGGATTCTAATTATCTCAGTGGAAGCTTTCCATCTTTTAATGATAAATGGGCTCCGTTCAATGTGTCAACCCATAACATGAGCGGGAGCATCACTGACAGCACTGACAGGGATTAGCAGATCCAGAGAGAGGGTGAGGAGAGATCAGAATCAGAGAACATTAGACTGGAATGTGCCAACAATGGATCAGAATCAGAGAACATTAGACTGAAATATTCCAACAATGGATCAGAATCAGAGAACATTAGACTGAAATATTCCAACAATGGATCAGAATCTGAGAACATTAGACAGGAATATTCCAACAATATACAGGAGCTTATCTGATTATGTTTGGTATCTTTCTGAATTTGATTGGATGTCATTATCATTGCGGATCTATTTCGCTCTTCTCATTATTCAATACTTTTATTATCCCTTCCTGGCTATCGTTGGTGTTCCTGGTGAGTGTCACTATCCAGATTTTGTTTTCTATAAACCAGTCATGAGTGTATTATTGTTATTTCATATTATCTACACTTCCTGCCACTATTATTGTTCCTGTTGAATCTCTCCATCCAGATATTCACTCTACAGACCACTACGAACTACATTAATGAAGGTGTTCAATTACTGTCTCGCTCTCTGTTCTGGTTGTGTTATTCATGGGTCTGTATGTTGATCTATTCAGTTTCAGGGGAGAACCAAATGCATTGTCTCATTTCCTTTACTGTTAAGAGCATGGAGGTCACTGTCTACTGCTCTGGTTACAAACTCCACTTCCTTCCACTGTTTCCATCCCATTCCTGGCCAATATCTGCAGCTGAAGCAGTCAGGTCACAACTGTGGGAGATCCCTTTGACTATGAGCTGATTCTTGACACCATTCCCTGACATTTCTAATTTGAAATACTCACTACTCCAGAATATATCTCACTGGTTTATTCCATCTGCTGTTTGAACCTTGAGCTATGAAATACAGTCTTAATAAAGCCAATAATCTGCTGCTGACGCTCCCGGCTTCAAACCTGCCGAAACAAATCTGATTTGAACTCACACCACACTCCCATCCATCTGTCATTCCTGTGCACGCCGATGTATATTGCTGTTGTGTCTGGCAATGCCTTTATTTTAACATTCTCAAACACTTTAGCTCATCTGTCCATGAAACTTCTCTCGCTCTCTCTACTGATTAACAAAAAGCTTGTTGTTCGTATTTAAAATAATTTCCTCCATGTGTGTTCCTTCTCAAACAATGAGTTTTGCATTCAACCCCACACACACACGCACTCTCCCTCAGTCTCTGATGAACACACACACGCGCGCGCAGAGAGAGCAAACCTTCCCAGTGTAAGCAGTAAATCTGTTGCGAGTATAGTTAGCGTATGATAGTAAAGTTTGCCATACTCTCATGCTGTGCAGATAGTGCAGTTTACTGAGCAACACACTAGCATGGTCTGCACAGCTCTCCATGCTGGCCTGTCATCTTGTCCCAGTTTATGTTGTTTGTGGTGTTCTGTGAAGCAGATTGAGAACTTGATGTAACAAACCATTTCAGCTGATCTGACAATGCCTTTATTCAATGTTCTCATTCTTGTAATTTTACTCTCGAAGATCTCACTTCGCCAGTTAGTCCCACTGCCATGACGTTTTCCACATATTTCCAAAACATCTTTTCAGTTAATTAACTGTCTGTTTCTGTCTTTAATGTGAATCTCTTGTCCCTTTCTTTCTTTCCCTGGTCTTGGGTTTTGGCCTCCCTAATATATCGAGTGCTGGCATTGTGTAGCTCAGAAATAATGAAATGGGGTGTGTCAAGCTGTTGTTCACTTCCTGGTATGTCCCATGTGATGGTCCATGGACAAGCGTGTTTCAGAAGTTATGAGAAACATCCTTGTAACTTGGTCTGTACCTGTGGCTGTCGCTCTCAGGTGACCATGCGATTAGTAACAAAAGGAAGCCCACTGAGTAAAGGACCACGCATATAAATTGCCTGACAATGCTGTCACTTTTTAAATAAGAGGTTATTTTCTCCCTTTTTTTAGTAAGAGACCTTAAAGGCAAAACTGCCTACTGAAAACGGCTCAAGTAAATAACTTATGGGGCTTTTAGGGTTTTTTAAATAAATAGCAGATAGAATGGCCAGCTGGCACAGACCAGGATTTCTAGGTTTTTTTATATTGTAGCTACAACAATCACCAAGTGCTTGGGGTCCCAGAAGGGTTGTAAGTTTCAGTAAATTATCCACAGCTGCTATTCTCTCTGGAACCTCACTTGATGGTGTTTCCTCCTGGATTGGAGAACTGTATGCAAGAATGCATGTCTGAATGGTCCTTTTTGCCAAGGGGTGTGTTTATGGGATGTTGATATATTGGAACAGTTCATTAGTAGATAGTACTGTATCCATTATTCGGTTAAGATTGCCAATAGAAAAATTATTCTAAATTCATCTTCATTTCTAATTGGATTTTCATTAGAGTGTTTAAATATATTGTGTTTTGCTTAATGGTGAGTGGTTTGAATAGTTTGACATCTGGAACATCCAACTCACATCTACCTTTAAAATAAGGAAAGGTTGGCATCCAACCTACCTTCTTAAAGTAGTTTGAGGCAGTCTGGTTGGTCTATAGCAAACTGGGGACTCTTGTCCGGTTCTAAATCGATAATACCAAATTGGGTTTAGAATTACAATCCCTACTGTGTGCAAGCAGGCCATTCGACCCAACAAGTCCACACCGACCCTCCGAGGAGTAACCTACCCAGACCCATTCCTCTCCCCTATTATTACACATTTACCCCGACCAAGGCAACTAACCTACACATCCCTGAAAACTATGAACAATTTATCATGGCCAATACACCTGATATGCACATCTTTGGATGTGGGAGGAAACCAAATCATCCAGAATAAGCTCAAGCAGACACTGGAGAGTATGCACCAGGAGGCTATTGGGTTCAAAGGTCGTGTATGGTAGTTGATAGTGTCTTTTTTCTGGATGTTGAATTTGGTTGGTTTAAACAGTATTTTGTGTAAAAAGATTCAGTCCTTAAGAGTTCTCTGAGTGTGGAAAAGTGAAGTTGGCGGTTTTACAAAAGGTAATGATGGTAAAGTTTTCGGAATTGACAAACAACCTGGAGTTAGGGTTGCGATTGTCTGTGAGAAAATGAGAGATAATTACAGCAATAGATCGGCAATTACGTTTAGTAGAACCGCCATCAGACTCTTTGGAAATGGCTGGAATTCAATTTCAAATGATGGTCTTTGAACCTGAGAAGGAATTGAAAGAGTTTGAATTATGATGAAAAGTAGAAATAAAAGAAAGGGAAACGAAGAAGAAAGAGAGAAAAGGGTAGAAGAAAAGCAGAGAGTTTCAACTTAAAAAGTTAGCAATTAGAGACGAAAGTTGATATAGAAGGCGGAGATGAAGGTAGAATGTCGGTGGGATGAGGAGGATAGTGCGGTTGAGCAACCCTATTGTAACCAATGGCCTAACGAGGTTCCGTTTAAATGCATCCAGGCATTCTCTAAATTTGATGAGAAGGATGGGGAAGCCTTTTGAATTTCATTTGAGAAAGTGGCTAAACAAATGCAGACACCAGTGACCATGTGAATTTATTTGATCCAAAGCTGACAGGTATATGCATCCCTATCGGAGGAGGTATCTGGGGAGTATGGAGTGGTGAAGAAAGCCATCTGAAGTGTATATGAGCTTGGGCCAGACACTGACAGACAGCGTTACAGGAATCTAAAAGAGGGTCCCTGGTTAAACGCACATTGAGTTTGAAAGGATCAAACAAAGTAATTTTGAAAGGTGGTAAGGGTATTAAAAACAGAGCAAACCTATGACACTTTTAGAGAGATTCTTATTTTGGAGAAGTTCAACAATTCACTTCCTGCAGCCGTGAAAACTCGTGTGGAAGAGCAGAGTTAAAACGGCAAGATTAGAGGCTGAAATGGCTGATGATGATGATTGAGTTCAGAAATCAAAGTTTGGTTTCTGTGAGAGATGGAGAAGAATGTGCGAGGTCTTGTTAAGGTTTACAGGCATAGGCCAGGAGTAGCAGGTAAAGAGGTTAGAGCATTAAGAGGTACAGAAGCATGTAATTCTTTTATGCTGAGACATGAGGAGCTATGTCATTCAGAGGGAGTAGTGGAGAGATTAGAAGCGCTACATTATGTAACGTGTGATTGGAGTGTCCAGTGGAAACATCAACAGATTTATTCCACAATGGGGAAGGAGGCCTTGGTGTTGGCATTGCAACATTTCAGATTTACATTGCCAATAACACACCTGAGACAAATCTTTATCACTGATCATAACCCCTTAAAGTTTTTGGTTAAGTTTAGGGAGAAAAATACCAGTCTGTTTCGATTGAGCTTATTATTGCTGCCATCCAGTTTGAAACTATACAGGCGACAGGGTGATAAAACCTAAGTGTGGAGACTTGGATGAAGAAAGACAAAGGCATTCTGTGGCAGGAGTAAAATGATTGAAATCGAAATAGATGTGAATATTTGTATGCTCAGAGTCAATGTAATATATATGCATTTCAGTCTACTAATAGAGGAAGATTAGGAGGTCTAAAATGAATCCACCTTTGTGTATTGATAGATTATTTTATTAAAGATGGAGTTGTGAGGATACTATCACTGTAAAAAGGTTATTTTCTCTTGGGTTTTTCTTTTGAAGAGAGGTGTTAAAGGCAGAGGTGCAGAACTGCTGTCTGAAAACAGTTTAAATAAATAACTGAGATTTTAGGTTTTATTAAAACGGTGGTAAAAATGGAAGGGCAGTAGCCAGCTCTCCCAGACCAGATTACCTCATTTTACTTTTAGCTGCAGCATTCAGAAGCTGCTGGGGATCCCAGAAGGGTTGGAAGTTTCAATACATGATCCCCAGCTGCTTTTCTCTCTGAGATCTCTGTTGATGTTGTTTCCTCCTGGATTGGAAAACTGCTGTAAGGATCTGAATTTGAATATATCTTTGTGCCAAGCGGTGTAAACCAAACAGGTACGGTATCTATTGTTTGTGTAAGTGTTCCAACATATAAGCTATCCCAAAACGTTCTTTTCTTTGATTGTAGTTTAACTAAAGCATTTGAATAGATTATATTTTGCTCAATGTCGAGTGGTTTGACTAGTCACAACATAACTGGAACGCACACTTCCCATCTATATTTAAAGTAAAGGAAGGTTTGGGTCTAAACGGCCTTCTGGAAATATTTTGAGGGAATCTGGTCTGGTCGAAAACACTTGTAGCGAGGGGCTTCTGACTGGCTTCTGCAATTGAAAATTTAGTGGAGGGTCAGGGGAGGTTTTGCTGGAGGTTGTGCTGTAAGTTGCCTCAGACATTCAGGGAGACCTGAGGATTTAGCGACCCAACTCTGGATGGAGCCTGGGGACTGTAGTTACAGCATCTGGGTCTGTAACATGAACAACAAATGGAGCAGAGGCTGCAGAGAGGGGAAGCTCTGAAATCACACAGTGAGTGTGTGTGGGGAAAGGGATCTGCTGTATCCACCCCGGGTTTTCCAGGAACAATTTCCCAAACTCCACTTAACCCAGGATCAAAGTATGAGGGGACCCTGACTGAACAAGGAGCTGGTCACAGAGAGGTGTCACCTCCTTCAACACGACCTGCAGTCTATCACCAGGGGGAGGATGGTGTTGCCAGGGGCTGTGAGGGTCACTGTTTCATTCAGCTTCTATGAACCAGAACTTTCCAAGCAGGACGAGGTGACATATCCATCATCTCCCAGTATCTCAACATCAATGTTACCATTCGGTGATGGAGGATATATATGGTTGATGAGGTAAATAGATTGTTTCTCTCTCAGCAGGGAGCTGCCGGTTGTATCTATACTGGATAGTGGGATTCCCGATGCATCTGCAAAGTATCCATATTAATGCAGAGATGTAGAGGAACTGAAGGAGCTCTCTCTCACTCCATTAATGTCACAGCGTGCCCATCACAGTACATCATGTGGTGAATACCTACTGTCCTGGCAGCAGTCATGGTCTCTTCATTCAGAAGCAGTCAGCCAGTCCCATCGTCATCGGGTCTCCACGTAGAAAGGAATGAATATATTTTGGATAAAGGCCGTCCCCTTGATGCACGTTTCAAAACACCATCCCCACCACCAAACAACCACATCAAAGTATTCCATGTGTACGGAGAGCAATGGGGTCACTTGGAGTGTCTGGGAGCAGACGATCAGGGATAGAGCAAAACCTCCCATGTCTGAACGGGGCTGAATGAATCCCCCAGTACACAGTATCATTAATCCCTGTAATCCCTCTCCATTTCAGTAGCATACTGCCTTCCATTATTCCTGTAAATGAAATGACAGGTTATATCATGTTAAATTCCACCTGCCAAACTATTATCTGTTGCCTTGACCTCTCTGAATCTATTTGCAGACTCTCCACCCTCTCTTGATAATTTATTTTCTTGCTTACCACAGCGACATCACCAAACTCAGCATCTGTATATCTGTTCCATCCTCCTGATCATTCATATAGACTGTAAATAGTTGAGAACCCAGCGCTGGTCACTGTGTGACCCTACTGGTTACGTTCTGTCTAACTGATTGAGACTGATTTCTCCTGAGTGCCTGCTTCGTGTATGATACCCAGTCCTCCCCCATTCCAGTGAAACACTGTCGAAGGGTTGAATAAGAACAAGGAGTATCTGTGAGGAATCCAACCCCTCGATGACACTGATGTCAACACGGCCTCTGTTCCACTTTCCTGACATCTCTCCATCCTAAAACTCTAGTCTCTTATTGTAGATTGCGCCACATGAAAAAAAAATCCACTCCATATCGACACATTCAATTACTTTTAGAATGTTACATACCTCAATGAGATCTCCTTTCATTCTTATAAACTCGAGAGTATATGCCGAAACTGCTCAATTACTCTTCATAAGGCAAACACTTCAAATATGGAATCAATCTGATGAAGCTCTTCTGAATTGCCTCCAATGGAAATGCATCATTGTGCAGGACACCCAAACTATACTCCAGTTGCATCCTCATTAATGCCTTGCATAGCTACAGCAACACTCCCTACCTTTCTACTCTATCCTTTTATAAATAAACACTGAAATTATGCTTGCATTTCTCATTACTTGCAGTACCCGCAGGCAGGATTTCTGTGATATGCAAGCAGACACCCAGATCCCTCTGCACCTAAGCACTTTGAACTTTCTCTCCATTTAGATAATAATTTGTCTTTCTATTACACTGGCCAACTTGAATAGCCCCATATTTATTCCCTTTAATTTTCCTTGCTAAATGTTGGCCTATTCACGCAACCTATCCATATAGTTTTAAAATCTCTTGCATCATCATTCCGAAGTAATTTCCCACCGATGTGAGAGTCATCTGAAAATGTGGCATCGTATTTTCTCTCCCGTCAACCGAGTACAGTAGTACCAATGATTGCAAATGGTTGAGGCATGAGTACTGAAATCAATGGCACCCCACAAATTGCATTTGCCAAAATAAAATGACACATTTATTCCATCTGACTGCATTTTGTTGGTTAACCAATCCTCCATCCAAGCGAATAAACTACTCCTAAACCCATGTTGTCTGATCTTACCACTTACTTTTTGGAGAAGCGACACATCCAATGCCTTCAGGAAGACCAGATATGTTCCATCTCCCACGATCCACCTTTTTTGTGACATCTTCAAATAACTCAAGCAAACACTTCAAACTTGATTGTCCTTTGTAAAACCATGTTGACTATGATGGATTGTGGTTTAACTTTGCAAATGTCCTGAACAATGGACTCTAACAATTTGCCTTAAATTACAATGGTTTATTGTTACACTTTAGTCCCGAATGTATACCATTATTATAAGTTCTTCCCTTTCGAAAGCCTTTACGTTTTCTTTGAATTCCTATTTAATGGGCAAACGTTTTTAAGAGATCTGCTCCAGTTGCTGTGTAAGGGCCATGTGTGGCTGAATGGACTCATCATCCTGCTGGTGTACAAACTCGATGGGCTGACGTCTTTCTGGTGTTCCCATGTTGTCGTCTCCAAGGCCAGAATGACCTCCTCCTATTGATCCTTTAGAGGATTTGGAGATTATGGAATGTTATTGTTGCTCTCTAACATTTTGATGGGCTGATAGGTTTTCTCATACTTCTCCATCGAAATATTGAACGGTCTCCTCATGTATCCGGGAGATGGTTCCGAGGCATTGATCGGTCTTCTCTTGTTCCCATACAACAGACACGTGTCGAAATTACTTCTTCCTTTCTCATTAAAGAAGTCTCAGATAGTTTTTATCCTTATCCAATTCCCTTGCAATAGGCTCGGTGGGTCTGAATGGCCTCCTGTTATCCAGGTGTAACAATCTCCAGTCACTGTGTGACCTCCTCCAGTTCCTATGTTACAGACTTGAGGAGGCTGAATGGACTGATCCTGTTGCTGTTTAACTGGATACTGGTGCAGCATGTCCTACTGTTATAGGCTCGAGTGGCTAATTAGCCTCCTTCTGTAAATGTATATCAGGCTCCAGGGGCTGAATAGCCTCATCCTGTTTTGGTGTAACAGGGTTGAAGGCTTGAATATCCTCCTGTTGTTCCTGTGTAACACACTGGAGAACGGAATGGTTCCTCCACTATCTGTGTAATTCGCTTCACTCGTTGACTACATCTGTCATCTATGTTGAAATAAGGTCACCTTATGTTTTGCAAACTCCAATGGCTACTGGGTCAACCTGATCATCCTTTCGGTATAAGCTAGCACCTTCATTGCAGGAATCAGTTGAGGGAACCATCTCTGAGCTTCTTCCAATATAACAACATCATTTCTTCACTGAAGAGATTAAATCTGTACACACTACTCCAGATGTGATCTCACTAAGATCCTGTACAGCAGCAGCAGCATTTTACCAGCCTGTTGTAAGGTTCCCACCCAGGTTAGAGCTGTCTCAGCTCTCTGGGGGAATATAGAGCATTGTTGGAAAATCATTGTCCTTCTCTCCTCCATCAGCATAACGGGAGATCTGGAGAAATTAAAGTTTGAGAAGTTCATAAATGATGTGGCGAAATGATCTCTACCATTAATCTCTCCAGAGCCCACATCGCTAAGATTCCACAGAATCTAGTAAGATGGAGCAAACATTGATGGGAGTTATATATCAAAGTGAAAGCTGCAATACAAATGCTGGACATGTGAGAAACAGGAAATGAGATATACACATTTGTGGGTACTGCAGTAATAATATACTGCTTACATTATATCTAAACTGTGTTAACCCAATTGAATGCTAATGCTGGGAAAATGGATTTCATGACCGCGTGTGAGATGGTTTACATGAACATTATGTCGAGCACTGAGCTCGAGATCAGGTTATTGAGGAATTGGTGTTGAGTGATCAGAAGTGCTAATTGACAATATTGCAGGAAAGGATATTTTGGGAACACTGACCACAATGTATTGGTTTTCTTTTATGCTGTTTGAGTACACGACAGTTTTTGTTGTATTTGAAGTAACCATTTGAAATCTGAGTCATGCAGACCATGAAGGTGTGAGGAGAAAGTGGGGACTACAGATGCTGAAGATCAGAGTCGAAGAGTGTGGTGCTGGAAAAGTACAGTCAGGCAGCATACTAAGAGTAGATAAATCGATGTTTCAGGCATAAGCCCTTCATCAGGAATGAAGCTTATGGGCCTAGGGGGCTGAGAGATAAATGACAAGAGGGTGCGTCAGGAGGGAGGTAGCTGGGATTACGATAGGTAGATGAAGGTGGGGTTGAAAGTGAAAGGTGATGAAGGGAGACAGAACGCCTCATCTACTACATCCATTAAAGACAATGTGGTCTTCTCTACATTGGTGAGGCAGGAGGTCAACTTGTAGATCATTTCAGGGAACATCTCTGGGACAACCACATTGAACGACACCATCGCCTAGTGGCTGAGCACTTTAACTCCCCTTCCCATTCTGCCAAGGACATGAGAGTCCTGGGCCTGCTCCATCGCAAAACCCGAGCCACCAGAAGCCTGGAGGAAGAAAGCCTCATCTTTTGCCTTGGGACCCTCCAACCACAGGGGATCATAGTGGATTTCCCCATTTCCCCATTTCCCCTAATCCCACCTTATCCTACTCCAACCTTCTAAGTCAGCACCGCCCTTTTGAATGTTCCTATATGTCCATAGTCCTTCCTATCAATCTGGTCCACCCTCCTCTCCGACGAACACTTTCAACCCCACCTTCATCTACCTATTAGATGAAAGGAGGCAGCTTAGAAAAATGCCAAGTATTGCAGTAAGCCAGTTGATTCAGAGAGATGTAGGACCCAGCAAAGGATGACCAAGAAACTGAGAAGAAAATCAAAAAGAGAAAAAGCGTGCAAACGAAAGAAAAACATAAAGACTGCTCAAAAGCGTCTATCAATGTATCAAAAAATAAAAACAAGGCCAAATGTGGAATTGTTGGTGTGCAGACAGGGTAATTTATTGCAGAGAACAGAGAAATCGCAGGGAAAAGAAACAGTTTCTTTGTGTCTATCTTCATGGAAGAATGTCCAGAAATTCTCCCAGAAATACCAAGTGACCATGGGACTTGTGCAAGTAACGTCGAAGATCATTCTTATCAGTGTTTAGGTCATCTTTGAAAATAAAGCTGGATTGAGTATTTATAAATCTGACAGACTAGATGTACTTCATACAAAAATTTCAGAGGAAGCAGCAACAGACATGTTGATTGCATCGCGGATTTTCACATTATTTTCCAACACATTCCCGAAAGACATTTTGCCAATCTGGATAAGGAAAAGGTTATAAATATTATTCAACAGTTTAAGGAGAGATGAATTTGGAGAATGGTAAACTACAGACCAGATAACCTGTCATCCGCAGTTAGGTATCTCTTGGACTCGATTACAAAGAACATGCTACTAGATATTTAGAAGGTAAAAACATAACTGGGGAGTGTGAGAATGTACCGGTGAAAGGAAAACCAGAAGTGACAAACATTTTTTTGGAATGGTTTGAAGATGATCCTTGTGGACATAGGCAATGAAGAACCAGTGGATAACGTATAGTTGGATATTCATGAGCTTTTTTAATGAACTCACACACTGAGCTCATAAGAAAAGTTAAACCGAGAGGTATTAGGAAGAACATATGCAAATGGGAAAGTAAAAATTAGGTTTACATTCATGTGAATGTAATTGGAAGATAGAGGATGTCGTGCACCAGTTGCATCGAGCATTGGTGAGACTAAACTTAGACCATTGTGTATCGCTCGGAGTCCCAATCTAAGAAAGAATATACTGACTACAGAGGAACTGCAAAAGGTATTCTCCAAATTAACCCCTAAGTTGGCAAGGTTGTCTGACGGGGTAACTCAGCCTGTAATCTCGAGTTTCGAAACATGAGAGGTGATCGTAGTGAATCTTAGAAACATCGAAAGGACTGAATAACAGAGGGACATGAGGAAGTACAAGTAGGCGAGATCTGGGAGAATCCCACGATATTCTACACGGACAAGTAGAACAGAATAATCAGCAAACAGTCAGTGTACATTAGAAACCAAAGGGGCAATCTGTGTGTCAAGCTGGAGAACATTGATGGATTGTAACAGGAGACCTTCACATCTATTTTACTTGGGAGAAGGAGGATGCAGGTGCAGAATTCAAGAAGATGGACTGGACAACTCTTGAACAGATTGATGTAAAATACGAGCAGGGATTTGAGGCTTTGTTCTGTACAAATTTGGACCAATCTCCATGTCTGAATGAGTTGTATCACAGGCGGCTGTTGGGGTCAACGGAGGAATGACCCTGATTGAATATTTTAATTAGAATCTGACCATAGGGGAGGTGCCAGAGAACTGGAGGACTGCTAATACGATTACACTTCACAGTAAGGGTGGGAGAGATAGTCTAGGTGACTATAGATGAGCGAGTATTAGATCACTGTTAAGGAAACTACTGGATAAAATAGGGAAGGAGAAAATCGAACTCCAATCAGAGTCACAAGGTTTGATCAGGGATAATTATCATGGCTTTATCAGAAGAGAGTCGCATCTAATGGATTTGATTGAATTCGTTTGAGGAGGTCGACTCTTTAGTTTTGTAGGAAGGCCTTTGACAAATTTCCAGCTGGGATACTGAGAAATAATGTAAAATCTCACAATATGAAGGATACCTGGACAGGTTACAAGGAGAATTGTCTTAGTGGCAGGAGGCAGAGGGTGGTGGGAGAAGGCTGTTTTTGTGACTGGAGACCAGTGTCCCCTGGTGTACCACAGGAATCATTGCTGTGTCCCTTATTGTTTGTGTTATTCATAAAAAAAGATGTGAATGTGGAGGGAGCTAGATGGAGAGGGGGGAAGGTGTGATTAGTAAGTGTATGTTTGACATAAAGATTGACTGGTTGGTTCGCAGTGAGGAGGAAGGCCTTAAGTTACAGGAAGATGCAGATAATTGGTCAGATGGGCAGATCAATGGCACATGGAATGTAACCCTGAAAAATATGAGGTGATGCACTTTGGGAGAAGGAACCAGACAGGGGAGGACTCAATGAATGGCAGCACACTGGGAAGCTCAGGGTGTGCTTCTCCACACATCCCTGAATGTGACTGGACAGGTTAATGGACTAGTTAAGAATTGGACCTTGGGTGTTGTGTTTCCTAATCAGCGCGTAGATTATAAGAACAATGCAGGGCTTTGGTTCGGCCAAAATGGAGTACTGTATGTAGCTCTGGGAGCCACATTCCAGGAAGGATGTGATTGTACTGGAGTGGGTGCAGAGGAGATTCACCAGGATGTTCCCTGGGATGGAACACATCAGCTATGGAGAGAGGCTGGATAAGCTCTTGTTGTTTACTTTGGAGCAGAGTAAGCTGAGGGGTCCGTGATTCAGGAGGATAAGATTATGAGGGACATGGACAGGGTGGATAGACAGCAGCTGTTCCTTTTAGTCAGAGGGTCAAGAACAAAGGAGCACACTTTTAAAGTGAAACGTTTGAGGTTCAGTGAGGATTTAAATATTTTTTCACCTCGAGGATGTGGGGTTCTGGGATTACTTTCTGAGAGGGGAATTATCACGGGTAACTTCACAATCATTAAAAAGTACTTGGACAAGCACTTGGAAGTATCATAACATTCCAGGCTATGGGCCTGGGGTAGGAAAGTGGGACTTATATAGATCGTGCTGTATTTCTGTTGGCACAGATTCTATGCTCCTGTGAGTATATGGTGTGGCAGGTCAATTATTGAGCAGTCTAAGGCAGGAATTGATGGCTTTCTGAAGTGTATATTCACAAGGGTTAAAAGAGTGAACTGTAATAGCTTGTTAAATTATGTCAATGTGAGAAATATGAGAAAACAAGTGCAGTTTCCTTACAGTTTGAAACCAGAGAATAGAGAATGGGAAACAGGGAAATGGCAGAACTATGAAGCCACTACTTCAGTTCTGTCTTCACAGAACTTTCAAACAATACAAGGAAAACCAAGTCTGGTGTGGAAAAATGATAGAGTACATTGATCATAGAACATAGTTAGGAAATGGTTTAGGAGAAATTATTGTGGCTGAAAGTATTGGTCATTGGCAACACTAACATAGATTTTTGAAATGGGAATTATGTTTGAGAAACAGAATGGGAGACAAATGAAAAAGAAGCAATGGATGTAAAACATGTGGATTTTTAGAAAGATTTTGGTGAAGCTCCAAGCACAATTTGCAAAATCAAATCTGAGTGGATTGGGGGCTAATATATGGCTATGTTTCCAGAATGGGACAGCTGGCAGGAAACGGTGAATAGAAATAACCAGACTCGTCAAGCAACAGCCTGACATTTTCTGAAAGGTATGATTCTGTGAGTATGACTATGTCCCAGACTCCCCATCACCTTCCCCGGATATCTCCTGTCTCATCAGCAGGACGGACACAGCAGAAGTGGTGGCACAGTGGGATACAGTTGGAAGGGAATTGCTCTTGGAGTCCTCAACAGTGAGTCCGTATCCCATGAAGTCTCATGGCATTAGTTTGCACATGGGAAAGGAAACCTCCTGCTGATTACCATGTACCAGCCTCTCTCAGCTGATGAATAAGTACTCCTCCATGCTGACCAACACTTGGAGGAAGCACTGAGGGTAGCACGGCTGCAAGATATACTCTGGGTGGGGGATTTCAATGTTCACCACTAAGAGTATCTCAGCGACAGCATTACTGATCGAGCTGGCCAGGCCCCAAAGGATATAACTGTTCGACTGGTTCTGCAGCAGGTGTGGAAAGAACCAACAAGAGGAAAATACATACTTGAACACAGCCTTACTAATCTGCCAGTTGCAGAAGTATCTGTCCATGACATGATCGGTAAGAGAGTCATTGTGGAGACAAACTCACACCTGCACATTGAGAATAACCTGCATTTTGGGTGGTACTATCACGTTGCTAAACAGGGCAGACATCGAACAGATCTAGCAGCTCAAATCTGGATGTCCATAAGGTGTCGTGAGTCATCAATAGCAGCCAAGTTGTACTCCTGCATAACCTCATGGCCTCCCGCATATCCCCCTCGCAACAATTGCCATCAATCTAGAGGATCAACATTGGTTCAGTGGAGTGTGCAGGATGGCAGGAGTTGCACCAGGCATACCTGATAATGGGGTGTCAGCCTGGTGAAGCCACCAATCAGGACTACTTGTGCGCCAAAAAGCATAAGCAGTAAGTGATAGAAAGAGCTTAGTGATCTCACAAGCAAAGGAACAGATCTAAGCTCTGCAGTCCTTCCACATCTAGCCGAGAAACGTTGGGGACAATTAAACAATTCACTGGAGGAAGAGATTCCACAAATAAACCCTTCCTCCATGATGGAAGTGCCCAGCACTTCACTGTATAAGATCAGGCTGATGCATTCGCAACAATCTTCAGTCAGAAGTGCTGAGTGGATGATCCATCTCAGCCTCCTACAGTGGTCCTCAGCAATTCAGGTACCAGTCATCAACCAATTTGGTTCAGTCCACTCGATATACAGAAAGAATTGCAGATACTGGATACTCCAAAAGGTGCATAATCTGACTATATCAATAGTACTGAAAACTTGTACTCCATAACTTGCCACTCCCCTAGCCAAACTATTTCAATACAGTTACAACAATGGCTTTCCCCGATTATGTGGAAAATTACCCCAAGTATCTCCTGTATATAAAAAGCAGAACAAATCCAATCCGACCAAATATAACATTTATTCAGTCTACTCTCGATCATCAGTAAAGTGGTGGAAGGTCTCAGTGCTTTCAAGCAGCACCTGCTCAGCAATACCCTGGTCAATGACGCCCAGTTTGGGCTCCACCAGGGCCACTCAGCTCCTGATCTCATTACCGTGATTCAAACATGGACAACAGAGCTGAATTCCAGAGGTGGGGTGAGAGCGATAGCCCTTTAAATCAAGGCTGCATTCGACCCTGTGTGGTATCAAGGGGCCTTAGCTACACTGGAATCAATGTGTATCAGGGGCAAACTCCCCGCTGGTTAGAATCATACCTAACACGTAGGAAGATGGTCATGGTTGATAAAGGTCAGTCAAGTTAGCTCCAAGTCTGTAGGGGTCCCTCGGGCAGTGACCGAAAACTTCTTCAGGGCTGCTTCATCAATGCCTTCCCTCCATTTTAAGGTCAGAAGTGAGGATGTTCGCCAATGATTGTACAATGTTCTGCAACTTTTGTGGCTCCTCAGATACTGAAGCAGTCCATGTTCAAATGCGACAAGATCTGGACAGTATCCAGGCTAACAAGTGGCAAATAATATTGAGGCCACACGAATGCCAGACCATGACCATCACCAATAAAATACAATCTAACCTGCCCCTTGGCATTCAATGGTGTTACTATCACTGAATCCCCACTATCAAATTCCTGGTGGGTAATCATTGCTCAGAAACTCACTGGTCTCGCCACATGAACACAGTAACTATAAGAGCAGGTCCAAAGCTAGGAATACTGCGGCGAGTAACTCACGTCCTGACTTCCAAAAGTCTGTTCATCGTCTTCAATGCATAAGTCAGAAGTGTGATGGAAGACTCCCAATTTGCCTGGATGAGTGCAGCCCCATCAACAGTCAAGAACCTTTATACCACCCAGGACAAAGCAGCCAGTTTGACTGTCCCTTCACCCACAATGCTCCACCATCAACGCTCAGCAGCAGCAGCAGTGTTTTACTATCTACATGCTGCAATGAAATGATTCACCAAAGATCCTCAGAGACCATCTTCCCAACTCACGACCACATCTATCTAGAAGGACAAGGGCTTCAGATGGATGGGAATACCATCATCTTCAGGTTCCCCTCCAAACCATTCACCAACCTGACTTGGAAATTTATCACCGCTCCTTCACAGTCACTGGGTCAGAATCCTGGGATTCCCTCCCTAATGGCATTGGAGGTCAACCACAGCAGGTGGACTGCAGCATTCAACAAGGCAGCTCACCACCACCTTCTCAAGGGCAACTAGGGACAGGAAATAAATGCTGGCCCAGCCAGTGACACCCAGATTCATGAAATAAATAAGTAGAAATTAATAGAGGACGGTTGCTGAGGTGTCGCAGGGACCGGTGCTTGGGGCCCAGCTGTTCACAATGCCCTTTAAACAGTTGGTTACTGGAATCAGATACAATATATCCCAGCCTGCTGACAGCACTAACGGATGTGGAATTGTGAATGGGTGAGGAGGTTGTAAAAAAGCACCGAGAAGACTAAGACAAGTGGAGTGAATGGGTAAATACGTGGCAGATGCAGAACAATGTGGATAGAGGTGACGGTGTGCTCTTTGGTGGAAATGATAAATTGGCAGCCTACCATTTGAAAGGGATTTGTTGAAACATGTTGATCTACAAAGGTGCGTATGCTGCTTTTTGTTGTTTCCTTCTGCATAAACCTCTGAGGTCCCTGCAGTGCAGTGAATTCTGCAACCAGAAGTCAATACTGGCCATGGCATTGGCACGCCGCACAGTGTACACAGACCCACCAAGTGGGGAGCTGCAACACTGAAAAGGATCTGCATCTCCCTGTACACCAGTCGCTGAAAGTAATATTTCAGATACAGAAAGCAGTGAGGAAGATAAATGGTGTGTGGACCTTCATTTCAGGGGGATGCGAGTCCAGGAGAAAGGGTGTCTTACTGCAGCTGTACAGGGCCTTGGTGAGATATCATCTTGAACATTGTGCAGTATTGTGTGTAGTTTTGGTCTCCTTACCTAATAAAGGACAAACCTGACATTGAGGGAGAGCAGTGAAGGATGACCAGACTAATCTCTGGGATGACGGGCTTGTTGTGGGAGCAGAGTTTGGGGTGACTGGGCCAGTGTTCCATGGGGTTTAGGAAAATGAGTGGCGATCTCAGTGAAATATACAAAACTCTGACAGGGTGAGTCAGGTTGGAAGCAGGGATGATAATTCCCCTGGCTGGGACTTCTAAAACAAGGGGCCACAGTATTAGGTACAGGCAGTCACTCTGCATTGAGATGATAATAAATGTCTGCTCTCGCTGACTGGGGAACTTGGGTAATACGCTCGTACCTGGAAACCGAGACACTGATTATAAATAAGGATTTAGAGACAGTAAAGGGATGGTGGGAGAGCAGGAGTACGGTATGGAAATGAAGGGCCAACCATGATTATATTGAATTGGTAGCAAACTCGATGGACCAAACGTACTATTGCACCACCTATTTTATAGCTTCCCAAGATTACTCACATTAACGGATATGTAGATCGTGTGGGGTAAGTGCTTTAAGAGATTTTTTACATGAACTAGAATGGGGAGGCTCAAAGTGTTTTCCATTCCCTATGTTTCTGTGCAGTCTGTGGAAAGCTCTGTAAATGCTGTCACAAGCTCTCAGATGTTAGGAAGGTGGTTTCTGCAGGGTCGACAGGACTGTGTTCCCATTCCCTTTTCCGACACTGATGCTGAGGCCGGGTGTTCTGTCTGTTTTCATCCTTTCAGACCGCAGAGTAGTTTGCTTCGAACAGATCTGTTGGTCAAGTCTGGTAGCTTTAATGAGTTAGCATCAGGTAAAGTCCACGTGATTCTGACTCTGACATGTTCACCCACACTCGTCACTGAGCCATAGATGGTGTTGATGGCAATGACAGACTGAGGTGTTACCCTGGCAAAAAGTTACAGGTTGTGGTTAAATGCAGATCTGCTTCTCCTGCTTCTGTGGTCTACAGCACTACATGAATACGCAGTTTCGAGCTGCAATACCTGCAATGCAATTGTGCTGTCTGTTCCCCAACTCTCACTGAGACCCATTCACCCATCAGCCCTGCACTCAGTGCCCTAACCTGGTTTCTGATGTGGAAATACTTCCATTTTCATACTCTCATTCTGCTGAGGGTCTCTCTCCCCGGGTCTTGTTTCCAATCTGACACATTCCGCAAAAGCATTTAACTGATCTGAATTCAAATGTTTAATTCACCCAAATCTTTTTCATTGAGAAATACCATCTTCTGTATTTAAAGTGAATGTGTTTCCTCTGTTTCTCTCCCTGACCATGATTAAGAGCTCTGTAGTGTCAGTGATGCCAGCGTTATGCAGTCTCAGAGCCAATGAATTCTCTGGATTCCCAATCATCTTCACCACATTGTATATTTTCTCTTTTGGTTTGATGCCTTATCACTCATGGCTGCCTTGTCCTCCCATGAGTATGTTTCAAGTTCTTGGGTTTGCATTTCTGGTATTATCTTCTGAATTATCCCCAGAACCTCCTCCCGTTGCTGCTCCATGGTCTTTCCTGCTCAGCTCCCCTTCCAATTAACTCTGGCCAGCTCCTCCCGCATGTCTTTGTAGTTACATTGCTTAATTATAACCACATTACATCTTGAAGAGAGCATTAGATATAAACCGAAACAAGGAGTTTTGGGAGACGGGACACAAAGAATAATTGGTGGATTTCTTAACTAGATACAAAGGGAGAACGAGAGAGAGGATAGAGATCTGGAGATGTGGAAAATGAGAAAACTACATTATCGAAAGAAGTAGATGAACATCCCCCAATGTTTTGGCAATGCCTGTGTGCTGTGGTTCTTGGTACAGTGCATGTACAACAGAGTATTATGTTCAAATGCTGAGTCTGATGCCAGAATATTTATCTCCAATAATATGACTGACACTAGCTTTGGAAAGAACCCAGCAGGCCAAACATATTGAAGTCCCGGTAGAAAGGGGATTAACTGAAATAAGTTGGGACACCAGAATCAAGAATTTGAAGCACACATCCTGGTAAGAATGAGAGATTAGAGTTGGGAATCCCAGAAAAGGAGGGTTCGTTGAGAGGATCAAATCACGTTTTAATGTTTTATCAATTTTATACATCATATGCATCATTTTTCGTTCACTGTGTCTCTGTTGTTCATTTAAAATGTATTGTGCACATATGAAAAATGCGACTTATCTGCACACACACATTGATTAAACAGTGTATATAAAATCATTTTTCCACCATTGAAACTGTCCTGTTGTTGTGTTACGCGGATACATGAACACCAACTGGCCACCAAAAGACATGACGCACTATCACTATGTTCCATACGTACAGACAAAGAAAGGCACCACTTTGACTGGGACAAAGCACACACAGATACTAAGACACGCAAGGACCTTCTTAGAGGAATGGTATTATAACCAGAAGTCCATTCTATAAACGGATCAATTTAGATCCTGTCTACATTCTCTTGTTAAAATAACCGGAAATGACATCACCCACTTTAAGAAACCAAGACCTATAAATAGAGAGGTGGGACATACCACCAGAGCTTCAGCGGAGACTCTCACTGATGATGTCACCTAGTCATGGTGATGAAACTTCTGAAAACAAACTTTTAAGCTCAGCGAGCTAACTTGCACAGATATAAATTGTTATTTTTTGTTTATTTGTGGAATTTAGGTGTTCTCTGTAGCTCATGTTTTCACAGATTATGATGTGAGGTGAGCTTTTCTAGGTGTGTGGTTTTAATTAACAAAGGGGTTCGACATTGATGTCATAACAGTTTGGGGCCTTGCCGTGTGGCACTTGGACCGACTTGAACAGATTTGAGATACAACGGGTCCCAGCAAATTCCAACTCATTGCAATTAGTGACTTTGATCTTCAAATAAAACCAGTGGGAAAATTCGTTTAATTTTATTACTTGTGGTTGGTTAAATGAAAAGTGAGGGAAATAGCTTTTAACATTACTAAAAGGTTCCCAAATTTTCCAAGGAAGTTTAGAAAGACAGGAGGAGGACATTTTTTAGAATTAGCAAATAGGTTGGAATTGGGTTTAACCAGGGAGAAAAGAGAAGCTGAAATTGTAATGGAGTTGGTTAAGCACTTTGATGTATCAGAGAAATAGGCAACTGCAGTAGAGTTAGAAAAACATAAATTGCAAATGTGGCAACTGGAGTTAGAAGATAAATAAAGGGACGGAAATAGAGAGAGACGAAAGAGAAAGACAAGAAAAAGAAAGAGAGACGGGATTTGAAATTCAGAAGTTGGGAATTAGACAAGAAATTTAAATTAACAGGATGGAGATGAAGGGAGAATGTAGGGATGTATACAACTAGGTGAGTAACTTGCCATATTTCGGTGAGAAAATTGTCAAACCCTTTTTTATTTCATTTGAAAAAATGGCTAGGCAGATAATGTGTCCAGTGAACTTGTGGGTAATGCTAGTTCAGACTAAGCTGGTAAGCACAGCTGGTAAGGTATGTGCAGCGCTGTCAGATGAGGGATCAAGAGATTATCAAGATGTCAGATTGGCTATTTTGATTGGTTATGAATTGGTACTAGAAGCATATAGACAGAAGTTCAGAAAAATAGAGACGGAACCAGGTCAGACTTATATTGAGTTTGAAAGAATTAACCACAGTCATTTTGACAGGTGGGTGCTGGTCTTAAAAATAGATAAGACCTGTGAGGCTTGAGGGAGATTAATCTGCTGGAGAAGTTAAAAGACTCACTTCCAGAGATAGTAAGAATTAATGTGAATGAATAGAAAGTTCAAGAAGTGAGAAGCACGGCAGAAATGGCAGGTAAATATGCATTGTGGCATGTGATGAAATTTAGCTTCTGGCAGGAATTTCATCCTGTGAGGGATAGAAATTGGGAGAAGGGACGATCACACATTACAAAGCGAACAGTCGTTCACAATAGTTTACCACAGGTGAAGAAAGAAGCCCAAGGGGGTTGAAAGGTGGTGAAAGGCCTCAGGTGCTCTCACTATAAGGGAGTGGAACATATAAAATTACAGTGATGGTGGTTTAAGAAGGGCACAGGGAAAAAGTTGTTTTCACTGCAGTAAGCTAGGACACACCGTGCTCGGCGTTAAAGGAAGACACTTTGGGGAAAGATGCGGTAGAAGAGGCTAAGCCCAGTGGCATTAGTGAAACTGGTAAAGGAGACCCCAAGTGGAGCCGAGGAGCTGCAGGAAATTGCACAGCCTCGGCAAGGGCTGGATATGGGGGCAGTGCCTGATCTATCTAAAGAATTCATCTCTGTAGATAAAGTTTACTCAGAAAGAACAGGGGGAGAAGGACAAGAAGTTATAATTTTGTGAGATACGGGATCTGCTCAGTCTGTAATAGTTGAGAAGTGAGGCGCCAGAAAAGCACAACAGATCAGGCAGCATCCAAACAGCAGGACAATCGAATATCAGGCAGAAACCCAACATCAGGAACATGGTGGGGGGACAAGGGGGGTGAAAGATAAATACGAGGGTAGTAGCTGAGCTGGTGGGAGGGTCACTGGGAAGGCAATAAGAAGATGTCGGTGGGAGTGATAGTGATATGTTGGAGGGGAGGGTGGAGTCGATAGGTGGAAAGGAAGATGGCTAGTTAGGGCTGTCCAATAGGGCAGTGTTATGTTGAACGGTTGGATCTGGGAGAGGTTGGTGGAGGGGAGATTTGGAATTTGGTGAAGTCAACATTGATGCGGAACAGTTTGAGGGTTCCAGCTGTCCTACCACCGATAGGAGTCCTATCACCCTCCTGTCCGACCTACCACCATCACATCCCACTTGCATCTTGCACCCCAAACTCCCTTCCACCCCAGCTCCACCCCCAACCTCCCATTTATTTCTCAACATCCTTGCCCCTCCCTTGCCTCCCACTTTCCTGATGAAGCATTTTTGCCTGAAACGCCAATGCTCCTGCCCCTCGGATGCTGCTGACATGCTGTGCTTTTCCAGCCCCACACTTTACAACTCTCATCTCCAGCATCTGCAGCCCTCACTTTCTCTCACCCTCTAATAGGAAGAGATGAAAGTATTTTCACACTTTCTGGCATGTTAATCAAGAGCGTGTTAATTTGTGGAATGGGGACAGAAATTAAGCATTCCCTTGTAACGTCAGGATGGAATGCCAAATCAAGATTAGGGAAGTAACAGTGACAGTGAGTAACAGAGTGTCAGTTCCAGGAATACAGTTTGTTCTTGTGAACGATTTAGCACGAGGCGAGTTGGGATAGGCATCCCTTGTGGTGGAGAAGCCAAAGGAAGACTAGGGAATTGGTGAGTTAAAAGAAAATTACCCAGGAATTTTTCCAGACTGTGTAGTAACAAGATCCCACTGTCATAAGTTACAGCAGGAAGGAAAAACAAACGAAAAAAAAAATGGGTTGACGCTCAGTGAACTGACACCCTGTTTGATGTCACGGTGCAGGAAAACCCTGAACAGGCAGAGGATCAGGCAGAGGGGTTTAGTCCAGAAAGGCTAATGGACTTACAACAGATATATACACACACATTCACACACACATACACATGCACTCACACAGAAAAGGAATCAAAATATATTGTCGAACGTTATTAACTTAAAGATAGAATGCTAAAATTAAAATGGAGACCCCAATAGGTTAGTGCAGAAGGGAAATGGGCCGAAGTGCACCAGATTGTGTTAGCAGCAACGTACAGTGTTACGGGTAGCTCATAAACTAACTGCAGGCGGTCACTTAGGTGTACAGAAGACTCAGGATAAGGTACAGAAGCATTTCTAGTGGCCTGGAACGCACAGGGATGCTGTTAATTTTTGTTGTATATGACATACATACAAAATGGTAGGTAAGGAACAGGCAGTAATAAAATCAGCACCTTTCTTGCCAATTCCTGCATTTGAAGAACCTTGCACGTGGGTTCTGATTAATTGCCTAGCTCCCCTTTCTAAAGTAAAAGTGGAAACCAATATTTGCTGACCATAATGGGTGTGTCTACCAGATTTCCAGAGGCAATTTCATTCATGGAGTGTCAAGGCAAAAAGGGAGGTGGAGGAGTTGGTAGCTTTCTTTACTCGCTGTGGACTGCCCAGAGAGATTCAGTCAGACCAAGCGTCTCATTTTACCACTCAGCTATTAAAGGAAGTCATGGATGGCTTAGGCATGCAGCACTTCAAATCAAGGGCGTCCCATCCTGAATCCCAGGAACCCTTGGAAAGTTAGCATCAGACGCTGAAGACTATGTTAACAGCATACTGTCAGGGTTGGCCAAATGATTGGGAAAAAGGTGCCCCATTAAATTGTTTGCCATTAGAGATGTCCCAAATAAATCTACTCACTTTGCTTCCTTTGAGATAATATTCATACATGAAGTGAGAGGTCCTTTGAAATTAATTAAATATAAATTGACAGGACCGAAGTCGGAAATCTCACACCTGGATTATGTGCATGAAGTGAAGGAAAGAGTAGACAGAGTAGGTGAGTTTGCTAAACAGTATCTGAAGAGCATAGCATAGAATGATGCAGGTGGCAGATAAAAACACTGAAACTTTGAAGATTTCCCGTGGGGATGATGTATTATTATTGCCACCAGTGGTAAGAAATCTCTTCAAAGCCAGGTTTAGTGGCCACTTTCAAATAAAAAAAAACGTGGAGTCAGTTAAACTTTCTAGTAAAGATACCAGAGATGACAAAAAACTTTATCGAGTATTTCATATGGATGAATAATGCACAGCCACATTTAAGACTCAGAAACAGAGTTGTGGCCAGATGAACAAATTGTGTAGTTTATCTGTATGATGTAGTGACCTTTAGCAAGTGATTGAAAGCTCACATGTTACCGTTGGCTGAGCATGTTGAACGATTACAAGAAGCAAACTTGGTAATAAACTTAAAGAAAACAGAATTCTCGAAGGCAGAGGTGACGTTCTTGGGACATTACATTGGACATGGAAGATTGATCCCATGGAACATAAAAACGAAGGACTTTGAGGAATTTCCACAACCATCCTCGAAGAAAGAGGTGCTTCGATTTTTGGAACTGAGTGGATTCTATCGGAAGTTTGTTCCAAACTTCAGCAGCGTATTGGCACCACTGATGGATTCACTAAAGAAGGAAACTGAATTGTGGTGGACAGAACAATGCCAGGAGGCATTTGAGAATGTTAACGCAGGATTAATCACCGCACCAGCTTTAGCTACACCAAATATTCTGAAACCCTTCGAAAATTGTGTTTGATGCTCGGGATATAGGGGTCGGAGATGTATTGATACAG
This sequence comes from Chiloscyllium punctatum, assembly GCF_047496795.1. Lineage (NCBI taxonomy): Eukaryota > Metazoa > Chordata > Chondrichthyes > Orectolobiformes > Hemiscylliidae > Chiloscyllium > Chiloscyllium punctatum. Next base: position 715,017 of record NW_027309868.1, read on the forward strand.
AAAGAGAATGATGGAATTGAATGGATAATTGGTTACTTGTTAAAAAAACTCATTATCCACCAGAAAAAAAAATACAAAATCTCCATTATTGAACAAGAATGATTAAGTTTCACACTGGCCTGACAATATTTTAATGTGTATATGACAAACAAATTGTCGGATATGGTTGTGGACAATGACAAATCTCTGGCATTTTTTGGAATATTTAAAGACCAGAATATGAGAGTATTTAATTGGAGTCTTACCTTCCTGACTTTCAACTCACAAAATGTACAGGCTGTGGCTCCTACAATGTGATAGCAGATGGGTTTTTGCGGATTTAAAGGAAAACGTTTAGATAAAATTTGACTTATTCCAGTGTTGTATTGGTGTGCAGAATTAATATGAATGATATAACTGAGATTAATACTTTTATATTTCATATAGTTGGGATTCAGAATTAGAGGAAAAGAAATGTAGCCATCTTTTCATTCTGCTGGTTCATTTTATTTTCTGAAGTGGGAAGGTGTTATGAAAACAAAAACATGTATGGGCACTTTAAGACAGATCGGGTTTTGTTGAATAGAACTTAAAGCCACAGATGCCAGCTAAAGGTCACACTGTTTCACATGTCACCATTGGCTGAGAAATGGATACCTGAGTTTTGGTTGCTGTTTTGACAGCAATTTAAATCCAACCAAAGAGTTTCAATAACGCTCAGGATACCAAAACCAACAGAATTTGAATATTATTGTTTGGACACCTGGACAGCAATCAAATTATGAGAATTATTATATCATGGGGAGTATATAAACCCAGCATTTTGAAAATAGAGGGAGAGACACTGCCATCCAACAGCAGAGTAACTGCTGTAGAGCAGGAGTGCTAACTGGCCATCTCAAACACTCTCTATCAAAGATACATGTTCATTTAAACCTACTTGCAATTAACAAGAAAATGACGGAGGGAGATCAGCAGCTGAAAGAGTGAACACAGCAGGGAAGATAGAGACTGTGTGGTCTTAAGATTTTAATGTTTCATATGTGGGTTGTTGGAACAGCATATCTACAGAGTTGGAGTCAGATAGTAACTAGCTAAGAAAAGAGGGGCTTGTATTTGTGAATAGTTGTTGTTTAGTGTTCACTATTAAAGTTAAGAAACTAACTTGATAATTTTTGTTTAAATAGTGGAATGTAGGAGATCGGTGTCGCTCATATTTTAACAGATTACAAGGTGGGGCCAGCTTTTCTGGGTGTTTGGGTTTAATTAACAGAGGGGTTCGAGTCCACCTTGTAAATGTCCATCCACCCTAACCCCATTTACCTGCGGTTGGCCCATATGCTTCCAGTCCTTTCCTATCCACAAATTTATCCAAATGTTTTTGAAATGTTGTTAATGTACCCCCCTCAACCACATCTGCTGGCAACTCATCCACGTACCAGCCCTCCGTATAAAGAAGTGGCCCCTCAGGTTCCCTATTCTTCCTTCCCCTTTAACCTTAAACTGATCCCCTCTAATCCTCGATTCTCTATACCTTGGAAAAAGACTGAGAGCATTCACCCTATCCGTACCCCTCGTGATTTTATACAGCTCTATAAGGGCTCCCTCAGTCTCTTACACGCTAAAGAAAAGGTCCTAGCCTGTCCAACCTCTCCCTGTAACTCAGACCATTGGGTTCTGGCAACGTCTTTGTAAATTTCTTCTGCACTCTTTTTAATTTAATAACTTCCTCCCTATAACAAGTTGACAAAACTGAACACAATACTCCAAGTGCGGCCTTACCAAAGTCCTGTGTAACTGCAACATAAGGTGCCAACTTCTATCCTCAATATCCTGCCTGATGAAGGCCAATGTGCCAAAAGCCTTCTTCACTGCCCTGTCTACCTGTGACTCTACTCTTAGAGAACCGTGCACCTGAACACCAAGGTCCCTCTGCCCACTGCACCCATTAAGACCCTCCCATTCACCATGAAACTCCTACCTTGATTTGAGTTTCCAAAATGCAAGACCTCACGCTTCTATATTAAATTCCATTTGCCATTTCTCGGCCCATTTCCCACCTGATTAAGGTCCTGCTGCAATGTTTGATAAACCTCCTCACTGACCATGCTCCCAATTACTTTAGTGTCATCTGCAAACTTACTAATCATACCTTGTACATTCTCAACCAAATCATAGATGACAGACAGCAATGGACCAAGCCTCCGGTCTGACAAACATCCTTCCACTCAACCCTCTGCTTCCTACCATCAACCCAACTGTGTATCGAATTGGACAGTTCCCCCCGCATTCTACGAGATGTAACCTTCCTAAGCAGCCTGCCATGTGGAACCTTATCAAAGGCCTTACTGAACGCCATAGAGACTATGTCTATCACTTTGCCCTCATCAAACGTCCTCGTAACTTCAACAAAGGACTCTAAGAAATTTGGGCAGCATGATCTCCCCCTCACAAATCGATGCTGACTGCTCCGAATCAAACCCTGTGTAAGTCATGGGTGCAGACAATGGTACGCTGTCCTTCATTGTAAGATGATTCGAGTACATAAGTAAAGCCATCTTCCTGCTGTTGTAGAGCCTTGCTGAGAGAGCATTTGGGGCACTCTGTACAGATTTGATCTCCTTTATAAGGAATGATCTCCTTACCACAGACACTGGTGATGGTAACATGACGATAGAGTGAATAAGCTGAGTGTTTAATCTGTAGAGCTGTGAGAGACGAAGAAATGGCGATGCTGAAACACGAGGAGTGGCAGTGATCACTTATTTCCAAAAGAGACATTGAGAGGGTGACAAATTCCATACTTTACCCAGGATTAATTGGTTTGATTTATTGTCACGTGTACCTCAGTACAGGGAAACACTTTATTTATGAGCAGTGGAGGCAGATCATAGTAAGCGTGGCCAGACAGATCATAGGGTGGAAATAGACTTGTACAGAGTAAGGCACACAGGTTACACTGAACAGGACGTGCACTCGACAAGGTCAACATGAACAAGACCACCATTATTTGAACTTAGAGAGTCCATTCATCAGTCTAACGTGACTTTCCTAATAGTTTATATGCCTAAATTAACTCTTCCCACATTATTGTGCAGTCGGCGAGTGAACCCTGTACTGAACATCAGGTTATTCACAATCCGCAACAGCAGCCACAATACCTTCCATCTGAAACAGGTAGCCATTCACACCAGCTTCCTCCCTGCATAGAGAACACCATGCTGGCTTCTCGGAGTGGAACATGCCGTCTTGAGACTTCACACAAGACATATGGCTTCCCTCCTCACCACTAGAAAACCACGTTAATGTCCCACATGTGTATCATCAGCAACAGAGCCAAGAGGAACAACGTGGATCAGTCTGTCTGTGCAGCCTCTGCCCCACTTGTTCATCATGTTAGAGCATCAATTAGGAGACACTTAAGACTGCCGATGCTGGAGATCAGAGGAGAGTATCAATTGCTGATAAAGCACAGCGGGTCAGGCAGCATCCGAGGACCAGGAGAATCGACGCTTTGGGCATAAGACATTCATCAGGAATCAGCAAAAATTACCTCATTCTGCCCCCGTGTAAGTGCATTGAGGTGGGAATGGCCTCCTGCTGTTCCTGTGTAAGTGACTCAAGGGAGTGATTGGCTTCAAACTCGTCCGATTGGACCGGGCCAAGGGCCTGACTGGTTAACCCTGGTTCCTGTTTGACAGCTCATTGTACTGACTAGTGTGACAATGCTGCAGCTTTAAGAGGTTATTTTGTCCTGGTTTCTTTTAAGAGTGAGATTGAACGATCGTTACCAAGCTGGTTAGTAAAGACCACTTGAGTAAACAGCTAGGGAGGCCTTGTGTTTATTTTAATGCAGCCTGAATGGGCGTGGCCAGCTCTCCCAGATTAGGATCACTGGGGTTTGTTTTCTCAGTAACATCAGAAACTATTGGGGTCTCCACAGAGTTGGAAGCTTCAGGGAATGTTTCCTGGTTGCTACTCTCTCTGAAATTTCTCTTGATGCTGTTTTTAATTCCTGGATTGGAGAAATGTTTGTGACATTCTGTGTCTGAATATTCCTTTTTGCCAAGGGCTGTGTTTATGGGATTTTCCTATATTGGAACTGTTCATTAGTAATAGTTCCTAGATGTATTTTTCTGCTAACTTGTCCAATAGAATTACGTTATTCTAAATTCCTCTTTCTTTGGTTTCATTTCACCTTTCGTGTTTAAGTAGATGGTGTTTTGCTTCACACTGAGTAGTTTGACCAGTCACATGGCATCTGGTACAGACATTTTACATTTCCTTTAAAATAAGAAAACATTAGGATCCATGCTACCGCCTTCAAATATTTTCGAGGGGCTCTGTGTGGTCCATCACACCAGACTCCCTGTCTTCCTGAGTAATAGGCTGGAGGCACTGAAAGGGCTGTCTCTGTTATTCTCCAATAGAGTCAATGGGCTGAATGGCTTCCTCATATTCCTGTGAAACTAGCGTGAGGTGCTGAATGAACTCTTGTTTTACTGTGGCAATGTACAGTTCCAGCCAGTGCTGTTACATGAATGTTACGGACACTTTAACGGCGCAAGCCTCAATGGAGTCTGGGTCTTGCTGCACATGGACAAAGACCAGTTCAGGAGCTGACGGGGGACAAAATGTTCTGAACATTGTGGAATCTTCAGTGATCATCCCCACTTCTGATCTTATGGTGGGGAGGGTGGGGGCGGGGAGACATTGATGAAGCAGCAGAAGATGTTTGTGAAGAAAAAGCTACCCTAAGGAACTTCCACAGAGGTGACCCAGGACTGAGATGGTGAACATTTTCCTTTGTGCCATGTTTGACCCCAAACACTGGAGAGGTTACTCTGATTCCCATTAAGTCCAGTTTGTTAAGCTCCTTGATGTCAACAGAGGTCAACCATTGTCTGGATATCGGGGCCAGTCATTTTTACCTGAACCCTTGAGCCAACCTCTTTTGTTCACATCAATAGGCCATGATATAGGAGCAGCAAGTGTTTTCTTCAAACAGGTGGGATTGAATGTCAGGATTTCTCTTTTCAAGAGTGTTTGGGGAGCTAGATGACTGAAAGTATTTGAAGAGGAGGTCGATGGATATTGACCTGTCAGAGAGTTGAGGGCTATGAAGAATTAGGTATGAAAGAGGATTTGAGGTCAGGAGCAGATCAGCCATGATCTTAGTGAAGGGCAAGGCAGGTTTGGGGAGTGAACGACATTCCCATGTTTCTGATGTTCTCACATTCTGTTATTGGAAAGTTAGTGGGTGTTATTTTAATGAATGTTCTGTTATTGCATATTGCAGTCAGGGCGACCAGATGATTTTGTGAGCCATCTCTGGGTGAGGTATGTGGGCTGTATTCACAGTGAAGCAACATGACGAACAAATGGAGCACAAGCTGCAGATAGGGGAAGCTTTCTAAAGAAAGATGAGGGGCCTCTTTCATACCCATGCCTGGGTTTTCCAATTACATTTCCCAAATCACCTCAAAGCGTGTGCGACCATCTTGAGGGACTGAATTGTCTCCTCTGTTTCTGTGCACCAGGTTATAGGAGTAAGCGTCCTCCAACTGTTCCTGTCTAGCAGGTATGAGGGGCTGAATGGAACACAGGAACATTGGACTGAGGAGCAGGAGTGGGTCATTAGATACTTTGAGCCTTCTCCACCTGGCACTAAGTTCGTGGCTGATCAGGTTGTGGTCTCAGCCTCACTTTCCTGTCTTCATCCCATTATCCGTGACTCACTTCTCTGTCAAATATTTAGTAATGCAGCTTTCAATCAATGTGAACATAGAGTCACGATAAACTTCCAGAGAAGAGAAGTACGACTTGAAAGGACCTTACAGAATTTTTCATCATCCCTCTTATAGAATCAGAGAGTCATGCAGAATGAAAGCAGACCCTTTAGTCCAATCTGTTCACTCCGATCAGATATCAGTCCCATTTGCCAGCATTTGGTAAATATCCCTACTTTTTTAAATGTGCGATTGTACCCGCCTTCAGCACTTCCTCTGACAGCACTTTCTGTACACACCACTCTCTGTGTGAAACATTTACCTATAGGTCCCTTCTAAATCAATCCCCCTCACCTTCAACCTATGCTGTCTTGTTCTGGACTCCCCAATCCTGGAGGGCAGAAGGTGGCTGTTCAGAATATCCATGCCCCTGATGGTTTTATAAACCTCTATAATGTCACCCTTCAGCCTCTGACACTCCAGGGGGAAACACCTCAACCTAATCAACCTCTCCCTAAAGCTCAAACCTCCAGTCCTGGGACATCTGTGTAAGTCATTTCTGCAGAAAACCGAGTTGTACGCAGTATTCTTAAAGTGGCCTCACCAACGTCCTGTACAGATACAACATACCACCACAACTCCGATACTCAATACTCTGATTGATTAAGGCAAATGTGCCAAATGTGTTCTGCACCACACTCTCTACCGCGTTTCCACTTTCAAGGAACAATGCACCTGCAGCCCTATGCCCCTTTGTTTCACAACACTCCCCAGGACCTGACCATGAAGAATATAATGTCTGCCCTGATTTGCCTTCCCAAAATGCAAAGCTTCATTTTTCTTTAAATAAAACTTTATCTGTTACTACTTGCATCTTTGTCCCATCTAATTGAGGTCTTGTTGTACTCTGAGATAATCTACTACATCACCATTCTGATGTCATCTGTATACTTACTAACTATTGCCCCTATATTCACATCTAAATCCTTTACATAAATGATAAAATACAGTGAACTCAGTCCTGATTCTTACAGCACACTGCTGCTCACAAGCCGCCAGTCTGAAAAATATCCCTCTTCCTTCAAGACATTTGTGACTAGCTCCTTCTGTATCTTATGTCACTGAAACTTACTAATCTGTCTACCAATCAGAATGAATTACTAGCTATGAAGAGAGGCTGAGTAGGTTAGGTTTATTTTCACTAGATAAAAGGAGATTGAAGGGGGACCTGATTAATGTTTGCAAAATCATGAGGGGTATAGCCAGTGTGGATAGAGACAAGCTTTTTCCCAGGTTGAAGGATTCAATAACGAAAGGTCGTGCTTTCAAAGTGAGAAGAGTAAAGTTTAAGGGGGATACACGCGGTGAGTACTTCACACAGAGGGTAGTGGGCATTTGGAACACGTTGCTAGCAGAGGTGGTAGATGTAGGCACGGTAGATTCATTTAAGATTCGTCTGGACAGATGCATGAGGAGGTGGGGAGCAGAGGGATACAGATGGTTAGGAATGGAACGACTGATTTAGACAGTACATTTGGATCGGCTCAGGCTTGGAGGGTGAAGGGCCTGTTCCTCGGCTGTAAATTTTCTTTGGTCTTTGGTCTTTAAATGAACACCTTGCTGAAGTCCATTTAGACAATGTCTACCAAACTGCCTTCATCAATCTTCTTTGTCACCTCTTCAAAAAACTCAACCAAATTAATGAGACATGATTTCCCATGCAGAAAACTACGTTGTCTACCCCGATCAGCCCTTGCCTTCCCAAATGTATGTAAATGCTATTCCTCAGAATCCCCCCCAACAACTTACCCACCACTGACATCAGGCTCACCCGTGTTTCGTTCCCCGGCTTTTTGGGGTCACTGTTTCCTTTTCTAGTCCCACTCCTCCACTGCTCACAACAAATATTAAATGTAACCAGGTTGGTGATATGGCAGATGATATCGGTCTCAGACTGGGTCAGGGTCAGTTTTAGGAACAAGTTAGGCTAGTTTCTTTAATCTGCTAAAACAACACGTTTATGATCCAGAGCAATGTTACTCAAACTATGATGGAAAGATGAATGGCAAACTGTTTGAGTATTGCAATAATATAATCAATATTTCCCTTTCTAAAAACACACACACATACACACACACGCACACACACACAGACACACACACAGACACACACACACACACACACATACACACACACACTGACACACACAGACACACACACAGACACACACACACTGACACACACACACACTGACACACACACATATAAACACACAGAGACACACACACACAGACACACACACTGACACACACACAGACACACACACACACGCACAGACACACACACAGACACACACAGACACACACACACACTGACACACACACATATACACACACAGACAGACACACACACACTGACACACACACAGACACACACACACACACACACACTGACACACACACACACTGACACACACACACATTAACACACACACAGACACACACGGACACACACACACTGACACACACACACAGACAAACACACATACAGACACACACACACAGACACACACACACACTGACACACACACACACACACACACACACTTTTAACTTGAAAGAACTTTGTCCAAATATTATTGGAACTCATGACAAAGGAAAAATTGTGAGATTGTCCAAAACATTATTCTGCTTCTGAAGATATTGTACTCACACAAGCTGCTAGCAATGGGATTTCATCCTGGGAGAGTTTGGATTTGACTGAATTCCCTTTGCTTCATGCAGTGAGTAGATTCCAGTGAATTCTGGTTATGGATCATCCAAAGGGTAGCACGGTGGTTAGCACTGCTGCCTCACAGCACCAGGGATGTGGGGTCGATTCCAGACTTGGTTGACTGTCTGTGTGGAGTTTGCACATTCTTCCCTTGTCTGTGTGAGCTCCTAATGGGTGATCCTGTTTCCTACCACAAACTGTGTAGGTTCGGTGGATTGGTCATGCTAAATTGTCCGTAGTGTTCAGAGATTTCTAGTTTATGTGCAATAGTCAGGGGTAAATATAGGGAAATGGGTTGGGAAGGTTGGTATGGACTTGTTGGGTCCAAGGGCCTGTTTCAACACTGTAGGGATTCCATAAAAATAAGAACGGCAACGATGACTGTAGAGTTTTTTTTTTAGCTCGCACACATTGCTGTGGTGAGGAACAATGAAGGAGAGAGAGTGCAATAGGCCACTCCTTCTCAGGCAGATTACATTTTCTCCCTCTCTGAGCTGAATCACACAGTAATGTCATCCTCTCCCAAACTGGACCATGTGAGGTCTCCTTGTACATTGTCCAAACTATGTCTCTATCACATTCCCTGTTCCATGTAGGTGCATCTTTGCTGCTGTAATACACAGAGCCATACCCTGAGCAGAAAAAGGTCTCGGTCAATTTGAAATATGTTTACATGTCCCTGCATCATTAAAAAATAAAATGTTTACTTTATTCAGTATACCTGCGTTAAACTGAATGCATTTTTAAAAGAAATACAGAAATTGCTGGAAAAGCTCACCAGGTCTCTCAGTACCCAGATGCTGTAGTTGTACCAGCCTCAACCACTTCCTCTGGCAGCTCATTCCATACACACACCACCCTCTGTGTGAAATGGTGCCCTTTAGGCCTCCTCAAAATCTTTCCCCTCTCACTTTCCACCAAAGCCCTCTAGTTTTGGATGTCCCTAACCTGCTGGAAAACCCCTAACGACTCACCCTATCTATGGCCATTTTCATTTTATAAACCTTTGCTGCAAAATGTGACCCCAATCAACACGAATGGCTGTACTTTCAGTCATCCTGGGCCTAAATTCTGAAATTCAATACTGACACCTCTTCCTTCTCCATCAAGTCACAATTCTAAATCCATTTTAATCAGTTTGTTCAGATGTATCCTGAGACACCTCTGTGGGCTTTACGCCTAGACCTTTGTGCCCGGAGGCAGGGACACTAGCATCACTCAGCAATATCCATAAAGCTATAAGAGTATTCTCCTGTGTGTTTGTTCATCAGACTGTCCTGACATGCTGGGACATACCTCTGCAATAGGCAGGACTTGAATCCAGGACTTCTCGTCCAGAGCTAGGAACACTACCACACAAGTTCAGGAATTGGAATCAAATCCAGAGCTCTGGCTCAGAGGCAGGGACACTACCCACCACACTACCATACCCAGATTTTGGGTCATATTTTAGTGCCCACTTTAAGCTCAGTGTGGATTTATTATAATCAGGTTGCCATTACTGAATTACAAACAACACTTTGCATTGTTAAACAAATGCAAGATATTTGTCTCAACTGTAGGATATTGAGTGTACGTGCCATGCCATCGAAATTAAATATAAACATCTTTAATTGCTATTATCTGTAGTCTGCAATATTAAGGAAAGAAATCCTGCAGACACACTCTGCCCAATGAAGGGTCTCAAATAGATATTTATTACTGATCACCAGAGACGAAGGAAGAGCTTAATTTCTGACCCCAAAGCACCAATCACTCTTACTCAAATCTCACGTGTGACTCCCCTTTTCCTAAAACCATGAAATGACACCAGGCCGGTGATTACTGTCCAGCCTCTCCTCCCCACTGACTGTGTCTGCAATCTGTCCCTCCTCTCCCTAACCACACAAGGCAAACCAAGCTCAGGGTCTTTGTGAAAATCAAGGCCGGAGTGTGCAGGCCTCCTGGAGACGGATGGGTGTTTTAAAATTGAAGGGGGAGGGGGAGGTGGCAGTAATATCACTCACTGGGCTGAGGGGTGGCTGATGGAGTTTAGTATGGATTAATGCGAGGTACTGGATTTGGTAAATCAAACAACAGCAGGACCTATACAATTAAAAGTAGAGCCTTTGGCAGTGCTGTAGTACAGAAACCTAGGCCGTCAGGTTTAATTCTTTAAAATTTGCATCTCATATAGATAGTGTGGTTAAGAAGGTGTTTAACACACATGTCTTCATAGGACAGACCTTTGAGTATCGGAATTGGGACGTCATGTTGTGATTGTACAGGACATTTGTGAGACCTCTTCTGGAATATTGTGTCCAGTCTGGTCATCCTGCCCGCTCATTCCATCGGCACACCACCCTCTGGGTGAAACAGCTGCCCCTTATGTCACTAATAAATGTTTCCCGTCTCACCTTTAGCCTATGTCCTCTAGTTTTGGACTCCCCGTACCCTTAGAAAATACCTTGACTATTCACTTTGATATTACTGACATTGATATTATTAAGCTGGAGAGTTTTGAGAAGAGATTAACCTGGATGTTGCTGGGAAAGGAGGGAGTGAGCTATAAGGAGAGGCTGAATCGGCTGGGACTTTTTTCACTGAAGAATATGAGATTAAGCAGTAACTTTACAGAGGTTTATAAAATAATGAGGGGTACAGAGAAGCTAAAGGACTGATGTCTTTTCTCGAGAGTTGGGGATTCAAAACTGAGGGATTTTTAAGGTGTGAGGAAAAAAGATTTACGAAAGTCATGAGAGGTAATAATGTTAGACAGAAGCTGGCTTGTGTGTGGAATGAACTTACAGAGGAAGTGGTGAAAGTAGGGACAGTTACAACATTTAAACGACATTTAGATCTGTCCATGGATAAGACATCAGTTTGGATGTTGCTGTGAGCAGCTGCCCTCTCCCTCCCTCTCTCTGAATGAATCCCAGTTGGTTTTCACCCTCTGTCAATGCCTGTGCAGTGGCGTGGGGAGGCCAGCAGAGGGTGGCATTGCATCACTTTAAGCACCACAGAGACTGCCAGACCTGCCCCACACACAGACACACAGATACACACACGGGGATGGTTAGGGCACGGCGTGAAGCTCATCTGGTAACTTAAATGTAACATAAAGAAATGCTCAATTCGTCTCGTAAACTGTTAAAATATGAGTGACAGAGAACTCCCAAATTCCAATGTTTAAATAAATACATCAATTTATTTTTTCACTCTGAAAGTGAACATTTGACATCAACTATTCACAACTCTGGGACCCTCTTTCTCTTAACTGCTTATTACCCGACTCCAGCTCTACAGCAATATACTGTTTCAGGGTCTGCCATCCTCTCATACCACAGGTGCTTGTAAGCTCTCAGTTCAGAACAGCATTCCCTCTCTCTTAAAGGTACAGTACACCCTTTCAACTTCATCACATTATACCCTGATGAATATCGATAAGTGAGACCTATCCGGATTTCTCTTGCTCTGTGTTTTGTCAATATTTCATTCACTCCGTCTGGTGTGTGTCAGGACTTTTGTTGCTCCATTGACAGCATGTCATTATTCGACTCTGTCCATAGGAATATATCAGTATTTCACTTACTCACACTCATGTGTGTGGGGCAGGATTTCAGTTGTTTCATGGGGACTGTGACACTATAACAATCTCAATGTTTGTAGATGGCACCAAACCTGGAAGAACTCTGAAGTCTATGGAGGAGAGTGTGGAACTCGAACAGGACAATCACACATTGGTGTAGTGTTCAGGTGTAAGGCAGGTGGGGATCAATGCAGAGCAGTTTGAGGTGATGCACTGTGGTAGGAAGGACATTGAAAGACAATTTAAAACAGACTGTGCCATTATAAAGGGGCTGCAGGAGCAGAGAGCGCTGGGTGTATATGAGCACAGATTGTTGAAGATGTCAGGACAAGTGGGGAGAGTAGTAACTATCACAGATTAGTTTCAGTATCTGAGCTGTTTACAGGGGGAGGTGTAGGAGGGAGTCTCCGTGCTCCCTTCCTGGGAGGTGGTGGTGACGATGTGATGTGAGCCCACCCTCCTGCCCACCGAGACCGTGGGGATTCCATTTGTACCAGCTCGACACAAAAGGGAGATGGCATCAGGGCCACGGCTTCGAAGTTGTGCCGGGGGGAAATGGAGCTGCCAGTGGGTTTAAAGTGAGAATTGCCCTTCACTGAACATTGCTCCTGACTCGGTCGCTGGGACGTGGATGTTTCAGAATCTCCACACGAGATGTCCCGGTCCTCTCCAGCTCCTACCAGGGTCCTCCCACATGGCGGGGGGAAGGGGGTGAGGGAACGGATATCGGGCACTCCACCACCCGGCTTGGCCCTTTCTGTCCTATTCCAGGCTGTTTCTCCTGGAATGGGAGAAAGGGAGGGAGGGTGGGAGTATGTGATCCTGCTGTTAGTGCTGGTGTAGGTGGGGGACATGTGGAGGGGTATGATAGAATCAGACCACAGTGTTGTTCCCATGCAGTGTTATTAACGTGAGGGGTAAAGTGGAGGGAGGAAGTGAGAGAGATGAAGAGGGAGAAGGAGAGGGAGAGAGAGAGAGAGAGCAGGAGAGAGGGAGAGAGAGAGAGAGAGAGAGAGAGACAGACAGACAGACAGCAGGAGAGAGGGAGAGAGAGAAAGCGCGCGGCAGTGGGGAAGGTGCTATAACAGATATACCGTGAGTGTGAGGGAGCAGAGAGAATACAGTGACCCTTATCCTGACAGAGTGGGGAAGGTTATTGATGCTTGTCTTGTATTGCTGGACATTTCTTCAGACCGCAGATACTGCACTGAGCTGGGTGGGGAGCTCAAACCATGCCCGGTGGGTCAGGTGGTGTGGCCCCCTCTGGGAAGAGAATGGTCCCCCTCTGTACTAGCCCATCCACCAGGCCCTCCGTGCCCCTGTCAACAAACCCTAGTGTAAGTCACTTATCTGCCATACTCGGGGTAAACTGTATAGGGCAGCTCCAAACTGAGAAAGCTCAACTGTGTGCCCATTGGGCTTTTAAACATGGCACTAGTGCCAGAGATCATGGAATATCCAGGGGCATCCGGACGATGGTGTGCACCTCCAGTCATGATGGGTGAGATCATCTGGCTGGTATTGAATGAGAGGGACACTATGGGGTGGTGTGGGTAATTAATGAGGTGAGTATGATAAGATAGCATAAGAAAACTAGCTCAGTCTGTTGCGGTTGATCCCTCTGTCCCAGTCAATTAAAATGGCACTGAGAGAAATTATTGTCAGAATCTCTCCAATGAATATTGGACTCTGTTGAACCCAGTCCCATTTACAAAGCTGTAGAACAAATGTTCATACAAAACTCTCCATCATTTCACCTCACACCAATATCCCTTTTTCCCATCTTTCCTGGGAAGACAGGCTCTTGTTACAGGATGTTATCGAAGTGTCTACATTTCAGCATTCTGCAACCTGAGAACACATCCTTCCATGACACTGTCTCTCAGTCTCCCCCTCTCTGTCTACTTCCCAACCCACTCCCATGTGGTGATATTTAAACTGATTCCCCCGCCTGGTCTCTCTGGCAGTGATGTTCACACCCATAGCAACCCCTTATCACGGCACAAAGGAGATTATGGAGCTGTAAATGGGTGGGAGCTGCACATCCTGTCACTTCCATCTCGGGCTGCAAGTTTCCCCACATTGGGCAGGGATCTAATACAGTGTTACTGAGCAACACACAGGGGTGGGGTACACAGTCCTACATAATGGGAGGGTAACTGCTCCTGGGTTACAGATCGATGCACTGGGGTGGTGTACACAGTCCAACATGCTGGGAAGATAACTGCTCCTGGGTTACAGATCGATGCACTGGGGTGGTGTACACAGTCCTACATACTGGGAGGGTAACTGCTCCTGTTTTACAGATCAATGTACTGGGGTGGTGTACACAGTCCTACATGTGGGGAGGGTAACTGCTCCTGGGTTACAGATCAATGTACTGGGGTGGTGTACACAGTCCTACATGCTGGAAAGATAACTGCTCCTGGGTTACAGATCAATGCACTGGGGTGGGGTACACAGTCCTACATGCTGGGAGGGTAACTGCTCCTGGTTTACAGATCAATGCACTGGGGTGGGGTACACAGTCCAATATGCTGGGAAGATAACTGCTCCTGGGTTACAGATCGATGCACTGGGGTGGTTTACACAGTCCAACATGCTGGGAAGATAACTGCTCCTGGGTTACAGATCGATGCACTGGGGTGGTTCACACAGTCCTACATACTGGGAGGGTAACTGCTCCTGGTTTACAGATCAATGTACTGGGATGGTGTACACAGTCCTACATACTGGGACGGTAACTGCTCCTGGGTTACAGATCAATGCAATGGGGTGGGGTACACAGTCCTATATGCTGGGAGGATGACTGCTCCTGGGTTACAGATCGATGCACTGGGGTGGTTTACACAGTCCTACATACTGGGAGGGTAACTGCTCCTGGGTTACAGATCAATGTACTGGGATGGTGTACACAGTCCTACATATATTGAGGGTAACTGCTCCTGGGTTACAGATCAATGTACTGGGATGGTGTACATAGTCCTACATGCTGGGAGGGTAACTGCTCCTGGGTTACAGATCAATGTACTGGGGTGGGGTACACAGTCCTACATGCTGGGAGGGTAACTGCTCCTGGGTTACAGATCAATGTACTGGGGTGGTTTACACAGTCCTACATACTGGGAGGGTAACTGCTCCTGGTTTACAGATCAATGTACTGGGATGGTGTACACAGTCCTACATACTGGGACGGTAACTGCTCCTGGGTTACAGATCAATGCAATGGGGTGGGGTACACAGTCCTATATGCTGGGAGGATGACTGCTCCTGGGTTACAGATCGATGCACTGGGGTGGTTTACACAGTCCTACATACTGGGAGGGTAACTGCTCCTGGGTTACAGATCAATGTACTGGGATGGTGTACACAGTCTTACATATATTGAGGGTAACTGCTCCTGGGTTACAGATCAATGTACTGGGATGGTGTACACAGTCCTACATATATTGAGGGTAACTGCTCCTGGGTCACAGATCAATGTACTGGGGTGGTGTACACAGTCCTACATGCTGGGAGGGTAACTGCTCCTGGGTTACAGATCAATGCACTGGGGTGGGGTACACAGTCCTACATGCTGGAGGGTAACTGCTCCTGGGTTACAGATCAATGCACTGGGGTGGGGTACACAGTCCTACATGCTGGGAGGGTAACTGCTCCTGGGTTACAGATCGATGCACTGGGATGGTGTACACAGTCCTACATGCTGGGAGGGTAACTACTCCTGGTTTACAGATTAATTCACGAGTGATCACTGCACGGGTCGATGTGCTGGTCAGACTATCTCGTTGAGGTTTTTAGATAATGCAATTATATGGATTCGGTAGCTCCTTCTGCTGATGGATATTTGTGTCAGGTTCACACATTAGTGCCCTGCCGTGGTCTCCACAGCTCCCCGTCCTGGACAGATATCTAGTCCGGGGTTATAGATCAATGCAGTGCTGTGGTCTGCACAGCTCCCGGTGCTGGACAGATATCTAGTCCGGGGTTACAGATCAATGCAATGCTATGGTCTGCACAGCTCCCAGTGCGGAACAGATATATGGTCTGGGTTTATAGATCAATGCACTACTGTGGTCTGCACAGTGTTCCCCTCTGGACAGATTGCTGGATTGTATTGACCAGTGTAATGGATGAATTTGGACAGATTGCTGGGTTGTACTGAGCAGTAAACTGGCCTGGTCTGTACAGTGTTCCACGGTGAACAGATATCTCCCCGGGGTTGATGGTGTCTGGGCTGGTTCTGGGAGGTGGATTGAGAATGTGGTATATCGAAATATCTCAGCTTTTCTGGCAATGCCTTTAGTTCCCATTCCTGTGATTGGACGCTCCGTCTCACACCCCATTAATGTTACAGTGTGTCCAGGCACAGTACATCATGTTGGTGGGGTGGGTAGGGGGGAAAGGTCATGGACAGGTCAAGGGGTTCCCCGGAACGTCCTGTCCTCAACATTCTATAACTGACATTCCCCGGAACGTTCTGTCCCTGACATTGTTTGTGAACGGCCGGACGTCAGTGAATTGAACAAACGATAAGATCCCGAGGGAAGAGATCCCGTTCCAGGGAGAAGGAGACACTGTTCCGAAGGACCCTCAGGCAGTTAAAGGGGTGAATACGTTTTCGCTGTGTTTACATTTCTCCACGACACAGGATCGACCACAATTTAGACCAAAATACAGGAATTCCCAAACTCCGTTTGTCTTCAGGAAACTGGGAGAGAATCCTTCAGGACAGCAACGTTCCCACCCTCCGTATTAGGAACTGGGAAGGAGTGACCTGTGTCTGCTCTCGAGTGATCGAGTGTGAGGGAATGTTCTAGAAACCATCTGTCCTTATGGATGTGTCTCTGTGTGTTTGGGGAGGGAGGGTTTCTTGTGGTTTATGTCACATTTTTGTCAGTACTTCCGACCTTCCCATTTGTTATTCCAGCTCCAATTATTTTAATAAATCCCTAAATACAGGGACACATTTGAAAA
Source organism: Chiloscyllium punctatum (assembly GCF_047496795.1). Lineage (NCBI taxonomy): Eukaryota > Metazoa > Chordata > Chondrichthyes > Orectolobiformes > Hemiscylliidae > Chiloscyllium > Chiloscyllium punctatum. Next base: position 732,042 of record NW_027309868.1, read on the forward strand.
TCTCACTGGGTCCCCGATCAAACGGGTCCCTTTGCCTCCAGGCTGATGGATAATGGGTTTGTTTTCCTTCCTCACAGTTAACGTAGTGACCATCTACGTCCTGCTTTATAAAGATTGTGGATTGTCTCCATGTGTCAGACGTTACCTGGGGGCCATGGCAGCGGCGGATCTCCTGGTCATTATCCTCGACCTGATCCTGAGACACATTCCCATTGTTTATCGGGAACAGTTTTATTTCCTGAGAGACTCCGTCCCCGTGTGTAATATCCACGCCGTCCTGGTTTATGCAGCCACTGACTGCTCTGTCTGGTTCACCGTCACTTTCACCTTTGATCGGTTTGTGGCCATTTGTTGCCAGAAGCTGAAAAGTAAATATTGCAGTGAGAAAACGGCGGCTGTGGTTCTGGGAGCAGTGACTGTGCTGAGCTGCTTAAAGAACATTTCCTGGTATTTTATGCTCACGGCTCGGTATTTGCTGATGAACGGCCCCTGGTTTTGTGATGTAACAGTCGCTGTTCGAGTCTCCAGTGTCTGGGTCACAATCGAGCTCCTCCACCACATTCTAACCCCGTGTGTCCCATTTCTCCTGATTCTGCTGCTCAATGTTCTCACCGTCAGACACATTTTAGTGACCAGCAGAGCCCGCAGGAGACTCCGCGCTCACACCAATGGGGACGCTCAGTCTGACACTGAAATGAGAAACCGAAAAAAATCCATCATTTTTCTGTTTGTGATCTCGGCCAATTTCATCCTGTTATGGTCAATGTTAATGCTGTTTTCTATATGGAGACGGATGTATGATATTGGGTATTGGTCTGTGTATCTCGATGCCTTTGTGCGGGAATTGGGCTTCATGCTGCAGCTCCTCAGTTGCTGCACAAACACCGCGATTTATGCCGTGACCCAGACTAAGTTCAGGCAGCAGCTGAAGAATGTGCTGAAATATCCCTTCACCCAAATCCATCCATCCATCAAATTCCCTCATTAATCAATCCATCCAGGATTTTCTCATTTCAGTTCAGTGTTTCAGTGATGGAGCAGCCTGTCGCTATGGTAACAGACTGAGGGTAGCGCTGGTTTGTCCATCCTTATCCCACAGGGGGGTTACAGGGAAACATTTCAATGTTTCTCACAACTCAGGGGCCAGTGAGAAAAGGCACCATCCCACTGACTGTATCCATCACTTCCATTTGTAACCAATAAAAATGTTGATTAAATCGTGCCGAGCAGCAGAGTGACCGATGTTGTTGTGTGTCTTTGTGTTGGAGAAGCTGAACTGGAGAGAGACAGACTCAGCCCCAAGTCCTGGTCCTCAGGGAAGGGAAGGGCACCGCGCCCTGAGCTCAGGAGCTGGGTTTAACTCCCTCTGACCCCCCCATTCCAACCTGGCCTCCCCAATTCCTCACCCCCACTTTTCCTCCTCAATTCTCTCCATCTCTCCCTTCCCGCACAATCTCTCTTTCTCACCACCTCTCCCTTTCACTCTCTCTGGTCCCCTCTCAGAGCCCCCAACCCCAGTTTCTCCACCTGCCTCCACTATTCTTTCTGCCTCACTCTCCTCCTCTCTCTCTCTCACACCCCCAACATGAGTTTATCCACCTGCCTCCATTCTTCTCTCTCCCCCTCACCCTCTCTCTCTCTCTCTCTCTCTATCTCTCTCTCTCCTGCCGTCTCTATCTCCTTCTCACAATTCTGGCTCTACCCCATTTTCCCCACCTCCCACTTCCCACATCTCTCGATCATCTCACACCCACAAGCCCCCCCACCCCCCCAACCCCCACAAGCAGACTCACCACCAACCTGCAGTCTCTGGGTCAGAGGGAGAGGGAAGGACCAGGGAGACAGAGTGTGTCAGAGAGAGAGAATAAGGGCGGGACAGAAGGGAGAGAGATTCAGTTAGAGAGAAACGGAGGGTGGTGGGAAAAGAGAGACCAAGATAGGGAGATCGAGAGTGAGAGAAGATGGAGAGAGAGCGAAGGAGCAGGGAAAGACAGAGAGAGAGGGAAGGGAGAAATAAGGTGAGGGACGGAGGGAGAGAGAGAGAAATAGGGGAGGACATAATGAGAGAGGGGTCAGAGAGAGGGGGGGCAGAGAGAGAGGGTGACAGAGAGAGAGGGAGACAGAGAGAGAGGGGGGCAGAGAGAGAGGGAGACAGAGAGAGAGGGGGGCAGAGAGAGAGGGGAACAGAGAGAGAGGGGGACAGAGAGAGTGGGGGACAGAAAGGGGTCAGAGAGAGAGGGGGACAGAGAGAGAAGGGGACAGAGAGAGAGGGAGACAGAGAGAGAGGGGCAGAGAGAGAGTGGAACAGAGAGAGAGGGGACAGAGAGAGAGGGGGACAGAGAGGGGGACAGAGAGAGAGGGGGACAGAGAGAGAAGGGGACAGAGAGAGAGGACAGAGAGAGGGGGACAGAGAGAGGGGGCAGAGAGGGGGGGGGGCAGAGATAGAGGGGGACAGAGAGAGAGGACAGAGAGAGGGGGACAGAGAGAGAGGGGGACAGAGAGAGAAGGGGACAGAGAGAGGGGACAGAGAGAGGGGGACAGAGAGAGGGGGCAGAGAGAGGGGGGGCAGAGAGAGAGGGGGCAGAGAGAGGGGCACAGAGAGAGAGGGGGGCAGAGAGAGAAGGGGACAGAGAGAGAGGGGAACAGAGAGAGAGGGGGACAGAGAGAGGGGGACAGAGAGAGAGTGGACAGAGAGAGAGGGGGGCAGAGAGAGAGGGGGCAGAGAGAGAGAGAGAGAAGGGGACAGAGAGAGGGGACAGAGAGAGAGGGGGCAGAGAGAGAGGGGGCAGAGAGAGGGGGCAGAGAGAGTGGGAGACAGAGAGAGGAGGGACAGAGAGAGAGGGGGACAGAGAGAGAGGGGGGCAGAGAGAGAAGGGGACAAAGAGAGAGGGGAACAGAGAGAGGGGACAGAGAGAGAGGGGACAGACAGAGAGGGGGACAGAGAGAGGGGACAGAGAGAGGGGGACAGAGAGATGGGGCAGAGAGAGCGGGGGCAGAGAGAGAGGGGAGCAGAGAGAGAGGGGGCGGGGGGGCAGAGAGAAGGCGAGAGAGAGAGGGAGGCAGAGAGAGGGGGGAGAGAGAGGGGGGCAGAGAGAGAGAGAGAGAGAGAGAGAAGGGGACAGAGAGAGGGGACAGAGAGAGAGGGGGACAGAGAGAGGGGGGGAGAGAGAGAGGGGGGCAGAGAGAGAGGGGGGCAGAGAGAGAGAGAGAAGGGGACAGAGAGAGGGGACAGAGAGAGAGGGGGACAGAGAGAGAGGGGCCAGAGAGAGAGGGGGGGCAGAGAGAGAGGGGGACAGAGAGAGAGAGAGAAGGGGACAGAGAGAGGGGACAGAGAGAGAGGGGGACAGAGAGAGAGGGGCCAGAGAGAGAGGGGGGGCAGAGAGAGAGGGGGACAGAGAGAGAGGGGGCAGAGAGAGGGGCCAGAGAGAGGGGGGGACAGAGAGAGAGGGAGACAGAGAGAGAGGGGAACAGAGAGAGAGGGGGACAGAGAGAGGGGGGACAGAGAGAGGGGTGGACAGAGAGGGGGAGGCAGAGAGAGGGGGGACAGAGAGAGAGGGGGACGGGAGGACAGAGAGAGAGGGTGTCAGAGAGAGGGGGACAGAGAGAGAGGGGCAGAGAGAGTGTGGAGCAGAGAGAGGGGGGCAGAGAGAGAGGAACAGAGGGAGTGGGGGACAGAGAGAGAGAGGGGCAGAGAGAGGGGGCAGAGAGAGGGGGAAAGAGAGCGGGGGACAGAGAGGGGGGCAGAGTGGGCGGACAGAGGGGTACAGAGAGGGGGGACAGAGAGGGCGGGAGAGAGAGGGGGACAGACAATGTGGGGGACAGAGAGAGAGAGACACACAGAGAGAGGGAGACAGAGAGAGAGGGAGACAAAGGGAGAGGGGAACAGAAAGAGAGGGGAACAGAGAGAGTGGGGGACAGAGAGAGAGGGGGGCAGAGAGAGAGGGGCAGAGAGAGAGGGGGGCAGAGAGGGGGGGCAGAGAGAGAGGGGGACAGAGAGAGAGCGAGAGAGAGGGGGCAGAGAGAGAAGGTACAGAGAGAGAGGGAGACAGAGAGAGAGGGGGACAGAGAGAGAGGTGGCAGAGAGAGGGGGGGAGAGAGAGGGGGGCAGAGAGAGAGAGAGAGAGAGAGAGAGAAGGGGACAGAGAGAGGGGACAGAGAGAGAGGGGGACAGAGAGAGGGGGGGAGAGAGAGAGGGGGGCAGAGAGAGAGGGGGCAGAGAGAGAGAGAGATGGGGACAGAGAGAGGGGGGACAGAGAGAGGGGGACAGAGAGAGAGGGGGACAGAGAGAGAGGGGAACAGAGAGAGAGGGGACAGAGAGAGATGGGGACAGAGAGAGGGGGGACAGAGAGAGGGGGACAGAGAGAGAGGGGGACAGAGAGAGAGGTGGCAGAGAGAGGGGGGGAGAGAGAGGGGGGCAGAGAGAGAGAGAGAGAGAGAGAGAAGGGGACAGAGAGAGGGGACAGAGAGAGAGGGGGACAGAGAGAGGGGGGAGAGAGAGAGGGGGGCAGAGAGAGAGGGGGGCAGAGAGAGAGAGAGAAGGGGACAGAGAGAGGGGACAGAGAGAGAGGGGGACAGAGAGAGAGGGGCCAGAGAGAGAGGGGGGGCAGAGAGAGAGGGGGACAGAGAGAGAGGGGGACGGAGAGAGAGAGGGACAGAGAGAGGGGGGCAGAGAGAGAGGGGACAGAGAGAGAGGGGGCAGAGAGAGGGGGGGAGAGAGAGAGGGGGGCAGAGAGAGAGGGGGGCAGAGAGAGAGGGGGGCAGAGAGAGAGGGACAGAGAGAGAAGGGGACAGAGAGAGGCGGACAGAGAGAGAAGGGGACAGAGAGAGGCGGACAGAGAGAGAGGGGGGCAGAGAGAGAGGGGGCAGAGAGAGGGGGTGGCAGAGAGAGTGGGGGGCAGGGAGAGAGGGGTCAGAGAGCAAGGGGGGCAGAGAGAGCGCGAGAGAGAGGGGGGGAGAGAGAGAGGGAGATAGAGAGAGGGAGATAGAGAGAGAGGGGAACACAGAGAGAGGGGAACACAGACAGCGGGGGGCAGAGAGAGGGGGAACAGAGAGAGGGGGCAGAGAGTGGGGAGACAGAGAGAGGGGGACAGAGAGAGGGGGAGACAGAGAGAGGGGGAAAGGAGAGAGGGGGGACAGAGAATGGGGGGACAGAGAGAGAGAGGGACACATAGAGGGGGGTCAGAGAGAGGGGGCGACAGAGAGAGGGAAGGATAGAGAGAGAGGGGGACAGATAGAGGGGGCAGAGAGAGAGGGGGACGGGGGGGACAGAGAGAGGCGGGGGACAGAAAGAGGGAGGACAGAGAGAGAGGGGGACAGAGAGAGAGGGGGACGGGGGGACAGAGAGAGAGGGGGACAGAGGGAGTGGGGGACAGAGAGAGATTAGGGCAGAGAGAGAGGGGGCAGAGAGAGAGGGGGCAGAGAGAGCGAGAGAAAAAGAGGGGGGCAGAGAGAGAGGGGGACAGAGAGAGAGGGGGGGACAGAGAGAGAGAGGGAGACAGAGAGAGAGGTGAACAGAGAGAGAGGGGGCAGAGAGAGGGGCCAGAGAGAGGGGGGGGGACAGAGAGAGAGGGAGACAGAGAGAGAGGGGAACAGAGAGAGAGTGGGACAGAGAAAGGGGGGACAGAGAGAGGGGTGGACAGAGAGGGGGAGGCAGAGAGAGGGGGGACAGAGAGAGAGGGGGACGGGGGGACAGAGAGAGAGGGTGTCAGAGAGAGGGGGACAGAGAGAGAGGGGCAGAGAGAGTGTGGAGCAGAGAGAGGGGGGCAGAGAGAGAGGAACAGAGGGAGTGGGGGACAGAGAGAGAGAGGGGCAGAGAGAGGGGGCAGAGAGAGGGGGAAAGAGAGCGGGGGACAGAGAGGGGGGCAGAGTGGGCGGACAGAGGGGTACAGAGAGGGGGGACAGAGAGGGGGGGACAGAGAGAGGGGGACAGAGAGAGAAGTGGACAGAGAGAGAGGGGACAGAGAGAGTGGGGTCAGAGAGAAGGCGACGGGGGGGACAGTGAGAGAGAGGGACAGAGAGAGAAAGGGGACAGAGAGAGAGAGGGACGGGGGGGACAAAGAGAGGCGGGAGACAGAGAGACGGGGACAGAGAGAGAGGGGGGCAGAGAGAGAGAGAAACAGAGAGAGAGGGAGACAGAGAGAGAGGGGGACAGAGAGGGGGAGGCAGAGAGACGGGGGACAGAGAGGGGGGACAGAGAGGGAAGGAGAGAGAGAGAAGTGGACAGAGAGATGGCAGGACAGAGAGAGAGGGGACAGAGAGAGGGGTCAGAGAGAAGGCGACAGAGGGGAGGGACAGTGACAGAGAGGGTGGACAGAGAGAGGGGGGACAGAGAGAGAGGGGGACAGAGAGAGAGGGGGACAGAGAGAGGGGAACACAGAGACAGGGGACAGAGAGAGGGGACAGAGAGAGGGGGGACAGAGAGAGAGGGGGACAGAGAGAGGGGAACACAGAGACAGGGGACAGAGAGAGATGCGACAGAGAGAGAGGGGGGCAGAGAGAGAGGGGGCAGAGAGAGAGGGGGGGCGAGAGAGAGGGAGACAGAGAGAGGGGGACAGAGAGAGAGGGGGACAGAGAGAGAGGTGGCAGAGAGAGGGGGGGAGAGAGAGGGGGGCAGAGAGAGAGAGAGAGAGAGAGAGAAGGGGCAGAGAGAGGGGACAGAGAGAGAGGGGGACAGAGAGAGGGGGGGAGAGAGAGAGGGGGGCAGAGAGAGAGGGGGGCAGAGAGAGAGAGAGAAGGGGACAGAGAGAGGGGACAGAGAGAGAGGGGGACAGAGAGAGAGGGGCCAGAGAGAGAGGGGGGGCAGAGAGAGAGGGGGACAGAGAGAGAGGGGGACGGAGAGAGAGAGGGACAGAGAGAGAGGGGGGCAGAGAGAGAGGGGACAGAGAGAGAGGGGGCAGAGAGAGGGGGGGAGAGAGAGAGGGGGGCAGAGAGAGAGGGGGGCAGAGAGAGAGGGGGGCAGAGAGAGAGGGACAGAGAGAGAAGGGTACAGAGAGAGGCGGACAGAGAGAGAAGGGGACAGAGAGAGGCGGACAGAGAGAGAGGGGGGCAGAGAGAGAGGGGGCAGAGAGAGGGGGTGGCAGAGAGAGTGGGGGGCAGGGAGAGAGGGGTCAGAGAGCAAGGGGGGCAGAGAGAGCGCGAGAGAGAGGGGGGAGAGAGAGAGGGAGATAGAGAGAGGGAGATAGAGAGAGAGGGGAACACAGAGAGAGGGGAACACAGACAGCGGGGGGCAGAGAGAGGGGGAACAGAGAGAGGGGGCAGAGAGTGGGGAGACAGAGAGAGGGGGACAGAGAGAGGGGGAGACAGAGAGAGGGGGAAAGGAGAGAGGGGGGACAGAGAATGGGGGGACAGAGAGAGAGAGGGACACATAGAGGGGGGTCAGAGAGAGGGGGCGACAGAGAGAGGGAAGGATAGAGAGAGAGGGGGACAGATAGAGGGGGCAGAGAGAGAGGGGGACGGGGGGGACAGAGAGAGGCGGGGGACAGAAAGAGGGAGGACAGAGAGAGAGGGGGACAGAGAGAGAGGGGGACGGGGGGACAGAGAGAGAGGGGGACAGAGGGAGTGGGGGACAGAGAGAGATTAGGGCAGAGAGAGAGGGGGCAGAGAGAGAGGGGGCAGAGAGAGCGAGAGAAAAAGAGGGGGGCAGAGAGAGAGGGGGGACAGAGAGAGAGGGGGGGACAGAGAGAGAGAGGGAGACAGAGAGAGAGGTGAACAGAGAGAGAGGGGGCAGAGAGAGGGGCCAGAGAGAGGGGGGGACAGAGAGAGAGGGAGACAGAGAGAGAGGGGAACAGAGAGAGAGGGGGACAGAGAGAGGGGGGACAGAGAGAGGGGTGGACAGAGAGGGGAGGCAGAGAGAGGGGGGACAGAGAGAGAGGGGGACGGGGGGACAGAGAGAGAGGGTGTCAGAGAGAGGGGGACAGAGAGAGAGGGGCAGAGAGAGTGTGGAGCAGAGAGAGGGGGGCAGAGAGAGAGGAACAGAGGGAGTGGGGGACAGAGAGAGAGAGGGGCAGAGAGAGGGGGCAGAGAGAGGGGGAAAGAGAGCGGGGGACAGAGAGGGGGGCAGAGTGGGCGGACAGAGGGGTACAGAGAGGGGGGACAGAGAGGGGGGGACAGAGAGAGGGGGACAGAGAGAGAAGTGGACAGAGAGAGAGGGGACAGAGAGAGTGGGGTCAGAGAGAAGGCGACGGGGGGGACAGTGAGAGAGAGGGACAGAGAGAGAAAGGGGACAGAGAGAGAGAGGGACGGGGGGGGACAAAGAGAGGCGGGAGACAGAGAGACGGGGACAGAGAGAGAGGGGGGCAGAGAGAGAGAGAAACAGAGAGAGAGGGAGACAGAGAGAGAGGGGGACAGAGAGGGGGAGGCAGAGAGACGGGGGACAGAGAGGGGGGACAGAGAGGGAAGGAGAGAGAGAGAAGTGGACAGAGAGATGGCAGGACAGAGAGAGAGGGGACAGAGAGAGGGGTCAGAGAGAAGGCGACAGAGGGGAGGGACAGTGACAGAGAGGGTGGACAGAGAGAGGGGGGACAGAGAGAGAGGGGGACAGAGAGAGAGGGGGACAGAGAGAGGGGAACACAGAGACAGGGGACAGAGAGAGGGGACAGAGAGAGGGGGGACAGAGAGAGAGGGGGACAGAGAGAGGGGAACACAGAGACAGGGGACAGAGAGAGAGGCGACAGAGAGAGACGGGGGCAG